>NC_058498.1:13352500-13957187 GCF_020382885.2 Scatophagus argus | reverse complement strand
CAAAAATAGCACTAGCTCATGTTTCTGCAGCAGCAAGGGGCAAAACGTCAGAGGAGGGGAGAGGATGGAAGCAGCGAGTGTGACATTTATTTTGACAACGTGAATTTTTTTTTCCTCTCCTCCGCCTCATCTTAAAATGTTGATAAATTCGAGGCTGACCGAATGGATTGTGCCCATTTTTGTAGAGAAGGGGCTGGATCTTTCAAGGGGTGTTGGCATCACCAGCTCAGAGTCCTGATG
Organism: Scatophagus argus; assembly: GCF_020382885.2. Lineage (NCBI taxonomy): Eukaryota > Metazoa > Chordata > Actinopteri > Scatophagidae > Scatophagus > Scatophagus argus. The sequence goes on along the minus strand of NC_058498.1, from coordinate 13,956,947 downwards.
ATCCTTGCAAGATGTAACTCTCCCTCTCTGCTTTTCATGCTTCTGTCCACACGTGACTTCTGAATGACAGGCAGATTTCACTGCTTTTAGCCTTTAAAAGATCCCATTCCTTCACACGGATAATATCTTATCATGTATTTCATGTTGTTAAATTGTCTAATTCATGCAGAGTTTTTTCAGTTTGTTGGCCAGCATGTACTACATACAGTTCCTATTTTTCTGCAATACAATAATAAAATTATAAAAGCACACAGGAACAGAGGACAATTAAGTGAATTATTTGAAGCAAAATTTGACCAAGGTGGCAGTTGTATCACCACTACAGAATGCCTTTACTCCATCTAAAACATTATAATGTCTGTTTTGACAGCACAGTGTCAGCAGTTCAAATTAACTTTTTCAGACTTTGAACTTAACACTATTCAGAGCACAGCATTAAGAGCAATAAATTGCAGGGAGGTACATAGTAAAATAAAGGCTTCTTGCGGCTGTGTGTTTCATTTGCTACCACTCTAGATCAAAGAGTCTATAGTCTGTTATGTGAGCCTTGCCTCATGATAGCAGGAGATGAAGATGCTTTCATGTCTGCAGTACAGGGCTCTTAGTCACATAATACAACAAAAAGGCACAAAATAATGGCAGGCAATATGCAACCGGAGTCTCTTACCATGTGTACGTTACGCCGTATGATTATGTAGCTGTGTGGCTCACAGTGTTATACATGAATATGTTTAACTTGATTATGTGCCTGTATATTCAGTGCAGTCATGTATTCATCTATTTTGCTTTTGTTGGTGCCTTTTTATGTACCTATATGTCACTTTGCATAGGTATGTTGTGTGCAGCTTCATTATCTAGTATCTGTGTGTGCGCACAGAAGGGGGAAAGGAAAGGTGAAATTACATAGTGGGGCCAGCAGGCAGGACACCCGCTCAAAGTACACTCATTTTCTCATCTCACACATTGGGCAACCTGCTGCTCCTCAGGAAACAAATAATGGCTTAGTCATAACACCTCGCTAATGCACCAAAGAGCTTCTCACTAGAAATAGCAGTGATTTTACCTCTGAAAAACATGCCCACCTCCCTATACAATTTATGTCAGATTGTACAAATGGTCTGACCAAATTAGCCCCTCCACACTCCCACAACCAGTGTAGTTAGCCTGTTTAACTGTATAACTGGATATGGCTCTATATGATAAAGCACTAGAGATCTATACTGTTATCAATACTTATACAGTCTGTAGGCTGATGACATCTTTTGCACAAATACACACACATACTGTATCCATACAATATAATATCATAAAAAACCCTTAGATTCTTAGTTTTATATACTTCACAGAAATCTCATTTGGGGACATTTGTTATTACAAGACCTCTGCCATCATTAAATTTACATGTTTTTTTATTATTATTATTCAGAAGCCCCCTTTCACTGCTGCCAAGCATTTTCTTGACTGTTGTAGAATTTGCCCAACTGGCACTCTGAGTAGCTGACGAATCAAAGGCAAATGAACATCTAACCTCATTAAAAGGCCATTATGAAGAGCAATGCATCATTTGGGTTCTTGGTTTTAATTGACAATTAAAATATATAAGTTAATGTATCCATTAAGGTAATTGATCAGCACAAGGCTGATTTTTCTGTTAGCTACAACCCCATTAGAGGCTATTTGTCATGCATTTTTAATAGCTTCTATGCATTGGCTCAGATGCAGTACTTTTCTCAAGTTATTTTTCTGTCATTTTAAAATATAAGTAGAAGGTCTCTGCCTGTAAATTCTGTCAGTGGTTCTCAGACTCTTCTTGAAGGACTGATTCGTGACATTCGGTGTAAAGCAATATCCCCTACATGTATTTTTGAATTCTGTCCACATCATGTCTATAAGCTTATGTTAAATTTTTATGACTCTTATTCAGCAGCAGTGAAGCAACTTTGATAGATGACATATCATTGAAAATTACTTTTGCAGTGAGATTTGATCTTGCAGAACAGTTAAATATGTGGCTAGAATTTACAAGCAGCTTTAGCAATATCACCTTTAGCTTCATCTTTACTTTATGGTAATGCATTTGGTCCATTGTTCTAATAATGTGAGGCAGTCTGAGCTGGCCTCATTCTTGCATTCCAATAAGACACCATGCTAAGTTAAATGACGCTGTGCCATCCTAAACTGCGCTTAACCGTTGGTGCACTGAGCCAGAACAGAAGGGTACTGTGATGGTGTGAGGCAAATGCAGGCAGCATGCAGGGCTGAATCTGCTGGGGAGTGTTGAGGTGGACAAGGCAGGTGCTATGACAGGTTGAAGCCAGCCACAATGCCTGCCTGTTGCCTCTGCGTGGATATTGGAGGTTACAGACGGAGAACTCCGTCGGGTAGTATTCTCGCCTATATGATTGCACGTGCATACATAAGATAAAGAATGGAAGTTGTGGTTTAGTAAGTACAATACCCCCCTTCACAAACAACAATCCACTGGTTGGCTGCCAGCCATTCCACTCCTCACTGCCCTGCTGCAAGGACATACTTTATTGCTTATGTTTGTTTCTGTGTGCCTCTGTGATTGAGTGATTACACGTTTACTTGCATGTGTGCACACACGTGTGTGCATCTGTGAGGTGCGTTGGCGTAGTTCTCCCACCCATCCGTGCAGACTCCAGGCAGCCTACCAGTGCCTCCCTGCTGTTAGCAGCTCCCTATCAGGCTGGAAATGGTTGGTGGAATCCCTTCAGGATCCTTCCTGATGCTACAGGCAGATGTCTCCCTCTGTCTCTCCCTCATCTTCCCTTTCACCTGGGGACTGATGCCAGTCAGCGAGCCTTGCCCCCCCCCCCCCCCCCCCCTCCCCCACCCCCCCACCCCACCCCACCAGCCCCCGGCTCTGGAGTCCGTCAGCCTTGCCAAAGCAAGAGTGAAGAGAAGAGTGGGGATGCGAGATATGCCAACAACAGCCTAAGCTCCCCATGCATACTGTATACACTGCAAACTGTATACACACAAACTTAACATAACATAAACACATCATATATGTGTAGCTGAATTCCACATTGATCAGGCCTGTAATCAGAGTAAATAGACTATTATGTTTGTTGCAAGGCTATAATCCATTGCTGACTCATGTGCTTGCCCACACTTGCATATTAACTTGTATGCAAGCCAACGCAGACATACAGACATTCGACCTACAGTGAATTGTAGCAGGCTGCTGGTTTGGCCCCATTTGTCTGCCTGGACTACTCCATGAGTGCTAAGATTCTCAGTACCATTAAGCACCAGCGAGCCCATCTCGACCGCCCTGCATGAGTGCTCTCCGCCAGCACACTTCATTTTCAGCTAACCTTCTGGTAGCTCCGCTTGTCGAACCTCACATTTCTTGTTGAAGATGAGGGAGAAGGGTGAGGAAGGTGATGGGAAAGTGGGAGGCAAGGGTGGGAGAGAAGGTGAATGCCAGAGAGGAGTTTTACAAGCTGTAGGCTTGTAGAGGGGAAAATACGTAATTTGTCTGCATAATCTACACTACTGGGTAATTTGTAATACAGTTTAGGAGGCATGTGGATTTAGTGGCAACCCAAAGCTACATGTATGTTTTATTGGAACTTATTCAGTTAATTACTTTTGATACGTGTTTTCTTTATCCTCAATATTTTTTGGTCTCTGTGGTGTGTATGCTATTTAATAAAGGAGAGAATCCACAAAGAGCGATTTTGTGAGTTATATTTAAACTGACTAACTTAACACCTGATGTCATCTGAGACTCAGAGAGGAGGAGGAGAGGCAGGAGAGGAGGGTTAGTTATAAATAGCAGTAGTCTCTTCAGGATGGCAGGTTTTTAATTAACAATAGAGAGCGTCTGATAATCCACAGTTAATCCAGAGGAGAAGAGGGAGGAGAGGAGAGAAGAAGAGAAAATCATCAGCTGTTTGATGTTAGGACTACAAGTCCCTCCTGGCCCTTCCACTGCTCGCTGCTGAGCTGTTCTGTGCTGTGATATCCATAGCCCAAATGTATTTATTTTGTGAAACAGCCATGCTCCATATTTTGTGATTCACTTTGTCTCTGACTAACCGCTGTCTGTTCCTATTAGCATGAATACATGCATGCCGCTCCTCTTAAACTGACTGGGATTCTTTGTGCTTGTGTGTGGTGTTGGTGGATAGGGGCTGTTTGTTGAAAACTAGCGGACTGAAGGCCCTGATGGCTGGAGGCATCCTCTTAAAGTCCTACGCCTGTTGAAAGGCTTGATCTGTCGGGGAAACACTGGGAGATGTCAGGCCTGCTTCACACTCAAAGGGAGTCTGCTATCTAAGACACTTGGAGCTTGGAGGGAAATGGGGGTGGTATTTGTCGTTTTTTTTTTTTTTGGTTTTTGCACAGCTGCAAAGACAGTAACAAATATGATGTTTGTAGTTGTTGTGATACTTTATTTACTGGAGCATTTCAGGGAGAATTTGAGTTAAAACAGTGACGTGTTGGAAGCATTCAGTCATTGACACCTCTATCTTTACCAACTTAAAATAAATCCATCAGTAGAATTATTTCACTCCTACTCAGAGATCAGCAATATAATGAGCAACCGATAACGAATAGTAGTAGTGAAAGTATTGAAAATAGCCCCTTAATGGATAAACAGACCTGGAAAAGAAGCCGTCTCATTCATCACATGTTGTGGAGAACAGATCTGCAGGGTTAGGCGACAGAGCAGGCTTCATATGGCACATGGTTGACAAAAGTCACACCAAGACTATAGGTGCTCCGGGCAAGAGTCACTGTGATCTTGTCAGCAGTGATGAAGAGTTGTTGCAAAGGATTTTCCAGGAAAAGATGTATGATGTCCAAGTATGTCTCCAAGGGTGTCTCCAAATGGGAGCAAGGGCTGAGTATCATTCTCAGTCTTACAGGCAAAAGATACAAGGGATCATACTTTGGTCAGTGAAACAGATGACCATGTTTCAATCCCATAAACATACTTGCACATTTTGAAGTGACACATTAGCTAAAGTTGATGGAAACAATTTCGCAAAAAGATTTTTATGCCTGCTTGAGGTTGTTTTTGTATTTTTTTGAAAAAGACTTTTGAAAAGACTTCCACTTAATGGAAGATAGGTACACCTTTGCTGAAAATGTTCTGACTTAAAGAACATTTAACTGACGGCTGACACTTCATTCAAATAGAACATAAACAAAATAAAACTCACCAAACCATCTTGATTTGTCTTTTCCCACTCACCTCTGGTTTGATTCTCAAGTCACAGAGTGCAGTGCGAAAATATTCTGGCCTTACACATTTTTTGGCTGCTGCTTAGGTCTGACTTTTTCTCACTTCTCTGCCACATCTCTCCTGTCCTCGCCTGCCTTGTCTTCTCATCCCCGGAGTCACAGTAATCGTCAGAATAGCTGTCATCCCCTGTCGTCAAACTGTGCTCTGCCGGCTGTATCCGGCCACTTCAGGGGACCAGCCGTGTCCAGGCTGCTGATCCCGTTTAGGGTTTTTACATTGTTTTCACACCAGTAAATGGTTTGGCACACCATATACTTGGATCAAAAGTGAAACAGCGCCCCCCTTATTCCTTAAATCGATTTTAATCATCACCTTTAATCAATTCTGAATCCAATCAGCATCCAAGTATCATGATAATGTCAAATTAGAAGGTAAACATAAAGCATTTAGTTACAACAGAGCAGTTCAAAATGGTTGCAGAGTCCACCAGTGACATCTCATGGTTAAGCCCACATCAGCCTCCATCAAAAAACCTGACACTGCCAGGCCCGGTCAAAAGATGCTTGCACTCCAAACTAGTTGATGGAAATTATGCATATAATTCACATTTTCCCTATTTCCAACATTTCTAAAATTCGCTTCAAATATGCTTGACAATAAGATGGAAACACAGATAAGTAGTCAAATGTCACTGTCATTTTTCCCTTTAAAGTGCAGAAAATTAAAAAAAAAATAGATTGCAAGATTCAAAGCATGGAAGAGTAATTAGTCGGTGTGTAATATGGGACCATATTACAATTTAGAACTGCAAAGTGTTGATCTTTCTCTTCTCTGTCCCCCCCTCAAAAGCATGGATGATGAGTATAAATTAAGATGCTTCCTTGTTGTCAGTGAGCAAATGGATGAAACAGAATTACTGAATCGAGATAACATGTTAAAAGCTTTTCTTTCCCTCTTTCTGGCATTGCAGGACAGAGTCTGGGCTATGGCTTTGTCAACTACATCGATCCAAAGGACGCAGAGAAAGCCATCAACACGTTAAATGGACTCAGACTTCAGACCAAAACAATCAAGGTAACTAACGTGGTGTCCAACTAAACAAGCCTGAATGTAACACTTGTTTCCAAGTGTTTGTTGCTTCACAAACAATATCTGAAAGGCATTACTGAGAAATATAAAAATGAATTGCTAGATGATAATTACAATCACAGTGTTTTTAAAAAAGTTGCGATGGTCATGCTAAACTTGAAGTAAGAGGCTGCTTTCTTCTTTCTTTCAAAGCCCTTTCAGATAGTGATGCTGTTAGTGAATGAGCTGGAGGGCATGATGGGATTAACATGCATGAGCTTCAGAAATAAAAAGCCCATCTAAATCAAAGAGACACATTAAAAAGCTTGTGACTATGGCTGATATGCTAATTACTCTCTAAATGTCAACATGTAAAGCAGAAATTATATCTCTGAGTGAAAGGGAAGAAACACGTCAATCATCGCATGTTTTCCAAAATAATTGAGGGCTCAGTTATTTCATTTTAATGGCATGACTAATGTGCAGGCTTGCTGGTGGTTGTCACAGAGGTAAGACAGATAAATCAATGCCAGCACTGTGCTGTCCCTCCTCCAAACATGTTTTGAAGACTAAAAATTAAACCTTACAAGCAATTGGTTTTGCATATGTTGAACTCCAGCATCACTCTTCCCCCTGATCGTGTTTTCTCCTCTCTCGTCATCCCCTCTGCTCTATGACGGCTCACGTATTGTTGGCTTTAAGCTGGGCAGTAATCTGTTGCTCTGTGGTAATCCCTGGATTCTCGCTTTCTGATCTAATCTGATCTGATCTAATGTAATCTAATCTAATCTAATAGGATGGGATTAGCCTGTAGTTGTGAATGGGGAATCCCTGTGAGAATCCCTCCATTCCCTGGACAATGTACGCAGCCTGACCTGGCCTGTGGTGGTTTGACGTGTTCATGATGGGTGTCGGTGTCTGTATTTCTGCATGTTGTCCAAATGCACATGTATGATTCGATCATTATGACAAGGGATGTTCATAATGACCGAATCACAGTTTCCTTGATCTTTAAACAGTTTAAACTAACTGACCAGTCTAAAGGTAAGAAACACAGAGAGCGCAGTTAATAGTACAAGAGCTATTTGAAATCATTAATCACATTCTTCAACAACCTCTGTCCCTTTAGTGAAAGTTCCTGTCAATATTGTAAGGGGCACAAAGCACATAGGTGACACCTACTGGACCAGTTTGGAGTCCTGCATACATTTAGCTCAAGAAATGGCTTCAACATGTACGTTAACAACATTACAATTAGCTTAATAAACAGATAGTATTTCTGGTGCTGACTAGCGAGGGTAGCAATGTTTAATGGACGAGTCGACTTAACGCGTACATCACAGATTGTAGTTTCAGCAAAGCAGGGTTATGATTGCAGATGTTTGGCTGAGCCAACAAAAAGTCAAAAGATAAGGACTTGGTGTACTCTCGTGGAGGACTGCTCTTAATACAGCAACACACTAAAGCAGGCCAGTTAACATGGGAATTTCAGTGAAGATAGGTTTTTTCCAATATAAAGACAAGAAAAAGTTGAAGGTCATTACTGTAGCTTGAAATTCGTGATGTCTTTCTTGAGTGTAGCAGTCTGAGTTCACAGATTTTCACTCTCACACTCTCATGACACAAGAGGTTGCCTCAAGTTGTTCCTGAGATAAAGGCAGTCTCTCTGTAATGACAGAAGACAACTCTGCATCTCTGTCTGGCGCTATCGCTCTTTCACACTTCATTTCCTCCCTCCCACTACCCTCTTTCCTTGCTTTCACTCTCCACAACAGACTCAAATACCCCTAAGGGTAACAAGGTAAATTAAAAGGCACCACGGTAATTCTAAAATTAAGTTTGGCGCTCTTTCATGTCACACCCTTCCCACACTCTGCCACTGCACTTGTGAGGAAACGCTTGGCCTTCAGATTCACATGCTCTCAGGCGATGTGTCTCTGTGTACTGTGTTCGAGTTGGTTTCGCTGCTGCAGTTTCCTCCACCATGACACCTCAGATTTTGTCAGCGATGCTGCTTTCTTACTGAGGCGTGAGGGGAAGCAGCATGCCAAAGGTGAGAGGATCTCACAGTGACATGCATGCACATAATCTCACACACTTTTTCTAACTTTCCCGTGCGCACACACACACACACACACACACACACTTACTTTCATGCATGCACAACACCACACTTGTGCACAATACCGCTCACAGCTTGAGGAGGTGTTGATGGATTAGACATCTGGAGTTGGCTGACAAGGAGCGAAAATGAGGGGAAGCTGCACAGAGAAGAAAAGAGGAGCAAAAAGTGGCAGAATCTAGAAGAGAGAAGATTTAGCGGGGTAACATGCAGGAGGGAAGCAGAAGGAAAAGACCCAGGCAGCAAAAAGCGAAGAGGTGCCGAGAGGAAGAGGAAGACAGAGGAGCTGAGCAGAGGGACCAGAGAGGAAGAAGTGTGAAAGAAAAGTGAGACGTGGGGAAAGCCAGCTGTTCCCAATCCCATTCTCCCACTGTTAGAGTTCAGCAGGATTTCCATGCTGTTGCTCAAGGATATGACTGCATATCCTCCATATTTGCCTGACTTTAACCTTATTTGATGGCTTATGTCTCCACATGTCAGAAGTAATGAAAGTACTGCAAGGGAAAGCTGCTCCAGTCAGCAGCAGTAATAATGGAATTTATGCATCTTTTGTTGGAGGAAAATCAGGTCTACACATGAGGATGTTTGGGACAACGTTTGACAAGTTAAAGTTCACTGCTAAAAAGCTACAGCTGGGAGCTGCACGGCGCAGTATAACCAGCTATTCAGTCATTCGCGACATTCATACTGTATTTCAGGCAGGAGAATGTGAATGGCACGAAAATAGCTTTTAAAAGTTCTCTGTGTGTATGCACGTTAACAGACATGCGATCATGCACAAGTGTTAATGTATGTATGCGGAGGAGGAGTAGCATGTGACAATGAAGAATTGGGTGAAAATGTGTGGGTGAGTAAAGGAAGTCTTTTTATTCCCTCTGTGAGATTGTTGACCAGGAGAGTGTTGCAAGGGCAAGTATGTAATAATAGATTTATGTGTGTGTGTGTGTGTGTAAGAGTAATATGTAAGAGTATACGCTAAAGGTTTTATACGTGCTATGTACCAGCTTAATAAAATTCAACAGTAAAATACACTCTTGAGGGTTCACAAGACTTAATGGCACTTGGTGAAAAGCTTGAAGGCTTTTGGTTACTTGTTGATTGCTGTTACCTTAATTTAATTTCGACTTAAAAAATACATCTGCAAACACAATATTAACTCTTACATCTCTTATTCATTCAGAATAGTCTTTGAATCAATAGGATGAATGAAGAGACTTTTGGTCCATGTCTTAATACTATTAATCCTGTTCCCCCGGCCACCTGAGCTATCCTTTCAAAGTAAAACACCTGTGGTTTCTACTCAGGGGAACAAAGTTCCCTCTGCATCCCCCGGCAAACGACTCAAGTGTTATCTCTCCAGTGTTCTAAGCAGCTAAATCTTTTCCTGACAACGATAATCCCCACGGCAAGGTGTACTAAGAAAATGAAGTCACATTTTCCTCCCAGTGGATCCAATGACCCACACCTCTGCCAATTCAAAACACACACACGCACACACGCACACAAAATCCCTGTTCCTCTCACACTTTAATCTTGTTTAGATTTAAAGTCCCTCCCCAGGATGTTATTAAGCCCCATTTATTCATACAAGCCCTAAGACTCTGTGTCTGTTCCTACAGGTGTCATATGCACGACCCAGTTCAGCCTCCATCCGTGACGCCAACCTCTATGTGAGCGGCCTGCCCAAGACTATGACCCAGAAGGAGCTGGAGCAGCTCTTCTCCCAATACGGACGCATCATCACCTCCCGCATCCTCGTCGACCAGGTCACAGGTATCCATGGGGCAGCACCCCCTCTTTCTTTACACTTTCACACTGAGACACATGATCAGCTGGACACAAAGCACACACACGCGTACTGTATGGAGAGTGTGATTGTATCGTTTGTTAAATGAACACATGCAATGGTTTTGTGTGTGTGTGTGTGTGTTTGTTTTGTTTTTTTTGTGGTTAAATAATAACATTTGATTCACAGACCCAAGTAACTGCTAAATAAAAAAAAACACCCGCTTTTACCGGTTGCTGAAGTAGCAACACATTTTCTTCAGCCAAAGGATGGCAGCTGGAAATGACACATTTCTGTGCACTTGTCTTTGCTGAAACTGTAACATAGTAAACTCAAGTGTAACCAGTTACACAGGTCTCCAGTTTATTTTAGCACCATGTGTTAATCATATTTGCACCAAATGTGTTGATTCTACAGAGCACTGAACCGTACGCTCTCTCTTTCATCTTTGCATATAAGTAGTGGAAGTGAATGACCAAATGAGCATGAAAAGCATTAAAACCTTTGACAAAAAAAGGAAAAAACACATCCTGAAAGCTTCAGCGCTGTGTCTTGAGGCAGTGATACGTTCAAGGAAAGCCGAAGTACTTGAACAAAAGTGTATCCAATACGTGTGTTTAGTGAAAGAATCGTGGTAGACCACAGTCAACCATACAGCCCAAACACTGAAATAAGAAGCTGCAGTGACTCTTTTCCTACAACTACTGTCACACATGCAATACTGCAATAATGTATAATAATTGTATGATGATATTTGAAATTGTTTTGCACAGATGAAGAGGTTTGATGCAATACAAATCAGTTGCAGACAATATTATAATTAGATCGTAAATGTGATATACTAGTATAAATATTTTTATTAATACCCAAAGGCATTGATTTCAACCATATCTCCCTGCCTCCTTGCCCACCAAGCATCGCCTAGAGAGTGAGGGAGTGACCTCAAGAGGCAGTTTCTCTGACCACGGCCCCAGCTGAGGGCGCCGCAGTAAAAACAATGATTACAGGAGAGGCACAAGCTGTGTAATATACATGCTCAATTACACATTCCACTACATCCAAAACACAGGAATGAATCACATCAGCCCATTGTGTCGCCGAAGAAACCCTCCAGCATGTCTCTTAGATCCATTTCAGGGGTTGTGTGTGTGTGCGTGTGTGTGTGTGTGTGCCTACAGGCTGCAACCTGCTCCAGTGTTATGTGCGATGTGTACTGATGAAGCAGAAAGGGAGCAGCATGCTGTAAGCCACACTCATTTGCCTAAGCAGAATAAATCACTGCTGGCGGTGAAGTGCACGCCTGTCTGTACACACGGAGCAGATGAGGAGAGAGCGGGTGAGAGGAGAGGGGAAAGCAGAGGAAAGGAAAACAAAGGAGCACAGAAATGGAGACAGAGGGGAGTGCAGACAAGGGGGAGGGGGGGGGAGGCAGAGAAAATGGAAAAAAAGCAAGTGACGACGGAAAGCGCGGATGAGCAGAGACGAGGGAAGGAGAGGAAATGAGAAGAGGGAGGAAACGAAGTAGAGCTAGGGAGGGGGGAAGGGAGCGGCGGTGTGTGTGTGTGTTGGGGGGGGGGGTCCTCTCATCTGCCCATGTTTAGATGAACTGGGCACATCTCTTGCTGTTTTTACTAACAGACCTGTCGTACCACCATTGTTCTTAGGCTCAGGAGACTCCCTACAGAGCAACACAATCACGCAACATACAGGAAGGCCATCAAAGACACATCTGGTCAAGCACAGCCACATGTGCCATCAATAAAGCAAATCTCAACGCAGGTGGAGCTGGTTTTGACGTGTCCACCATGTGCTTATTGTTGACTGGCATGTGGTGGATCAAAGGGAAAATGCCCACTTGATAAAATAATTTCAAATAATCGTTCCTTTCACCTCCTGTGACTTAAAGCCGACTCGTGAAGTTTTAATATTCACACATTTCTCTCTTACATAGCACCAGACCTACTAAATCTTCTTTCGTGTCACTCTACACAGTTAACAACATTCTGCTACTGTGGTGTATTTGTTAAATGTGTAACAGGTAGCACTTTCATCGTCAGTGTGGCAAGAAAGGTCTTGTGTATTTCTTTATTCTGTATTTGTCTATTTCTTTGTCCAATAGCAAAAATATTAAAACAAGAAAGAAGCTTTCAGTTTCGAGTAACTAACTGGTGTTGTTAGGACAAGGCAAGACCAGCTATAGCTGTTGTCAGCAATTAAAGAATTAACGTGGGCTTGAACTAGGAAATTGCTTGTTCAAACTGGGAAATTAACAAGAAAATCAAATGTTTACAATGATATATACGTCCAATGTTTATCAGTAAAATCACCCTCTTTTTTTCCCCACAACAAAAGTCAAAATATCACACATTAATTTGAAGAATTTGGGGGAAATCTTGTTAATACCTCTCCTGTGGTACACTTTTGGAGCAACTTTCAAAACTGCACAGCATCCACAAAAAAATAATTACATTTAAATTCTTTTAAATTACACACCAAACCAAACTCACTTCAATGAAATCTGTTTTTGGTGGCGACAGGTGGTGACGTCACCTGGCTTCAAGCTAACAGAAAAGTTTAAGGCAAACATTATTAGGACCAGATACAGCTGCTGCTTTGTAATAAAGCATATATTCTGGATTCAGCACTGGTCACTACACTCTTTTATACGTACAGCAGAAGGTGTTTAAACACCCTCAACTACATTAATTGTTGCCCCGACTACGACCCTACCTACACTCACTCACAAGCACATACACACAGACACAAATAATAATAATGTGAGAGATGTTCTGCAGGGTGTCTCTGGAGGGATAAGGATCAGCAGGAGAAATGTTAATGATCAATTAGATGTAAGAATTGCTGGTGATTAAAAACATGGAGGACTTTAGAAGGGCCCTGAGAGTAGTATGCTGGCATCATTGACTCATCTTTTTCTTCTCTCAGTTACTGTACAGATATAGCACACAGGAGATACACACACAGAGAAACATACACTCACATGCATGCACACACACTCACACGCACGTACACGTGCACACCCACACGCTTGCTGCTATTAAGACAGAAATGGGCTGCAAATTTAAACTATTTTGTCGCTGCCAAAATGTAAGTACAGAGCAAGAAAGGAGAGGCAGAGAAAAACAAAGGCAGACACGGACAGATTTGTGGCGTGTGTCACACTGGCTTGTGGTCCAAAAGGTAGTCTGGGTATTTTAATGTCAATGTTGTTACAGTGCAGTTTATTTGTTACGTCTTTTCAAGAATTAAGTCTTACTGTAGATCGTTGATGCCTCGAAGTTGTGTCACAGGTCATCTGCGTCCTCACATTTATCAAATTAGGGACCTAATCAGTGCCTGAGATCCAATTCACTCAGTAATTAACTGCCTCTACTTGACACACCCAAACAGTACCCACAGAAATGGAGTAGGCCGTAGAGAGGAGCGATGCACAGACCGAAATACACAGAAACAGCAATGCTACATAAAGTTGTTGAAGTAACGGATGTTCTCCAGTGACCATTGGCAGATGGGCTGATGATCCCCAGCCTCTGCTCTGCTAAATTGGGAACATGAAGTCTGTTCTCTAAATGACCTCCTCATCAGCAGGATGCACCCTGCAGTCACTCTTCTGTTCATAAAAACAAGAAGGAACTTTGAAAATGCCACAGTCAGAGGCAGCTCAAACAAAATCCACTAAAACTGCCAAATTGCCCCAGAGACTCAGAGAGCGAACACAACATCAACTTGACAAGGATATCTCTCCATCTCTTCCTCCGTCCCCCTCGTCCTCCTCTCGCTCTCTCTCTCTTCCTCTGTCTATCGATTCGTTCTGAATGGATAAGCATATTTTGTCTCTTTATCAGTGCAAATAGTGCAGGCCGGATTTCCCCTCCTTTCTTTCTAACCTTCAGGGAAGCCAGCCAGGCCGTGATCTTCTGCTCTCACAGCCGGTTTAGACTAGCGTCACTTTGAAACAGATATAATATCAGAGACAGCTTTGGATCGATATTTGGCTATTCGTGGTTCTCCATCCCGGACCTGTTTGTGAGCAGAGGTCAATGCTTACCTGATCAATAACTGCAAATACAATCGATCCACATACTTGGCTTCTACAAACACTGGCTCTGATGTGAAACTAATTTGCTGCTCAGTGTGTGTGTGTGTGTGTGTGTGTGTGTGTGTGTTGTAAAGACTGGCTGTGAAAAGGCTGATGCTGAGTTCCCTTCATGTGGGATGAAGGTAGCAATGGGAAGGATTCCCATGGTAACAAGTCGCAAGCATTCATGGCATCATACAGCTCAAAATGGTGATTGCCAGTATTACTAATAACAAGTCTGTTTTGCATACTAAATGAAGAGTTATCTGGCACTGATCTACAGTTCTGATTGGCAAGTTGTTCCTGATCAAAACGGTTTTAAAAGAAGGTTGATTTACCTTGAAATTTTGTTGATATTGGGGCATCCATGTTTGAAAGCTTTTCACACATTTTGGCATTATTGCTAAGTTGTATTCTGTATATTGTTCTCAGGGGAAAAAAAATCTTTCTCCCTCTTTCAAGACAAAAAACATTTCATTGTTTGAGAAGTTCAGTGCACAAGCATGCTGCATCACAAATATGCTGCCAGAAGCACACGATGTGCCTTTTAAAGTTTAATTTATGTTTATGGAGGGATTGACAGTCCAGTCATGCCGTGTTTGGTGTGCATAACGTTGTACATTTTTATTTGGACTCAGTGATCAAGACAGGAACTGTTGTGTGCAGTTACTGACTCTGTTGGAGGCTATAAAAATTTGATTATGTTTACATGCAGCAGTAATAGCACCGAAGATTACTTGCTTCATGACTCAGCCCTGTAAAATTTAACCAGAGTTGTTTTAGGTATAACTGAAACAGCAGTTTTGCCAGATAATTTGGAAAGAAAGCCTGAAAGCACACAGCTGTGCACCCTTGTAATTTAGTATTTTTAGATCAGGAGAGCAAGAGAGACACAAACAGATTGAAGAGAGTCAAAAGTGTCCCCAGGAGGTTACAATTGACCAGTTTCATGTCTGTAAACATTTATGAAAACTTTCTGCAGCAGCCTGGTTGCATATGATTTATTTGAGAAACACCATATAGACAAAAGGATTGGGATACCTGACCATTACACCAAAACGGACTTTAATGACATCTCATTCTAAACACATAGACAGCTTTGCAGCTTTAAAAGCTTCCACTCTTCTTCAAGGGCTTTCCACAACATTCTGGAGTGTTTCTGTGGGAATTTTAGCCCATTCATGCAGTAGAGCATTTGTGAGGTCAGACACTGATGTTGGATGAAAAGGCCTGACTCACAGTCCAGTTCATCCCAAAGGTGTTGGGTGGGGTTGAGGTCAGGGCTCTGTGTGGGCCAGTCAAGTTCTTTCACACCAAACTCATCCTGCCATGTGTCTATGGAACTTTGCTTTGTGCACTGGGGCACATTCATGCTGGAATAGAAAAGGGCCTTCACCAAACTGTTGCCACAAAGTTGGAAGCATAACATTGTCCAAAATGGTATACTGAAACATTAAGATTTCCCTTCGATGGAAGTAAGGGGCCGAGCCCAACCCCTGACAATCAGCCTCATAACACATCTGAACTTAATAATAAAAAGGTCTGTCTCAATACTTTTGTCTATACAGTGTATTTGCATAGTGCTGAAGAATTAAGATTTCCTTTCACTGAAAGTAAGGGGCCTAGCAGAACCCCTGAAAAACAGCCCCATCCCAATACTTTTAGACAAAAGTATTGAGATGCACATACTATACATTAGTGTGCATAGTATGTACTGTGCTTATTGTGGATTTTTTCAAGTTAGAAGCAGATGATTCGATACACATATTTGTCTTTCTACTTTTAGGTGGCTGTATAGTGATTTAATCAACTGACGTTTTCGTGAAATCTAAATACTAAAAGTCATTCAGTAACCTGCAGTACTAACTGCATTGTCTCAAGACACACTGAACTTGTGTGACTGTTGGTTGGAATTTGTCTATTGAGTTTTTTTATTTAGGTTGTTAAATCATTGTGTAGCTGTACATTTCAATGAAACATTTAGTTTGCTCTTTGTGGTGAAATCACTAAAATTAACTGCTGAAAAATAACGCTTGTGCCATGACACAACCCCTCTTAACCTCTGTGCACCATCATAGCCAAATTTCACCAAAAACGACCAACATCTAACTGCTACCTCACATTTCATGGACCCTTTTCTTCTTTTTTATCCTCTCTTACCGCCTTTGTATCATGTCTGATGCGCTGGATACAAAAAATACCAAAAGAACAATCACTTCAGGGTCAGGGAAATGCCACTACACAATGCTGCTTGAACTAGTCTTTCCAATGCCATGAAAATGAAGCCCTAGAAGTCTCCTCACAAACCAGCATGGCTGTACAGTTTGGTCTTTGGTTTCTTTTTGTATTCACACCATTCATGTTGGCACTATTTTTTCTCAAAGGAATTACCCTTCCTCTGTACAGTTGGTACATTCTCTCCTCTCTTGACTTGAATAATGGATGTTCCTCTTCAGACTGACACCACACTGAATCCCTGTTCTCTGTCTGTTCAGTAGTAGAGAACAGAACGGTCAAGGTAACACGAATGGAGAGGTGCACCCTTTAGGTGGCAAGACTGCAGCCTTGATTCGTAATATCATATCTGGACTCTCTGTCTTTAGTTTTTCCTCCTCACAGTCTTTAGAGTGAGTACCGTCTCCGAGTAGCCGACACGTGTGCACACAGAGCCACATACAGTTATGCACATCCATACGTGCACACACACACACACACACACACACACACACACATCAGACAGATGGTTGAAGCTCTGCTCTGACAAAGGCTAAAGCACAGGGCACCTCCACTCTTCAAAGTCTCTTCGTCTTTCCTCACGTTGCTTTTTCAAACGCCATCTGTACCCAGGCACACTAATGTTACTTAAATCAAGGACATTGCATTTTTGCCTCCCCATAATTAGAAGACAGCAGGAAGATTGTTTCTTTCTGCCTCTGCCATATTATAAATCTTTTGGAAAGGCAAGTCGAATCGTTTGATACACTTGGCACAATGTAGCTCCTCAAGTAAAAGATAAAAGGATGGTAGTTGGAGCGACGGAGCACCTGAAAACAAGATTTTGCTTATGCATGCGTGCAACAGTGCATTTATGTGTCTCAGTGAGTGTATGCGCCCGCTTACAAGGATACACTGCACGAAATGCATGAAACTGAAAAGAAAGTGTGTGTCTTTCATTATCCAACAACCTGGTTTCTCCCCACTCACCTCTCCTCCGGTCTGTCTGAGGAGCAGTTATTTCTCTCTGTCAGTCAGTCAGCGTTTGGGGAGATGATAGTGGGCTTTAGAGAAAGAGCGGCTTTGTTTGGGCACGAGCAAGTAAGAATAGCACTGCTTCCTTTCATCATCATCCTTTTACCGTCACCTCCTAACATCCTCCTCTCTCACCTTCTCTCCTTTTGTCCTTTCCTTACTCACTCCTCGTCGCCACTTTCTCCCTTTTTCCTTTTCATTGCTACCTCGCCCGTCCCCACCCCCACAACACTCGCTCCTCGTCCCCCAACCTCCCTCCCTCTGTTTCCCCCTCCCCAGATTGAGGTAGCGTGTTATTAGTAAGGCAGCCAATGTGCCTGTCGGTGTGTGTTAGAGAGAGATAAGCACAGGTAGAGAGAGTTACATAAGCCTCTGTTGATTACTGTGGAGGAAAGGGGGAGCAGAAAAAGAGAGTAAGAAGAAGAGAGAGTGAGACAGAGAGAGAGAGGGAAAGAGAGAGAGAGAAAGACAGATTGCTGTACCTTAGTAAGTACATTGTGCTCTAATGTTGCCTGTATGGCTGGCTGGCTGTTGATAAGTAGCCTAAGCTTCTGGGGCTGGTTGAAAGGACAGTCATTAGGTTGGACTCCCCAGACTGGCAGCTTGCTTCATAGATTGCAAGTTAGTTTTTGTTATTATCTTTAACGGGAAAAAAGTAAACTCTTATCAAGATTTCAAAACAAACATTTATAACAAGTTATTTCTTCTGCAAGTAGTTTTTCATTAAGATACTAATGCATCTGGTGATAGTCTTTTGTAAGTTTTTTAACAAAATCAAAACCAACAAATTATTGATCCTACTCCAAGTGTTACCCATATAGCCTAAAATAGCTTGTTCATCTGTGCCGTAGACCTCCATTGTTTTCCAACCATTAAAAACAGAATGACGAGCCACATCGTTACACTAGGTGACAGTTTTCCTTTATCACAACAAACATGGGAATTGCAGTTTACAGTGGGTTAGTCCCACATACAGCATCCTGCTGCTGTAAATATTCCCTACCTCACCAAATATATTTATCCCCGACTGAAAATAGTGCCCAACAAATGCATGATTTGTTTGTATTTGTGTAAAGTTAAAAAATTCTGTGTTACAAAATATGGAGCGACGCCGGTGAGCTAGTTCAGGCAGGAAGTTGTAGGTGCTCTACAACATACGTTCGTGCACAATCATCTACCAAACACAACCTCCCAATCTCTGCCCTTTCGATTCCACTGCTGCCCTGCATCAGCTTTGTTGGCTGTTCTCTGAGCCCCAGCATCCACCCACAGGCTCTGACTAGAGGGTTCAAGATATTTGCTCATCACTCCACAATATCTCTATGTAAACATATCTGCTGTGAGAGATGAGGTCGCAGCCTAGATGACAAACTGCTGTAATAAACATTTCAAACGTGAGCTGTCTCACCGAAATATATTTATGAGTCATTTATGAAGATGTTTTCTATGTCATCAGAGTATGAACATACACCATGTAGACAAAATTATTGGGACATCTGACCATTACTACAACAGTGACTTTAATGACATTTTTCTGCCCTTTCATGCAGTCAAGCATTTGTGAGGTCAGACACTGATGTTGGACAAAAAGGCCTGGCTCACAGTCCAGTTCATCCCAAAGGGGTTTTAACGGGCTTGAGGTCAGGGCTCTGTGTGGGCCAGTCAGGTTCTTCCACACCAAACCCATCCAACCATGTCTTTATGGACTTTGCTTTGTTCACTGAGGCACAGTCATGCTGGAATAGAAAAGGGCCTTCACCAAACTGTTGTCACAATGTTGGAAGCATAACATTGTCCAAAATGTCTTGGTATGCTGAACCATTAAGATTTCCCTTCATTGGAAGTAAGGGGCCAAGCCCAAACTCTGAAAATCAGCCTCATAACACACCTGAATTTAATAATAAAGTGTCTGTCTCAATACCTTTGTCTATATAGTGTATTTGCATAGTGCTGAGTCTTACTTACACATGGCTGGTTTCAGTCTTTTGATGGGATTTGTTGGTAATAAATAAATTTAAAAAAGTTCCAAATTTATCCTAACAAACTCATGCTGGAAAACTAACAAAGATTAGAACAAAGAGAGCACACAGTCCTGCTCTGCCTTCCTGACATTTTATATTGTGTCAGTTGTTTGATCTGATTTGATGTGACAACTTCAGAACACATTAAACATTGCAATACAGTTATGGAATATTTGACACACTAATGTGATGTGAAACCTATGACATAAAGATACACTCAGCATTAACAGCAACATTAGGTTTTATCTGGAAAATAAAAAGTTGAATGTCTTTTAACTTCGATCATTAATATGCATTACCAAACAAAATATATTATTTGTGCGGCACTTTCAGACATGCATGTTTTTACAGGGTGCTAAAGAAAGTTAGTTTACGCTCGACAACAGATATTAGATGTTTTTCCCGTACATTCAACCATCTCTTCTGTAGTGGCACTGAAAGGAGTAAAGCAGGAGTGTTTCTCAGCACAACCTTCAACTGGGACTGAGAACCTATTTGACTCTTCTGCATCTGCGAAAGAACATTCATTTTATTTCACAACCTGAACTTGATATAGTGGCCTCCTCTTAGACCAAACTGTCACTACACAATTTTTGTGACCAAAAGAATTCAAAATAACATTATTGCGAAATCTATACAAAGTTTAAAAAAGAAAATGCCTCAAGTTTATCTTTAACTTTGTATGTGTGCTATTAGTACTAAGATATTATAAAAATTATCTCCAGAATCTGCACTGTGCATTTTGAGGCGGAGCAGCATGTCCACCCACTTAGCTCCATTAATCAGCACAACTGAAGAGCAAATTTTAAATTCTTAATTACAAACCAGTCTTTCCAATGCACGTGACACCCTGCATCTCCAGGCAGACGCCTGCCCACTAAAAGTTTGATCTGCACTCCATAAGAGAAGTTAACAATATGGATATGATGTGGATTGTGGTATTATTTGATTGTGTTAGTTAATTCATCATTATATATTTCTGTTCCAAGCAAATACAGGAGGTTATGTTTTCTTTGACACTGGCATGCTTTGATGCAACCCCCACCTACCTACACCGCCCATTACAATACTATTGTGAAAGGGGAAAAGAGTGGCAGGTGCACACTTAAACGAAAGTAAACACGTAGAAATGTTCAAAATCTCTCTCTCTCTCACACACACACACACGCAAAATTGGTCACAGATGATTGCAAATGATCATGAACAAATCTACTCTTCTTTTCACACTTCATTCTTAGTAGCACCTCTTCAGGCTATCGCTCAAGTGTGTATGCATGTGTGTGTATGTGTATGTATGTGTGTGTGCCCTGCCTTCATCAGTATGCCAAGCATTTGTCGAGGGGCCCTGCAGCCAGAACCAGCTTAGGAGCAGCTCAAGGCCAAACAAGTACAAGGATTTAAGGACAAATACAGTCCTCTCTTCTCCTCTCTCTTGTCTCAGCGGAGGAATTGAATGAGCAATGCTCTCCTCTTCCTTAACTACCACTGAGGTGCCCTTGAGCAAGGCTCCGTTGGTGACTATTGTGAAACTGGGCAGATGACGGTAACCAATGTGAATCATTGTGTATTAATGAGAAGCTTCAATGCCAAGTAAATTTACAAATCTTAAAAAGTACAAATGCCACTTACGGTCACATTTATTGAGTATAGCTCTTAAACAGCTCTGCCCACACAGCAGTGATCCCCTTTTTACCCCTCATACAGCAAACGCATGACAACTACACGAATAAATAAAGAAAACTGCAGAACAACAATGGTAGTTGTTTGCACTGTGTAGATCCCATTAGAATTGTTATTTTTCGGCTTCTGACAAGTTAATTAAAATGCACAGGTGGAGAGCTGGCACAAGAGGAAGTAAGGAATTTTAAAACCCTGTCAGTAATGAGGGAGCAGAAATATAAAAAAAAAAAGAGAGAAGAAAATAGAAGAATTTACTCTGAATAAGAGTTAATGAGAAGGGAACTGTTACGGTTCAGGTCTGAGTATATGGTCAGTCAAGACTGTGAAGTAAGATTTTTCCTTTGTGTCTGGGATGCAAAGTCAACGTTGTTGTTAAGTTCACACCTAACAAAACTGTGATGGCCATAGTTTTCAGTTTTTACTAATGTTTATAAGTAGGAGCAGAACGATTAGAATAATTTTCACTTGGGTTTTATGTCCCTGCTGCAACCAAAAGTTGTTTACTGCTGCAGAGGGACACTGATCACCACAGCTTAGAGTAAATTAGGTCCTTTTGCAATGTTGACAGCTAAGAAAATGCTTCCAGTATTTGGAAGAGGCGAGAAAATTGCAGAAAAAGTGCAAATGAGCTTCTTAGTCCCTCTAAGTAAGTGGAAAAAAAGGTAAAACTACAATGTTTGCCCTGTAAATTGTGTTTCCAAATTCTGACTTCCAGCCTGTTTTATGTATGAGAAACTCTACAAGTTTTCAAATGCAGTTCTTTTGAATGAATGTTTTTAAATATGCATCAGTATGCATCATGTCATGTCCAGTACAATATCTACAAGAAGACATAAGACATTTTTCATCAGTGATTGGCTTTCAAAGAGTGGCTTGTTATTTTGTAGCTTGGCTGGAAAGTAAATAACCTTGTGCTGCTTGTGTCCTGGAGAGAAAAAGAGAACAAAAGGGGGAGTGCGATGGTCAAGGTGCTTTTCAGCATAAGAATTCAGGGGAGCGAGTACCATGAGACAAGGCAGCAGGAAGTATAAAAAAGGGATGGGGAGAAGGATGGCATGTACAAAAATGTGGAATAGCAATAAGAAGGGTTTTTATGTGTGAGAAAGAGACTGCACACAATGATGCTCAAACACAAAATTCCTCTCTTTCTCACTGCCTCTCTTTTATTCAGCCTCAGTCACACAGACATCCCTGTGTGCACACACAGTATTATGTAAATAGTCTCTTCGGCAGAGTGCTGCTGTCACTGAGCGAGCATCCTCTGGGCCATCTAGGCAGCCTCATTAAAACAAGGCACGGCATCCATTAATAGATACCAGTGCACACGTACACACACACACACACACATACACTCACACAAATATATACAGTCAGTAACGCACACAGAGCGTTCACATACACCAATAAAAGACCTCCCAGGAAGCACATCTCTAAATGTTCCTCTCAGGTGGCAGTCAAAAAACATCTCCAAGGAAACGGCTCAAATGTCACAGAGAACAATGTATGAAGAGTGTGTGTATGGCTGACTGTGACTGGAGCTTGCATGAAGAAAGAATGGACTGTTTTTGAACACACACAGGGCCAGTGCCACAATACAACCCAAGTCTGGGGATGGTGTGTGTGTATATTCCTGTATAATATTCATCTCTGTCTTTTGCCAAACCTGCTTTAATTTCTTCATAATTTTCTTGTGTCACATCAGGTTTAGTTTCAGACGGGGGGGTGTTGTGAGTGGGTTCGGTGAACTCAAAATAATTACAGTTTTAATTGTCAGCGTTACACTCCTGCATGCATGTCTAGGACAACTAAGCTAAATTTATCCAGGAAGTGTTATTAAATGTTACTAAAAAGTTTTCAGCAATGACTCACAATTATTTTACCAAACTCTTTTGCTTCAGCTTTTTTCTTTAGTTAGGATATCGCTTTTACATTGTGAACACATTGCCTCCCGTAAATTATAATACAGACATATAATATAAATATTCCTTTTTTCCCCCCAGAGTTCCTCAAACGCTAAAAGCAGTGTTTATCATTGCCTAAGAGGGAAAACACAAAAATGAGTAGAGCACATTACAGAAACACATGTAGATGTTCTTTCTAAGCCCTGTAAAGTAAAAGGGACCTGTGTTTGTTTGTGATCTGCTGGCCCCGCAGGTGGCTCCCGAGGTGTGGGCTTCATTCGCTTTGATAAGAGGATAGAGGCTGAGGAGGCCATCAAGGGCCTGAATGGACAGAAGCCATCAGGTGCCGCTGAGCCCATCACGGTCAAATTCGCCAACAACCCCAGCCAGAAGACGAGCCAAGCCCTTCTGTCACAACTGTACCAGTCCCCCAATCGCCGATACCCAGGCCCCCTTCACCACCAGGCTCAGAGGTTCAGGTGAGTGCTGGGGCGAGACATGGAGATGGTCGTGGAGGAGGATGTGGGGCAGAGAAGAGGCACAATAGGGTGGGGAAGGGTTCAGGTAGTGCTGTCACAGCATGGAGATTTATCCTGGGTATGTGATTCTACGGGTGCAAAGCTAATGCTGAGTCTCCCAACCTTTTAATGCATGGATGAGCGCGAGACTCTCCTGCCTGATTCATTAGTTCAAAAGGATCCAGAGAAAATAACTGGCTCTTTGGTGAGAAGTCAAAGGTCCAAGCTTGTATACATCAAGACATGAGAGAAGAGGTTAACTTCAACTCCCATGGTGCATTTTGGTAAGAAACAGTCACACGGCTTAAATTTATGTTGTGTGCATTTGTCAGCAGCAAGCTGTACTTTATGATAAAGCTTTCAAACAACTGGCTTCTTCTCCTAGTATTTCAACCAATAATCCAAGTGACAAAAGAAAAAAAAAAACATGGTTTCTCAGACACAAAGCTGACATGCTTAAGAATGATGACCATGACATAAACCTATATCAACTGGGAGAACTGGGAGACTTTTAATGAGAATTCAGAGTGAGAAATAGACCTCCATATATACAGCAGCACCTCCTGCTTCTCTATTTGCCTCTATTTCAGACACATCATGATGTAACAAAATGAAATACAATTTCCCCAGACACAAAAAAAGTAGAATAAAAACGGGGTCACTGTGGTCATCTGCTTAAAAGGTTGGGAATCTCAAGGTTACCAAGTTCAAGTTGTATGTATTTAACAGCAAACAGTAATAGTTTATACACGAAATAATGATTTCTGAAATGTTGTCTAATATGGTGCAATTGATAGTGTGGTTAACATTTTGAAAAACTGAAAAACTTGTGCACTACCAGTGTGTTTGGTATAATTAAATAACAATCTGGATTGCTATTCCATATGAGAGATTTAATGTCGTCAGTCATCAGTCTCAAACTGGATAGCAATTATTCTTGGTTTATGTGACCATAAATGCATTTAATCAAGGAAACACGTCTGTTCTAAACAGCAGGCCTGATTTGGAAAACATTCGCACCAAATGTAATTTACACTGTTTGAACAGGGGATGTTACGCCTACACATTGAGAGTATGACTCATTAGCCACGTCTGTGTATCAACAATGATGCAACTTTTTCTCCTGTGAACATTTATTCCCGCAAATACGTTCCCCTTTTGAACAACAGATGCGAGTTCTGCACCTGGTGCAGGTGTCAATAAATAAGGCCCCGTGAGTGATCTGTGTGGGTCCACCCAGATCAGAGAGGAACTGTTCATAAGAGACTGTGGGGTTCTGTCGTTCACAACTACGTATTTCCCTTCATTTCATCATGCCGTCATCGAGCCAACACTTCCCAGAATATTCCCTGTGAGGCCTGGGCAAAAACATGTATTTGGATATAAATAATATCAAACTAAAGGGATGCACTTCATTGTCTTTCTCACTGTGAAGCCTCAGCTCCGCATGATATGGTCGTACTGATGCAACAAGCTAAGATGTTGCAGTGCATTAAAACCACATTTCCAACAATATAAATATACATTAAATTTGCTAGACTTGCAAGCCATGATCTGCTGTATTAAATAGTGTATATGTCCCTGCATTAGAAGCTAAAGTCATTTTAAGAGAGACTAATGTCTTAAATCCAATGAACAAAGGACAAATTAAAACAATGCCCGAATTAATTTAAGGATTTGGGTCTTAATCTTGTTTCAACTTAATTAAACTGAACGCATGTGAAGCCAAAAAAAAAAAAAAAAAAAAAAAAAAAGCTTTTTTGCCCAGGTCAGCAAGCTATCACTTAACATCATATACAGTATATGGCCAACATACTGTATATTTGGCATCCTGCTTGGTCATTTGCTGTCACTCACTAATGACACAAGCAATCCTTTTTTTTTATTTTTATTTTTTTTATTTAAATCTTACATGACATCTACAAATGGTTTGGCCTTATTCCTTGAGGTCACGTCTTCTACAAAAACAAATCACAAACAGGTGATAGTATGATATTACCCTCCATCAACTGATCCAACACGAATGTTTCTGAATTGGAGACAGACTATGTGCTTATACAATTTCCTCTCTCTTTCAATAACACTAAGCCGGTCGTACTGTTTACTCTCCATCAAAGTCAGAGCTTGGAAGGTATTTTTCTTCTGGAACGGCTTCCCTGGTGTGACACCTGAGCGATGTAGCGTGGCTGTGTGTCTGTGATACGCCAAGCCAATTTACAGGCTCCACAGGAGAGCTGTCGCTTCTCATCACAACTCACAACCACAGGACACTTCCTCACTGTGTCCCTGAGCTCCTGCTCTCTGCTCCCAAGCCTTCCACTAAAACCTCAGTACTTTGGAAGTTGGAAATGTGCTCACTGCCCCCTCCCCTCCTTTTTGTAACTAAATCAGTGGGACTTTTTTTTTCCCCAAAACACAAGACAGTATTCAGTTAAACCTGATTTGTTGTCTTTGTCCCTTGAAAAGACTAAATAAATGTAAAAGTTAATATAGTGGAGTTTAAAGTTGAATATGATTCATGAACTAAAAATAATAAAGCAACTTGATCCACTATGACTGAAACGAAATGTAAATAAGCCCTGAAGATAAGTGTAAATTTTGGCAGCTATTTTAGATTTAAACAAAAATTCTCATTAGGTTTAATTTTCATCCTCCATAGTTTTAGTCCAGACTTGGCTGACAAAAAGACATTACTATTCAGTCAGCTTGTAGTCAAAATGTTTTCTTTCTTTAAACTAATTCAATTATGCTAATACAGGTATCAGATACTGGTATCTATAGTAACCAGACTAAAGTGCAGCTAGTGTTGTACAGAGTTTGTGCAGGTCTGCAGGCAGCACACTGCTTACCATTTAAAAAGAGCAGAAGCCTTTGAATTGTCATTTCCATTTGTTAAAGACAGTTTGATCTGGCTGTTCTGTCGGTTGCACTTACAGATATTACCAGTAAAATCTCAGTAATGCTGAAACAATCAGTCAGTTAACATGCTGACCTGGCATCATACACAGTCATACACAAATGTCTTCCAAATAAATTAAATATAAATTAATACAAAGCAAGATTAACGAGGTATGTTGAGCCTAAAGCCGGGATTTTCGTTGCCACAAAGATGGTCCTTTCAATCTGGCCACATCACCAAGGTAACTTATGCTGCACCACTAACCTGGTCTGGAGGTTATGTCAAAGTTTTGCTTTGAAACTGACTATGAACTTGGCTGCTGACCTTTCACAGGCTTTTTACCTGATAATATAGATTCTCAGCTGAGGGAATACTTTATATATGCAAACTTGTTGAGCAGTGTGATAGTAATGTTAATGAACAAATTCATGTAATTACAGCAGCACAAGCTGTATGCGTCACTTTATATTTTTTCGCCTCGGGAACCTACAAGCGTTCAGTTAGTGATGCAGAAAATCATTTGTTCCCATTTGTTTCAGGTGATATTACAACCTATAAAACACTTTAAATTCAGAGGATGTCATCCGCACACTATGATGAATGATGAGGGCACATCAGCCACCGACCACTTTAGGTGATGTTTTTATGCTTGGTCCTGCTTTGCTGCCAAGTCTGCTTTACACGGCCGGCATTGCAGCTAAAAGAACACTGACTCAAATAATTGATTAGTCAACTGACAGATAATATTCACTCACTATAATTTATTTCACTTTGATTGATTTGAGAGTTTAACGCTCAGATATGCTGCATCGAGTTGCAACAAATTGTAAAAAAAAATGTATTCATTTACAAATCTATCAAATCAGCAATTTTCTGCCAGCATTCTTATCTTGCCTCACACATCACATCAGTCTGGCCATTTCAGTCAATGACAGGGATGCACTGTTTATATTTTGACAGACAGACACACAACTATGATATTACAACTATGATAGCCCACCACTTACATTTTAGCCCCATCTCCTCAACAAAAACAAAACATACATTTTGTCATAGTTTGCATTATCAAAGTTCAAATTTTAGCTTATCAACATCTCGTCTTAGTCATGAAAAAAAGGTTGCTGACCGACAATTTTTTTGTCAAAACTAACAATGCTGAAATGCTGAAAATAAACTCCATTAGAGATGGTAACATTGTGCTTGTTGTGCATCCTTAACAAGTTTGTGCGTCTGTTCCGTTGGTAAGACTCAAGTTAAAAAATATGCCTGACAGAATACAGTACAAACCTGCTGCAGTTATAATTACATTCATCCTATGTGACTGAATCACATGAGCCTGCTGAAACAAAAGTTATGTATAATGCACTTTGTATGGTCCTTCTCCAAGACAGCAAACATAATCAACTCCAGCACAATACACCCAGCCCTAAATCCCGGCTTGTTTCCGATCCTCTGTCGTTAACTAATGGTACTAATTAGCAAATTAGCCTTATTATATCCAGGGCAGGAGCCAATTTTAATTGAAAAGATTTTTGTTTCAAAAAAGAAAAGACAAAACCGCCCATTCCTCCATTAACATGCATTGAGAGAAAGCACAAAAGCCCCATTGTTTATATCGAGCTTGGAGAGGCAGTGTGAAAAGCTGGCAGAGTGTTTTCGTGGTGAGCGTGCATCAGTGTGCATTCGTACATGTGTGTGAGAGAGAGAGGGAGAGGGAGAGTGTGTTAGCAGCAGGTTGTGTTGTTGTGGCCCAACGGCCCGGCGGCCAGCAGATGTCTTCGTGCTCGCCGGGCCTGGAGCGCCTCTCCTCTGAGCTTCCTCTCCAATTGACTCATTTACCCACAAAGCAGCCTGCTTGTTCCCTTCCCACGTAATGGGCTAATTACTGCTTTAATGATTCCTTCTCTCCATTCTTTTCTCTTTGTTTTCGGGCTGCTTTCGCGCTTTTTGGTAACGTTGTAGAAAGCGCAACAATGGCGACACATTTTGAACCCAGATAATAAATAGACCAACAATGCACTGAAAGCGTTTTTGAAAAATGGTGTATTAAATTAACTCATCCGACTTCTATGTGGGAATTTCAGTGTGAGCTCTTCTCAAAATATGACATTATTTACACGTTCTAAACATTTGAGCGCATCTGAAACGAACTTTAAATACATGTGTGCAATGTGAGCAACGTATGAGCCAGTGTTAACATAACATTTTTAAACCCAGGTTATTACAGTGCTCTTCAGTCTCAGTACCGAGTTACCCGGCGGAGTTCTGCAGGATTTATAAGGTGCTTAACTACAATTACCTGGCATCCCAGTATTTAATTGTCTCTGATTTGAAGACTACTGATCTGTTATCTCTAACATGCAATGTAAATTCAATTAAAAATGGCAAATGTAAATTGTATCATGATTGTTATTATTATACAGGTTATTTATTGCAAGCCATCAAGCTCTAATTGCTTTGTTAATTGCAATCAAATAATAATGAAGCTGTGTATATACCAAGTAAGGAAATAATATTGTTGCTTTTAAACAGTGTAACTGTAGAATGGTTACCTGGAATTTCTTGTGGGGGGAAAAAAACAATAATAATGCTCAATTGAAGGTTTTTGGTAAATATAACACAGCAGTTGTGTTGAAAGAAAACAAAGGCTTGTTGATTGAAAGAGACAAGGAGAAACAACCCTGACAGTCAAGTCAAAGTCAGAGAGTTTGTAATGTTTTCAAGAGGAACGAGGCGTCACTGGCCAGCTGTTGCTCAATAAGCCGTGGCCCCTGTCCATTAGGCCAGAGGAGTTAATAAGACATGAGACAGGCCAGACCCAAGTGAGGAATGAAGGTCATTGAGTCACCAAGCAGACTGCATCTATCCAAGAGGGCCAACATTTCATACAGCCCACATGTTTCTGAAGCCCGGCTCACAAACACTCACAACACACATTGTTAAACCACGCACATACACACACACACACACACTTGCACATAAACTGTATTTTACCCTGACGGACAGCAATGGTAGCTCATGGGCTTGAACTTATTATGAAACAGAACATTTCCCAAAAACTAACCCTTTCAGACAGAGGACACCCTCTGACTAACGCTCAGCCATTCCACCTGACCTGTTAGCACTTAACAGGTCGACCCCGACCACAACAACAGACATTCACAATTTCATGGCTAGTTTAAATGCTCAGTCGTGTTTCTGTGGGTCCACCTCACAGAAAACACACTAATCATCATCACCATCACCATCATCATAATCATCACCTCTCTCACTCATCATAATTCAAATGCCAAACCATTACACTGACAGAACTCTGAATCATTTTTCCTGCCATCTCAGGTGTTCTCTCAATTGAGTCAACACAAATTTAAGACCCTAGTTTACAACAAGATTTTTTTATTATCAGCCTCTACCTTCTAATGAGCCATCAATGTGGCGGCATGAATTGTATGGATATCCACATGCAATTTCCAGCATGTAAAATACGATGATTTGCCATTGCGTAGCACTATGGCTAGCCTAGCATACTAGTATAGCCGAGTGCCATGCTATGCTCCCACCTTGCCACTATTAGTGCTCTGTATGTGACTGCAATACTGAACTGAGACCAGTCCACTGCTGTAGTCTTGTATAACAACTGCACCTACAGTAAGGTCACTGTGGTCTGGAATTAGCAATTGCAGGGCTATGCTGAAGCCAGTCAAGCAGTGCAGCGGCTGACCAAGCAAGTGCCGACCATACTGATGGTGCTGTAGCTTCATTCACTGATGATAGCGTTTTTTTTTGGTGGGGCTCCTCAGTGTAATGGGCCAGCTACAGACGGGTTTGTTTGTTCTTGAGTGAGAAGGACCATGCAGTTCCTACAGGGACTTAACATTAGTTCCATTGAGTGAGTCGACCATCTGCCCACCATTAACCCCAGAACCCTCCTTCTCTTTACAGGCTGGACAATTTGCTTAATATGGCCTATGGCGTAAAGAGGTAATTAAAAACTTCACCCAATGCCAGATGTCCATGTTGACTCAATGATTTTTCAATATCTTTTTTTTTCTTTTCTTTTTCTTTTTTTTTTAAATTTTGTCTTCCTTTGTATTTTTTCAGTCACTTTGCGTTTGACAGTTCGTTCAAGGTTAACTGCATTTTTGGTTCTTTGATTTGTTTGTTATTTTTCCTGGTGAGCTTAAGTTGGTTTTAAAACCCTGTCAAGCAGTTAAGATATTTTAAAAAAAGAAAAAAACAGAAAACAATCAATCTTTGTTTTCAGTGGTGATGAATTTCCTTTGTTTTGATTATGACAAGTGCTGGTGTTGTTTGGATTGTTTTGGGTTGTTTCTGTGTACTGAATGGATTTTGTTCTCTGGTGTAAAACTCCTAATTTCTAGGTGTGTTTTTTTTCTATCGGATTCAGGTTCACCGGCCTTGTCACTCTACAATTATAGTTTGAGAGCAGTCTCTCTGTAGGAGCAAAGTTTAAATTTGTCACTTTGATTTTATAGGTATTTCCTTACATCATTTAGAATAAAACCTCGCTACATCCACTATCAACTGTATGCACAATGTGTTACCCAATACATTTATATTTGTTAAGTGGAAGCCAATGACAAAATGAGACTTCTTGGCAGGACTAGCTGATATCAGGTAGTGTTCAGCGAGGACACGGGATGAGGCTGGATGAACCTGGATCCCTGCTGGAAACAGGAAATGCTGTTTCACTGCAGACAGCTCCAGCTTTGCTCGGCACTGCTCTGCTCGAATTCCTTCCTTTCGCCTCCATGTTTCATTTTGCTTTCTTGCTACCATAGGTGTTACATAACCCAGAGCAGCAGCCACAGTGGTGATAGATGTTTCATGTGCCGACGGTGGCATCTTGCATGTTACAAGCACAGGGGAAACCATCTGAAGTCAGCTTAGCAACTCAAACAGAGATGAAGTGTTAGCTCGAGAGAAATGTTCCCTTTGCGCCTCCCATAAGCACTGTGTCTTCACTTAACATACTTTTCCAAAGGTGAAAATAGTGTCCATTTTTGCGCTCCTTATTGCATCAAGTATCAAATTACAAGTGCTTTTCTGATCCAAGGTTATTATTTTAAAGGAAGGTACTGAGAGCTGGTTGGCTTTAGAAAGGACAGAATAGATATCTGGTCAGCTACACTGTTGCTATGCAACCCCTGGTCTCATCTGTAACATTGGTTAGTGTTTGGTCCCGCTCTGACGGATACGCTCACATGCACATTTGCACACATGCTCCCACAGACCCACATGTACATACAGGCACACTCACCTCCACATTGTTTCAGTGGCAGTGTTAGCTAGCTATTGCATACAAATCACCACAAATTTCACCCCTCCCCAAAGCCCAGCAAGAGAGGTCTGAAGGAAGTCCAGCATGTTGGACAAGGCCTTGATGTAATGAGGCCCGTTAAGATTCCACTTGCTTGATGCTGGAGAATGTATTTAATCACCTCAACAACACATTGAGGCTACATAGAGATATGAGGCAAAGGATCTGGAGCCAATTATAATGCAGTTTGCTTCTTCAGCAACCCCATGATGATCATGAAAATGTCCGTGTATCTCAGAGATATAGATTTACTATGCTATAATCTATTTTTCTAATCTATTTTTTTTATCATAAAGACAGATACCTGCCAACACAATCTGTTTATCATATACGGTACAACACATTCGGTGAAAAAAAAAAGCCTACTCAAAGCAGAGAGCCCTCACTGAATGAGCTAACCACCCCAGGCACTCATACCAGAGTCCACAGCGACCACAATGGCCAGAAGCAAACTCTATATGACCAAAGTCACGCAGGAAGGTCGTGGTGATTGCCGGCCATATATAGTCACTGGAGAGAGAGGGGTGGGGGCCCCAAGCAGCAAGCAGCGCTATCGATCAGTGCCACAAGCTCCGGAATAGAACAGAATA
This sequence comes from Scatophagus argus, assembly GCF_020382885.2. Lineage (NCBI taxonomy): Eukaryota > Metazoa > Chordata > Actinopteri > Scatophagidae > Scatophagus > Scatophagus argus. The sequence continues at coordinate 13,924,452 of NC_058498.1, read as the reverse complement.
GAACACCCTGCAGACTGCGGGAGGAGTGGGAGGAATACACTTTGTACCGTAATGCCACTGGGCTGTAAAGTGCTTCCATTTTCCATTTAGTTTGTTCCCTCTTCCCTCCCTCCCTTCCCTTAAGAAAGCAGCCTTCTCTGAGACAGCTGCAGCAAAGCGGAAATCTCAATTAAAGCACACCCAATAATGCCTATAGTCGTTTCTTGGAGAGAGGTGGCATAAGAAATGAAGCTTTTTATCTCATTTACCTTTTATTTAAAAGTGGGGATTTTTTTTCTCCTTTTCCTTTCCTTTGAGCGGAAAGGCAATTAAGTGAAGTCAACTGAGGATTCAAATCTCCTGCATCACAAGAAAAAGGAGAAGATTATGAGGCGAATGAGAACAGATTTAGCAGGCTGGTGCATGATCTTTGATGGATTTCTAGCAACGGTTTAATTCAACAACTTCCTGCAATTTAGCTCCTAAAGGAGCCACTCAGGGACACAAAGAGAGAACCTTCGTCTGCATCTCCTTCAGCAGAATATGGCCCAGCATGCAGCACTGTCGTTATTCCTGACAGGAGGCCATTCAGAACTGAGGAGTTCAGAGAGAATCTAGTGGTAGCTATGCAGGCACACGCAAACACATGCATTTAAACATAAACATACATGCACTTACAATTAACATCCATGCATATCATCCTGATAATTTATGTATTTGACTTGTGGCTTGATTAGCACACTGTAAACATTTAACTTTCATTTAACGTTTTTATGCTTATTATTTGATAAAGGCTGTAGACAGTAGTGTACCATGCAGAGGAGCGTCATGGCAAGCTATTAGATATTTGGAAGCAGGATTCTCTTAAAAAAATTGGCTTTCAAACAAAAGGAAGATGGAGATAAGTTTTATCACTGGATTATGGCCATTTCACTAGATGCAGGCATTGAATTTCACTGTATGTCTTTTCCTGATCAATTAAAACTTGCTCTTCTCTCTCCTCCCTTCCCTCTACTCTCCCTTCATTTCTCCCCAATCTGTCTTTCCTCTCAGGTTCTCTCCCATCACCATTGACAGCATGACCAGCCTGGTCGGCATGAACATCCCTGGGCACACGGGCACTGGTTGGTGCATCTTCGTGTACAACCTGTCCCCGGATTCGGATGAAAGTGTGCTCTGGCAGCTGTTCGGGCCCTTCGGTGCAGTCAACAATGTCAAGGTGATCCGTGACTTCAACACCAACAAGTGCAAAGGCTTCGGCTTCGTCACCATGACGAATTACGACGAGGCAGCCATGGCCATCGCCAGTCTCAACGGCTACAGGTTGGGCGACCGCGTCTTGCAAGTCTCCTTCAAGACTAACAAGACACACAAGTCCTGAACTTTAACAGGTAGAAGCAGTTGCCCCACAACTTTGTCAGCTCCAAAATTGCCCCCGACCCTCCCCCACCCCCCTCCCTCCACCTTCACCCGTCCCTTAGCCCCTTCAGTCACTACCACTACCACCCTCCTACAGCCATCCAACGCAGCAAACTCCAACCGGAACACAAAGCAACCAACAAAACATCAAACAAATTGAACTAGAAATGGCTTATATTATAACTTTGGACCTATAAGCCAATGTTGCCTAAGTATTACAAAAATGAAATGATGAAAATGTTCATGAGTTTTTGGAAGCTCCTGTGGTAATGCAGGCTTCTGTTTGTTGTATATTCTTTCTGTTTGTTGTGGTTGTTAAAATGATTTCTTCTCTTCTGTGTAAACAGTAGCAAATCCCTGTATCCCCTTATTTCAGAGAAGAGAATGTCCTTTTTAGATTGAAACCTTTTCTCTGTCTTGATTCAGGATTTGTTTTTATTTTGTAAATCCGGATCCACTGTCGTTAGTATTATATACCTCCCTGTCGGTGAAAGGGAGGGGGCTCTTTTTTAAATTGGTGAACCATTCATTCATTTTTAGTGTGTATTAAAAACTTCCCCTTATCGATTATATGTGGGATTCCACTATCCCAGTAACTCTGATGTAGAAAAAAAAAGAATTTCTAGCATTGTTTTTGTTTTGTATCGCAAACAAAACATAATGTCTTTCCTCACAGGGGTTCAGGGAGATGGGGCGAGGGAGGGGATGGGTTAGCTTTCCTGATGACACGTTCAGTAATTTAAGAAAAAAAAAAAATAACACTGTTGCCAAAGAGAAGATCTCTTTGCTTGAAAAAATGCGTTTAGAAAAAGATAAAAATAAAGAGAAAGAAGATCTATTTTTATAAATGATAATTAAAATAATAATTATTGAAGAATTTTTACAAGAATCTGGATTTGAAAAAAGAGAAAAATATTTTGACTGGCTAACTGGGGGGGGGACGGGGCGGGAGGGAGGGGGCACCACCTTGTCTTGTCGTTCTGCCGTGGTACTTTATAGGATCAAAGGTTGTTTGTTTTTTGGGGAATCCAAGTTGGCAGTGATTTTGTAGATGGAAGGTTTTGTGAAAAAGGGATGCAAACTGAGGCAGGTGATTTTGGTAATTTTTCACATATGTACTAGTGCATAATTATTCAACAGCGATACCCAAAAGGGAAGGGAGAGGGGTCTTTCCAAGGCCTAACCATCCTTATAGTCCAGAGCCCAAAGCAAGAAGACCCTTTGTCCACTCGTTTTCCTGTTTTTGTCATCAGTCAATACGGGATATCAGTAAATAGATATATACACATCTATCCATTTAGAGAGCATACTATACATTATCTATATCATTTTCTTCGCTCTGCGTTTGTGAACTTAACATTTGAAAAGAACTTCCTTTTAGCGATCAACAGTAGGTGCTATACTACATTATTCACATATCTTAAATATCCAAGTTTGTTGTTCTATGTGTTGTTTAAACAAAAAAAAATACTTCGATGTTGGCATTGACTTGAGCTGCTGTTCCTTGTTTAATATTTGTTTATTGTCGGCCCAGAAATCTGGTGAGACTATTTCTTTGCTGAATAACCAGATAAACGAATTTGGGCCTTGTAAGAATCACTGAACAAATTTTTATTTTGTACTTTTCTGTTTGGCTTGCTGACTTTTAGGTTACTTGCTGAGCGTGAAACGTTTGTCAAAACTAAATGATGATTAGCTAGTTCCGTTAGTCTAGATATTTGTTTCCTTAAAAAGGATCTATGACAACTGTGTCTTTATTTGCTGTGTACAAATAGATGATATATATATACATATATAGTCTACATTTGTTTTACAATATCTACTGTACTATATGAGTTGTCACTGTTCTTTTGTTTGAGCTTGTCTTTTTCATATGACAACTTATTATGAAGTGGTGGTTCAGTTACTTAGAAAAACTTGTGAGGAAACTGTTCAATTGTTGTCATGTTGCTTGTGGAGAAAAAAAAAAGATTTGGATTAACTTTCAGTTAGCTACCGCGGCAAAAGAAACCGAACAAAAGCTTAGAATATAACTGTATTTGTTTAGCAGTTTATTTACTTATCGATTTTTTTAAACTATTTATTTTTCTATTTATTTGTATTTATTATCTATTTATTGATTAATTAATTAATTTATCTGTGTATTTATGTATTTATTTGTTTCATTGTCTGTGTATTTGCGTGATTCTGGTACAGGGAGGGGGCGTTTCTGAGCAAAAGGGAACAAAGCGACTAGTGGAGAGGCTCTGCCAGTAGTCCACTGCACTGAGAGAACTTTTAGTACGTTTGTGCTTTGTACCAATATATCAAAATTACAATATAAAAAATCTAAAAGTCAAGAAAACTGAAAAAAATGTCTGGAGGGTTGGGGGACGCTCTTCCCTTATTACTAGAAACAGTTACTCGCTATGCATAATCTAGTTAATAGTTAAATTTGCTATTGCTTTTTTCTTGTCTTGTTAAAATGAAATCTTTAGATCTTTTTCAATAAAGTTTAGTCTTAATAGAATGTTATAAACAGTCGTTCTGGTTCAATATAACCTGTGATAAGTTTGTGTAGTTCTAAAAAGCCACTCCGTCCACACCCTCCCTCCACTTACTACCGCTTTGTGATGAAACCTTATGCAAAAATGTGGGTCTGAAAGCATAGTTTTCAGTTTTCAGTGAAACATTTTATATAAACATTCAGCTCTTGGAGGCTTGGGCAGATACAATTTAAAAAGGAGCAAATGCCCATTGTTGTTTGAGGGTCATTCATTGCACTGGACTAAATCGGTCAAAATCACTGAAGAGTCAAAACTTATTTTTAAAAATATTCATCATGTTTTCAAATGACATACCAACAAATCTTTAAAAAGTGAGAAATTGTTACCATTGCACACCAACTGTTATTTACAGCAGTTGTTGCTATACTTAAGAAGTACTCTGGAGGTATGAAAAGGGATTGTACCGATTCTATATTTTATATACTCTAATATGATATATATTATATATTTTGAAAGGTGAAAGGTAAGGGAATGGTTCCAGAAGTATAAATATACTGAATTGGATTTTTTTTCTGTTTGTTGTTAAGACTTGAAAACATGAAGGAGGTGTGTGGAGAGCATTTTAAACACTCAGACGCATGCTCGCATAAGTACATCCTTCTCTCTCACACCTCAGTCATCCGACAGGCCGGGTCATCTAATATCATCATTACTATCCAGTCATCAACTGCGCCATCCAATCACATAGTTTTCTAATGTCACAACAGCAACGAACCAACCAACCCATCCACCCACCGACCAACCAGACCCCTTCATGCTCCCTGCTGCCCGGCGGGAGCTTGAATTATGCAACGACCCCAGTAGAATGTTGTTCTGATGTGTGAACTAATTTCCTACACTGTATGACTTTTGAACTCTTACGATGCGTGCCTGTGTTCCGCCTAGACCCTGTGTGCACACGTGTGTGTGCGCGCATGTGTGCATGTTTGTATGCATGTTCCATTAAGTAATTTTGTGTGTGTGTGTATGTTGTGCGTTTGTCCTCATCTGTTTGTTAGCGTGGAGTACATCCAAATGTGTATGTGTACAGTATATACATGTGTTAATCGTTTGTGCTTATGCGTGTGTGACTGCACATTTGGGTCTGTTTAGTTCACATATATACAAACATGCGTGCGTGTGTGTGTGTGTCTCCCTGAGTGCATGTGCGCACGTGCGTGCGTGTGTGTGTGTGTGACACAGATAGTAACTTGTGGTTTGTTCAGAATGTGTGTGTGTGTGTGTGTGTGCATGTCAGGGTGTTTGAAACATGGGGCTGCGTCACCTCGCTCTATGCCCAACCCCCTATGGCTCACACCATCCCCTGTAGCGCCTTATAGTGGCAGCCTGCCAGTAGGAACAACGCAGCCAGTAGTGGAGGAGGGAAGGTGAACAGAGGAACTCGGCTCTTCTTGTCAGTTTTCATTTTCCTCCTGAGACGTGTTTGTTTACTATCTGAAAAATCTATAAACGAAATCTTTAAAGACAAAAAAGACGAAAAAATGTTCACAGGGCCCCATGGCCGCGGCTCTCTCTACTCTCTCTCCTGCTTATGTTATTACTTAACAATTATCAATGATGATTATTATGATTATTATTGCTATTATTCTTAGTATTCTTATTCTTATTATTAATCCAATTACTGCGATGAATGACTTCATGTTATCCTTGCTAGTTTAGGTCATTTCTGAAACTGGAAACAAAATAAAAATCTTGCTGTAAATGTTTGTTTTTTCTTTTTCATAAAACTGTTGTGTTTGAATTATTTGTACTTTTGAATGTTGGGACAATAAAATGAGGTGTTAAGAGCTTGGATGTTTCTTGTCATGATGGATGGAGCATTCAGATACTCGTTAGTTAAACAGTAGTAGTTTACACGACATACTATAAAGAAGATCTTCCTGGTACGCTTAAAAATCTTTCTTTTTTCTCTTTATTATTTGCTTCTGTTTATCCGCCACTCTTTGTTTGTCTGTTGGCTAAATTTCATCAGGGATGTCAATGATAAGGTAAAGTGGACAAATCATCTTATTAATGCACTTAAAGAAAAGTGCGCTTCATATCTTAAATTACATATCTTGTAAAGGTAAAATGTTGTATATTGTAGATTTTAACTGATTGGTCAACTAAGTAGACAGAAAATTGATAACAATTTCAATAACAGTTTTAGTCATTTATGAGAGAGTAAACACTAATATCTGATAGTTTTAGTCCCACCCATTTTTGAGTGTTGAACAAAGTAATTAAAACAAAGATGTTATCTTGGTCTGAGTTTTTTTTGTTTTGTTTTGTTTTTGACATTTTAAAAAGTAAAAGAATCAGTAAATCCAAAAAATTATCAACACATTAATCAAAAAGATCAGCATTAGATCAGTGCAGTACGTTGTTCCTGTACCCGCCTCTTGACACTGAGGCAAGATTTCGAATGAGTAATATAACCCTGTATAACTAACTGCAACAGTAAATCACAAATTTAATCTGCGTTCACTGTGACCTTTGGGCTACTGAGGGACGGTCACGACTATGAAGGAGTAACACTGCAGACATGAAACGCAGTGCTGATCTCAGTCAGTCCTCTCAGGGGCCTGGCAGCACAGAGGAATCAGGCATCCATGAGATAACACTGCCACCTGTATCTTCACCTGAGTATCCACGACCTTTATGGCACAGTGCTGCCTCTCTCAGAAGGAATATCTGTGGTTAATATGTGCTTCTCATCTCATCTCTAATCTTTCTGCCTCACAATACAAACCTCGTCAGCCAAGAAAACACCTGAAGCAAAAGGACTGGGAATAAGACCTCGGAAGAAAAAGTCCACCTCTGCTCATCAGTAACAGCGTTATCAGTGTACTCTGTACTCTCAGTGATGTGACCCCGGCTTTGCACCTTTATAATCAAAATCACACCGGAGAGCATTACAGCAGTTGTGCAAGAGATGATGGTTGCTAGACTATGATGTGTCCAGCCACTCTTCCTTTCCTCTGCTGTTGTTAGCAACTTAATGATCCTCCACTCGCATCAGGGCCAAAGTAGAGGGGGAGGACATGAGTCAGCGTGTGCTCTCAAGTCTCCTTTGAACAGGCTCCTCGGGAGTCGAAAGGCACAGCTAGCTCAATAAACAACTTGATGATTTCAACTTTAAAGTGGCGTTTTCTGTTTTACTCTGCTCTGACTCAGACGTGGATAAAACAAAATGCGGCATGAAAAATCACTAAAAATATCTGCAGCAAACAGGATATTTCAATTCCAAAGGAAGTGAAAGTGCTCTCGTTAACAGGGAGTTGTTGGGTTTAATATGGCTCAGTTCTCACCATAGTCTGTCACCAGGTGCAACCATATGATACTGCCTCTCAGTTTCTATATAAACCACTTTTCATCTGCCTGGGTGAGAGCTGATCACACTCGCTCCATGGTGTGAATGTCAGCATCCTGCCGCGCTGTGATGTAGAAGGCAGCTCTGCCAAATGACGAGCATGAGCCTCGCAGTCGGAAGCATATTATTTCATAAGGAGCTACTTGTCTTTGACAAATCTTCCGTAGTCAAATCTGTGCAGTGGGGGAGCTGTTGTTGCCCTCTAGCTCTCCTTGGTACACACCCTGACATTAATGGGATACCTCTCCTCACCCCTTTGTCCACTTTAGAGATTTCACACTGCCTGATCAAAAGACTCTCAGCTTCACCACATGTTACTTATTAACCGAGTTTCCCTCGGATGAGTTTGTAGTCCACTTCACTCTCTGTCTTGGCATTATCACATCGATTAGACTGATTGAACGGTCAGTTTAATTAAGTTTGTTTAATGTGTTGTGTTGCTGTGTATAATGTGCACCATTTATTTGAGCTGGAAATTGAAACTGACTCCTATTGTAATCAAGAGTACCGAGTTATATCTTCCTCTGATTGCTACAAAGTTTAGTCAAGATTATGGCATCATTTTCCTCCAGATTCCATTTCATTACTGTGACAATTATAGCTGTGATGACATTAAACACATTTCTACATATTTGGGCATATTTCAGCTCTAATTTCGGTTCCTTTGATATGTGGTATCGTTTTATTTGAAAAACAAGGTCCCTCCTATGCAATGTGTAATCAAGCAGTGATAAACTAACAGGCTGCACTCACAGTGAAATGTGTAATAACACTCACATACCTTAATCACTCCTAACACCTTTTCTTTAATTATGTGAAACTGATTCAGTTTAACAATAAGCCATGTGATCTCTGCATGCTATCGTTACCAGAGAACCTCAAAGTAGCATATCTGATCTCCACTCATGTCAGCTCCTCACACCAATCAGAAAAGCTCTTCAGAGACCTATACAGTTCCCATACTGTAAAACTCTTTATGAACCATTTCTGTCGATTTTGCACAATGTTAAGTGAATCATCTGTGAGACGAACAAAAACGATCCCGTCACAAAGCTGATGTGACACGCTTATTTGATCCAACTGACTGAAAATTTACCATAAACCGAATGAGCGAACATCATTGTGGAGTAATCAGTGTTTTCCCCAGGAAACAGTTTAGCAGAGGTGAGAAGCCACCCAGAGACAGATGGATGCTAAACAATAACCAAACTTATTAAACACGTATTATTACACTGACACAGTCAGTTGTCACAAAGCTGTAAGCTGTGAAAGCAGAACACAGTTGTGATGACAATTACAAGCTGACATTTCATAAAGCATTTTTGTTTTTCAAGCAGAAGTTTTCTATGTTAGACGTGTGAAGCTCCTGTTAAATATAACCCAGTTCTCGCAACCTACTCTGGAGGCCTTTCCGCCTCTTATTTAATTCCAAACCTTCTCTGCTCTCATCTCTACAATAACCTATTAACACACATGGTTAACCATCCACAGACAAGTCAAAGTAGAAAAACATTCAACTAACCACCACACAAAAAGAGAGAAATGAGCGACAGGGACCAGGAGAGCATCGACAAAAACTTAATAAAAAAAAAGGAAACCATCAAATTTTGTTTCGTTTAACAGGCTTTTTCAAGAGTTGTGTGAACAGTGATGGCACCGTCAGCGCTGGTATTTCCTTGGAGAACAATTGACACTCACAGGAGCCCAATAAAGCACTGGATCCTATTCAGAAAGTTTCAGTCCCTGAGGGTTCCGCTTGCAATCTGCTCCCCAGTGAAGTCTTTTAATTTCAATGCAATATTTCCAGCACCATAGGATCACGGCGTTCTTGCTCAGGGGCAGCATTTCTTGAACACACAATCTGTCGCCATGTTGTGACATACGTCATGGCATCCAGGCAATGCACGACTCACCAGTGTGTTCTATATTGAGATGCTTGGCCATAACTGACCAGAGTGGGACCAATGTGCAGAATTAACTGAAGCAAATCAGTATGAAACAAGAGTCCAATCAATGCCTGATTTTCACATGTGCATTGTTCTCTATGCAGGTGTCTGCTGTACAAGGCTAAAAGATAGCGACTTGTTCCCGGTCCTGCTTTCAACTCAAGACCCTGGAGGAGCTGCAACAACAGACATGACAAACCTAAAGCCAGGTAAGAGTGTTTGTGTCAGTGTAGAGAAAGCTCCCATGCTGTGCAGTGAAACATCATAAGTAATGTGATGTAAAGATATTTTTTAAAAGTGTCATTTTCATCCACTTTAAATCATTCTGACATGCTGGCTTGCAGAAATGCACATCCTGACCAAAATCAAATTGTTAATGTTAGTTGTTAGTTACCGTTACCTAGCACATTTGTTTATCATTATATGTGCTTTAAACTAAGGCTGTACTGTGTGAATCTTTTTTTCTCATGAGTTCATTTCACTTTTGAGTGTTCGTATAAATTATTTAGAGATATCAAATGCCTTAACTGTGGAAACTATCAGGAATTTCACTGAATCAAAGATACTGTGTCTTCAAGCTGTGTAATACAGTAAATGGGATTAATACAGCTTTACACTGACTGTTTACAGTGACAGTGTTCTCTGACGATAAGTGACAGAAAGCTGAGGGTACAGTCAGGGAAGTGTGTGTGTGTGTGTGTGTGATGAAACAAGGCAAGACTGTAAATATGAACACTACAGATATAAATACTGGTCTGAGATTTGAATGTAACAAACCTGAACAAGCCTTCCTCTCCCTCCTCATTAACATGCATGAAACGTCAAATTAACTAAGCTGTTTTGCACATTATGCAGCAAAGACAAACAGGACAGGACTTCATCTACTGATGACTGGACCAGCAGATGGTGTGTAAATAATGTACATTGTCTCATGGGAACATCTTTGTCTGTCTTAGTTTGGTTGATGCACCAACACTTCTTTGTCACACACATGCAAAGTGACCTTTTTAATGTGTTAAGACTAAATCAAATCAAATCGTGTTCATGGTTCGGCATTTGATCCAAATACTGAAGTAGAACAGTTTGGGAAAACAAATGCGATACAAAGACCTAGTTCTATACAATAGCACCATTTACAAAATAAACATTCAATACACAGTCAATATTCTCCACTCACTGTTATCTTTTACCCTGCACACATAATTAAGTACATTTCCCTCCAAGCAATATTTATTGTAGTTTAATTTGCATGCAGGTTAATTTTTTTCCAGTCTTTTCACAAGTTTTAGTCACTTTTCATTTCAAGTTTCTGTTGCTTTTGTTGTTTTATTTACATGATAACACCTGGTAGAGAAACTCTTTTCACTCTGCTCCAAAGGGAAGTCAGGGAACAGACTCACTGTTGCAGAACGGCACTCCTGCTGCCTGGAGCTGCTGGGGATTCAGTGTCTTTCTCAAGGGCACTTCATCTATGTAGATTCTTGTCATCAAGAGGGCATTTTCAAGTCACAGTGTGGGTTCCCGGTAAGGCAAGCGCCCAGGACAGATGCTGGAGGTTGTAATGACATCTTTAACTCTTTCCTGTTCTTGTCCTCTCTCTCCTTTTACTAGTTACCGGACCCTAGAGCTTACTATAGGCTGCAGCTGCAGTGGACAAGCTCACGTGTTTCAGAGGGAGATTTGGCCATCACAAAAGCTCATGTGAAAGTGAAAACCGTGATGCTGGCATTCCCAGCATCCTCCCACCAGCTTCAGCGGTGACAATGACAGCTTTCGCAGCTTTGATGCCTGTGACTGGTGTGGAAAAAATTACAACAGATTCCAGATCAGTAATGGTGATTGCAGTTGCTGGCAGTGTGCAAATACAAAGGTATTATTTGTGAGGAGCTGTTGATTGTACTGGCAAATGCAGTGTTGTTTTTCTGTAACGATGATGGCTGTGATAATGGTGGTGATGGCAGTGACTGCAAAGAATAGATGATGACACAGTGGGCACTTTTCTGAGCAAAGAGGACCACATTGTCCTCAGCAGAGTTGGTAATTGACAAACAGGCTGAAGTTACATTTCATAGGAGGTTTACTGACTGACATTTTCTTCAGCGGCCGACTTAAGGAGGAGCTCTGCACTTTTCCCGTCCACATCTTCTTTCTTTGTGCTTAAATGAACATGTTGCATGATGAACTCCATCATTTTTCAAGTGATTTACTCATCAGTCATAATAGGTTTGATGTTTACCTGAAATGAGATACTTCAGGACTGTTTTGTTCTTAATCGGTTCTCATTAGTAATCAGTTAATTAGCGCCAAGCACTGTATAATGTCCCTGGTTGAGTAATGGTCCGGTGCTTCATAAAAGCTTTAATATTAGATTAATCTACCAAAATGCATTGTGGGAATATGAGCAAACCAGTGGTGGGACTCACATACTAGTACTTTACTGCTTAACTCCAACATAATAATTCTAAAATAATAATAATAATTATATTAGACACCCAGAGCAACTGCACCTTCTATCTATTCACTCCAACATTAATCTGACAGCAGTGTTATAAGATGCTGTGAACATCAGTCCCATTGGAGAATCGAGGACCAGCTGCCCAGAAGTAATTCCCTTACTGTCAACTGCTATGGTGACTTCTTTTTTTTTTTCATGATATCTTCAACATCTGACAACAGAAAATCACTTAAGTGTCCTCGATAATTCAACAATAAGTTCAGTTTTAATGATCTATCCTTAGAGACACCACAAAAACTAGAGCCACAGATGCCCACAGATGGCCCAACACTCGCCAGCAGCTGACTGTCGGCTCGGTGCGTCATGGCCCTTACACCACTGAAACAAACCATGAGAGCTCATGGCATATTCATTGAGCTACATTGTAGAGGGGAGAAGGGAAAACAAAAACATAACGACCTTGTTATTTCCTTGTATGTTATAATATTTTAATAATATTTGACAGGGCAGATTTTTCTCAATAGGGGAGCAGAACTCCCCTGCCCTGATCTCAAGAGGGTAACTATACTGTAGTTGGGAGGTTGATGGAACAAGAGGTCACACATGCTCTGAAGGAAGCAGAGCTGGAGGACTGGATGAAGCAGTGCTAAAAAAGTTTTCTGAGGTTATAAAAATGCTCTGTAAAATCAAGGCGACAGAAGCAGACAAGCTCCACCATGTGAAGATGAATAAAGATTGATGGCCTGTCTTGGTTGATACCCCCTTTTCAGTATTGTGTGGAGGTCAAGTCCAGTCTCCATGGACTAGCAGGTGGGAAAGAATAGTAGAAGAAGCACGCATGCATCACTCCCTTAACCATCTTTGATATGACCAGATATCAAAACCAGATATTAAGATATACTGGCAAGCTCTCTTGTTGTCTTTTCAATAGTTCACACAAAGTGAGCAAAGACCAGTTTGAATCTGATTTGGGGGATTTTGTCAGTGATTTTCAAAAAACTGTCGGTGAGCGGAAAATAAAGGCTACAGTCCTGTAGTGTAAGCTCAGCATAAAACAGTTTCATGGGTATGTTTAGACAACTCAAAGCTTATTGTTAATATTAGAATCAGTAGAGAACACCTGCTGCAGTGCCACACAGGATTGTAAGAACTGTTTCACCATTCATTCATTCATTCATTCATTCATTATTTATTTATTTATTTATTTATGCCCCGGCCCCTCTCAAACAGCCTGAGTCTGCTACTGAAGTCAAGCATGTTCCCTTTGAGCTCTGCAATGACTGTGGCTCGTCACTGACGCTGTTTGTGATTTGCACTGACATAATCTCCAGGATTGCTCTGTTTTTAATTGAATCACTGTCCCTCGAAATCTCTTTGCATGTCAAGGCCTCAGGAGTACACATGTATTGCCCCCCATGAATAGACAAACCTGTGCCTGCTCGCTCTCTCTGTTTCACAGGCTCTGCCTGGATGTACGATTTTTGGCACTGGTAAAGGTGGACGCCTCTATGGAAAGAACAGTGGTGTTATTTATTGCTGAAGCGCTGATGGCTGTGATGATGGTGGCGGTGACAGTGAGAGCAGTATTGGCTAGCAGAAGCAGCAGGCACCAGATCCCCTCCTGTTTGTTCAGGGAGACACACAGCAAAGCTTTACTGTGTTCAACCCAAGGCTGCAAACCCCGAGTAAAACCAAAACACTGGCACTGGTTAGAGCACATATTGTTTTCATGCCATTTTCCAAATTCATGCCCGTCTGCCTGAGTGTTTGTCTGTGCATCTGTCTTACTGTCAGGCTGTGTGTCTATTTATTTGCCTGTCTGCTTGAGAGTCATTATTCCACACTTATGTAGTTGAAGGCTTTTGTAAATATGCAGTGTTCCTGATTGCCTTTTACAGATACATATATGAATAGACACATACACGGGTATGGACCACAAACTCTTTGTGCTTCCATATGCATGCATACATGTATGTCAGCGCATGTGTGTATTTTCTAAGCCTTCCTGAATATGTGCGTGTGTGTGTGTGCACATGAAAAATGGTGCGAGCCCACATATGTGTGAGTGGGTGATTTCGGCTGTGCAAGCCCAGCACCCAACCATCTGTCACAAAGGGGCCACCGTGTTCTGAAGCCAATCGTCTCCTTCCAACAGCTTCTAGGATCCTCGCTCTGCTTTCCAACAATGGTCCAGCACGCCAAACACACATTCACACACGAAGAATGACGTCTGCCACATGCTCCTATCAGCAGGCACACACACACACACTCACACAAACACAAACTTAACAATCACACAGACGCTTGCCTTGAAAACTGTTAGGGCCCTTTCCTTCACTGGAGAAAATCTGGCTTTCATCGCAGTTCCAAGTAGTCGCTTGTTTGTTAGTTCAGAGTCACTGTGATCGGTTGCTGCCATCAGCTGAAAAGTCTCTCAGCAGAGCCAACAAAAATGATGTGTTTCACCAGGCAACATTTTGGAAAATACACTTATTTTCTGTCTACATGATGAGAAGATTAATACCACTATAATATCTGTGCAATAAATATGAAAATTAGCTGGAGGCAATTAGCTTAGCTTTGCACAAATGCTGGAAACAGTAAGAAACTGCTAATCCGGCTTTTAATTAAAGGAGTCAATGCCGTTTGCCTTCAACACTTTCCAGCTAGTATCGCTGAAAACAAAATGGCTGAATTAAACTTTTAGCTCCTAGAATAAAAAGCAACTTAACAGAGCACTGGATTTATGGGGAGGACAGCTGCTTTATTCTTTTGGACATATAGACAAACACAGAACATTTATTACCTTGAGATCCTGACTGGTTCTGTCTGCATGGTAGAAGATTTAATCAGCGAAGTTAAGTTGCTGTGTGTAAATGCACAGCATCTCTCTCTGTTGTGATTGGTCTAGACTTTATGGCGTGATAGTAGCCAAAAAATGTCTTTTATTTTTTAGAAGGCCAAACCTTGTTTTCACCATTGTTTATCTGACTGCTGATTTTAAGAATGAAAAAAAAAAAAAACCAGTTGAGAAAATCTGTTCTTCCAACCATTTAGGATGGGCCAGTAGCACAAGTTGGCTGGACCGGGCCCATTAGGCCCGCCCACAACACCATGTCTGCTTTCCTTTAGGCTAAGCTAACCTGTGACTTCAGTGACTTTATGTGTCAAATATCTTGGAATGCCATGCCCTCATAAAAAATACACAATGTTGGAACGGAAAACTATAAAATTCTTACCTAAACTGTCAGTAAACATCCAAACTGGTTCAACAACAACTGACTATCATAGTTAGTTTGTGCACACTCACAGTTTTCCTGTGCATGTTGGGTTGTTTATTACCCAACTCTGCTATTATTATAACTTACTATTGGGGTGGTGAAACGTCAAATTCTGTCCTGGCTCCTAGCTTGTTGATAAGTTGTGCAATTGTGTAACTACAGGCATCAGTTGCACTTTTGGACCAAATTTTAGCAATGTTGATGCATTATGAGCTTTTACTTTGGTGCATATAATCAGAAGCAAGAGAGCAGATGGCCAAAGCACAGAAAACAAAACCCAAGTTGCAACTGGTTGAAACGTCACTGTTTGCTATGCACTCCTTCATTCCTCACAATTACTTACACTTCTAATATGTGTCCATATGATAGCTATATCTCTAATCTTTAATTACTGTTTGAGCTCATTTCTTTTTTGTTTTAGGATGGAAGCTTCACTTCAGGTTTTGTTGAATTTATAACCGACAAGCATCAAAAAATGTTTTGTTTTTCCTTTCAGTTGACTTGACGAGAACATTCAAAGTTCAAGAGTGAACTGACAGGAAGTTCAATACATACAGTGAGTCAAAACACACAGCCACAGAACAGAACAGCAGCAGCTTGTGATATGGATAGGGTTGACCAGAAATGGCAACAGCTGTCAAAAACTGCTGGAGGAAAGGAAGCAAAACCACCTACAACCTTCAATGATATAATATGTTGACAATGCCTCTCGTGTATACGTACAGAACACGCACAGTACAAAAACTCACTCTGCTACCTACAAGTAAAAATCAAGTGCCTGCAGATCCAACATGGATTTCATATTTTCACAACACTTTTTCTGTCCAGCTATTTTTATATCTGTGCCCGCAATGTTGGCCGCGCTTACAATTCACTTCAAAGACAGAATTGTGCGGGTGGCACATTATTTTGTCAACATCCTCGCTGATATCTCATTAGGGAAAATTATGTGTTGGTGTGTTTGAAATAATTTGTGAAAGGTTTCTCAATTGTTATCATCACTTGGGAAATGACTGTCACTGTCCTGAAATAAGCTGGACAGTAGAAACAACAGTCTAGGTTTTCCAGAAGTGTATGCTGCACAATTCATCACTCTATGTTGAAGGAGCCGCCCAGGATCTACAATCGGCCTCTCACAAATCTCACTGCAGTCAGCCCATTCGTAAAAAGTATCATGGTCATTTAGTTAGCAGCGTCAGAGTTAGACAGAGCTGTAAGATCTTCGCTTCGCTAGAGCACCAATGCTACACATTGTTTCCTGGTTCGTAACTTATTTATTTCTTCTTCTACTTCATCTCTTTCTCACATAGTAACCCCAGCATCCCCCTTTAACCTCAGAGTAGAGCTGTAATGCTATCACATGTACACAAAAGAATTCACCAGAACGATATTATCGCAGTATGTATAGAAAATTCTAATTAAATTAAATAAAGCCATCAATCAGGGTAGAGTGTCTCCCTCTCGTCTCTCATTTCCTTCTGCTTGAATACGCGAGGCAGTAGTAGCCGCACACTGTGGTTGTAACTAGTTATTGTATCCTGTTCTTTCTTCCATTTTATGGCAAATGACAATCGGTATTCAGGTACATTACTGCCACATACTATGACAAAGCGAGAGCGAAAAGAAGTGGAAATTAATTAAGAGGCGGCGAATTATTTAAACAATACTATTGTATGTGTATTATTAACATCATACGTTGATTTCATTCTTTAAATATCACAATTATTGTCAGTGTCTGTATTCCAACACGCCTACCAATACTAGAGCATTAAGTTATTTAGAAAATGCAACCTGCCAGAAGGATGCACATCTTCCACGCTGCGCCTCTGAGGTCCTGAATACCATAATTTGACTAGATAGGCCTGTCCATGTCCACAGAACATCCACTCACTGTCTGATGAAAACTGAGAGGTTCCTTAAATTTCAACACAACCCATCAGAAGGCTGGCTGACGTGCACATGGCAACATCTGTTCATATAAAAGGATAATCTTCAAGCCTCAGCTGATCACATCCGAGAGGAATGGACCACAAAGTAGAAAAGTAATACTGGGGAAACGTCAAGTTTCACACCAAAATAAATTTGCCCTGCAAATAAGGGACAAAAGTGGCCAAAAATTCCAGTCCCTGCAGTGTTTTCTTTGAGGAGAAATGAGCAGTCCTCTACTGTGTGCATATGTCTTTTAAAGTAGAACTGCTTGTTCGTTCTCCCCTTGTTTTGTTTTGGGGTTTTTTTTTTTTTTTTCACACCTCAAGGAGACCATGTGGTTCACTGCTGTCATTGTTGCTATTTAAAGGACACAGAGTACTCCAGGATGGGATACAGAATAACATTACAGCGAGATCCAGGTAACTCTAACAGATCACAGTACAGTACTGATGTGTTCTTTCATAGTGTCTTAAAGCAGCTCTACTTATTGGAAATTATAGGTGAAATGTTCTCACAGTAAATGTGTTCACACTGGTCTTTCCACAAAGATGATTCAGTAGAAGGCAGCCCAGTGGTTCATTGGAAAAATGAACACAGCCCCCTAGCAGCCATGTTTGAAGCTGCTGAGGATGCACATTTGAACACAACTAAAGGGTGTTTGCCCTCTTCCAGCTAGATGAGTAGCATTACTGAGACCGCAGCTGCCTTAACCTCACTTTCTCAGTGGCTTGAGAGCATAATGTCTTGCCTGAAGCTCGAGAAAATTCACTACACTGTGTGTGGATTTGATAAGAATTTTTTACAAGGCATGGACATTCAAATAAGAGACCACTCTGACTCTAACAGACAGCCAACTCGGTGGAGTTACGGTGACTCAAACTGCTGAAATTGATCATGAAGAACAGATGCTAACCTCAAGCGTATGTTCTGTTTCACACACACCACATACACCAACAGCTATAGCCCGTTCACAATGCAGACAGTGCACTGAAACTAACAAATGACCTTTAAGTAGATAGACAAATGCGATTGTGCAATAAGTAAAAATGCCAGTATTGGCTGGCTGTGCTTTCACATGTCTAAAACCCCTTTGTGAGTAAGAGATAGAGAATTGGATTGTTAGAGAGATTGATAGAGTGGCAGCAACATGTAGCTCATCTTGGAAAGAATCTTAATGTTATTTTCTAATCTTGTTGTGTTGTTGTCGTTTGTGATTTGAGAGCAGATAAGTGAAACTTCTTCTGTGTGTGACACAACCTGTGTGTGAAGTTGTGTTTTGAAAGCGTAAACAGATTTTGCATAGAGTATTTAGTTTGAAGGCTGTCCACCTACAGAATGGAGGCTAAGAGGTCATAGTTTGAAGCTTTGGGACATTGAGCAAGCTGGGAGTGAGAAAATGTTGCAGTGGACATCACACCCGAGTTTTAAAAAAGCCACAAATTCCTTTAATAAACTTTAATGTTCTTTTGCAAGTGAAGTGGTCCAACATCGCAGACTGGGACCTACTGAGTGGAGAAAAACTTCTGTGGTCATCTTTCACTCTATTCTAAGACGAAAGTTGGGGTAGGATGCACATTTCTCTCATGGTTTAAGCCCACTGCTCTGCTTAAAATACAAAAAAGTTGTGGCTAAATTCAAATCCAGTTGGAGTAGTCACAGTGCTCCAATCTGCAGGGCATGAGTGCTCACAGAATAGTTTGATGAACAGAAACATCCCAAGAGATTTAAAGGTCCAGACACTTCAAAATCTGCAGAGGCACAATGAAGCAGATCATGTGAAGTCTGGTGGAAGGTCAGTTTATCCAAATAAGAAAAAAGGGTCCTAGAGATTAGTTTAGATTTTATGTACTGAGGTTCAGACATTTCTGTTGTCAGAGAATTTTATTTATGGTTCTCAAAGCAGTGGAACAGAGAAAGATCACAGAGAGGGGAAACATCAGCCAGAAAAATGAGAAGCTATGCTATGTAGACAAAAGTATTGGGAAACACACCCCAGTTATTGAATTCAGGTGTGGTATGGGACTGCTTTTTAGGGGCTGGGCTTGACTTGGAGACACTACAAGAGAAAAACAGATTATTTTTTTCTAACAGCCATTTGGAAGCAAAACGTATACATGTATTGCATTTTAAGTGGTTCACCAAAAGCAATTTCCCTAAGTGGTTGTATTTTTGGTATATGTTAATCTTACACATGTCCTACATTTAGTTTCTTTGTTCTCCTTTCATTTTTTTAAGGAACTAATCTGTTTAGCCATTAAATTGACATGTTTTACAACAGTTTCCTTCTGTTGAATCAGTTGATCCCATCTAGCATCTTTCACATCTCATTGGATCTCCTCTTACACTTCTTACACTATATAGACAAAAGTATAAAGACAGCTGACGATAATGACATAGCATTCTATATACATAAACATCAACAGGGAATCGCCCTTCCACCTTTGCAGCTGTAACAGCTTCTATTTTTCTGGGAAGGCTTTCCACAAGAGCCTGGAGTGTTTCTGTTGTAATTCTGCCCCTTTCATGCATTTGTGAGATCAGGCACTGATGTTGGACCAAAAGGCCTGGCTTGCAATCTCTGTTCCAGTTCATCCCAAAGGTGTTGGATGGGGTTGAGGTCAGGGTTCTGTGTGGGCCAGTCAAGTTCTTCCACACCAAACTCATGCAACCATGTTTTTATGGACTTTGCTTTGTGCACTGGGGCTCAGTCATGCTGGAATAGAAAAGGGTCTTCATCAAACTGTTGCCACAAAGCTGGAAGCATATTGTTGTCTAACATGTCTTGGTATGCTGAAGCATTTAGATTTCCCTTCACTAGGAGTAAGGGGCCGAACCAAACCCCTGATAAACAGCCCCATACCACACCTGAATTCAGTAATAAAGAGGTCTGTACCAGTACC
Source organism: Scatophagus argus (assembly GCF_020382885.2). Lineage (NCBI taxonomy): Eukaryota > Metazoa > Chordata > Actinopteri > Scatophagidae > Scatophagus > Scatophagus argus. The sequence continues at coordinate 13,904,645 of NC_058498.1, read as the reverse complement.
TTTGTCTATAAAGTGTATTTTCAAAGTAATTAAATTTATGTTTTTATGAATGATTTTGGACAAGATGACCATACATGTAATATAGTTTTCCCTACTGGCAGATTTGACTATTAGTGGTTATAAGTTTTTACTGGGAGAGGACTAGCTCGTCCACTCCTTTTACAGCAGGTCAATTAGAGTCATCCAGAGTAGTGCACTTCACTAATAGAGCACACTAAAATCTTTGACACTCCTGATTCCACTGTGTGTCCACTAACATTATAATGGGCTTAGAGTCCTGATCTACTCATCTACAATAAGTGCTGGTCATTACAAGTTAGAGAGACCACATCCAAGTCAATATGATCTATGAGAGACTTAATAGCCACTCAAAATTTAGATTTGTTCACAGTACGGCTCTCGGCTAGATGTTGTGGTAATTGATTTTTACAAAGTGTAGAGCAGCAAAAAATGAGCAGGATTTACTGTAGGCTCCCTTTTGCTTTGATATTGTAATCTATCAAAACTGAGCCGTTTGGTTTTCCTTGAAAGCTAAAAGCATCTTGCAAGATCAGCAGAATGTTGCAAAACATACTATGCACATTGTAAATGTATAGAAACACAGACAGCATCCAGGTGTCATTAGATTTATGCAAAGAAAACAAAACAAAACAAATTAGCTCTTCTTGTGTATTGTTAAAACATATCCAGTCAGCAACAAAGTTCCTCCTTCCTCACAGATGAAACTGTCATGCCGCCATTTGCAGGAGTCAGCTCTTCTGTCCCCTCTCAGCGTGGTCAAATTCCTTAAACGCATTCGTAAAGACAAGGCTTCCTCAGCAGTCCACTCAGATGGCAGACCAGCTCAGCTCCTCCCCTCTGAGTTGTGCTGCTATATTGAACTGGTATCTGATTCACTGACCTTCTCGCTGCCTCATGCCTTGCTAATGTAATCTAGTGCTGCTGCAGCTGCTGCTGCTGCTGCTGGCTCATGTCTCTCTGCCTGCAGCACTCTTTCATTCTCTCTCTCCTCCAGTTTTTTTTCTCTCACACACACACACACACACACACACACACACACACACATTTGCAAATGTTCAGGTGGTCTCAGATTGTGTATGTTTATCTGCCTTTTTGGTTTGTTGCTTTAACCTCTCCCCCACAAGAGGCGGTTATCACTGAAAATCTTTTGATACTCATGACACTAGAGTTTTGTACAGACACCAAAAGGATGCTATTTTCAGTGCCTCAGTTTGAGGAATATGTTTTTTTTTTCAAGCATAGATCCACTGTGACAATACCCACTGGATTGTGCACTACCATTTTAAAGCCTTGAGTTTTACAATCATTACCATTTTTTTTATTTTATTTCTTTTTTTTTTTTGCTGGCATCAGAAGTGACCATATTTGCAACAGAAAAGGGAGCTGAGAAGGTACTGATCTGATTTGACTGATAACCTGATTACACGCCATGGTAGCAACCCCCTGCGTTACTCTAAATAGGACCATAATTTGCAAAATGAACATCATGTTGATTTGGAGACTACTTGACACAAAGCAATTAAGATCATAAACTTATTGGGAAACTGTTAACTGGGGGGGGGGGGGGGGGGGAATCAAGCGAGGGGTCATTTTATCATAAGCTTACATACAATCATACCTCCTTTTGAAACAACTACTTTTCTACAAAAAATTTTTTTCATTTAACAAAAATGCTATACATATAAGGCTATTACAATTTGCATATGAGCACAGCCTGGTCTGCCTTTGTTTTGCACCTGCATAGTTTCTTTTATTCTCTTTCTTTGTGTTTCATAATGACAAACAAAAGATTTACAGCAAGGTCTTCAGTGTTTGAGCAAATCCTGCTTGAAATAAGACATCCCATCTGCTTTATATTTAAGTGGGTGACCAGCTGGTTTGTGGTTGAGATGCTGAATCTCTCACTCCTCTGCTCGCTCTCTCATTCCTGATTCATTGTGCTGTCCAGGGAATATGTATCACCGTTTTGCCTTAAGCTATCCAGCAGTCCGATCTATAAGTCAGACTAAAGTACAAACTCAGTCCCAAAAAGCAGAAATCCAACCCATGGAGGCCAGAGATCATTTGTGGCTGCCCAGCCACAGCACACCAAGCCTCTCAGTAGCTCTGACTGGCTTCCCAGGAGAGCCATGCTGGATGTGGACAGTGCAGGCACGAGTAAAGAGTGAACTAAATAAGTCTAAATAACAGGATGGGGGAAGGGGGTGGGGGTTGGGACAATTAGGGAAAACAGAGTATTATTGTTTGGCCAAATATGAATATTTTTATTAATATTTTTCACTCAAATGTGCAGAAACATCCACACAGTTAAAAACGTTCGCACACAGACACATCCAGTTGCACACAAAGAACTGGAGAGAAGCAAACAGACAAACTCTCCTACAGAATATATAAGTGCACACACACACACACACACACACACACACAAAGACACACATAGAACTAAAAATTTTGCATGCATGGCTGCGCTTCCCTTAGCTGTGGCCACGGTTGCTATGCTACGGGTGATTCCAGCCTTTGGAGGGGACCTGGCATTAGGGAGAGCAAATTGACCACAGGAGGCTTTAATCTGCCATGAAACAGAAGCTGGAGATCACACACACACACACACACACACACACACACACACACACACTTGATAGGAGTACTTTGTTTTAACATTTACTTCTACCTAAAATAAACACAACATATATAAATAAATATTACATATGACCCTTTATGTCTGTTACCTCTGTTCTCTTTCCCCCTCACACACACATACGCACATCTTTGTATTTCGCTGACAACTAGCATCTTCTTTAGGCCAGCAGTCTGACCATTGAAGAACAGGTCATTTTCCTACGCACAATAGAGAAGGGTGTTTTAGGACAACAAAGATTACCCTACATTACTGTGTGCACATGTGTGTCAAGTTTAAATATGTGTCTGTGATATGTTTACCTGCCTGCATGCATAGGGTGTAGACCTAACAACTAGTAAAATATAATCTGCAATCTGCAACACATCCTCCTACACACATCTGCAGCAGAAAATATGGGAAGACATGAGACTTGTATAGCTTTTGATGCATGTGTTTTTAAAAAAAAAAAAAAAAAAAACTCTACCCAAACAAACAAAAAGCAAGCCCAAATAAACAACCTACGCTTTAGATCCTAACAAGCCCAAAAACCCACAACCCACGACTACCAGTATTTTCAAGCGCCTTTGGAGAAAAACAAGTCAAAAGTTGTGTGTAATAAGCAGATTTTTCAACTCTGGTCGGCGGTGCCTGCTCAGGCCTGTGGGAACCGACCAGTCAGAGCAGACTCTGCTTTTCAGGAGGCGGGACTTAAAGAGACGGGCGCTTAAACTTTTCAGACAGAAGGTAAATAGAGGAGAAAAATGTGGGGGAAAAAGATTTCTTTGAACATTTACGCATGTAAACCTATTCTAGTAGTACCCCTGTATGAACCTTAAAATAAGCATAGTTTGGCCTCTTTAAAGGATTTTCACAGTTTTTCATCCAAACAGCAGACCTCCATTTTTGTCCAATAACTATTAAAACACACGTGATTCACACTGTTGCAATGGATGACGTGATCCTTCATCACAGTGAACATGATTATTTGGTGTCAGTACCACAAAAGCTGTCCTGCTGCTGTAAATATTTATTAGAGCACCAAATCTGTATTAATCCTCCGCTGAATACAAAGCACTATTGACTCGTGTTTGACTAATGTTGATTTTTTTAGGAAATTACTTCATGCTCTTTTAGAAGAGAAAGTATATTTTTGTGACCCGTTTTTTAACGATGTCTTCAGTAGGAACAAATGGACTTGGGGCTGAGAGTCACAGAGAAGCTAGTCAGAAAGAGTATAAACATATTGATTAAAACGTTGTTGGTTTTGGTCTTTCCGTGTGATTTTTCAACAGCAGGAAAAATATCAAGTAACATCTTTCATATCCTTTAAGTCTACAGCATACAGTAGGGTGGCCAGTGAGTTTGACGTAAGTGTTTTGGTGTTGTGCAAAGCATTTTGGACACGCAGGGTCAATCTCCTCTCTCATCTCAAAGTCAATCTAATTTAGATGGATGAAATGTCATAATAGTTGCAGGGCTCTAATTCCACTCCTGCTCCAGACACAGACACCACTTTGATAATCTCTTTAATGTATTCTTGCTCAAGCTCTTAAATTTGTTGCAATTACCATGTATTTGACCATTTTCTCGATGCTTGCATTATCTAGAAGTCTCTTAAATGAACCTGTAATGCTATCTGATTTAATTGTGAGTGCAGATGATTCTGCTTTATGAGCAATAACCCATTCACCCCAGGGGTATATCAATCCTAATGGATCTATTAAAGTCTGCCAATGACATTATTATGATTAGTCGCTTTGTTGTCCCTGGGCTGGAACAGTACAAAATCTGAATATGAATAAAGAATATTGACATGATTATCTACTGTCACCACACATTAATCACTACTAATCTCCATGAAAGTGATATTAAATGTATTCATGTGTCCTTTTTGGACGTTCTCACCTTGTTTTGGAGAAACAGATGGTATCTGGCACTGTTAAATAATTATTCCTATGAGGATGTCACTGTTGTTTCTTTGATGCAGAAGCCTAATATACATGAATTGTTGTCATTTGGCTTTCATGTCTGGGGATTTGCTGCAACAAAACAACTCAGCAGTGAAAGTCAGAATGCTGGCTGTGGCCCACCACTGGTGACATTAAGTTTCACACTTGCACTTAAATAGCAGTCCAGGCTGTTTAACTACAACTATTTTCTATACACAAATCGGATAACGAGTATGTCATAGGTACATCCAAAAACCTTTGTTGCCCTTTCACCTGCCAGAGAATAGCTGGACTAACAACCCCACCAAGTGGTCAGGTGTGTTACATCCACATCCACACATTGGCTCACCTCTCATCCAAGTAACAGTCCATAATTTATATTGACTAATAATTTAGATAAATATCAAAAACTAACTAGAAGGAAGCAGTCTTTTCTCATTCTCACTCAGTTTGTAGCAGATTGATGGCTTGCCAACAGAAGGTTATCAGTGTGGATTAGTGTGTGTCCTACTGTCTTTATCATTATTATCTGTATCACTTCAACCAACTAAATTATCTGTATCCATATCTGTACTTGTAATGGGTGGGACTTAAGCCTAATGCCTTGAGAACTTAAAGGCAGGGTCGGTACTGTATTTTTGTTATTTTTGTTGAAAGTCTCTTCATGACTTTCCCAACTGCGACCAATAAATCAAATGCTCTGGCAACAAAAGAAAGAAAAATGTTGTAGGCCTGTAATAAGCCCGTCTGTAGGTGTACCTGCCTACCCACATGCACATGCTCATGCCTCATTGCACATGACTGGAGTTTTCCCTCAGTGCTGGGTGCCCGTATTGTAAAAGCTTTGAAGAAGTCACACGAGAATGGCAGAGAAAGAGTTTTCCAATACTAACACGCTAGCTAGGCAGCTGTGAACATTAACATTGACAATGTTCATTGCTTACATACATAATAAAAACATTTTTAACATGTTAATAAAAAGTTAGCCATGATACTGCAATCCAGAGTCTGTGGAGAATCCAACCTGAAGATAGCTTCGCCGTGGTCCTCAAATAGCTTTGAGCCGAAAAGCGAGCGTCACAGCGGCAGACTCGTTCAGCAGCCTAACCCTCTTTAGCTGAAGAATGAGCTCTGCCGCAGCGACAGACTGTCGTTCAGCAGCTAACCCGGTGAGCATTAAGCACATGCACAGCTTCTTTAACACCTGACAATTCTCTTCTAAAGTTTGTACACCAGCCAAAAAGTATTGAAACTACAGTATGTACGACAGCAACACCATCTTTCCAGTCCTTAGGGGAAAGGAAGAAAATTTTCACCAGTATCACGTTCCCATTTTAATCTCTCACATCCTCTCCCACAAAGAGTAATAGAGTTTAATGTGTTCCCATGAATTATTCATCCCGATAGTTACTCTGTTCACTTATATTTTGTCATTTCCTTTAGATGCTCATCGCAGAAGGGATCCCCACTCCCAGCAGACTGGTGCAGTACCTTATTCTCTCTAGAAGCATACAGCTGATTTACCATCTCATAATTGAAGGACCTGCTTGTACCATCAGGAAGGCACAAGTCTCAGATTATTGGCTGGCCTGCAGCATAGAATATTTAAGGACATTATGGCATCATGTGGAGAAGAATGTGTCCACATGTGGACAAACGTGTGTATAAATGGTGTAAGGTGGTGGTACAGATCATCACATTATCCAGGATTCGTATTACAGAAGGTGCTTTAAAAATGTGAATCTCAGGGAATTTCAGGTTTTACAGCAACACTAACAGGAAATTAAATTGAGTTTCAGCCTACATCATCAAAAAATTAAAATAAAAAAAATAAACAAGATAAAAATAAAATCAGAAAATTATATTTGTTAAACCATGCAGGTGCTGGCCTGTGAATTCAAGGCGAAATTTACCAGAGGCATCAAGACTCCCTCAAGCACCTTAACGCATAACATTTATGAGATGGCACACAGGCGCACTTAAAACAGAATGGTTAAAATCTATGGAACAGCAGCTGACATATCCTGACTTTTAAATCCTAATACGGGTCAGGCTCCAAAAAGGTCCGATCCTACATTTCCCATAAGACAAACAAGTGCATCACTCACAGGTCTGCTTGCTCCTTAAGTGTTAAGCAGGTTTGCTTTCTCCAAGCCCAATTCCAGATAATTCAGACCTAATCACAGGTTATGTTTACAGACTTTAGAAAATCTTTTCCATGAGCCACAGAGGACAACTATTCACAGGCTGAGTAATAACCCCCCTCCCCATTATGGAATAAACCGAGCTGTATGTTGAAAATCAGTCAGATTCCTTTGAAAACATCACTGAACAGAAGCAGTAAGAAGATCATAAGAGATCATGTGGCTCACATTTCAATCAGTAAAAAAAGAAAAGTATTTACTGTTGAATAACAGAAAATTAGTCTGGCTTTAAGCTGTAATTTTAGGCTGCATTTAGAGAATTTTCACAAACTTTTACTTGTTTCCTCATCAACAAAAATGTTGATTTAATGTTCAGCACATCAGCTACTGTCGCTCCACGCTCTCTTCTCATCAGAGTCTTTACAAGGCAAAGCAGTCGGTCTATCATTACTTGTTATATGGAATAAAAATCAAAAAGTGTAAAAGCTGCGAACAAAGGTCATTTCATTTTCAGAAATTTTAAGCTTTCATTTTAACCGATACCCACAGGCCTGGCTTTTCACAGCATGATCATTTTAAATTAAAAAAAAACAGAGGAGATACATAAAGTCCTAAAGTGATAGAGGACATTGTGGACCACAGTACTACAAACTTCTAATAGAGTCAATAAATTTACTGTAATTTACTGTAGATTGGCAGTACATAGTGATGAAATACAAGGCTTTGTACCTTCATGCCACAGATTAACTGAGTAAAGAATATATACACTAATTGCTTACTTCATATAGTAGACTTACTGTGTGTTGCAAAGTACAGCTATTCATACAGCACAGATTTAAGCCCATATTAAACACCATCATCTACTGCCATTGTACACAAAGGCATAAGGCATTGTTTGTTAAATGATACAACAGTCACACCATCGCGAATGTCAGGCCTAATGAGAAATTAATGCAGACAGAGCTGCATGAGAGATAAGCTCTGCTATGTTCTGCAGCCCACCACTGCTTCAGTACATTGAACCACTCTGCTCCACTCACATAAGAGACTGTCAAAGAGTAATCATACCAACCACTGAGTGCCAGAATGCAACGAAATGATGTGATGGTGTACGCTGCAGTTTATGGAAACAGTATCGCACAGAAGAGATGAATGCATAACTGAAATGATGTTCATGATAAGCATCACACGCCGGGGAAACAGGCCAGACAGAAAACACAACAACTACTGTATGAAGAAACATACAATCGCCAAACTGAGTCACACTGCAGTTAAAGTAATGGAATACAGGTTTTTCCCTTAGGAGCTTCTTCACTGACCTTTCAGTGCACAAACAGATCCATCAAAGTCTTTCGACCTCATCAGGTGGGATGCAAGAGCCAGCAGTGATAAAGTAGAGAGATTTTGGATCATGACTCTCCTTCAGGATGTTGTTATGTGATGACAGCAGTATGCAGGCAAAGCGACTGATGAAGATACTTTTCCTAAGTAGATTCTTAAGGAGCAAGCAGACCATTGGTAACTTGCTTCAGTCCTTGGCCCCATAAATGTATGTCTTATTCTGAAATACTGCAGGGTCATGATGAAAAGTTGCTTCCCTGACCATCTCAAAACTTTCTGTGTGTGGCTCAGCATCTGCAGAAATCGCGATCCTTTTCTTTGCTGCTCTCCCACATGTGCGTGGAGTTTCTGCTGGTCAAGTCTGACTTTGAGTATTACTTACTTTGGTTACTTCTCCAGTGTGGACACACTAGACTTACGACTTTCTCAGAATTAAGGTATTGCAGAGATTTAGGACACAGCTGTAGCCTATTTGCTGAACAAGTATTACAGAACAGTCAGTCTATGATGACACCAGAGAAGCAGATGGAATAGTGTTACCTCTTTAGGCAGCTAAACCTTTGGATATAATGGCGTATATGACAGTACTACAAATTATTAGATGAGCCAGATATGACCATAAACATGTCATAAACATCAAGCAATCATTTGTTGCAGTGTACTTCACATCTCTCTGCAATATAACTCATAGGCACAAAATGCTGCAGGTTATTGACCTTCCTCCTTGTGAGTCCAGTCCACATCCTCTGGCAAGTTCTCTTCAGCTGGTTCCTCCATCTGAATGAGATCAGCATCTTCATGACCTTATTACAAGCAGAGAGGAGGAACAGTTTGTGTTTGTTTTGTGACCATATGGCCCCATTAGTAGGGTAACGACCCCACAGTCCCTGCAGGACACACACACACTCATTTCTGAATGCCTGTGTGTGTGGCAGGGAGTGCGTTTGTGTGTGTAATGACCTTGGAGACCCTCCAGGACACTTAACACTGCCCCCAGTGGCCACTTACACAGATGAAGCTTCTCCATGCGCCATTTGGCCTGCGACCACTGCTTGGATTGTGAAGCTCTCAACACACACACACACACACACACACACACACACACACACACACACACACAGAACAGAAACAGAATTCTGCACAAAGCTTCATGTTTGTGATTTTGTCCATGCACTCATACATGGTATACATAGACACACACACACACACAAGTAATTGTAAAGTCCAACAAAGGGCAAACAGGCAGGGGTCAAAGGAAAATAGATCTCTCCTGCAGCTTGTGAAAAACCTGGAGGGCTGGGTCAGCAGAAAACAGCCTGTAAGCTGTGGAGATGTTTGCACTGGTCAGATGCGTCACTCTGAGCTGTAAACACATAGCAGAAGTCAACCTAGCCGCTAACACCTTACACTGTTGTTGCTGATGAGTCAAGCACATATTGAAGAAAAAAAAAAAACTTACTTGCCCTTTTCAGATAAGCTTAATTGAAAGCAGTCTTACATTCTCCACTTAGTGATGTCTGTGAATGTCTGAGGCTGCATGTGCTTTTGTTACATCAGGTTATTGCTTAGTTTTCTTTGCCCAGGCCTCTCTTGTGAAAGACATGCTGATCACAATAAGACTACCTGACTGGAGGTTCAAGGTTTCACCTGTTCAACCTCATAAAATACAAAATTCACACGCAATGTAATATGATCAGCATAAGAGAAATATCACAGTCTGTGCTGTACAGAGTGCACTAGTTTATTCCTGTGAAGTGCAAGTGTGGGTTAGCTTTCAGAGAATTTAAATTACTGATGTAAATTCAGAATGTAATCCAATCAAAGCGGCCCCCCTTGACCTTGGATACAGTAGTTTGACAGAAAAAAAGCATCTTACTTCACCCAAAGTACTCTTGGCCATTTCTTTTATTTATTTACAGCTCGGGAAAAAGGTAGTCCATGGACCTTGATTTGATATCATTTTTTGTCAGCTCTAGTTTCAATAGAAATACCATTTGACCATAAAATGTGAGCATCTCAATCTTTCTGCATCTTTCGTTTTTCGTTTTTTTTGTTGTTGTTGTTGTTGTTGTTGTTGTTTTTTGGTGGTTTTTTTAATAAATATACAGGAAACTGCATGAATCCCTGCCACTGAAATACTGTGGCCAATACTTGTTGCAGGACAGCTTCTAGCAGCAGTAAGGGCAATGAGCAGTCAGCTATCATGTTGCTGAGAGAATAAGTAATTATGAGTCATCTTGGACTTTCGGGGATGGGGGGGGTTGTGCTGTTTTGTTTAAAATCAAGGCCAATATCCACTCAGATTTTTTGAACTGTGGCTGATAGTTCACCTGCCCTGCAAAAATACAACTTCAAAACACTGGGAAACTGAAAACTGCCAGAAACAAGTATTGTAACTGCTATATATTGACTTTAATTACAAAAAAACATAAAATAAGGTAATATATACTGTAGTACATACTTAATATAGTATATGTATTATAGAATGGGGAAACAATAGAACAGCTCACTTCCACAGTCATTTTGAGAGTCCTTTGGTTATTGTTCATGCTGACATGTAGGTTATAGTGAGGCACGTTTCCATATTGTTTTGGGGGTTCTGTAGGTGTGGTTGCTGTCATTTCTACCATGACTGTGCAGATGAATGCAATCAGTCTTCAAGGAAATGTTACAGTGAGGATCTGTCTTGACTGTCCCGTTCCAGAAGTGGCTGGTTAGCAAAAGCCTCCATAAAGAGACACAGAAGCGCAAACCCTCTGAAACAGAAGGGGAAAACTTGCTGTCTGTACGGTTTAACTGACAAGCACATTGACAGGAACGCACCACAGGAACACCACAGCGTTATCTCATTTTCACCAAGGATGTCAAAAATTAAATTAACAATGAATTTGCAAGTTAGAAGACTTGAACAAAGGACGTTAGACCAACAGACGGACATCCTGTGATTCTGTCTTCAACAAAAACACTTCTTTTGTTGTCGTCTTAATATCTAAAGGGGCACAAACCAAGACTTGACAGAGAAATTCACTGCCTTCATTAATGTAATTTTATCTCTTTTTTTCTCTCCATTCAGTAAAATTCTACATTAAATGAGAATCCTTTCCTTCAGCGCTTTCGAGGTAAACAGTTGACCAGCTGGTCTGCGTTTTTGATGTGCATTTCCTCTTTCATTCCAGTCTCTCTCCCTCTCACTCTCTCTCCATCAGACCCTTCTGGGTACCAATTAGGGCTCAAAGCTGCTGCAGTGTGTGTGCATAGGTGTGTGTGTGTGTGTTTTTGCGTGCGTCTCGCTGCGTGTGTGATAACGCCAGCTCAGACAACAAGCTATAGGCTACCTGTCAACAGCCACTTCAATGCTCACCATCTGCTCACACTGCAAAATGGTCTTCATTTACCCACCACTCACAAACCAACAGCACCATCCATGAGGACAAAAAAAGAAGAAGAAGAAGAAGAGGGTGGGGCAGCACTGATTGAAAAAAATGTTTTCATTTCCTGGTGATACTTAGTGCAGTTGAGAAGAATCTTTTGTAAGACTAATTGTCATACACGGAGTGTGTGGGAGGCAGTGTGTGTTTGTGAGCAAGTATGTACATAAGAGTCTGTTTGTTTCTTTGATTGTATAGTGCCGAAGCTGAGTACACTTGTGTGCATCAGTGCTGTGAAACAATAATTTGTTACACAGGCATCTGATACCTTTTGCTAATCAGTAATTTATTTATTACTCAATTTATTGTTTATTTATTGTTGACAGTGCACATTAATCAACAACTCTGCAAATGTGCCAAGGTTAGTTCAACAGCTGATCTGTGCCTGAAGCCCCAAATATCTGTTGCAATCAATCATCAAAAGTCCTTTAAAGCAAAACTTTGGTTTTTAATTAGAAAATGCTCAAATTAACAAGACATTGTGAGGCATTGTATTATTGTCAGAAGGTCACAAGTGTCTACATTATACCCTTTAGTGCATCAACTCAGTTCAAATTAGTTTAGGATGGAAAAATGAAGTACAAAGCAAAATGTGACAAAATAAACACCACACAATCAGAACAGGGCCTATAATTTTCCACTTGAGCTAAATTGTTAAAACACTGAAAATGTTTGCCCTCTCTTCCCTCGTCACTTTCTCTCTCTCTCTCTCTCTCACGCACACACACACACTCTCACACTCACACTCCACCTTCTTTGTTCTCTTTCTGTATAATGTCATGCAGACATACATTGCCGCCAGCCTTCAACCCATGGGGATCGAAATAGCCTATATTTATAGAGGGGGCGATCTGTTCAAACATATGTTCCCCTTAACAAAGTCATCAATGTCAAACCCTGCTCTCTGGGGCTCCACTAATGCTACATTTAGCTTTGCATGCATACCATTAAAGGAAGCTGGACAGAAAGTCTTGGAGTTGGAGTGAAAGCTAATCAGCTATGCTGTTGCTCTTGCAGAGTCCCAATAATTACTTCAATTAAAGGTTAGGTAGACCATGTGTTTGGGTTGAACTGGGACAGAACGCAGCCCAGAGACTGAAACAAATATTAGCCTGGACAAAATATTATTACCCAAGTGAGCACTAGATGTTTTCATTTTAATCTTGATATGCTGAGAGTATACACATGCATAAAAAACTGAAGTGTATGTTCTTTTGAAGATTTTTAATACCTCAGTACTCTCCAGGATGTTGGCTAATAAACCATGTAATGCCAGATGTATGGGTATCCAGCACAAAGAGCAATGATAACAGGAAAATGTCAGTTTTGGATAGAAGGACCGGCAGGTCAAAGTATAATTTGCCAAGAAAAACAGATTTGAAAGTCAGCGATTAAAGCACACATTAAGAGACAGACGTGACACATCGCTGTGCCAGTTTTCACATGCTAATGCAGCATTTTAACCCTTGAATATCAAGCAAAACAGGTGCTTCTATTTGTAATCCACCAACATAAATAGAAGCAAGTGCTACCTGTTAGTCTGTTCAAGTATGCTCCAACATCTATTTTTGAATTAAGTAAAATACATATGACTTATAGTGTATACTCCACAGACCACAGGAATGACCTGGGAGGAGGAAAAACTTTTATTGTTCTGAGAGAAGAAGGACCTCGAGATGAAGGCTCTGCTCAAGGCAGAAGAGTTAGGAAAAAAAAAAACTTTTAATCCTCTTGGAAAAAAGAAAAAAATAAAACCCAGAAAACTCTCTTAAGTCCCAAAAGGTACCATGGAAATGTCCCAGCTGTCTCTGCCGAAGGGTAGATTGCTGAAAAGAACAGGATCAAGGCTGCCCTGAGTCTCAAGGAAAAGCAGCTGAGCAGAAAGACCTTCCACAGTACTACGAGAAGAGGCCTCCGCTCCTTAGGGCCCCAACTGACACCACAGCGTGCAGCTTCCGGACTGCCAACACCTCTAGCAGGTCAAACCCAGCAAACAGAGAGACAAGAGGAGTGTGAAACTCTGCTGAGCCAGTGGACACGGGAGTCATTACCCATGGAGCCAGATAAACGGTTACCACGTGAAGGTGAGGGACAAAGAAAGGCAAGCAGGAAAGCAGAAAAGCAAACAAACAGAAAACACATTCAGATTCATTGATGGAGAAACTGAGACACATATCTCAGTGGCGCAGACAAAACATGGACATAAGTGAGTAATTTAAACACAGACACAATTTTACTTGTGTGTGTAGAACCTACATTTAATCAAACACCTGAAAGGGTTTCTTTTTTCAGATTTTTTTTTTTTTTTTTTTTTTACTGGACAGTAAAAGGACAAGCCACACTTGCTGAGCAGAATCAGAGTCCCGAAAAGGAGAGAGGAAGAGGAAAAAGAAGGTACGAATAATGCAGAGGATGAAAAGAGGATGATAGTATTGAAGTCCTACTGCGATTCAAAGCAGTTTCCAAAATGTCTTGCAGCAAAGAACCCAAGTATGTTACAACTTGCCCTGCCTGTAAACCACCACCTGAGTCATCTCAACCACACACTTCTTATATATCTTTTCAAATTAACTGTAAGTGGCACTGCAGGGCTCAGAGGACCATTAGTTGTTATTTTAAGTTCTGCAGTAGGGACTTTAAAATGCAGCTACAGAACTGGATTTTAAATAGTCAACTAACTTTTATGAAATCATGCTTATACTGTCAGTTTTTTTTTTTTTTTATAACAGATGGCTTTTCATATGAGTAAATGACAGGTGAAGTTGATGGAGAAAATCCTTGCTTAGGTGCACAGTTTTTACCAGCATGCATCTATTCCCTGCTAATAGCACTCTCACTCACTCTTGTCTCTTTTAGTTCAAGCACTTAAGTGAGACTATTTACATATTCCCACAGGAGAACTCCATAGTTAAAGAGCTGATGCTTTCATTCTGTCTATCCGTGCCTCCTTTTCCGTCCATTTTCCATTTCCCCCCACATTAATATGGCAACTCTAGATATCGCATGAAAGAAAAGAATACCAAGTCTGTTTCTCCTGCACACCTTGCAGTGAGCGCCTGCTGCTTCTGCTGCGGAGCACCAGCTGTGGAGACAGCGGTTGGCTTTTTCTGAGCAACCAGCTGAAGGAAAGGAGAGGGGAAAAAAAATACAATAAAAAAAAAAAAGCAGGTCTAAAGATGGTTTTTAGTGATGTCGAGTTTCTTTCACATCCTTCTTCATCTTTCTGAGGTCACACAAAACTTTGAAAGGTCTGTTTATCAACACAACATCCACAGCCCACAGGCCTTCTTCAAACTTATGCATCAGCAGCCCCAACACTTGATGACCAGTTTCTCTCCAAGGACTCTCGTTAAATCTCTCGCCGCTTTCCCCAAGATCACGTTGAGCAGGGGCCACTTTTTGCCTCATGTGCCCAATGGCAACGCCATGCATTATGTACGCATCTCTCCATGGATAATGTGCTCACAAATGCCCCCTGCCTGCCCTTGTTATTGGAAACCCACTCACGATGAATAATGACAGACATCAGGGTGCCAAATGTCCCGTGCAGGACACCGTAGGCATTTCTCTGCTAACAGGAGGGGAACAACATCTGTTTGGCTCCTGAATGCAACGCTGATTCATCAGTCTCACAAGCACACCTCGTCTTAAAGTCACAGTCAGCTGTTTCAGAAAAGCACTGAGGGGTGAGTTTAACACAATGTCAATCAAACACCATAAACACTGAACCTAATGGCTAATCCTGACAAAAATAATCATAAATAACAGCAAAGATATGACGGTAAACGACCGAAGGAAAAGATCTTGTTGCTCTCACGCCGTTCGATTGATGACTGTAGCTTTAATCATGACTTGGCTCTGAAGTAGGGCGCTGGTCTGTGACTGCTCTGAAGGACACTCAGCCTGATGCAAATTCCCCCATGAAGGGAGAAAATTGCAGACATTTCATTTTAATGCCTCAACACTCATCAAACTTAGAGCTTGCTCAAAGTTTGCAGTGATGCTGAGAGTAGAGGTGGAAAGGGTTCATGTGACCCATAATAGAGGAGCATAAGAGACATCGAGGAGCTGGGGCTGTTTTAATGGTTTCACCGCCAGCCTCTTTTTGTCATCCTGAAGAGGCCTTGAGGATTAATATCTGCCTCTTTAGTCTGTAACCTCCTTTGCCCCCTTCATTTTGTTTACCCTGCTGTCTGACAGGTCAGGTCATATCACATGTGATAGGGAGAGGGGCTAAGTCAAGTGTACAGTCTGCATGTTAACAGACTCTGTGGCCTGACACCTACTCAGTGGAAGTCGTTTTCACAAGCCTCATTTTGAATGAAGGCGTTTAATACAAGTCAAAAGTGCGAGAGGATTTCATTTCATATTCCTGAATAAATCTGCAAGGGGAAGGATTGTGGAGGGAGAAACTGACATATGAATGGAGAGGAGAAAATGTAAGCCTCGAGGAAGAAGAAGATGAAGAGAGAGAGAGGCAGGGGAGAAAGAGAGTGTGTGCGCGCATGTATGTGTGTGAGCGATGAGGGCGTATGGAGATGGAAACAAGCATAAGTTATTTGGCGTGGCCTTCCCTGTTTCAAAGGCACCAGCTCTTCCATCCGACAGGTAATGATAGTTTCCTCTCGCCAAACAAACTCACCTTCCACTTCTTTCCTGCATCTGACAAAGGTGCACTACAATGAAAACCTGGGAAGCTTTTGTGTGAAGTCAAACAACAAAAAACTTCTAGAAAGATCTTTGAAATTATTTTATACTACTAAGAGCGCAAGCAGAGAACCAACTGTTCTCAAAATGCAAACGAATGGAAAAGAGGCCACAATTAACTTTACCAACCCTGTCTAATTGTTCCTTATGTTCATATTGTACTAACTTGTAATAGACAAATTTGGAAGGAAAAGTAATACCGCCTAGATTACACTTTATCTCAACATGTGGTGGAGACATTGTTAATTAACAAAGTGACAATGTATTTAATTTGTTTTCTGCAATTCAGTGTCTTCTCATAGCAACTAAAACATCATTGAAGTGTGTAACATTTATTTTTCAAATCAGAGTCATGCCAAGTAAAACATTGTAGGTTAGTTTTAATACAGGAAAAGTCAAAAGTTACTGACTTTAAGCACTTTGAATAAAATCCAGTCTCGAGTGTCAAAAATCTGCACTTTGTACAGCCACCATCCACCCCAACGCCACCCTTCTTAAACATAATCTAGGCAGAAATTATGCTTCTCATCAAGTTAATTGGGGAAAGAAATTATCATATAAACATAATTTCCAGGAGACAAGTTTGAACACCAAAGGCCTGATTTCTTTAGAAAATGATGCATACAAATGTGCACAATTCCACTGAAACATCTTCAAGCAGTATATGCAGCTGAATCTGGGCTCAGTTTGAGGGCAGCAGTCTTCCATGGGGACAAAAAAAAGGGACTGGAACACACTGGTTGGTTTGCAGCCTTCAGTGGTGAAACGTTTCATCACTACCGTGTCTTGCTCAAAACGGTCTCACACCCTGGGAAACAGACTGGTACATTCTGACACTAGAAAACCTCCTAACATTGTGTCCTGGCTGTCCAATCAAGCTACAAGCTTTTTCTGCTGTGTCCTCACTCAGCAGACACCAAGTACTCCACATATCCACATGCTGGTAAAAACACATAAAATCCTTCAGAAACTGCAGCAGCACGCATGTTGCCTATGTGCCGAAATGTCAGACAAACTATAAGAGCTTTAAAGAGTCTGGTGTCTGAACACAAATCTGCTACACGCACAGAAAACGTGGATTATGTTACTGCTCAACATTATGCACAGGCTAACAATGGTTCTGCAGTGTCATTAAGGTTCACGGGAGGAGGAAGAATTTCACCCATTATCAGCTCACTGCTCTGCAGAGAGGCATATTGGATTCACACTCTTAACACAGTTGAGCCTTTTGGCCCAACTTAAGAACTGACTTTCTGAATTTGTTTCTTCTAATTAACTACACTTGATGGATACACTTTTTTTTTTTTTTTGCTATTTATTTATTTATTTTACTTCTGTCTTCTATAGGCAGAAATGGAATATTCAGAATAATGTTTTCATTTATGTACATTTTTTATTTATTTATTTATTCTTTTATTTATATTTTTGGGGCATTTATTTTAGCAAAAGGACTGCAGGCCGGACTCGAGGCCCAGTCGCTGTTATGAGCATCTAACTCATCATTGGATGCTACTAAATCCTCTGCATTGATCCTTAATACAAGTACCTTAGTGCAGTGATAACCAACCACCAGGGCTACTTACAATTACCAGAAGGGTCACTTTTGCTGTTGCTGGGGGGATTTCCAGGTGTCTTTATTGCAATGAAATGTGTGTGAAAACTAGTTAGCTAAAGAACAGAGGATAAGAATTACTTGACTAAAAGTAACAGATAAACTATTGGAATAGACCATTAAAGATCTAGTAGTGATGGATAAATGGTTTCCCACTTTAATACTCCATGTCTTTGTAGTACCAGTACAAACCTGACCTGACCAAAGTAAATATTTGTCATTATATCCACTTTTAAAAGTGAAAAACATGCTGTATGAAATGAATTCAAATGAACACATTTTGAGCATAAGTGGTGATGCTGGTGCTGTGGCCTTACAACAAAGAACAACTGCCTGAGTTAATCTGGCCCCAAATATCACAGTGTTAACAAAACCTCGACAGCTTATTGAAGCAATAACATCTCAACGGTGTGGACCATAGCTGCATAAATTGCAAGGAAGTAAAAACAGAGAGAGAGACATGGCAGAAGGTGAGAGGACAGGTGAGTAGGACAGACAGGCTTACAGGTGTAAACGACTGGAACTGTTGAGGCTCCGTTATATCCAATAAACTGCAATGAAGCCACATTTGCCAGCTTCACATTACAATTTAAAAAATAACCTGCATGACTGGACTCATGTTATGTCACAGCACTTCAGAGTAAAAAAAAAAAAACAAACGCTTTGAACTTTGGCTGGCAGCAAATCAGCACCTGCTGCCTCGTCTGAGCCTCACTTTACCTACAACAGTGCATGTTAGTTGGCCTAAACACTGTGGTTCTTTAGCTTCAGATCATCCCACTGGGGAGACAACTCTACTTCTGAGAAATCTTTCTGTGAAAGGCTACTACTGCGTCCTCTTTTTCGACAATGGGTGGATATGGAGAGGATGGTCTATACTAAACTCTAAATCTTATTGTCTTATTACCCCCAATCTCTCCATTTGTTCCTCTCTCTGTTTCAATCAGAAAGTCTTGATGCTGTGTCTCTCTTCTCTCTGTCTCACTCCATCTCGTTTCCGTCTGTCTCCCCCCTCAGGCCAAGATGCCTCTGTCCAGGGAACAGGCTGTTTGTGAACATCCCCACTGGAAACCCACTGATAAATGTCACTGTCTGCAGTGAAATTAAACATTTAGTGAGAGTCCTTGGAAAGGGCTCGGGGAGAACAGGAAACTAGCATATCCTCGGGTTCTCAGCTTTTTTTGTTGTTCTTGTCATGTTTTTTAATTAAGACAGGATTTAACGGAACATCAGCGTCCACCGGTGCTGGCTTGCACTTCCTCGTCCCCCTCCTGAGTTTTGCTCTGTTCAAGGAGACAGCAAGGAGGGGACCGGCTGGAGAGTTAGTGTGAGCCAAATGCTTCCTACTTTTGAACAAAACTCATTAACGATGCTGTGTTAGTTATTTCAGTTTCCCCCGTTTTCCATTCATCCCGGAAATGGCTTTTGTCGAGTATCTCTCACCCACGCCCTTTCATTTGCCACATTTGCATCACAAAGAGTAAAACACATAGACGGCTCTTTTCCTGTTGTCTACAGATCTGAGTGTTAGACTAATGGTGTAGGAATGATTCCTTGCTCTGAGCTGCAGATGCATCCCAGCACACACAGCAGCCATTTAACGGCTCAGTCTGTGCCTGGCTTTTATGGCCACGAATCTTAAAGAGGCCCTTTTCTAGAATTACTGCACATTGAGGTGTGGCAGAGGCAGGATGAGAGCTCTCGGGCGTTTTAGGGGACAGGTGTTTTATGCTCCGTGTGTGCATGGGCGCGCGCACAGCTTTGTCAACGAGTGCACATGTGTGCGTGCTTCAACCTGCTTGTGTGTGTTTGCGTGCGTTCGCCGTGGTCCGCCGAAGGCCTGACAGAGGTAATCACTCAGTGTGATGGAGGGACGGTGCAACTTTAAATGCCGACTCCGTTTTAGGCTTCACTGCATAACCAAATAATGCTCTGTGTGTCGGAGAGGCTAATAAGGCGTATTCCTTTTCTGAACAGCTCAAGAGGAAAATAGCCTTCCTGCTTTTGGGAAAAAAAAAATACTTTTTTTTCGAGAGACAGATTTTTTTTTTTCTTCTAAGCTGACAAATAAATTGCATGCAGTTTTAATGGTTTTTCTTCCTTAGCGTGCTGTCAGGAGTAGAAACGACACATTTCACTGCCCCTGCAATGTCTTCATATGGGTATTTATCAGCCCCAGTGACTCCTGGCTGTGTTAATAATCCCATAGCGCTGGTGTAATGGATTCAGCCAAACCCTTGCTTTATCCCAGGTATCCTCCCTTTCTCTCACTAAACCCACAGATTATTACGGAAAATACTTTTTCTCTCTTATACTTGTTCTGTCAAATTAGCTCTTTTAGCATCCCGGCCCTTTGGAGGAATTACAGGACTTACTTGGTTTTTGCTGAATGCGGGATAATCACTGGTTCACTGTGGGATTTTAGACTTGGGATTTCAGGAACGAAGCTCAATCTACCTCCCTTCTTTTCTTTCTCTGTCTGTCTCACCAAGCTTAAAGTGTTCCATTTTAGCAGATGGAGAAGAGATACATTCAACCTGATATGGCAGAAAATTCTGTCTTCACACATTTTATCTCTCTTAATTTTCATTTTCTACTTTTCTGTTATAGTCACATCAATATTTTCTGATCAAAAGCTTTTAAACTTTTCTTTACATTGTCATATTTTTTATTTTGTTTTTATTAGATTCTCATGGTTGTCTGGAGACTGTATAAAGGGCAATCCGTCTGTCTGTCTGTCTGCCATTTGTCTGTCCATATATCTTTCCACTCACTTTCACATAAACTTGCTCATTCTTTTTCAGCGCCTTTCTATCTTTTCCTCCCCTATCTATCCATCAATGCGCACATTTATCTCTGTATAGCAGTTTCTGATGACTAGCATCCAGCACAATGCCTTGCTCAGGCAGGCAAGGTCTATGGATGCGTGATGGAGTGCTCTGCTCAGCAACCTGGCAGCGACGTGAACAAATTGATTTTCTGACAGATTAAAAAAGATTAAACCAGCCATAAAAACAAGCAGGAAAGTGCTTAATGGACCATATGTGCACAATAAGCTTTCATATGTATTCTTTCCCAGTTTCTCCTCAGGCCATCCATCTTATTTACACTGACAGGTCACAGGCCACGCTAACGTGAGTGTCATGACGGCTGGACTGTGTCCTTCATGTTATTTTGTAAACTTTGGGCATATGCTCTAATAGCAATGGTGCACGTTCTGCATCTTGTGAGTTCAGCTGTATTCATACACCAGGTTTAAATTCAACCACCTGACTGGTCAACAACACATTTCAAACTTGCTGGTCTTTATAGCAGTTCTTGAACAAACAAATCTCTTACATGTCATCACAGTGACTTTGTCGACTTCCCATCATCCTTGACCAAAACTGTACATTTTAGCAGCAGAGCTCCCCTCACTGGTGACTGAGAGCACCACTGCGATACACTGTACAGTACTCCCTGAAACATAATGTGATTACTGTCACAAATAAGTGGTTGCTGAGCTATAAACCTTGTAAACAGTGTATATGTAGACCTGTTTTTTTTCCTCTTGAACATAAACTTGAACCAGCACCAAATAGAACATACAACACAAAAGGAGCCTCTCAAGAGCAGACAGCTGCAGCTCGACATCACACAAACTGTCCTAAACAATGTGTTAACAAGAAGAAATGTTGAACCTCCATAAAATTAAACATCCAGTAGGGATGCCTCTCTGCAGATTCTTACTATAGATGTGCTTGCAAGTTAATACACAGAAGTCAAACAGCAGGGATACTCTTGACCTTTTTCCTTCAGTACAAAAGCAGCAACAGATGCCATCCTCCTGGGACTAAATAATTCCATTAACAGCCTCTTAAAGCCTGCTGTCATGCAGCTCACACTGTCAATGCTAGCCAGTTAATTCATCTACAACACCGCAAAAAAGCCAGTGATAAAGACTTACAAGCTTACATTTCTTTTCCAAAAAATAAATAATTAATTAAAATATTGTCAAGCAGCAGCAGCAGGCAATTCCATCAATAAACCTGGAAGTAAATTTGAACAGAATGACCGCTTCTTCCTTCCCTTGTGCTCTCTGCAGTGCACCAAAACATTAAAATCTAGATGTTGGTCAGCTGATATTGCAGTTAGCATTAGTTGCAGATGCAGAAATTGCTCAGTGCTCAGTGGATTTTGTGATCAGGGGATCAGAAAACTGTAAAAGCTGCTATTGATACTTATGTAGGAATGAGCAGTTGGAGAAACAGCCTTTGCTCTAATTTTCAGGATAAACTGAGGTGTCATAGCCAAGTGAAGGAATAATTTAAGGACATTTTATGATATTTCAGACAGAGTCTGACACAGACTCACAAAGCCCACCAACATACAGAACCCTCTCAGTAACACAGCTCCATTCAAACACTTAATGAAGTTCAGCAAAGTAGCTAAAGTCTGGGCTGGGTTCAGTTTCTGTCAGCAAAGATGAGCTAATGTTAATATTTGGCTCAGGCTCTGACTATGACCTGTGTCTGAGGATGTAATTAACCAGTAATTAGCCAGGCCTGGAGAGAGAGAATCCCTCATGATTGAGTTCATGTTAGGTTTACACAAGTCAGAGGGATTCTGGAGTTCAGTCACAATGTTTGCTTTTAGGGTCAGCAGAAAAATGAAAGAAAACCTTATCCTTTTCAAACAAATGTCTTTAAATTCCCCAGTTTCCTTGACTCTACTGGTCAAGTATATTAGGCTCAAAGACAGCACATGGATTATACCAAAGCTTTCCTGCTGAATGGAAATTCGGGCTTCATATTCTGGGATGCTCTCAACCTCTGAGCTGATTTGGACAGAATGGACACAAATATCAGCAGGAATCACAATGAAAAAAGTGTTAAGCCTTGCAGTTTATGCAGTGTTATCTGAAGCTGTTCAATCTCTGGCTTTTCTCTGAAAGCACGTTGGATAAACAGCTCTCTGTCTCGGCTATTTTCTGTAATTGGACGATCAAACGTGAGCGTTGCACCAACACAGCACAAACATGAAGCACAGTTTCTTTGACAAATCAAGCTGAGCAGCACAATGTGAGACTTAGCTTTGAAGCTGAAGCTTATGAGTGCTTTGGGAGAAAATTTCTCCTCCAATGTTGTGTATCAAGTGTTTGAGGATAAACAAGATGAGGAACACAATTTTGGGGGAAAACTGGCTTTTTTTGTTGTTGTGAAATGACCATGACCACCACATTGCTCATCAAACACCCTGCGGCTCCATGCTAACAATTTCACATACACACAGTAAACTGAGTGATAGCATCTCAAAAGTGCACAAAGTGAAACCTCACACTCACAAACACAAACACTCATAAAGTCTTGATTATGAAACACTCACCCGCTGTCGACTTGAAGGAGACAAATGAGATCTTAGATGAATCATCACCGTGTAGACAGATTAACCAAAAAAAAAAAAAACAAAACATAGGGATATTTTTACTTCAAATTGTTGCATCTACATGCACAATAAAAGAAACCACTACTCTTTAAATGTTTAGATGTTTTTAACAATGACATGATGAGCACATGCAGCTCAGATTAACTGGTAAACTGTTTCTTTAGGTTAAATATAAAAATGCTGACATATGTTTAAGCATGTTAAGAAAATGAAAGAGTCCCTCACAGAACTGAAGGGTTTAAGGCAGTTCAGTAGTCAAAAAACAGGCTTACAGTTAATCAGTGGTCCATCGGTCAGAACAGGCAAACAAATCCAACAAAAGGAAGTGTGACTTCATGCACTGTGAGTTAATGACCAATTGAGAGCAGATGTACAGACAGGTGATGAATCAGGTGACAGCAGAGGAGGGAAAACAATGAGGGCAACTAGTGGACAGGTGAGGTATGACGTGGACCGGAAGATTCCACAGGACATGCTTGTGCAAAGACAGGAAGAAAAGTCTGAGAGGCAGACAGCATCTGTGTCACCATGTCTTTGGATGAGCTAAGGCAAATAAAATTGGTAATCAGTGAAATACAAGAACTCCTGTACGTCGTTTTGTGGTCTCTGTGCCTTCAGAATTACTGAATTCTTCAGTCTCTCCTTCACATAACCTCATATTCGTTTATATCACGCATGATAATTAGGACTATGTCACAACTTCAACTCCAGTCTATTTATACATCACCAGGGGAGTTTCTGCACATTTTATAGATTAAATAAAAAACATCAGGCATAAACTTATGGGTAGTCACATGCACAAAAACACACACAGGAAGAATCACTTGTAGCAAATCTAAACAAAGTTGATGTTACTAGTGGTCAATTAGACGTTTCTTGAATGTTAGGAGGAATGGGATGAACATCAGCACAGGGAAAAGAGATTTAGACCTAGATTTGATCATCTTAACTGAGCCTGTCTCCAAAAGTTTATTCCAAAGGAGAAACACCCGAAATTAGTTTTTAAATTGTGAGAAAGAGAAATAACACGCAGCAACAGAGTGTGAAGGTATGTAATAAATTAGAAATCATTTCAAGCCTTGTAGGTCTGAGTAAATATTCCACCTGTACCATACAGGTGATCCAATACAGACACTATGTGTTGCAATTTTGGAAAAAATGAAGACCTCATTGTTGCTTTCATGAATTGGCCAGCACAAAGAACATGACAATAATCATTTCTAGGTTTTCTAAGAGTATGCACAAGGATTTTGACATTTGAAACTGATAAAATGGAAAAGATCTTCTTGATGTGA
The DNA here is from genome assembly GCF_020382885.2 of Scatophagus argus. Lineage (NCBI taxonomy): Eukaryota > Metazoa > Chordata > Actinopteri > Scatophagidae > Scatophagus > Scatophagus argus. The sequence goes on along the minus strand of NC_058498.1, from coordinate 13,880,104 downwards.
TATAAATGAAACTCCTGTATACCTTAGTCACACCAGTGAGGATTCACTTGCCCAGTTACCAAAAGAAATGACTAAGAAAATATAAGATAAGATAAGATAGGCCTTTATTAGTCCTGCAGTGAAGAAATTCTCAAACATAAAGGTAAACTTGAGGCTTCAAATTGTTCTCCAACAAATTAGTATTTGATGTAATGATTTTGTACAAGGAACATCAGAAAACAAATTGAAAAATGTGCACACAGCGTAGGTTTTAATGGTACCAACTGTGTCTTTACTCCACCCAGCCTCCCGTGGAAAAAGACGCTCTGTTCAGGCTCCTTCCACATTCTGTTGAAATGAGCCATGGATTACATCCCATCTACAGCAGGTTGCACAAAGAATGAGATAGGCACATATCCACCTATTGATATCCTACCACATCAGCTTAGAGCAGCACTGCTGACTAAACAGGAGGCAAGAAAGATTAGAAGACCTCAGTCTAGCGTACACTAAGGGTACAGACTGGGCCTGGAGCCACAGGATGATCTCCCAGCCAGTCTTCCTCTTTAAAATTTTGGCTTTTCACACTCTTTCGCTTCCTTGCCTTCTTTCTCCCCATTTCTTCCACTACTCTGGGACCTTCCTCCTGACACAAGCCCCAGCAGCTGCAGTCAGTGGAGCAACCCGGCTCGCTTCTCAATTCAGTCGCATCTCCACAGATGCCTCCCTGGAACGCCGCAAACGGCTATTACATAAAAGCTGAGTGACTTACAGGCAAATCCTCTCTACCCCAAAACTGCCAAAGCATACTGCCAAACCACAGAGAGACAGAGAGAGACAGAGAGAGACAGAGAGACAGAGAGAGGGAGATGGTGGTGGTGTATTTTTGGGCGCTGAGAACTGCAGAATGTCAGCATTTAATCCCTCCCCAGCTCCTCATTTTTTCCTTTTTATTTCTTTCTTTTTCTCTCCTCAGTCTTCAACCCCTTACCCACCCACAGCATCTCCCTCTCTCTCTCTCACACACACACACACACGCACATACACGCGCACACACAAAACAAACACAAACACAAATACGTATCCTCATGCAACATGAACAAACAGCGGATTTCAGTCTTTACATAATGCTGGAAAACGCAAAGTAGCTTGTCAGAACTGCTGCATTCCTTCACTCAAAGTGAGGATGTAAACATGTCGTAGGTGTGTGTGTGTGTGTGTGTTTAGTGGTGACTGGCCTGCTTTAAAATCTGGCTTCCCAACAGACACCAAATCTGTGTTTGTTTCTCGGGCGTCTGTGTTTCTCTGGATCTCCCTCCAGTTCTCACCAGTTCTGGGCAAACAAATAAAAGCGCCGCCTTTAAGTATGAAGTTGTGTTTGAGCTGCCTTAGGTGTGTGTACGTATGTGTGTGCGCGTGCGTGTGTTCGTGTGTTTCCTGTGGAGTTGTGTTGGAATGAGAACACAAAAACATTCACTGGAAAACATTCATGGCAATTTAGAACGAGGCCATTAAAGCACACACACACACTTTACATACACAACACAAAATATAACGCAGAAAATGTATCGAAATGCACATTCGCACAAATCCACACAGATACATCACTGCCGCACTCCTGTGGTATTTACGCACACTCGCTATACACACAAAAAATGCACGTAAGTGTATGGAAACACTGTGTCAGTTGGTGTGTGTGTGTGTATGTGTGAGTGTATCAGTGATCCCGCAGCATCTTTGGCTGGGCTACAGTGTCATCACAGTGTGTGAGCGCCACACTCTGTCACTCTGCCTTGCTGGCAACCAGCCTATCAAAACGCAGCAGCCTACACTTCCTGGTGTGATGGAATTGAGCCTGTTCTTCTGCTTTTCTCGTTTTTTTTCACTTTCTGAACATCCAGCAGTTGTTGTCAGGAGTAGCTGTGTCAGGATTTTATTTATTTATTTGTTTTCCTCTGACAGAAGATGCTAATATTCTTAAACACCTCAGATGCTATTGACTCAGATGGATTAAAAGTCATTAGAACATGTGGGCTTTTGTGTGTTGAGCTCATTTCTGGCAGGCACACATCAAAACAATGTAATAGGATTTCATGACAGCAAAATGCAAATTTTAAATCTTTCCCCTTTGAAGTGTTAATTAGTATAGGTAAATAGAATCCATATCACCTGCAGTACATGAAGCTATAACAGTTATAAACATTCAGCCGTGCTCTGTCATTCAGCCTTGTATTTTAACACCGGCATCCATGAGTGTTTGACAGAAAATTCTTCATCTTTTGTGAGGGCACACAAAAATCTTTGGCTAATAATGTAGGCCCTTAATCAGTCATTTGGTCCAAAGAACTCCAGTGGCGACAGGTTTGATTATCCACAGCAGCTCCTGTACACAGTGTCAGCTGCTTGACCGCTGCCCTAAATCTCTTTCCTGTTTACAGTAAGGCACTCCAGATACTAACATCAGCTACTGTGCCTAGAATGTCACACACACAATCTGCCTCTGATGATTTCATTAATTTCTAGGTGCAAGATATTAAATTAAGTTCCTGGACTCCAAACCAAGCGCTGGTTTTCCTGTAAGTGGTCCCTGAAGATGAAAATGCCATTACCAGATGATTCTGTTGGGACAAAGTTTTTTACCTTCAGCCCACAAGAAAGAAAAAGAAAAAAGAAAAATGAAGGAACCGAAAATGTCTGCGTCCTTCACTCTTAAAGTTTATCCTTCCCTGGCGTTTCCAGTTTGGCTCTGCGTTCCATCAAAAACAATTAGCTGCATGAAGCCACCGAGGGATTACTCTCTTGTCACTGCACTAGCGACACCTACTGGTAGGTGAGGGCACATGTGCACAGGGAGCTGAGATCTGAGCCCCTCACTATTTGGTCTATCAGTACATGTGGACCAGAGTGAATTTTACTAACATTTTCAAGATCATTTTTTTCCTAAAATAACCATGTCTTTCAACTATGGTATAACCAAAGTGAGGGAAGGATTAAGGCACGCACACTAAGGTAATTAAAACACTTCAAGCTTAAAGCAACTATAAGCAACTTTCATTGTGTTTTGACTTTGGCGCCCCCTGTGGAGAAAAGCTGTAATGTTTTCACCACCTCATGTTGTAAATATTAAGTATTAAGAATCACTTTATTGGCAGTATATATATTTTTACATACACAGACTGAATTTGTCTTCTGCATTTGACTCATCCTTAGTTGAACACACACATGCAACACCCAGCAAATTACATGCAGTGAAACACACACAGGAGCAGTGGGCAGCATCAAGCACTTGGGGAGCAAAAACTGGGGGTTATGTGCCTTGCTCAAGGGCACATCAGCCAGCTAATGGAGTGGGTATTCTTTTCTTTTTCTCTTCTCTTTGCTGACCGCACCCGAGCATCAGCCATAAAAAACACAAAACATCTTGTCTGAAACAAGATGAGAACTCCGGTCTCCTGCACAAAAGCTGAGTGCATTATAGACCATCCACACATCGACTTCCACACCCCTAAATTCTGCCTTGCTGAGGCACCTGTAGACTGTGATAACAACAATCTTACAAGTTCATTCAGAGTCACACTGTGCAAGATAATTAGATAAGAAGCATAATAGATCTGTGTCAGACTACATTATGAATTCTGAGGCATCAGATGGTGTGACAAATGCCTGTGGAACCACAGCATTATGTGTATATATATATACATATATATATATATATATATAAAAGTAAGCTTTGACCGTAATGTTTTTAAATTGTGTGTTCTGTATCATCTCATGTTGTATTCTGACTGGCTGGTGTATAAAGATGGTTGTAGCAGCAGTTGTCACATTGTCTGAATTTGTTCCTACATTCCTGCCACGAGCCAAAACTCTAAATCGGTCAACATGTTTCCCATGTCTCACTGTTGACAAAGGGTTTCGCTGTGGTTCTCTCATGAGTGTCAACTTTCATGTAAGACTCCCCAAATTTGCACTGAGCAGGGTACACCACCTTTAAGGAACAATGTGTCCTGGAACATTTGTACTGGAAATATGAATCCAGTGCTGTAGTCTTAGGTAGGTGAGTTTGATCTCTGACAAAAGTGACATCTTTCAATATTTATCACTAACAATGATGTTGTATAATCAAATGTTTCAGTTGCATACCATAATCGAGTGATTCCATTTGTGGGTATTGTAGGACTAATTTAATAAGTACTGATAATGAATGTAATCTCGGATTTTGCACAGTTGATCTGGAAATTTCCATGCCAGATTGGGGGGGGGGGGGGGGGGACAGAACTGATGAAGGAAACAAAGAAACACAACACAAACAAAAAACACAACACAAAAATGTGATTAATTAGCTCTGAAATGTGTTAGCAGTCAAAGGCACACGCACAGGGGCTTACAGCAGCAACATTTGGAAACAACACATATACTGTCTACACAGGAACATATTCAGATGCATTTATTGACACACACACACACAAACACACACACCAGGCGTTCAGCAGTCATGCCTTTCTGTAGGATTCTCCTCTGGGTGCTGCGTCCAAGGTGAGTTCGCTGGCTGGCAGCTCCTGAGGAGTTGGTAGGAAGAGATAGCTGAGCAAAGCTATTAAAATACGGGCAGGAATTTCCCTTATCTCTCCCACTGAGGCAGCTCGCGCCGCTTTGTGCTATTATGGAGATAAAATGCACAGAGGCTTGGAATGAGGGAGGGAAGGAGGGAGGATGAGGAGGGGAGGGCGAGGTTGGGGAGGGAAGGCGTAAGAACGTCAGATTTATGGAGCTAGGGAAGCTTAAGGTTATTAAATCGGAAGATTACTCGACTGCGAAATTGTTGAAGTTTTTACGAGAAGTTGAGGGATTTAGGCCGGTATTAAACAGCAAAGCATTAGGAGGCCGGCAATATACATTATTCACAATTTATTTTTACCCCTTTTCTTCTATTCTGTTCACCCTTTTCTTTATTCCTCCAGTCTTTCTTCTCCCTCCTTTCATCCAGCTCACAGTCAATATCGAGCTCCTCCTAAATTCTTATTCAGAGCGGCATCTGCGCCTCCCATTTCTCCCGTCGCTCCCTCCACGGTGGCAGCGTGTAGACAGAGGAGGAAGACAGAGGAAAAAGAGCAAGAGTCAAAGGGAAAGAGAGAGAACGAGCGAAAAGAGAGAAGGGGGATTCAAAGATGCTCTGACTGAAGGGATGTGCTTGTCATCCCGTGTTTCAGTATTGACACCGCTCACAGTGTGAGGCAACGCATGCTCCTTCAAGGACATTCATCACTGACAACTTTTTAGAGTGGAGGAGTGAGAGCTGGAGGGCGGAGGGGGGCTGTAAAAGCAAGGTGGAAAAGACTGATATTTTACATTAGGATTTGAGTAGAGTAAGCTGAACTTCGCCTACACCTACATGAGGCCAAGCAGTCTCTAACACACATGCAAATTGCTTTCATGATGATGTGAGCATTAACTCCTGTGGCATTAAGTGTATCTTCAGGGCAGACAAATATAAACACTTCAACAACTGGTCGTAATCCCTGTGAAGGGAAGTAACAGAAAGATTTTATTCAGTGTCAAATATTCATCACAGATTGACAAATGGGGCACCTACTCACTCAAATATGTTCTTACATCTACTCTGACAACATAATGCATCTCAATATGTCCTGCTGGCTTTGTTGTTTACCGCTCACACTTATAAATGTTTGTGTCCTTGGTTTGCAAAACAAAATCACTTTTACTGAGAGGATCATCTGGTGATGTTTGATGAACTACAGGTTGAGACAGATTTTTTTTTACAAATGGATGCCCCGAGCTTTGCTTCAGAATTCATGTGTGAATCAATATTTGTATTCTTAAAAAGAAGCATTCATCTTTTTCAGAGGGGTTGTTTCAACACAGAGTCATGTGCAACACGTCGCAACACACCCCAAAAATGGGTGACAGATTCGTCGTCCTCCCCCGCCGCCCCTTACCTAGAGGCTTAACCACCACCTAACCATAACAATAATCATTACCTGCCTAATCCTAACTCTTACCTTAACCCAACCCTGACCTCAGCCTAACCTCAAAGCAAGTCTTCATCCTAATATGTAATGATTTACATTGTGGGGAGTTTTGTCCCCATAAGTACGGCGGCTCCTCACAATGTGACTGAGTAAACAGATTTTTAATACAGGAAACTACAGACAATCATGTGCTTGTCTCTCTTTCAGGCTCTACCAGCAAACAGTTTCTCACAAAGGAACATCAGGAGGTAAAAATTGAAAAGAGAACAAACTCTTCTTTCACACAAACACTATAGATAACATGTATACATCCACGCACACACACACACACACACTTAAAGCACCAGATATCCATTTATATACGAAAGTTGGTGGAGAGATTTTCTCAGCGATTATCTGAGTGCTTTGCATGTGTGTATGTGTGTGTTGTTGTTGTTGATGCTGCTAAGCTGGTAAACACACATGCTCTTTGATACACCAGGAGGCCTTGAGGATATTTCACACTTCTTTTATACTTGTATTCTGCTGCGCACTTTCTCATCCTCTTCTTCTCTTCACCTAATTTGCACAATTTCCCTCCATCCTTCGTTGACTGCAGTGACTCGGGAAGAATCTACGCACCCCCAACTGTGATCTGAGAGCTGGGGAACTTTTTATAAGCCGGCCAGCTAAGTTATTTGCTTACATTAGGAGTATTCCTGCGCATATTTGTTTGTGTGCATCTACATCCTGGTGATGGATGCATGGATGTTTACGTATGAACGCATGTTCTGCACATGCAAGTTCTTTCTCATTTTCTGCCCTCATTTGCTTGTGTGATGAGACTGATTACAGCGATTTTCACCAAATACTGGTGAGAGGGTCGCATCATACAGCTAAATATGGCCAGCTACATCTTGTCGTTTATGGAGGACTCCCCCACTGTTTGTTGACACTTAGAAAGAGAGCCAGCCATCTCCCGCTTCACTAGATAATTCTCTTCTGTGGCGTACCAGAGAGAAACTTCATTAACCCCACTGCCACACAGGCCAATCCTGGAGATGTGCATGTGTAATGTGGCTGAAAGCAGCCTTTTAACGCTGTAAACACAAACTTGCTAAACGTCAGGATGTATTACACACTCCAGCTAAATCGCAAAGAGCTGGTCTACCAGCTTGTGTTTCATGGGCTGTGGATAAGTGCAAAAATTATGCAATAAATATTATATGAACGCAGATACGTAGTTTCAACAACAATGCACTCACACCACACGGTCCCATGAAACCATTCTATGTTGAATTTATGTTGACGTGACGTTTTGCAACTGTAACACAACCTTGCATCCAGCACCAGAGTGAAAGTTAAGACAATCTTGGAGACAGGGGACTGTCTTTGTCTTGTCATTTTAAAACAATTTTTAAACCTGCTTTAAGTGTTCTTTTCAGGCCACTTGGGGACAGCAGAAATAATCCCTTTTTAAGTATAGTTTGTTAGCGATGAAGGGTTCTTTACACGTGCAGCAGACATGGACTAACATCAGCATTCATTCTGGTGTCACGTTTCTGGCCACCTGATGAATGTAAGTTAAATATTCACTTATGTTTAAGCTAAGATTTGCTCTCCAACCAGCTCCCATGGAAAATATACGGCTCTTTAGCTGCTAAAATCTCTGTGCAGTGGGTTGCCTGCTGTGGGTAAAAATGATACTGTGACTGCAGAAAAGCAAACCAGTGAACTTAAAGGTGCTAAAATGCTCCACTGAGCTGAAGGGAGCAGCAGTGTTGATGGTTGAGTGTGAGTGAGTGGTGATGATTGGCTGTGGGTTCATCATTATAATTAACCTCTTTCAAGTAACACACGGTCATTTGATCAATACGCTTTAAGAAAATATTCTATCATATTGCCAAAACGTGTGCTTGATTGGGCTCACACTCATGTTTGTGCAAAACAAGGACCAAGAATGTAAAAATAGATTTGTACTGTACACACACAGATCCTCATTTACCTATTTTCCTTCAGGCTGTAAGCGGCTAAATAAAGCCTCCAGGGGCGAACTGAGTCGCCCAGAACTCCATCCAGCATCCATGCGGTCCTCCCACTCCCTGAAGCTCACGAAGATGCTTCCTCCTGGGACGGTGCTCTCACTCAGCCTGGGGGCTGGAGTCCATATGGATGTGTTGGAAACACATAAGAAGAAGAGCACAGTTAAAATTGGGGATTGTATATTTTAAAAAAATGACGCATTTCTCTGTTGTTTGTGTTCTGTTTGGTAATTGACGAAAGATGAATATAGTCACTTTAAGTTAAATAAAAACTTTGGGAGGACACACAGTCAGGAGCTGCCATCAGTGATGGCACCCAGTGTAAAGCCTGAGCTGGGCAGCTGCCTGCATGTCATTTATTTCCTCCAGTATCTGCCTCCAGCACACTCACGCACACCAGCCAACAGGCTCCTTCTGTTCCTTTATCACGCACACTGATATTCACACATACTGTAGCAGAGCAAAGGGAGTAAATGAGCACACACACGCGCACACACAGAAGATGAAAGGAACAGCGAGTGAGGGGAAAAATAAAAGAGAGACAGTGAAGATTGCAGCTTAACCTCTTGGCTCCACTGTAAAGCAGCACTCACTCACTGGAGCCTTGCTGATAGCCATCTGTCTGGCAAGGGAAGACAGCCTCACCTTCGCAACACATCAGCACGCTCACAAACACTCATCCCACAAACACAAGGGCAGCTGCACACACACTCACACACTCACACACACACACACAACTAGCCACCACTCACTGGTGATAAGTAGAATGTAAAAATGTTATTTTGAGTGTGACTTTAGTACTGTATAGTTTTCATTTATCCAACAGAAATGAAAGTTTAGATGATTCTTTATCTGCAAAATGAATCCTGTGACCCCTTAGATTCAAGTCGCATGCCGCCAGCCCTTAACATAAAGTTAATTTTCTTCATTCATAAAAAATATGCTTTTTAGATATGCAGCTTGTGCACCCAAACCAGTGATTAACATCAGTTTAAAGTGAACAAGGGACTTCAGTGACAAAGAATGAGCTATAACTGGGGGATCCTGAACAGAATCCAAACACTTTAGATTTCCTCTTTAAATCTGGAGCTTAGTCAATAGCTCCCTCTCAAGGTGATGGCTGAGCTAAAAAACCTTTGACGTACCCACATCCTCAACCCCCCAACTCTTCCTCCTTTCCTCATCTTGCTGTCTTTTAGTCCCACTCTAAAAACATAAATTCCTTGAAATCCTCCCACTTCTCCGCCTCCAACTCTTCTCCACGGTCTTCTCCCCACCGCTCGGTGTCCTCTCCACCCCTCGATCCATCTCTGTCCTCCTGATCAATAATCAATCTGCAGGGGCCGAGGCCAGGGGCCCCGCGCCATCTGTCTCCATCGGCAAACCTGAGAGAGAGAGAGAAAGAGAGAGAGCGTGAGAGAATGAGAGGGGAGAGGGAGGAGATAGAGTCCAATCTATCTCCATCTATCTCCATCCGTGGTCAGGTCCACTCTGCCAGTATAGATCATAATTTGGAGAGGTGTAATTGCTGGTCAGAGACTGGGGGTGGATGCTGGGGGGGGAGGAGGGGGGTGTCAATAATGTTTCTACAGTCCAGTCCTCCCCTCTGCCTCACCTCCTCACTCTCTTGCCTGACCCAGTTTCCCTCTTTTTCTCCTCTTCAACTCTTCCTCTGTGTCTCTGTCTTCTTCTTGCGTCTCCTGCTCTCTTCACTTTTCTCAATTCAATTTACAAAGATCCACAGACCAAAACAACATAATTTATCACTCCCCTTCCTCTACTCTGTGCTGGTGTGTCTTTATGTGTGTGTGTGTGTGTGTGTGTGAGTGGGTGGGTGTGCATGAAGTTGGTTTTCCACTCTAATCCTGGAGGACCAGCACCAACAACGCCTACCCTCAGCGTCTGTGCTGCACTTGACATCCGTTTGAGCGTTTATGCATCAGAGGAGGATGTTGCTACTTTGATAACGACCTAACTAGTAACACCTGCCTTGGAAAAAATAACTCTTGGCGCCATAAATAAATTTTCAAATACACTTGAGAATCATGCACCATGCTTGCCAAGACTTGGTGGAGATATTTTCCAATGCCCTAATTTGATCATAATATTACATAAGCAAGTACGGGCCATGTGGTAGCAGCTCTGAAACAAGCCTATCCAGCCCCATAATCATCGTGTTTGTTTAAACCTAGAGAAAAACTCTTTCTTTCTTTTCTTTGATCCCTGTGGTAATTATGAAAACAGAGCCATACATTTTATTTCAGTTTTGCCAATTTGGCAGAAAATACCTCATTTGTAACTCAAAGATATTTCCACTCAGTCAGAAGCAGATTTTCTCTGATAAATGTCATGATTCTCATACATTGACAAAACAAAGAATCTAAAGCCACGCCAGAAGCTCTGTGAGGCTGCAGCGAGCCTGTCAGCGTGTTTACCATATTTCATAGCAATCCATCCGACAGTTGCTTCACTGAAAACCACAAATGTCAACCTCATGATGATGATGGGGGAAAAGTCTGGGGGTCACCAGCGTCATTAGACACATCCTCTGGGCACCATGAATATCTACAACATTTGTGTTATACTGAGATATTTCACAGGGTAATTGAAAACTTTGTCCTGCTGGTGGCACCTAAAGGAAAGTCAAAGGAAAGCTATGCACCAAATGGCATAGCAATCCATCCAGTTGTCAAGATATGTCAAGAAAAGCCAAAACTGTTGACACAACACAGTGAGATAGAAGGAAAAGTCAGGTCAGATCACCAGGATGAAGGATAATCACCTGGGGACCATGACTGTCATGACGAAATTTCATGGAAGTCCATCCAGTAATTGAGATAATTCAGTCAGTAATTCAGTGATGAGCTGACTGACTGACGATGTCATCCCTAAAGTGAGCTACTGTGAGCTACATTCCAGAGTTCATTTCACATTTCACATGCTTTCATGTGTCTGAGACCTTGATCTTCATTATAAACCCAGTGTAAATCCCTGGTGCAATCTTCAAGGTTCAGTCAGGTCCTACAGGTGTAACACTGAGTGGGTGTTGCAGGTATAAAGCTAATGCAAGTTATCACTTCTTGGTCCCCTCTGAGCTGTACAACACAAATTCTTTAACCTGGTGGAGAACAAACTCCCCCTCTCCTGCTCCACCGAGCTGTGCTAACCTTTCCCATCTCCCATCTTCAATTAAAACGTCAGTAAGAAAGGATGTGATAATCCAAGACTCATCAGTGTGTGTGTGTGTGTGTGTGTGTGTGTGTGTGTGTGTGTGTTTTAATCACACTGGAATACAAGGACTATTTAAACACATGTGCTTGGGGTGTTTGGTGGGGACAGAAAACAAAAGAAGTCAAAAGACCACCTGAGAGACAACATTTCCCGCCCTTCTTTTTTATGGCTCAGCCAAGAAGGGCAGGTCATAAGAAGCAAACCCAAATTCTCAACTCTTAGAGCCATAAACACACACACACACACTCAAAGATGCGTGGGCACTGCCTGAGCTCCCGTGAGTGAAGTCTGGTGTGTGAAGGATAGCCCAAAGGAGGAACAAAGAGCCAATGAAACTTTAATGAGATGGTCATGTATCAGCTGAAGACTCCTGCAGCTGCACGTCTGCACCGCTCTCAAACTACAAACTTATCTCCCCAATCAAATCGATAAGGAAACCCCTCCAAAAGCCCTCCAACAAAATCACAAGAAGAAACACAAAGAAGATCCGACGATGGGGATATATTTAGCTGTTCTGTTTCAGGTTGAGCCCTTGTCTTCTCTAAGTGCTCTCCAGAGATCTAGTATTTGTTGTGCAAAAGCCAAGGACAACTGAATGACAAGATTTACTTCACAAAATATTTAAATTACCAACTTAGATCAGTGTGGTCTGGCTGCAAATCTGCACTAGAAAGTATCAACAGCAACATGAAATCTATGTCTTTGTCTCTATATGTCTGTTTTTATAGGCTGCATGGGTGTTTAACAGCTTCTCTGGATTGTCCTGATCGTCACGCAAAATGGCTACATGCTAGCAAATACTTAACCTGTAGGTCTTACTATACAAAGACTGCAACTTTAAAAAAAAAAAAAAGCACCGTTGCCATTCTTCCTCATCCCCACCATATGTAATATACATACAGTGTATTATATGTGATATGCTAATAAATTCTGAACACACGTTGAAATGATGCCGGCCTCTCCCAAAGCCCCCGTTCTCGCTGTTCCCCATCAATGCTTTCTGCTGAAACGTACGATTTGCAATATGCAGTTAATGAGCTGTTGAAGGCTGAGAATGAATCCCATTCTAGCCATAATTGTGTAAGGTCTCCCGAGGGGCGCAAGTGTGTGTGTGAGCATGAAAGTATGAAAGTTTTTGTATGTGTACTTCAACATGTATGTGTGTTTTTGTGCACGTGGTGTCTGTGTGTGTGTGCATCTGTGTGTGCTTGACAGTGGGAACAGAAGCATCTTTAATCTTGATTTGACGACTCAGAGCAGGGAGGCTGAAAACAATGCAAGTAAGTGAGTAAGAAAGACAGAAGGAAGGAACGATAAACAGATGGAAACAGAAAGTACCGGGAAAAGAACAACAGAATAAGGAGATATACAGAGAGAGAGAGAGAGGAAGAGAGAGGAAGAGGAGTGAGGGGAAAAAAACCTCTCCATGACTGTGAGGAAGATGTTGAGGAGGAGATCTCACCCAGGAAAAGAGCCAGAGAAGAGGAAGAGCTGTTTCCTCACAGACCTACTTCTGTCAGTCAGTCGAATGTGAAAACAGACATACGCAAGCTCTGCTAATACTTGGCAGACAACAACAAATGTAAGACGAACAAAAAAAAAAAAACATTAAAATTGTGCGCTTAGTGTGTTTGTGTGTGTATGTGCGTGTATGTGTGTGTGGGGGGGGAATCAAACAATTCCTGGAGAAAGTCTCTAAATGTACCATTTTAGACTTTTACAATGATGTGCTGCATGACAGCGTGTGTGTATGCGTAAATCACCCGTGTGTGTGTGTTTGTGTTTAGAGCTTTACTATGACACTGAGAGATTGGGAGCTCATCATGCTTGACAAGACAGACAGGCTACACCTGCAGGATTTTATACACACACACACACACACAGTCGTGTTTCCATCACTTCTGGGGACTTAACATAGACTTACGTTCATTTCCTGGAGGCTTAACCAACACCTAACCATAACAATAAACACTACTTGTTTAATCCAAACCCCTGACTCGAAAGCAAGTCTTCATCCTAATATTTAATGATTTACATTGCAGGGACCCTTGTGTTTTGTCCCCATGAGTAAAGCAGCTCCTCACAATGTGACTGTGACAACTACAGGAATGCGTGTCGACACACAAAACACACACATGCGCGCCCGCACACACACAGCAAAACATATGCACACACAACATGCAAACAAAAATCAGAGGCAACCCAATGCAAACACACACACACACTGTCACACTGCAGCACACCTTATCTGGCCCAGCAGTGTTGACTGACACTCTACACTTGAGGAGATTAAGTGTGCTCATGCTGTGTCGGCACAGCTTGACGTCCATTTATTCTTAAAACTCATATGAAGCGTCTCCTTGAGCTCCAAGCCAACCACGTGCACTCACCATCCACCACGTGCACGCTTCACAGTTTCACTGTACACGCCTGCCACGTTATTATCACTGCTGTCACCGGAGAAACTAAAACTGGTGGTTGCAGCTTCCTTCACATTCAGTCGGATGTTCACATGATCATTTGTGTGCTGACTTGATTTCGGGATCACCGGGACTGAACCCCCACGAGTCCCTTTATAGATTCACAGAAAATGAGGATTCTTTTTGTCGCTCTTTAAAACATTTTGTAGGTATGTGTTTTTCATCCAACATCAGCTGTGTGCTGTTTAATTGCCACACAGAAAGAAGGAGCCTGTGGCGTTTGTGGATCCAACAGCAGCAGATTTAACCAACACACTATAAATACACACAGGCCATCTGGATACTTGCAGGGTACAGATAACTCGCTGGCAACTGCTGTTGGTCTCTCTTTATGCCTGTTAACATTAGTATATTATTAATCATAATGGGGCCAAGGTGGGCTACATGAGGACCTCTCAGGAGACAATCAGAGCTTGTAAGGACCCAGTTTGGTGCTATATGACAAACCTTTTTTTTGGTTTGCTGTTTTAGCAGTGATATCCCAGCGAGAGCGTTGGCTCTGTCGGATGTGTCCTGGCCTCAGCAGATCAGACATGAGCTGCCTCTGGCAAAAGTTGGATGACAAATCAGGGAGACTGTGTGTCGTTCTTTGTCGTGTTCCCTAGTTTATTTAAAGTACAATATCGATTCTGTGCAATGTTATTTTCAAGAGAAGTCCTTTACCAAAACAACAACTACATTTGAAACCTTAAAAAAAAACATTGTTTAGTTTATGTAGTGCTATAATAAAGTCGTGTTAAATCAAATTACACCAAACTAACCGACATACAACTTGGTGCCAGGTAATATTTGAGTATAGGAACACTGATTAATTACTGTGCCTCTGGCCGGGATGTGATGAAGCTGACATCTAAAGTGTGCACTTGACGTGATGGTGAGAACTTGGAGGCAACAAGAGGTCCAACAACACATTTGTGGCCAGAATTTAGAGTCGATGACTAAGAATCAGATGTGGTTAGCAGCAGTGTGGGCCTGTTTTGGACCTGTTTGGGCCTGTGTAAACCCTTGATATTGCAGATTCTGGGGCGTCATTCACGACACTAGGCATGCCAGATTTAAGCCACTGCCAGGCTGATTTGCCTACCTGGAATGTCTTCACTGCGGCCAGCTGCATCCCTGTTAGCTTCAAAATTGTGGCCAGCTTTTAGTGTCGTCTGCTGCCTCTCTGAAATAGCACACGACGTAGAGGACCATTGCATCATGTCAGTCGCAGACTCTGAGAACAAAACAAAAATATGTCTTTAAAGTCAACATGTATTGTCTTTAACATGAAATCAAATAATGGACTTGTTGCGGTGAGGCGTTTATTCTAGATATACACCAAATAACCCATTTTCATCTGCATTTTTCCATTTTTTTTCCTTCTCCTCACAACTCTTACACCTGCACAAGACCAAAATCACGAGCAAATATTTATGTCCAAGTCGGAAAGCCTGATCCATTCACACGACAGGACAACACAGGCTTTTCCCAAGGAGCTGCCTCGATGTGAAAAGGACGGTGCATATGATGGAGAGAAGGAGACGGAGGAAATACGTGGAGGAGTGAGGTGGGTGAAAGGTGCCTCTGGGGCAGAATGATGAAGGGACCCTTCGAAGGACAGATGGGATTGAGATTCCCAAATCAATACTATCCAAGGGTGTTTTGTTATTAACGCATACAGCGAGGAGCCCGCGTTCAATACTCCTCACCTGACTGCTCACACGGTGACACACACACACACACACACACACACACTCACCCTTTTGCCTCTCCTTCATCTCGCTTTCTTACTTCGGTCACGCTTCACACTTTGTGACATTTTATTTGATGACGAGAAGCGCCACAGCTCTAAAAACTGTTCAGCAACAGTGCAGAGTGGGAACCAGCAGGGGCCCCCAGACCCCAGGGGCCCCATAGGCCTCAGGTCACTTTGTTTTAATTTAGATTTAAAGTATGAAGAGTTTAAACTCCCGTTGACAGCAACAGTTTCTGGTTATTTTAAGGTTTTTAATTTAAACGTTATTACTGAGACAACGCTTATTGCTGTAAGATGTCTGAGTGCATACTGTAGGCCACCAAGACAACATTTATTTATTTTGTTTTGGTTTTTTTGTTGTTGTTGTTGTTGTTGCAGGGCTGCTCGAGTCAAGACTCTAAATTCAGTGCGGAAAGCGCACAATTGTTGTTGTCTCAGTGTTGGTTTGTTTTGCTGTTATCTATTTGTTATTCTGACAGTAAACCAAAACAGCAGCTCTGAAAATGAAAATGGGTTTTATGTATGGAGTAATAACCTAAATGGATTTCTCTCTCTCTCTCTCTCTCTCTCTCTCTCTCTCTGCGCCGCTCTCAGAGCCTGTGGCCATTTATCTGCCAGTGTCTAATTATTCATTAGTGCACAACGGAGAAAGAAGCGCGGAAAAACATAGCTGTGCATTCACTGCAGCAGGCCGGCATTACTCCAATGCTCTCGCCTCCTCCTTCTCCTGCTTTCTCACACTCCACCACTTCAGCTGGATTTTCACACACGGAGCCACAGGGGGTCACAATACAATATGACGCGGACGCAGCGCATTGTGATGAAATTACTCACAAAGTTAAGCCATAATCTCCCTATAGGGAGGATAAACCACAAGGAATACGAACCAGAGGGTTTACCTTTAGGTGCTGCTGTCTGCTCTCACCACAGTTTCGGCCGCACATTTAATGTAAGTCGCTGGTTAACTGAGCAGAAAAGACAAAACGCAGCTGAAGCAGTCAGACCAACACGGTTCATCCTGTTCACGTCCGGAAGGCAGGCCACGGTGCAATACACACAAGTGGCCAGCAGAGGAGACTCTTTCCTGTAGTAAGCGAATCTACACTGTCAGACAGCCCCTCGAACATGTGGTGTGTGCATTTACACGCACATGCAAAAATCAAATTTGGTTGAATAATCTGAACATTACAGCAGTCAGCCATGAATGCATGCAGCTATAGGTGCTCCACTGTAAGCTGCATGGTGGACCTGACTGCCTTACCGCGGATTCTGATTTGTTAGACGAGGCTGTCATCTAGTGGCGCTGCCCGTGACGCACACGGCCGTCTGAGCACCAGCGGGAGTCAGCATCCTCCTCATTAGCACCGTGGCCTGTGGCTGCAGGTTTTCTTTCCAACCAAGTAGCAGCACACCAGACTTGACTCATTTAATCAACTGATCTCCGTCTTCAGACAGTTGATTGGTCAAACGGTGTGCTCTTGGTTGGTTGGCACAAAAACCTGCAGCCACACCGGCCCTCCTGTGGACCGGTTTGACACATGTGGTCTACAGGATCTGCTCGCCCTCCCCGCCCCCAGCCTGCAGGACCCAGTACATTACGTCACTGACGTCTTTGCGAGGCTCTCATACGCTGATGTTAACGTCTTCTTGTTACAAAAAGCACGATTTTGATAAACTTCTTGTGCTGTGGGCTTGTGGTTCCAAACCCTGTCCTCCACCTCTCCGCCAGGTTATTGATTTATTTATCTGTTTGTTTATTTGTTCGTCGCACAGCTGATTCAGCCATAGTCTACTCAACCAATCACTGATGAACATTTAACTGGAGGTGGGACGCAATAGCTGCTGGGAAAAAAATAAAAATAAAAATAAACCTGCCTCGTGCTAACAGTGGATGGCCTGCAGGTGGCGCCACTGCTCTGCGGAAACTGTAGCTGCCTCTAGATGGCGAAATCACTGAGAGGATGGAGGAAGAGTTGGTTGAGGCTCAGCCCCTGTATGACCAGCGGCAAGACGACAGCGTCCGGAGGAACACCAGCATTCACAGGATCCTGTTATTTTAAGATGTTACCGGAGGGAGGATTTATTCAGGATGCGTTTGATGTGTAGCTCGGTTTGTTCTCTGAATGTTTCATTGTGATGTTATTCGGGTTTTCACATTTTAGAATTGGTTATGTGAAAATAAATGAAGGTAAACCGGTCTCATTTTGTTACACTGATATGAATGAACCTCTCACCTTCTATGTATATATATATATATATATAGTATTTGACCAGCTGCTTAATAATATTGTATTGTTTCAAATCCAGTAAATCCAGAGTTTAGCTAAATATTTGGTTCTTACTGGAAATCAAAATGGACGTACAAACCAAAAAGGGCCTTCAGACGTCCATCAGCTGAGACTGAGCCGCTGGCTAAAACTGTGTCAGCTCCTTATAAATAGTAAATATTTTATTACTTCTTCTTTACAGCTCCCCTTTACATTTTTCTTTTTAAAAAACTTTCATGAAAGGTTTCAGTGCCAACCACAAGTAATGTGCTGTTGACATTAGCTTAGCAGGAGGAGACGTTCACTGCAGCTGCAGTCCTTGTGAAAATCTGTTCATTTATCTTTTACTTTGATTTAGAAATAATTTCTATCTGACACACAGATGGTAAATGACGGTAACTCTCCTGCCTGATTTGTCAGTAAACTCCAGGCAGCGTCAGGCCTTTTGCGGGTTGGATTTACTGTCTGAAGAATTTTGTTTTGTTCAAAAACAAGAAACTTAAATATCTGACACATGTGGAAGGTTTTCACTTCATGTGAGGTTTGGATGCGTCCTTAAGTAAAATCTGGTACACATGGATGCTTATATCAGTCCCAGTAATAAATAAATAATAAACTTGTCCACTTTCTTTAAAATAACATTTATTTCCAGCATATTCATACAATGTGACAGCACAGCTTGTAACATTTTAAGAGGAACTGACTTGAATCCAGCACTTTGTCACAGAATATTTGAGCTGACTAACGGGTAAATGAAAAGTCAAATATAGCATAGCATTTCATATTACCAAATGCAATATATAATACAGGCAGGTGGAAACGAACTAAAACCAAAAGCGTCAGATAAGTGAAATAATACATAAGAAAGAAAAAGGGATGGCATTTATACATCATTAGTTCAGCTTTTACATCAGGAAATAGTGTTAACATCCGTAAACTACATGTTATAATAACTTAATGTTCCCTCATTCAGTGTTCCATGTGTGTGAGAGAAACGCATATTTAAAGTCTGATTTCAAAAAATTATATGCACTTCAGTTTCACCAACCAGCAATTTGATAACTCTGGGATAAATCATTTCTTCCTTACTTTATGTTAAATCCTGCACACCTGACATTAAAAAATTCAGCATTTAAAAGAACTTGTGTGTACTTTAAGCAACTGGGTGCGATCTTTTCCTTTCCCAGCTTGATCTTGATTTATTTTGTCTATAAATATCTTCTCAGCTTCACTTTATGTCACTGATGGTAATAATCAGGATCAGCCTTGGCGAATGTCATCCAAACGTTTGTACTGAAACATATAAAATCATTTATGAAAATTACACACAGGTGAGTTTAGGTTTTTCCCCCCCCTCTCAGACCATTTGACTACAAGCCAGATAATCCTATTATGTACAGCAGCCTGTAATCAAAACACATCACAGATTTTCGCCAGGATATTCAACACTTGTGGCTACAAATACAATGGAATGTGTCTCTGTGGTCAGTCCGCCAGCCTCACTGTTTTTCCGGCGTGTTGTTGACCAAAGGCCCATACAGGCCGCTGGCGTAGCCCTGCTCCTTGTGTAACATTGTCCTGTCCCTTATCAGGTCGCTAAAGGCATAGTCCATCGGGGGTCTGAAGCCCAGAGTGGGCATCAGCCCCGTGGTGGAGTAGGGCGTCATGAAGGCCAGTCCCCGGCTGTGCGCAGAGTAGGCCAGCCGCAGCGGGTTCAGTCCCAGGTGGGTGCCCAGAGGATAGGTGCTGGGGTCGGTGCCGAAATGCGGGGCGTTTGGCTGGAGAGGAGAAAACGCAGAGCGGTTACTGAGCGTCATGGCTCCGGGTAACATGGGCCTCGTCGGGGCGGTTGTGGATGCGGAGGACGGCGGAGGCTGCTGTGCGTTTTGAAGCATCCTCTCAGCCGTCCACGTCTCATCCGGTCCGGCCTTGTTGGAGCCCTGAGCGCCGCTGTTGTTGAGGATCTGCTCGATGGCCTGCACCACGTCCTTACCGCAGCCTTGCAGGACGAGCTCCAGGACGCTCCGCTTGTGGCTGGGGAACACTCGGGTCAGGATGTCGATGGCGTTCATGTGCCGGGAGGCCGCAGAGGACGGGGAGGGCTCCTGCTCGTCTTTGTCGGTCTCAGAGCCGGAGTCAGAGCCGAGGGAGCTGACGGAACCGGGAGTTTCCCCTCCGTCTTTTAAAGGCTTGGAGACCGGCGAGTTGATGAAAGACTCGCTGTCTCCGTTCTCTGAACCCGAGCCTCCGTGTCGGCCGTCTGGGGACGAGATGCCCGGGGCCGAGTCACCTTCGGTGGACGCCGGTTTCCCCACAGTCTGCTGAGGGGTGGCGGATCCGGACAGCTGGTTCTTTGGAAACAGCTCATACTTCTGGATACTTGAATCTGCTGACACAATCAGATCACAGTGTGTAAACACGGGGAACTCAATGAGCCAAAAAAGTTACAGTCGGCTGCAGAAACAGAGGTCGAAAGTGAGCAAAGAGAAACTAAACCACAGGCCTTTAAAGGGGCCACAGTTTAAACACGTGTCTATTGAACAGTGTGACAGCTGTCACTGTCTCAATATAAAACACTCCACACAGACGTGCACCAAATTTTATTCTGCCAAACTACTCTGAGCTGCCCTCAGACCGCCTGTGTCTCTAGCAACCACACTACAAGCGTGACAAAACACACACACACACACACACACACATATATATATATATATGTATAAACAAACAATTTAACACACGTGAAGGGAATCATTTTTAACATTTAGGCCTGCTGATGGAGAGAGCACGTTTCTGCTGCTGGACGTTTTCAGACTTCATTAATCACCTCAAACTGAACTTGCGGCCTTTGTATCACAGCTCACCTGAGTTGCTCTCGCCGCTGACGGAGCTGAACACCTCGTAACTCGGACGCGGTGGGATGATGCCGTTGGCGGCGGCCAGTGCGAGCCCCTCCGCTGTGCCGTAGAGCAGCTGCAGCTCCCGGGCTTCGTTCTCCTCCTGCGCCTGCTGCCTCCGCAGAGCCACCTGCGCCGCCATCACTCGCTGCCTCTCGGCGATCAGGGTGCACTTAGCGCACATACAGTCCTTCCAGCGGCAGTAGCGCTTGTGGCCTTTCAGCGCGGAGACCACGCCGTGGTTCCGGCAGCGGGCACACTTCGGGGTGCGCGGGTACTTGTCCGCGGCGCGCAGGAGGAGCGGAGGGCCGCGCAGCAGGTTTCCGGCCATGGACACCGGGATGGAGGCTGCCGCGGCCGCTGCTGCCGCTCCTGGGTGGACTTGTGAGGCAGAGGAGACTGTGGGGAGCTCCGGTCTCAGATCCATGCCCGTTCTCCTCACTGATACAATTAAACTACAGACAAGACAGCGGTGTTCTGGACGACGGGTGTGAGTTAAACTATCACTGAGCCGTTCACATCTGCTCAGCGGTGTTCAACATCTCGGGGCAACAGGTAAAGCGTACTGACGAGGTTAACACGCAAAAAAATAATAAATAAACAACACAAATAAACAAAAACAAATCTGTGATCGAAACACCTAATCGAAATTATTCAAGGAGTCTGTCGAAGAAGCGGAAATGTGAAGATACAGTCGACTTTAAATCCGAGAAGATCGGGAGCCTGGAGGAGCGATCATTCCTCCCCGAAAGAAAGTTCAGACTGTCCAGGAGGAGTCGAGGTTGTTACTCGCCGCAGCCTGAGACACTAACTTCCTCCAGAGATTGTCAGTGGATACAGATCCCTCTCTCCCCTCTCTATTGTTGCTCCTACGTTTTCATTAGACAAATTTGACAACAATGTGGCGTCTGTCATTGGCCAAAGGGGGAAGGAGCAATCTGATTGGCTTGCTTCTTTTTTCAACTGTGTCCACCTGAGTTCTTCTTCCAAATATCAAGTGTTAAGAATCTGGAGGGAGTTCCCGGACAGCTAAAATCGATGCTGTGCATCTCAAAATGGAAAGAATTTTATAGATTTAAAACAATAGCCGATGTTATTATTGCATCTATTCAGCTGTACCGTAGGGTGATGTGCTGTCAGAAAGGACACGAAAAAGAATTAAGTGATAGCACTAAAATGAAGAAACATTTTCAATCCCTTCCAATAAACGTCTGTATATTTCTTAAAAAATATTCCGCACCATCTGGCGACATGTTCGTTAGAAGCATGTGTTTGTTCTGCTAATTACAGACTAGATTAAATCTGTGCTTATTGCTATTTGCCCAAAATAAAGATGATCCGTGACTGTAATCTCTCTCATCAGCCTGGAAGGTAAGCATCATTTATTTTATTGATTCACGTTGAGAAAAGAAAATGTGATCCTGTATTTAAGAGGTTTACTGACTACGGACAGTGAAGCTACCGACAACGCTGAACGGACACCCTGCGCTTGGCTACAGTTTAACACCGTCCGAAGTCTAACCTCGTGTGGTGGTCGCGCCGCGCGGCTGCATGTCACGAAGTCTATTGGAAATGTTTATTTGTGAGACACTTTAAATATTTGTTTCGTTCAGTCTGTTTACGCTTCGTTAATACTTCAGGATACATTCAAGTACACGTATGATAAATGCATTGCTGTCATTTAAAATCAGTTTCGTTGTATGGAGTCATGGATCAAATGAGCAGCCAAGGTTTTATTTGTCTTTATTTTGTTTTTCAAATCTACTGCGACATTATTCGCTTCGACACGTTTGCAGGAATGTTTTTGAAAAAAAAAATGTTGCTCTTTTTAGTGTTGATTTTCCTCCTTCCATAAGACTAACACGCCACAACGAAGCGCTTCCTCTGCACGTTTCTTTGCTCCGTTTTTGTGAATTTTATCATAAAATTAATGAATCAGAAATGAAAGTCAAACTTAAGAGTTTGTTGTGTCACAAAGCATTTTTAAACGCACCACAGATTGCTGGAAATAAATGTTTATCGGTGTTTATGTTTTTTTTCATGTGTTTTAATATTAGTTTTTTACTGTATATTTATTCACAGCCAAAAATAAATAGTTATGTAGTTTATACAATGATTATAATAGATTAACAATAATAAATTGATAATAATAATTAATAATAATAAAATAAATTGGAAACATATGAATTTGGTTATTATTATTATTGTTATATTTATTATTATTATTATTATTAAATATACGCAAGTCTAATGTAAGTCTGAATAAATCGTGCCTATTTGGGCACAATAAAAACCTTCATTTAAACGGAGAATGTGAGCTCCAATCTGCCACGATTTCATGAATTATTTTGTTCTTCGTTCATTCATTCTAAAGGTTGTCAGTCGGAAAGAAATGATTTACAAATCATTTCCTCCGTCTTATCGTTAAATTCGATGCGAAATGAGCGTTTTGCACCGGAAGCCTCGTCGTGGTGCTCCGGTCGCCTCCCGTCACTCACTGACCACAACACTGCGATGCTGCAAAAGGGCAACCCAACGCAAACCACCTGCGTCCTCACCTGTTCACTCATTTGAATCCAGATTCAAAAGTTATAGATGCTTTTCTTTCTTTTCTTTTTACTTTTCCTTTTCTTTTTTTTGTTTGTTTGTTTGTTTTGTTTTGTTTTGTTGGAAATCGACAATCGTCAGAGGATGACAACAACCGTCTTATTGAAAACCAACCTGAAGCTGATGATAAAGAAATGGCTGCCGGCTGTGCAGCAGAGTGTGTGCAGGCCTGCCTCCTCTCTCTCTCTCTCTCTGTCTCTCTCTCTCTCTCACACACACACACACACACACACACACACACACACACACACACACACACACACTCAGGCTCATTGTTTACTTTCTGAATCACTGTAAGCAAATGCCATCTGTTTCCCTCGCCGCTGTCATCTGCACCTTAATTACCTAGCCAACAGGCTAATAGAGACGATATTAAAACTACATCTTTTTGACATTCAAAGTAATTATCTGCATGGGCGCCGATCTCACTTGGATGGAAACTGCACGTCCTGCATGGTAAAGTGATAGTTGCAAACTGCAGAGAAGGTCCCGGCGCACTGAGGAGATTAGAGGCGTATACCCTCACCTCAGGATGATGAGTGATTTCAAAATAAAACACCGTGCACGTCTCATTAAAGCTGAAGTCGCTGGAAGATAGTTGATGCTGCTGACTGCTGATGAGAGAAGATTTTAAGTCACGATCCACTCGGATTTGGCGAGCAACATTCGCGCGCAATGCAGCTCTGTTTTTAATACTATCTGTAGAATTCACTCTAAAGGTTGTCCACTTAAATTAAATCTGAACGAACTGTCGCTGATTGCATCCGAAGCGCTCAGCCATAACGGAAAGTTCATTTTGTTGGAAAGGAGGAAAAAAAAATGCATTATGATAGGGATTATGTTCACCATTATTCCTGCTGGACCAATTAAAATTGCCCCCCGCGCAAATTAAAAAGTGACTGTGAAGGACTTAGAAAATCCAACATACTTTTAACCACTTCATTAGGCCTATGCATCAAAAAAACCACGCGATGCTTTCATTTCTTTCAAGGAAGGCTACAGACGAGTGGGTTTTTAACACCCTTTTAAGATCACAACAAAGGCCATGCTTGACCCAACATATGTAGCAGCATGTTTCCGCTGCCCCTGCACCCTGGTGCGGCTTTCTAGCGGCCTCTCCCACTGCCGCTGCCCCGCCTGCAGCCCGCCTGGGCCCGGATCCCCTCCCGCGCTCTCCCGCTGCAGCAGCCGGCTCTGTCACACAGAGGCAGAGGTTAGAGTAGCAGTTAGACAAGGGGCCGCGGAGAAAAGAAACGCACGGCTATTTTATTCCCCCCCTCCTCCCTCCTCAACAGAAGTATTTACACGCTTGACGGGCACACCGAGCAGGCCCGGGCTTCCAGACAACAGGCTGTTAACCTGCCACTTCACACCAGCTCCACTGCGCCGGGGAAACGGGTCGAGTCTAAATGCATTCCTTTAAGGGCCGAGTCAGTGGAGGCTGGACACACATAAAACACATTCTTGTTGAGATTTATTATCTGCTGCTTCTTCTTCTTTCTTTTTTTTTTTACATGGACACACAACAGTAACATAAAGTGAAAGCTTTAAAATAAATTAGTGTTCATTTTTAATCACTTCTGGGGGCCATAATGGACATATTATTATTATCAAATAATTACACGTGAAGTCTATAATTAGTCATCATCAACATTTACACTAATTGTATAATACCTGGGAGCTACTGATGGGACATGTGGAGTCTGCAGGGTCCAGAAAGGAAAAAAACCCTGCAGCACAAAGTTATCAACGAAATGGACTTAAAATATCAAAAGCAACGAAGGAGGACTCGTGCATATTGTGAAAGTATTATAATCCTGGAGTATGAATACCAGTGCAGTAATGTGTACTATACTTAAATATGATTTTAACGCTGATTTCAGTTGAGGTGGAGCTATACTTTCTACCGTGGCTGCTTTGATCTACGGCATGTTTTAGAATATATAAAATCACAAAGGTAGCTGACCCTGTCGAGCAAAAAAAAAATGAGCAAAAAACGGAAATAATAATCAAAGGAAGCACCTGCACTTGAGTACAGTACTTCAGCGGGTGTACTTAATTACAACTGGAGAAGAAACTGAAAGGACGCTCTACGGATCGGCTCGCATCCTGCAGGGGAGTCCTCGCAAAAAGTCACAAAGAAATTTAGCCATGAAGGTTAAATTTCAGCAGGATTGGCTGGTTGAGGGCCACGTAACGCAAACACTTGAGCTGAAGAGGCAGAGAGAAAGTCTCTCAAGCATCACTCTTCACCCGCTAGAATAACACTTATTTGTAAATGGGGGATAACCCTGCCATGGCGTATGAATATTTCAAAGATCTGAAGGGTCCCTCTCTGCCAAAGCTGTTGGCCAGCACTCAGGCAATATCTCCCTCTCACCCTGACTCTCTCTCTCTCTCACACACACACACACAGAAAAAAAAAATACCGTTTTTGTGCCCCCGAGGTAGGTTGGCAGGGATTATCTTTGTTTAATGAATGGGCTACAAGTGTTCATCAACACGGCGAGATTATTGGGCTCTCTCGCTCTCTCTGCTGCAAGCCCTATAGTGCCATATAACTCCAAGTGTGAGTGTGTGTGTGTGAGAGAGGGGGAAAAAGACAGACAGACCTACACACTGCAGCCAATTAAAACGCACTCTCCCCTGCTCTATCCCTCCACATCTGCCTCCTTTTCTCCACCAACGAATGGCGCAGAAAAGAAGGAAGCTCATGAATAGGCCCTCATTGAGATCACAGATGGAGTATGGCTTTCTTTTTGCTAGAAATTTGAGAAACACCATTGTCCCCAATCAAAACTCAATGTGTTCGCCTACAATGGCGCCGGCTTTGAGCTGCACCGCTTCAATTGGCCTTGTTTTTGAAACTTGAAGTGTTCAGCACAAAGACTTGGCCCTCCTAGATGTCACCAGCGCTTCGCCCCAATGTTTGTGTGTTTGTGTGTGTGCGTGCGCGCGCGCGCGTTCAGAAAGTGAGTGAGAGAGAGAGAGAAACACAATTAATATGAAGCTGTAATTACTCCCCTTCACGCCACTGCACCCATTCAGGACCCCACTGGCTCATTTATTGCTTTATCCCACGCGGCTGATAATCCGAATACCACAGGTTTTGAGAAGGCCTCAGCAGCGGATGTGTGTGAGGAACAGGAGGCTGCTGTACGTGAACTGAGCAGCCAGCCGCAGAGGCGGAGGGCCGCACTGCCAACACGCCTGTAGGCTGGAGACGTTAGAGCAATAACAAGTCAGGGACCCTTCTATTTATTTTTCATTTATTTATTTAAGTCCCATTTGTTTTAATCGGCGCATTCATGTGCGGTAAGAGCCCGCAGGTCACAGCTGTGCGGGTGTTTTTGTGTCATTTTCCTCCAGCCTGTAGTTAATTTAAAGCCAATAAGCCTGCATTAATACATTCATTTGTATTAAATTGTAGCTATAGATTTATTAAATTAACATTTTGGAGTTTCATCACTGAAGTGAACACTTGCTTTGTAAAATATTTTTTCAGCTTGAGCTTTTGGGGGCCTATAGGACTACTAATTTGTTTTTTTATTATTTTATTTTAATTTTGATCTGAAACTTTATTGTTACAGAAGCGCGCGCAGGCACATTTAAACCGAGAGCAGGTGCCGCAGCAGTTTGTCCGCGTTATGGCGCCCCCTGGCCAGCAGCGCATGGCCGGCTGTGTTTGGCATCACGTTAAAACACGCGCTATCAGAATGAGGTTTTCGTTATTTTGGAATTACTTGAAGTCCAAATACTAAAACTTGACACATTCAGTCCGCCTGAGGAATATTTCCTTTAGCATCACACATGACCAACACCGACTGCCAGACGGTTTGAAATACAATATCATGTAAGATATCGTCGCACTTTAAAAGCGGCAGCTAAATTTATGGTGTCTGATTATTTTTTTTACATATTAATTAAACTTAGAAAATATCCACTTTTTGTCTGATATGCACGAAAATGACGAGACCAGATTTTTTTTCTTCCACAGTAAAAACGAACAAAACCAAATCAAAATTAAGCTCAAACCGCGAACACTTTACAACCTTAAACACAATCTAAACAAAAACTGGACTACTAATAAACCACAGCGTTTTGATACTAATTTGTTGCGTAAGACAAATTCATTAGGACACACGTCTTGTACGTGAAAACTGGACTTCCATTAAAATAAAACCGATGGCTTCACTAATTCGATGTTTAATGGATTTTACCAAATCCTGATACATGAATGTATATATTTTTTGTTTTCATTTTCATTTTTTTATTTACTGGTTTGGCCGCTTTGTTTTGAACGAGCACAGAATCCACAGGTCTGCTGCGTGGCTCTTATTAAAAACATATTAACCCAACAAAACTGACCTCAGGAGCCCTTCAAGACCGCACAGGGACACGAGCTGCTGAACGTGAAAAGAACATTTACAACAGCAACAAGCAATTAGATCACAAGGGTAGAATTAAATCAGTTTATATTTTTAAGTTATATTTAATTAAATCTGGACAGTCTATTTTCTCTGTTTCACCAAACAGGATGACCAGCTCCATGGAGTACAAGGAATTTAATTTGCTCTTCCTTGAATAAAGTGGACACGGCCTGAAAGAGGATCCTACACATTTGAGCCTTTTAAGAATTTAGACCCATTTCAAAGCCAGACTTTTTAAATCAGATTGGTTACATGGCTGCAACGAAAATGGGTTTTGTTTTTTTTTCCCCCCCAACATAAAAACCAAAGTCTTTCCATGTCTATTGTGTCATTAACAAACAGCATTGTGAAGAGAGACAGACAGAGGGGAAAGATGTCCCCTCCCGTCCTCCTTTTGTGCCCACCCAACAGTTTAAGCTGTATAGATTCTGTTTCTTTGGGCAGGGCCGGCGTCTCTGAGAAAGTAAACTTGGGGTGACCCTCCAGGTTAGGCCAGTCTGGGATGCGAGCAGGGATCCTGTGATCCGAAGAGCCGCCGTGCTCTGAGATCTCACTGGGTCCCACTTCAAAAGGAGGGAGGGGAGATCACTTGTGTCAGGAATTTTGTTCCCTCGCCAGTGGGCTGCATTCTTGACCCCGGCGGAGCTGGTTAAACATCGTGGACCGCTTTCCCCTTTTGTCATCAGAGACTCAAGACAACAACCTGATGTTGCCACCACTGAATGTGTGGCAGGGCAGCTGGCAGAGTAAGCTCATTACCACACAGACACTTTCTCATCCCCCCCGTGTCAGATTTAAGGAGTGCTGCTTAGAGGGCACTGATTAAGACATCCAGCCAAAGTTTGACAAATATGTCAAGGAAAAGGACACAGCCCAAACACTGATGCCTTCTCCTTTATAAAAGTAGAAGGACTGCAAGTCTAAGTTTCAAAAAAAAAAAGAAAAGAAAGGGGAACCAATGTCTATATTTTGAGAGGATTTCAAAAGTTGCTAATACGCTTCTTTGAAATTAAAAGTGTCAAAACAAATGTGTCAAAAATAGTGCTTAATTACTTCCTAATTTTCTGTTAATAATCCTGTCTTGTAGCAATAGTATAAAGTACAAATTTATCCAATATGTTGACAAATCCTTGTCACACAACTTTCATACTTCTTTCCCTCACACAGTTCAAGAGCTGATGACATTTTTCCCCCCACTGGAACAGAACCCGATGACAAGTTTGGTCAGGTACAATACAGGAATATCATTATGTCTCACTGGCATTTCCGACTCCATCATCATCATCATCAGCTGCAGCAGCACAAAGCAACATGCCTGTGCTCATTAAATTCAAAAAGCTGCGTGATAGAAACTGTAATCTCACACTCGAGAGGAGCTGCACTATGTGCACCGCTCCCCCGAGGAGGACACACTCTGACAGACCAGCAGAGGTGCACCTGTCTTGTTCTTTTGCATAAACGCTTCACGCTCACTGAGCTCCTCGCCCTGATCTGACCTCGCCCTCGCCCTGAGCTGCACGTGTCTCTACAGCCAACACACACACACGACTCTACAGCCAACTCAATGATCTAGCTGTACCTTGCATCAAAGTCATACAAATGTCATCCACAGACATTTAACATTGACTCTTTGAGCATTTCCCTTCAACTAATCTGGGCCTTGACACTCGCTGGTCAAATTCAAGGATTCCCCACTGAATTTCAAGGTCTTATTTGTTAGATTTGAGGGACTCTACATTGCCATGTGTTTAAGGACAGACATGGTACTGATCACAACCAGTTTTTAACATTGTCAAGTCAAGACATCATGGCCAAATCACTTTTAAACTCAAACAGCTCACATATAACACACATTATAGCAAGTCACAGGGTTTTCCTCAGGGCAGAAGTTGCAAATTTGGGATAGAGAAACATTCAGACAGATTCGGCACCAAAACCTAAACCGGCCTTACTTAACCAGTCATACGAAGCATTTGGCATAAGCATAAGATAATTTCCTCATGAAAACAGAGATGATTTTTTTCTGCTGTTTGCAGGATTTTCTGCCCAAGTCAGATCACTGAGGGATATTTGAACTCTGTTACCTGTTATGTCCTCTTGCTGCCATTGCAGTGAATGTTGCTTCATCTCCTCCATCATTCGCACAGCCAGCCGGTCAAAGCCACCTCTACGGCTCCTCAGGGGGATCTCTGAAAAGGCTGAAAATTTGCCACAACACATGTATTTCATGGACTGAGTCGATGGCAGTAAAAACAAAAACAAAAACAAAAAAATCTGCATTTTGCTTACTTGTGGTGTGTTCTTTGGTGGAAGTATTTACAACATTCAAGGCCTTTTAAGGTCTTTTTGAGGCTCATGGGAAAACTAACCAACAAATTAAGTTTGAAATAGCCCAAACTTTTCTCCATCGTTCCTAGAAAACCTAATTTCCTCTGATAACAAATACCAGTTGTTGAGAATGAGGGTATTTTTGTCACAAAATGTTTGTCATACCTTGTTTCACAATTAAAGTTACTAGCTAAATCTTTTTTTTTATATATACACAGAGGCAGTAAGTCAAGAGAACGAATCCTGCACTGTTTTCCACTCACTCTTTCTGTCAGTGCCTTAAGCAACATCTCCTGCCTGGTCAAACATGGGGAAGTGTGGCTGGCTGAGCACATTAGATCGACTCATTCGTTGCGTGAGAAACAAGACGGTCACAGAGAAACTGACAAACAAACACTCTCAGTCAGGGATGCCTGTGTAACATACTCACCTCGTGCATCACACAAGAAGTCCCAGTTTTATGTTTTGGTTTTTTTTTTTTAATATAACTAGAACCGCCAGAGACAACTACATAGTTGAGAATGACCTTAATAAAACATTTTCAGACTCCCATTTCCCAACAATAAACACCACAGGATTTGATGGCGGTGCTCATAGAGAGATTCAGGAGATAATTGTCTATTTCACCCACAAGGATTAAGGTGAAGCTCACAGAACTCCCACTTGAAACTAGACTAACTCAAAACAGCTTAAACAGACTCGGTTTCCTCCAAATGTTTGATCTAAATTAATCTAAACCAGTTCATAAAGAAGATTTAAACAGCTCTGGGACTAAATGCGATCTCACAACATTCCTCTGAAGAGACAGAGGTGAGTTTTGGACTCAGGTAAAGTGTTCTTAGCGCTAACTTCAGTCAGAGTCAACAATGAATCAAATCTGACTTTGAGTTGTGTAAAGATTATTATCATTATTCATAAGAAATTAATGATTCTTCATTAAAGTAACTCACAGAATCAAAGTATTTAATAAGTCAGCATATTTGTCGTTTTGGTCCTGAAGACATCAAGTTATATCTTTAAAACACACTATTAGCGAAAATTCTCTTTGATGCTGTTTTCAAGATATAACTAATGTCAGATACAAACACATTAGCAGCAAAAAAAAGCCTCTGGAACTTTAATTTTGTATTACCTTGCATCTCACTGAACCCCATCAGTTCTTGTCCAGTCTCGGTTGTGTATCCCTCCTCCCCTCCCCGAAGCAGTTTGTTTGTGACATTCGCTCTGCTGGGGTTCTCAAACTTCGCCTTTAGCTGACAGAAGAGCCCTGTTACAGATGGAGGGCTAAGCCTGCATGATCTCTCCTCGCCAAAGGCAGGAAATTAGCTGCGGTGTGGCTGATATTACCAGGTGGTGTGTGAGTAGGAATATTTGAAGAACAGTTGTTAAGAAAAAGTATGCAAATCACAGATGTGAAGGCGCTTATCTAAACTTTTGTTTCTGTAAAAACTGAAACTGGACAACCTGAGTAAGACTGGCAAAGTGTTCAGGTTGTCTTGATTGTCCAACTGGGAATTCTGTGATGTGTGAACCACTTCTTCCATCGCCCACAGCTCAGACATTAATAAGAAGTGGAACATCAACAGGAACTAGCATGATCTCTGTTAGCCAGTGTCAGAGAACTGCCTTTGACATTTATTCTTCTAGACTCAAGACTTTGGTTTCTCAAAATTTGTAGAAACAAATTTCACAACAAAACCTCAGATTTGATAACAATGCAACATCTAGATTTGTTAAAAGAAAACTACCTGCATAAAGCATCAAATAAACATATATTGCTTTGATACATTTTCAACTAAATCTGCTGTCAACCCCTAATAAATCCAAAGTCATGATAGAGAAATCAAATGTGATTTTAAAACTGATAAAAAAAATAAGATGATCTTCCATCTAAATTGGACCTGTGTGTGTGTGTGTGTGTGCGTGTGTGATAATGTGTTTCAACAGATTTCTGGACGAGACAAATTGATGTTCATATTCATATATTTTATATAATGTATATCAAACTAAAACTAATACAGCATCAAACTTAAAAAGGATCAAGAGAAAGAAAAAGAAAAAAATGAACTGAAAACTGAGCAATCTGTTGGCTTGTGGATCCAGTGGATGTTAAACCAGGGGGGGCGGAGACTGAGGGGGGCACTGCAGATGCTGCAGGAGTCCCGTCACGTCTCACCCCCACGGCAGACGGCGGACGGAGGGGTGGGAGATGGGGTGGAGGAGGGCAGGGAGGGGATGGAGAGTGGGGCTCAGGAAGGGTCAGGGGGTAAATACAGGTTTGAGATGAGATGGCCCAGACTACTGCTGGCAACATCTCTTCTTGCAGTTTATTTTATCTTTAATCTTCTTTTTTTTTTTTCCTTTTCTTCTTTTTAATTTCAAACACAAAAACCATGTTCTAAAAAAGCAGCCTTGGTATGTTGAATGTGGAAACACAAGGGAACAAGTCCATTTTTTTTTTTGTTTTTCTTAAATTTTTTTTTTTGTTTTTTTTTTTAATCCTGTGACAAAGATGTGCCTACTCTGTCTCTCAATGCTGTTATCGTGCTGTGTTGTGTTTGTGTTGTGAGAGAAAACCATGACACAGCAGTTGGGAACGTGAGGTTGTGAAATACGTGAGAGGAGAGACAGAGAGAGGGAGCAGGTTTTGGGGGAGGTGAATGTTTGGCTGTGTGCTTGTGATACTTTCTTTGCTCCTCTTTGCGACACGTGCACACTCTGCATTCATGTGCCACGACCAGGACGAGGGCAGAGAAGCTTACTTGCACTTGTGTGTCACTGGATGTGCATGCCAGTGTGTTCATGTACGTCTGAGAGGATAGTTTTTGTGTGTTGGTGCGTGTGTGTGTGTGTGTGTGTGTGTGAGGGTGTGTACTGTAGGCCCAGACTGGTAGGGGCCCATGCTCGGTGACTAGTGTGTGCCCAGCCAGTCCATCAGTCACTCAGTCCTCTCAGCTATCAGAGGGGCCAGTTCCTACTCTTTAGCCTCCAGGAAGAGCGTCTCCTGCGGAAACAACTTGGCCTCCAGCAGAGTTGATCCTGGATCCAACTGGGTGATCTGTGAAGAGACAAGGTAGACAGAAGTAGAGGGAATATATCAGACAAACCACCAATAAAATGGCTTAATGCCTGGGCAACTAACAATTAAAGTCAATATCGATTCATCTGACGTTGATCTTTCTAATTAATTAATCATAAAATGTCATGTCAAATGTCAACTTCCCACATCCCAACTTCAAAGCACCATAAAGCATTCAGCCCAAAGATAATAAATTTACAGCGCAGAAATGCAGCAAGTCCTCACATTGGAGGACATGGAACATTTCAGCACTCCATCCACACTGGGATACCATTTTCCAAAACTGCAGAAGATCTCAACCAAAGAGCTCAGCAAAGTGGATTTTATGACAAGGGACAATGTCACACAAGAAATTATGTTTTAGCAGTAGTAGTATCAGTAGTTTAACTATAGCATCTGAAACTCTTCAAGAGCATTTTCAGATTTATCCATGTCAGTGAGGACACAGCCCCAGTCATTCTACTACTAAACTCTCTTGTCTCACCATACTTGCCCTGCGATCCAGACTGGAGAACAGTGTAGCTTCAGTGTAGTTCGTTGAATATGTGTGTGTGTGTGTGTGTGCGTTTGTAAGAGTGTGTGTATTATTCTAACATCATGTTTTTAAAAAATCTTGTCTGTAATCTGAGCAGCAGAGATCTTTGTTTCCCTAAGAGGAAACATCAGGTTTGTTTTCTTAAAAAGGCTCCAATCCAGAACAAACTGATGAAGGTTACAGGACAGGAGAGAGAGTGTGTGAGTGTTTTAAAAACTCTTTAGTGTGTGAGCATGTGTGTGTCTGCGAGAGCGAGAGAGAGAGAGAGAGAGAGAGAGAGAGAGAGAGAGAGAGGGAGAGAGAGAGTAGTGAGGAGATTAGAACTTGGTGTGTTTTTGATGGCTAATAATGACTAATTTCAGTTGTGACAAAGGTCAAACAGGAACGTAGCCGATGTCGTCGAGGAGAGAAACATTTATCTGTTTTCAACACTCAGAGGAAAATGCAGTGCCACCCACAACGGAGCTGACCGAGTTAGCTTACAAGAAGGGGGTCTGACCTATGTTTTTTAAAACAGGACAATCTGACTCTCTCTGACACCCACCACCACGGTGAGCCTCTTAGCTTATGTGAGCTAATCACCAGAGGGGTTGTGTTACATCGAGCCAATCTAACACCTGGGCTGGAGGGGTGAGGTGGTGCGACACCGAGATGTGTCCAGGGCTTATCTGATGACTGCTGCGTCAGCCCCTCTGATTAGGGCTCCTATTCTAACCTCACAGCGGGATAATTAACCAGCTCCCTGTACATGCTGTAGAAGGTCAGAGGGCAAGCTATAGCGTCGGTTTAAGGCCGACCTCACAGCGAGCAGAGCGATACGGCTGAGACACGCTATTGTACTGAATGAAATGTGAACTCTGACCATGAACTGAACTACAACTTCACCCTCTGTGGAGTGTCCTATCAGTCTTATCAGTGTCATAATAAGCATTTTGAAGTGTGCAAATTCTAATAAAGGAACTTCTTCTTTTTAACTTCTAAAGAATGAAATCCTGCTCTTGTCTTTTAATAAATAATATGAACAAACACACAAAATAATTAAAGCAATCTACACTACGTGTTAACTACAAAATCTGCAAAAGAAGTGGGTGTTCAAGGACTCTGAGAAAAGGGTGAGAAAATTAAAAAAAAAAGAAGGTAAGTAAATTAGGAGAAGGTGAGGAGGACATATCAGCATCAGAAAAGCTATTCATCTCCCATGGGTGCTTGGAAATGTCACACCATGTGCACGTTGGCAGTCTCTGACTCCATGTCTTTCATCTCCTTGTCCTCATTTCAACGTGTCATTTAGACTCTTGACTTTTCAGCGGGGTCCCAGGGAGCCCGGTGTGGGCAGGGAGGGGCTGTCACATCAAGCTTATGCCCCTCACCCAGTCAGCTGCTTCATAGCATAGCAGGGAGCCGAATGCCATGAAGAGAAGTAAAATGGGGTGTGTGTACGTGCATGTGTGTGCGCGCGTGTGTTTGCTGCAAACATATTTCATCCCAAAGGTGGGGAAAACGAGCAACCGGGCTGCTGCGTTCCTTTTCCCACTTCAGGAGCAGCGCGTCGCAAATGGCTGCCATGCTAATGAACCCGACAGGCTGTTATGACACCACAGCATCAGGTAAGAGTAAATGAGGCTTTGGGGTGGAGCAGGTGTGTGTGCGCAGACGTGTGTCTGTGGACTACATATAAGCGTGTGTGAGGGCGTTCTGAGTGAATTCGGTATGAGAGTTTGTGCTCCTGGTGCACCAGGGAGAGACGACGGGGGGAGAGCAGCATCTGACTCTGAAAAAG
Organism: Scatophagus argus; assembly: GCF_020382885.2. Lineage (NCBI taxonomy): Eukaryota > Metazoa > Chordata > Actinopteri > Scatophagidae > Scatophagus > Scatophagus argus. The sequence goes on along the minus strand of NC_058498.1, from coordinate 13,844,745 downwards.
AAAGTAGGGAAACAAGATGCCACACTGACACAGGAGACGGGCGCCATCGGTGATTGTTTACATTGTTATCCAATTAACAGACCATAAGCATGGAGGCATCTGTCAACAAACAAAGCTGTTGTTTTTCCTCTGCTCTGCCTAAGCCATATTCTTTCCTCCTGTGCCTACACAGCCATGCATACATACATACATACATACATAAGACAGAAAACATCTAGCTCTCTGCTTGGCGGTTTGTTTTCAACCTTGAGTCAATAGAATTTCTGCCAATCAGTCAATTTAGATCAAATCAATCAGATGAATTAGGGGACTGTTTCACTATTTTAAAAGGTTAAATTAATTTCAAAAGATTTTCACCTGACTAAGTAGCATTTGTGTGAGAAAAGATTTTTCCAGTTGTTAATTAAAAATACACAAATTGACAGAATAAAAAGTGAAGTGAACTCTGTCCGAAGCAAAATCTAAAGATCTGGAAGCTTAGCATTAAAAAGCCTAATTTTAAAACTGGAACCAATGAAAAAGACAGATGGTGCTTCTCGGCAATCTTTGATATTTTGTCTTTATTTCCCTATGAAAAATTGTATGACACAAAATAATCAGCTAATATCAACCCCATCTATTTGGCAATATCAAATAGCAGATTTCAGCGCTTAAAACCACATAATTAGCACTTAATGTGGAGTTTAAAATAAATACCACAATTGTAAATCACTTGATTCAAATGAATAAAACACACCGATAACAGAGGAGGCGACACCAAGCAACGCTCAGCCGTGAAAGAAAAGAAAGGGAAAATAAACACAGGCCCTCAAGATGTCCGCTTCCAACATAATCAAACGTGCAGCTGAAATAACGCATTTTTAATGAAGCCATTACAGGCCCTACTATGTTAATTAAAACCAAATAACTTGTCTGTTTTAAACTAGTGTTGTCAAGTGTTTATTTGGCCAATTACAAAAGCAGTGGGAGATCATTATCTGCTGCCAGGAGCGTTGACAGCACGTAGCGCCGGGGCGTGAACAGAAAAGAACAGACCAGAATACGGTACTTCAAAGGGAGAAATGCACTGCACAGCCTGGACGGGGGGTGGGGGGGGTTAGGACTGAGGGGAAAAACAGAAAAACGGGGAAGAAGAGAAAAGGAGAAAACAGGCGAAGTGAAATAAAGAGAGTAGTTTATACTTAAAAATTCAATTTAAAATGTTTTTTTTTTTTTTTTTACAAAAAAGGAATTTGATTTGGGGGAAAAACTGAGAAGACACATGAAGAAATGTAAAATGGCTGGAAAGCAAAGAAAAGCAGAAGCATCATCGCAGGAGATGGGGGCTGTGTGAGCAGGGAGGTAGGGAGGCAGAGGAGAAGGAAAGAGGAGGGAAAAGGAAGACAGAGAGAGGGAAAGCTGGAAGGAGGAGGAGGAGGAATGAGAGGGCTGAAGCTGATGAGGGGATTGAGATCTTTAGCTTAAAACCGAGCTTTTAAAACTCCCTCTGGACACATGTAAGGACATGTCAAAAATACCCGTGATGCGTTTAATTACCAGGTTAAAAAATATTTTTAAAAATTTCCTCCTTAAAATTTAGAATCGAGGAATATTCAAATATTATTTAAGTTGTGGTTAAAAAAAACAGGAGCAATTATAAGCAAAGCACATTGTATAACATTAGAACATGCACTCAAACAGAGCCACATGTCACATCCACGCTCAGAGATGAAGCCATTCTGTGGGTTTGTGTTAGGCTGAGAACAGCCCTGAGAAAGCCACTTTGTGTGAAACTACTTCTAAAATAAACTGCCTTAGTTCTTCCTGTGAATATATGTTCAGATAGCAGGACAAGAAAAACAAAACACACTAGTATAACAGATGTAAAATCTATTTCAGTGCTGTGCAAAGCTTCTTCTGCGCCTTTATTTATTTTTTCTGCATATCTGGTTTTGTCTAAGAATTACTCGTGCCAATTCACTGACAGAGCTGGAAGAAGGATTAGGAGAAGGTGAAATAGAGTACAATATCACAGTGAGAAAACTAATACTCTGCTTTGACAGTGTTTGGGTGCCTACGAGCAGCCGAGCAGGAAGAGCTGACTGTCGATTATTATACCGGCAGTCTAAACATGTTCACCGTGAGCTGAGAGAAGAAGACCTCGGGTCTTTCAACAATGGTTCGCGCTCAACATGTATCGAAGAAAAAAATTCTTGAATGAAAAGCTGAAAACTGAAACACTAAAAGTCTCCCCCTCCTTCCTCAAACTCGCTGACAGTCATAGAAACGGAGAAAGGGTTAGTTCCCTGAGCACGGCTAAGCCTAGTACAAATGATGCCAGTGTAAGGCCTGCTGTAGTGCTGAAGAGATAAGCCACTGATACCAAATGTTGAGGAAGAGACTCGGTCCAAAAATTGGAGACTAATAGACACTTATCCGCAAAGCTACGGGAAGGTGGAGAAATCATGAATCAAAGACATCTGATCTCACTCTGATGTTTTATCTCACACTGTCAAAAGGGAATAAACTGACTCAGTCACGCTGTTCTCCTGGTCAATAAAACGCTGTGGTTTTAGCCAAAAATGTTCGACATAACTTTCCTCAAGTTGGATTGAGTAGATCCACCGATTTGTGTTAAAGCCGAGTGAATGGAAATGAAATAAAGGAGGCTGACGAGGAGGGAAATAGCAAAAGAAAGAGTGACACTGCACAAAGCTGCTGAAAACTAGAAAAGGGAAAGAAGGTTTCAACAGTTGTGCAGTATTACAAATGCAATAGTGGTCTATCCTCTATCCTCTGATCCTGGCAGAGCAACAGTGAGAGCGTCTGGACGGGATGGAGGCTTTCTATGCTCCCCTCTCATTTAATTACAACACAGAGCTGCAGGATTAGACAGGGGCCTGTGTTCACAGCCTCATACTGGCACTACCACTGAGCTGCTTCCCTCCTCTCTTTCCCCAAATCTCTCGCCTTTCTGTTTTCTGGAATTATCTCCCATCTTCTTCTTTTTAATATCTTCTCCACTTGTCTCCTCTATCCTTCTCTCTTTCAGACTGTTTCTCTGATTAAATCTTTTTCTTTGTTTAGGCTTTTCTCTTCTCTGTTCTCTTTTTGACTAGTTCTTCAGTCACCATCCTCTTCTCGCTTCTCTACCCCTCTAATCCTCCCATCCTGTTTTTGCCGGAATTTCATCTGCGATGCAGACACATCTTTATCTCTGTCTCAAACACATGTTTACTCTTGATTATAAAGAGACAACTGTGAATCCTTTAAGTGACAAAGTTGTGAGCGGGGCATGTGTTTGCTTGAAAATATTTGTGCATGTGTTGAAGTGTGTGATTGTGACGAAATGAAGAGTGTGAGCTACGCGTTAATGTGTGTGTTAGTTTGAGGTGTTTGTGCCCCAGCGGTCTCTACAGACTATGATGGCACACTGCCTGGGCAAGCCTACACACACACCTCTATACACCCACCCATCCCTCCACAGTCACTCTGCTCTTGATTAATGGAAATCCCATTTTTGTTTCCAGCAGTATGGCTAATTAAACTGGTAGTTAAAACAGTGCTCATTAGCTCGCTACCACAGAGTGCGACGACCAAGCCCTCTAATGACTGGTTGTAGCTGGCTGAGTGCTGCTGGGCGTCAGCAGAAGAGCCATAGAGAATACCACTGTTAGTGCTGACAACTGTATCCTAACACAGTCATGGTGTACTGTACTGACGACAGACTGATACTAATTAATATTCACTAAATAATAATATGTGTGCGCAGGTGGATGGATAAACACTTGGCTTAACTTGAACCATCACAGGTACGAGTAAACATAAGCAGTGACACACCAATTTTCCCGCAGCACACTAACAGTGAAGACAATAATGACAAAAAGCAAGAAAAAACATCACTCATCCACAACAGATTGTCTCAGCTATTATCCCTGCTGCTCTGCAGTCACAGCCGTCGCCTGAGGTTCAGCCTAGGCCCAAACGGAAAAGCCAATTACAGCTGTGGATCTCTCCAGCAGAGATGTGAGAGCTGCGGCCGAGAAACCCTCATAACCCGCTGCTACTCTTGTGCAGCGAGGACACATTTAGCACTTGGGCAGAGAACGTGGTGAAAATACTGCCCGAAATGAGACGGGGCAATTCATAAATCTTTCCATCACCATTTATGAATTTTAAAGCTTAGATGTGTTAAATTTTGAAAGGCATTTGGCTGGACGTACATAATCAGAAAGTGTTAATTACTTTGTAAACTTTAGCCAGCTTTCTCAGCAAGTGAGTAAGATACAACACTCACATTTCTACGAGGGAAGGTGGTGAGGAGCTTAAACTCTTCAAAGGGGTATCCCTTGGAGGCCACAAAGTCGAAGAGGACCTGAAGCTTACAGCTGCCCAGGAAACGCCTTTCCAGAAACTCGCCACTCGGTGTGCGGATTCGCAGTTTGCTGATTTGCTCTCCAGAATCCTCGTCAGGCTCTGGCGGTAGGGCCTGCTCCAATGACAAGCGGATTGCCTGAAAGGAGGGGTGGAGAAAATGCAGTATTTTGGTCAGTATAGCTCAATGATAATTGTGTAGACGCCTCATAATCACCAGAGACATGTCCAGATTTCAATTATACAATTGTTCAACCTGGATTTCTTTGTTTCTAGAGGCAAAGAGAGGTAACACGACAATCACAAATTCTTTGGTGATCATACCGGATGATATTGCCTTGTTTCATAAACTGATGAATACTACTACTCGGTACTAATACATGAAAATGAATCAAAGGAAATTCAAAAAAAATGAAGAACAAATATACAGCATAAAGAACTTTAGAGTAGTGTTTCAGTGTTGCATGAAGGCAGAGATGTTTACATACAAGAGCAATCATTACTGATGCAGCAACGACACTGGCCAGATAAAGTCTCTTCATTTTTTAAAATTAACTTTAGAGTTGGGCCATATTTTGGCAAGTAGGCAAAATAAAAAAGCCTCGTAACACTGGCAGTTACACTGATGACGACACGACGACAACCTGACATTAATTAAGTGATCTTCTTGTCCTGAGAATGTTATTAAATTAGCTGCCCTCGTGGCACAGCATGTAGCATTTCAGTATGTGAGAAACAGCCTTCTCTTGTGTATCACTGATAGTTTGAAGTTTCACAAGAGCTGAAAACTTACTTTATAGACACTAAATTTGGTAATACTGTGTACACAAAGACAACTATATACTGTCATCTTCCACAGCCAAGTTAATCAGCTCTCCTGTGCTTCAAAAACTGTGCTTCAGCCATTCCCTTGAGCCTTCCACTTCTTTCTGCTCCTGCCCCCTCACCTCCTCCTCCCCCAGCTTGTTGTTCCTGTTTGGCCAGCCGGGGAGCATATGCTGTGACAACACGCCCCGGCTTTATTTACACACCATAATGCGATTATATTTCATAAGAGTGTACAACAGTAGCTCATTAGCAGCTTCTGGTGTTGGGTGGGCAGGGTAGCACGCGTGCCGCTCTGCCATCAGCTCCCTCAGGTAAAAGAGCTGATGCTGACTGAGTTAAAGTGGCCCCTGGGGAGAAAGTTACACACACACACACAAATAAGGAGAGTGTGTGTGTGTGTGTGTGTGTGTGTGTGGTGGACATACAGACAGTCAACCACAGACACAAGCAGAAACACCCACACAAGTGAGAGGCAGCGTCCCTAAAGGAACCGCAGGACACACGTCTGGCCGAGCCTCGGGCCCAGGCTGCTCCACACAAGTAATGAGAAGCATCTATCCATCCATTTACCTGCCTGTCCAGCTCCGCTCGGGTAACCACAGAAAGCAAACAGATGATGGGTGTGTGCCTGACAGCCACACAACTGTATGCTAAGACCCCCTGAAGGAGGTAAATAGTAAAGTCAACCTACACAGGCACATGAATTGCACACTGCACCCCCTCCCGCACCCCCTCAATTCACCACCTCCTACTTTCATCTCACTCCTCTTTGCACAAAGCACAAAATCACAGAGAGAAAGCATTCCCACTAGCACTGTCTGCTCTCTGGTGGGAACTGATGTTTTTGTTGTGTCTGCAGCTTTTTGTCGTATACAGAAGTGGGTTACCACCTCATAAGACTCAAGTGAAAACTGTCAATGACAAAAATTAAAAATTATCTGGAGTTCAAGGGTAAAAACAGCTTATGTGGTCGCCTCTTCGCTTTCTCAGAGAGCACAACATGGCAGTTTTATGATAAAAAAAATATTTCTTATTGTTATTGTTGTATAACAACAAATTAGCAACAAAAAAAAAAAAGAAAGAAAAAAAGTCGGGTGGAAATAAATCGATTGACCTACAATATGAGAAGTAACATAATTTAATTTAATGCAAAAATCCAGGGATAAAATGTAGACTCATATAGGAATATGTAACTGAATTGACATTTTTTAAATTAAATATGAATTTTGCCTATATTATATATTGCAGAAAATGGAAAGTCTGATTCAAGCTGACACAAGGAGCCTGCAAATTATTGTTAATTTTCAGTTTTTCTTCTTACATTATTTAAACAAATTTTTTTTCTTAAAGTGTCTGTTCCTTACTCACCCAAGAAACAAAAGAAATTGTTCAAGAAGAGAATTAATAAATAATGTATCTGTGGAAAATGCAGTATTTTGTTGTGATAAAAAAAGGGAACACATTTTAGGTCCTGTCCAACACTTTAAGAAACATAAGCTAACACTAGTGTGTTAGCAAAGGAGATACCATGGTAACCATAGAGGTTGGGCAGAGAAAACTGATATTAGAAGAAAATACAGGACCATAGTGGTTATTGTTGTTGAAAATACACAGGCGTGTAACACACAGTTTGGTTATTGGACCTCAGTGATATAATTAAGAAAGGCCAGCCAGGGACTCTTTTGTTGCTTTCTGTTTAACTTAAGTGACAAATCACCTGAGCAAGCCGGGTCACCCAATACCACTCGGTGCCCTCAGGCTCTGTGCTGTTGAGCAAACAACAATCAGCGAGGACTACACTGTATTACTATAGACTGTATTACAACATCAGTGCCATCTTCACAGACAATTATTGTTTTTCCTGCATGCGTGACAGTGTGTCTGCCTGCGTGTGTTTGCCCCCCTTTCACATACAATAATTGTTTTCAAGTGAATATGTCTGTTTGCTTAGGCTGTGTGTGTGTGTGTACATGAATTGCCTCAGTCTTTTGTTCACTTGGGTTTCAATATAAGACCGTGTGCTATACCAATGTAAAGCAGTTAAACAGAACAATAACTGTAAGGTGACATTCACAGGGATGGGCCTTACTGTAATTAGAATATTTCACCCTCTGAAATGGCTGCTAGCCTGTTCAACCACACAACACACATCTCGTCACTGACTGGCAGGCTTCACCGAAACCACAATCTAATTGACTCATTATAGTGAAGTGAGAGCATGGCAGATAACAAAAAAAGAAAGCACAATGGCACTAGCACTGCGTGCTGGCAAAACATATCACTGTTCAGCTCAGTGTTGAAGAATATTAATTTAGGTAATTTGAATAATGTGAGTAATGGTGTGTGTGTATGGATGTTCTTCTCACCTCCTTCTCCTCCTCTTGCTCCTTTCTCATCTGTTCCAGACGAACCTGCTCGGCCTCCTCTCTCTCTTGGGCTTCTCTCTGAAAAAGAAAAAAAGAAAAGTAACAGCAGAACCAACATCAAAATACAGAGTGACATGCAACCCCTTTGAATGAGAGATCCCACTAACTTTCAGACACTCAAGTCTCTAAATCTAATACAAGTTAAAGACATAACACAAAAACAGAGAAAAGCAGCAAAGCCTCGCTTTTGAAAAGGAACCAGTGATTTTTTTTTTTACTTGATAAAGTAGTACTGATTAGTGGCTGTGATAACTGCTGAAAAATCTTCTTGTTGATTGACTAATCTACAAGAGTCACTGTATTTCATTAAAATGTTTTTTGTGTTAAAAAGCATTAAACTTTGAAAATGACAGCAGCCACTGTGGCACAACTCACTGTTTTACAAGTGATAAAAATAAACAAAAATAAACTAAATATATCTAAATAATAAAATAATAAACAAAAATAAAAAATCATAAAAATGAAATTGGAGACCACACAAACTCATCGCAGAAGCAGTTCTTGTACTGTTTTGGTTAAACCCAACTACAACAACTAACTCAGTGCTTGGAGATTCAAGTATGCAATTTGTTTTATTTTGAAAATACCTTTTTACGGTCAGCCTCTAAAGACAGACGGTAGGCCTCATCCTGTTCTCTCTTCACTGTCTCTCTCGCCTCTCGCTCATCCTGGGTAGACAGAAAGTGGGGCCCATTAACTAACAACACAATAAAGGACACACAATGACAAAACATCTAAGCAGAGTTGGCCGGTGTGGGAGCCAGAAAGAATCCAGCAAAAGAAAATGCAGCATGTCAAGTGTGGTTACGTACAAACACCAGGTATGAAAGAGTAGCACCAGAGGGGAATTCATTGTGACTGGACTGTCATTTACCAGACCCTGAGCCTCTTTTATGTTCTCTCATCTCAGTTTCACCGTCCTTTTCTCTTTGCATTCACTCTGCCTCTCTCTTCCTGTTTGTTCAGAGGGAAGGGAACAGGCAGCCCTTCTCTTTCTACCTGCTGTGGCTACAAAGTGTTTTATAAAGACTCGGACTAAAAACGAGTGTCCATTGTGTTAACTTTGCACAGCCATTAGTTTTCTATTTTCTGAAGACCCATGCTGTGTGCCAGCCCGGATATAGCACAGTAAGCTTATTGTGATGATCAGACGGCTACTGTGCAGCTAAGCGGTGGCTAAGCAAAAGCACAGTGTGCATTGTGGTATTTAATCAGAAAATGCAAAGGATACATTTGTGCTTTTGGCCTGCATAATAGTTCAACATTCAAAGGAAACTGTAAAAGAATGGTAGAGAGGGACAGAAGCATCAAAAGTGGCTACCTTCAATAGACTGGCCCTGAGTCACGCAAACAAGGCGCTCGTTTGATACTCATTTTGTACTGTTAGGTGTTTTCAAATGCATCATCTGCTCTGAATGTGCATGAGAGGCATAATGTGGAACGTTAATCTGGCATGACTCTGCTCAAACACAACGTGATTTTAGAGACCTTATCTTTGAAGGAAAAGGAAAATTGAAGGGAAATCTTAATGCTTCAGCACACCAAAACATTTTGGACTATGTTTCCAACTTTGTGGCAACAGTTTGGTGAAGGCCCTTTTCTGTTCCAGCATGACTGAGCCCCACTGCACAAAGCAAAGTCCATAAAGACATGGTAGGATGAGTTTGGTGTGGAAGAACTTGACTGGCCCACACAGAGTCCTAACTTCAACCCCACTGAACACTTTTGGGATGATCTGGAGCAGAGGTTTCGAGCCAGACCTTTTCATCCAACATCAATGCTCGACCTCACAAATGCTCTACTGCCTCAATGGGCAAAATTCCCCAAAGAAAACTGCAAAATCTTGTGGAAAGAATGAGAAGTCAATAAAGTCCCTTTTGAAGTAATGGTCAGATGTCCCAATACTTTTGTCAATTTATTTATTTTGGGGCAGCACTGTCTGTGGGTCATGGTCATATCCTACCAAGAAGGTCTGCTCGGACCTGTGGTCCTGTTGGGTTACGTTTCCCCCGAGTGCTTCAGTTTCCTCCAATACCAAAAGATATGCAGATATGCTGGTCTTCACATGAAATGTATGTGAATTGACCTGACATGAAAATAACCTGTGACGCAGACCGCAAAACCTGCAGTGAGTTGTCAGTCGGTTACTAACTACTTCTCTAAAACACAGACAGCCATAAGGATGACTAGCGAGTCAGTAACGTTGGTTGAAGGCACAATGTGGCTGCCCAGCTGCTCCTTTTCCAGACAAACACAAAAGTCACTGTGAGAGAGGAATGTCTGGGCTGGCTGGATGTCTGTGCTTGTGTCTGAGTTTGTCTTTGGAAAGGTAAGGCAGGAAACAAAAAGAGAAAAACGGAAAGAAGGGTGAGGGGAGGCAGCTAGAGAGAATGGGAAATTCACCAACGCTGCTACAGTAAAGATCCGCTTAATCCAGTGTCAAGGTTGACTTCACCTTGGAGATGGAATATGTTCTGCCAGCAACAGGATATGGGAAAAAATGCAGGAGTTCTTGGTACTAATCATGAATAATCACATTGAAGCATTATGCTTTCACTATCACTTCTCAAATCCATGTGTCTTGTGACATTTTCAGAAGCTACTTCCTTCTGGGAGGCCACCTGGGTAATTATCACACCTCAATACCATTTCAGGACAGCTCTACTGCTACTTTTGAGCTGTGGTAAATCTCATTTTATTAAACCAGTTGTTGCAATGATTATAAGAAAACTGATAATAATGTGGTGATGAAATATGTTGTGCAAATACCATAAAATCATACATAATACCATAAAAAAGAAAAAGAAAAAATACAGTTTCAATCTTTAATAACATTCCTTAAAAAGAAGAATGTTCATTATGTAGACTATAGTGGAAATGTATATTACTTTTCTAACATCCACAGGAAAAAGAAGAAGCTTGGAGGAAAGCAACATTAACCAGAGTCTCTGTTAAGTGATGAGTTTGGTCTGATGAGACACACATCCTCACACTAGCTTACTGCTCATGTACAGTATGGGATTCTGGCTGTTTGGGGAATGATCCCATTTACACATTTTCATAAACAGAAATGATCCCATTTACAAACTGAAAATATGGATTGCTTTTGGTGCGAACACTAGAATTATTTGAATTCTACTAAAGGAAAAAGATAGCTGATTGCTGAGTGTCATTCCCAGGTCGTCAGATTTTCTCCCATTGGTCAGGTCACCGAAATCTTCCAGGACATACAGACTGACACCAGCATTTTCTGAGGGAAACTTCACTAAAATTTCAAATGATACTTAGCCTTGAGTGCAGACGTGGACTGCACCTGAAGATTCACAGCACATGTACATACTCTAAATACCCCCTGTCACTTGTTGTCTCTAATGATTATGTGATGAATGTCAACAGTGACAAATCTATAATGAAGCTAGAGCATTGTAGCAATAATAACAGCACAAAGGGAGCACCTGCCAGTCAAAACTCAGTGACCTGCCAGAGGAAGTCAATCAGGGTGTGTGTGTGTGTGTCTGTTTGTGTGTGTGACTTCATTCCTAAATCATGGTTCCCATAACTGTTGTAAATGCAAAGACCATTGAATTAGCATTGTTAGAGAGGCTGTTTGGCTGACTGACTGTTTAACTATTAAATTCCTGATACGATGTGACATCTGTCATCTGTAGATACAGTAGTCAAATAAGAGGCTTAACAATGTCAGAGACAAGAGTGTGGGAATAAGAGAGACAAATGATCACAACAGATGATTTCATGGCTGACACAAAGCTTGAAACATCTGTGTGTATGACAGGTAGGAAGAACAGGCTCTTCTTATTGTACATTAATCTTCATATTCACAGTCCCAGGCTCCAAAAAGCAAAGCTGTATATTTTAGAAAAGAAAAGAAATATTATTAAACTTATTAACAATAAGTGATTAAAACAAAAGAGAAAAGGAAAGCTTGCGAGGATTTCTCTCATGCTCAGCTGTCTTAGAACTCGTCAGGACAAAAACACCCAGAGTGCCACTGGTTCTCTTGTTTGATGTCACTGAGCAAACATATCAGTCAGTGGTTAAAAACTAAGAGGGTCAAGTGAATGTCTTTGACAGTGAGAACAACACCCTGTCGTACTGTCCCAGACTCCTGTCCAAGGCATGAAAAACTATCACCACTGTATGTGGTGTTTTTCCACTGTCTGTTGGAGCAAAAGAGGAAGTTGACAAACACAGAGCAGCACAGGGGTACAGAGACGCTGTAGTGAATGGGAAATGAGTGTTCTTACTTGAAAAACTGTAGCTTGCACTATAAACTAGAACTCAAGCTCAGAATTCTCTGCTTGTCATGAGGTATAGCACAGTGTAAGAGTGCTGTCTGATCTGTCTCAGCATGTTGTCATTTACCTCTCAAACAGGAAATAAAAGGCTGGCTCATCTGTCCCGCTACTGCCTTTCAGTGTAGGTACGGTCAAGGGCTACATACAGGACATTAAGGTAAACGATCTGAACTGTTGAGAGTGGTATTCACAGTTCCAAAACAAAACCTGTTTAAGTCCAATGTGCACAAGCTTTTTCTCTTTTTTAAAAAAAGACCTAAGCCCAAAGGAGCCAGAGGACAGTTGGAGGTTGTTTGAAATAAACTCAAGAACAGACGTGTTTTAAAGTGTGATTAACCTCAGCAGATCCAAACAGCACGGTGTCAACGCTGCTCATGAGCAGCCACAGTTGAAAAAAGCAACATTCCATGTTATTTTGCCTGCACATCACTAATTTAAGTACATAACAGTGAAATGCTGCAGCTGTAACCATTTAGAAGGGGAATGTTGCGGAAAGAAAGTCATGGCATCTGGGTCAGGTCTTACTTTCTCTAAGAACAGATACTTGAGCTTCTGCAAACTTGAGTTTCTGGCTGGGCTTTTAGTAAGAATGGGATTTTAATAATAATTTATTTCTGTCCACAAAAGTCATTAAAAGAAAAAGTTTAGTCAACAGGAGCAGACTGTGTCGCCCAAGTGAAGGTAAGCAGAAAGTGGTGAAACATGCACAAGCAAGTCATATATTACTCATACTAATCCGCATTTTCTACATTGTTAGGAATCAGTTTTACCTTTGTATCCTGACTTGAACTCGACTCTTTACTTTACCTCATCTTTGATGTCTTCTTGCTGTTGTGCTGTGAAGATCTCCATTGCTCCCATTAATCTCATCATCAGCTCGTCCACTGTTGTATTGCCTAAAGATAAAAAAAAAAAAACAACAAAAAACAACAGCAAGAGCAACAAAAAAAAAAGACATGTATAATTTGTGTAAAAGTGTATAATTTAATTTTTGTGTTTTTAGATTATTTACAGACAATATCTGTAGATGTGATGGTTAATCATGTTATTAATAAAGCCGTAATTACCTTGAATAACATTTAGAACTTCATTGGATGTGCGTTTGCCCATGACTATAAGGAGCAGGGGGAACTGGTCTGTCTTGTATGTCCGTATAGTCTGTGTCACCACACTGCCAAAGTGCCTCGTACACATGGTGAGTAGTCTGGAAGACGAAAAAATAAAAATCTAATTAACTGTTTTATTCTGTTTCACTCACCTGGTCATCTTTTTCAAAATTAAACACATATTTCAGTTCCCAAAATTGAAATAAGTAAATAAATAAACAAATACACCAGACACATACAAACACATGCATGTGTACAAGTACACACAGACAAACATTTTTGCAAGATATGAGAAAGGAGGTGTGTACTACAGTCTTTCCAACTGCAGCAGCAAAAAGAAATACACACAACTGATAGCATTAAGGACTTTAAAACCAATTCTGCTTTTTCTTATTCCATCAGAGTGACATGCTATCTCAATTGGAACCGTAGATGAATTAGTATTCCTCACCAGACACCCAGAATTGATAGGGCAAGAGAGGATTTCTTATTCCATTACAAAGACAGAACTTTTTAAATTAACATTTCAGAGAGGGAAAAGGGTAGCAGGCAGCCGGGGCCCCGCCAAGCTCCCTGTAAATGTCATAATATTAATGAATTGCTATAGACTGAATGCAAATATAGATTAGCTTTTTCTCCCGCCTTTTAATAAGATCTACTTTAATAACTGGCTGGTAAAATAGAGAAGTAATGGAATGGATGGAGGGACAGCGGGTCAGAGGAAGAAGATAGATGGAAGGTATGCTGTCTGAGAGGGGGTGTAGCTCATTAAAACATGCCTAAACCAAAGCTAAGTCAGCTACTTGCAGACTTTTCAAACTGCGAAATTGAGTACTTGAGCTCATTGCAGTAATAATCACAAAAGTACATGCTGACAATACAGATGACAAACTGAAAGTTTAGTGCAAGACAAGAAAGCCAACTTAACTTAAAGCAGGAGTGATTTTCTTATATTTTAGGAATATGACAAACTAAACCTTTCAAAACGTTGAACTTTAAGTGACCTGTGTTTTGCAATGAAGAAGTCGGGTACCCTAAATCCCACTGATCATTTTGTCCTGACATTTGTCCCTGTTCAGACCTCGACCCAGGCAGACCATAACAATGGCCCGCAGGGAAACTCTAACCTGTAATGAAAGGCCAGGGAACAATGGACACTAACTTGAAGGGTAACCCAATCTTAAATCTCCCATCAAACATAAGCCAACCTGCTTTGGTTTCTATCTCAAACCCAAGGACATCAGTACACCACAGCACAAATCATCACCATCATCACAATATTAAAACTGCTCTAGAAACACATCCAAAACCTACTACGTATCAACTGTATCTAGGAATGACAGAAATGTTGTAACCAGGATATGAAGCAATTATGAATCCACCTAAAGAACAAGTATGGACACAACACCGAGGGCAGGAGGAAGTCAAGCTACTGCAGGAAGCGAGGTGAACAATCCAGCACAGTCTCATCCACCCATAATATAACATGGTAAAGAATGTAGCCTAGTCTGTACCAGACCTGTGGCCTTTAAAATCCTTCAGGGTTAATGAAATACAGAGGAAACACCTGCATGCAACTTGCGGCTAATGTGAGTTTAAGGCTTTGCTCCGATGGTTAATGTGATTGACAGCTTCTAATTTGTAACCCATCCCATCTCCATTTCTCACTGCACATCCAGACAGCTAAAATAGTTAATGTTTCCCTGGTCTGTCACATCACATTTCTTCCCATCAAAGTGTTGCGTGAAGATGCGAGTGGAGTGGTTCGACCTGACATTTGCTCCAGTGAGCAGCTGATGAGTCAGGTCAGTACAGTAGCACTGCAGGGAATGTTTTTGCCAGCCACCTGTACGGGAATATGTATGAGAACCGGATGCTCTGATGGTTCACTGTGTCATAAACACTTTGTTTCAGAGCAAACGTGGACATGTTTTGATTTGAAAGTGACATTTTGTTCTCCCTCTCAACCAGTTATGTTTTCACATAGGAAGATGTCAAAAGGGGAAGTCAAGTGTACGGAACAAGTTTGCACTTTGGCTTGCCTCTGCGCTTAGCCGTTAAGATAATGACTCACACTCTAAGGTCATTAACAACAAAATGAACACCCGTATTTCTGATTTCTGTTGAGCCCTTGTATACCATTAAAGGTCCAAATCTCCACATAAAAAAGTCCTGCTGTCTTGTCTTTTGCTTGCACAGATATGTCAGCCGGGAAAAAATGTGTAATAGATTGGATGATCTGATAAAATGATCTACTTTCAGTGCACTTATCTACTGATAGTTTCAGTGTCTGTCATATGCAATGCGGGCACAGCACATGTATGATATACAAGATTAATTTCCCATGGATGACAATGACACTGGCATCCAATCAGCAGAACTGCATTTATGCATGATTAATCATTTAACTGGTAGGCCTGTGAGAATATTGAGCAAAGCAACAGGCACATTCCAATATCAGCAGGTTCATCACTCTCTCTCTCACACACACACACACATAAATAGGATACCTTTCTAACAGCCTGTGTGATTGATGCCAATCACCAGTCACTTTGGATCAACCAGAGAGCGTGAGAATGCAGAGAAGCAGTGTATGTGTGAGTGAGCGAGTGTGCACATGTGCATGCATGCGTTAGCAGAAAAGCTGTGACTAGCTGTGTGTGATGAAAAGCTCCAGATGTTGCCTGCCTTTTAATGTGCAATAAAAAGGCTCAGCTGGGGCAAAAAGCAAAGGAGGCCAATGGGAGAGAAAGGAGAGTGGAATGAGGGAAGGAGGGAAGGAGGGAATTGCCTTAAAAAGAAATAATGGAGGGGCGAGGTCAGGGTGTGAGTCTTTCTTAAATGGTTGCTACCAGAGGGCAGGCTTAACTCTGAAAGTTCTGGGAGAGGGAGAGAGTTGAGGTACTGGTATAAAGAGAAGGGAAATAAAGAAAGATGGAAGGATCAGGAAGGAGATGAGAGAGGAGATGGAAAAGATGTAGCAGAACGATGAGGGGAAGTGGAAGGGAAATGAGGCTTGCCACGAGCACAATGGCAATGAGAAAACCCAATCAAATCCTCAGAATGTCAACACTGAACCTGCAGGGAAGCCAATCATGTATCACATATTGCAGACTAGATTTATTTTCAACTTCTTTTCTAGTATTTTTCTATGTGCGCTATCCAGATATAAATTTCCATCCCAGTAGCTGGAGCTGTGTAACAAACAGGTGTCACACAAACCTGCCAGTTACTAACACAGGCTGCTGGAGCTGCACCAGGACTTAGAAAATTAATGGACAGATAGAGATGTTTAGACTCCAAGGGAGTCCTTCGTCTCCCACTGACCCTCTATTCAGACAGCTTAGTCAAGATTGCCCAATCAGGGGCCTCACCATGCAAACACAACGCCTTTTGTTAGCATGCAACCTGCGAGTTTCAAAAAGAGAATGAAATAGAAGAGAGAATGAGAAGACAGAGATACAGGGTGGGAGCAATGGAGTGAGAGTTGAATGCTAGCAATTAAGGACATGTCCACACTAAGGCGAGCAGATTTGAAAACGCTGTTTGTGTCAAATGAGGTTCTGCCCACACTAACATTTTAGATCATTTTCTAAAAGCTCGCTGTCCACATAGAAGTGACAAAACAAAGATCTCATCTCCAAGCATAGCGGGCTTCAAACTTAAATAACTAAATCACTGTAAGTAATGAGACAGTGCAGACCACTAATTAAAACTACATTAACCTCCTCTAACAGAAGTATCAAAAACAAGTAGACAGGATAGTAACAGCTCCATGAACAGGGTATTCTAGCAGTTTGCAGAGCCCTCTGCACACAATCAAGCTGCTCTCGTACTGAAACACATTCAATATCCTCTTTATTAGATACCACTCACTATGCAAACAGTCCACTCCTTTAGACAGTAAGTCACATATAAATAAAACATAAGGATTAGGCATGCAGTCAGGGCTTAGAGGTTCAGTTATTGCTCTGCTTAACTTAACAGTTGGCAAAATGCAATACTAAACACAGTATAACTCTGATGGATGCCGGGACCTCTGAGAGGTCCAGGAAATTAGATGATTGTTTAAAGGCCAATTTACTTATTTATTCATTTATTTATTCATTTTTTAAAAAAAACAATCTTGTTTATAGACTTGTGCAATCATTCCAGTTGATTCCAGTTTGGCATCATGACAAAGTCCTGAAAATACCACCAGACTCAGCTTTACAACTGGGCCTATTTTCACCTTTGTTTTTACATTGATACAATTGATTTCATAACTACAGGTGTTAAAACCTTCCTGTCTCCTCACTCATGCAGCACTGTTTCATGGAATATGGTTTAAAGCTGTATCTCGTGTTTCTACTGTTAGCAAAATTAAAAACTACCTGGCACTGCAGTTCTAGCACAGGGGCTGACACAATAACAGGAACTTGATACTACAATGCAATCTCTTACTACAGCCCCACCAATAACAACTGTAAATACTACTTAAGTTGAATGCATACCGATTTGACAAAGTCCCAACAAAGTTAAACCTTAGAGGAGTCAGAAAAGTAGTATATTGAGGAAGAAAAATATTGTAATTTAAGGGTATTATACAGGTGTCCCAATTATTGTGTCCACCCAATACATAAAATAGACAGTGTATGCATCATGGCTTTTGTTTGGATTAGCTTGTCTTTATCTGAACTTCCAACTGCCTTTTGTTCTTTTGTGTTGACAGGCCTCCTTCGGTTACCCCTTTCAGCAACACCTTCCCATGCGTCCAGTGTTCTTTATTCTGAACTGTGACAGTATGAACCAATCAATACAGGCCCTGGCTTCTGGAAATTCCAACAGAGAACATAACAGTGATTTCCAATGTCAAGAAAATCTTGCAGGATGACCTGGATTCATCAAGCAACTCTGTTAGTTGCAACCTGCTAGCCTCCAGTCTGCATCCCAGCCTACTAGCTGCCAGCCCATTCCCCGAGCCTGCTCGCATCAATCTTGTGAGTCACCAGCATACTAGTTTCCTGTCAGCTTCAGCTCCAGTCAGCTAGCAAAGTACCAGTCGGTTACCTTGCTGGCCCTCGTCTCCTCATCCTAATTGCTTCCCAGTTTCTTAGCCTCACCCTCATGTGCCAATAAGGTCCCAATGCTCAGCACTGTGGAAATCCTGTTGCCACCAGTCCCACAGACACAGCTCCCCAGCGCCAGAGACTCCACCACTAGACTCCAGTTCTGACCTCAAGTCTTATCCCGCCTACATTGCTAGACTCCAGAGTGGTTCACATCTCCATTTGTCCTCCTGCAAAGCCTCCAGAGCAGTTAATTTTTCTCCACCAACCCCCAGGCTGTCCACCTGAGGTGTCCTGCGCTGACTCTGCTCTGCCTCAAGGCCATCCGCCAAAGGCCTCCGGTTCATCTGTTTTCCAGCAGTCGGGGAGTCTGCCTGACATTTCCGATTTTTCTGATTTGCATCTCTATATTTATCCCCATGTTCTTTTTGTTGTCTTTTTTGGACCTCTCTCATTTGGACAATTCCTCGTCCATCCATTTTGACAGATTAGAGCCCTATAGAGCTACCATAGTATTAAGTAATCGACACACAACACCATTAATAACCACAAGTAGACCACCTACAGTAGGCCCCTATATCCAGCCAGTGGTAAGCGTGTGTATTAATTAGCTACTGTCTAGTATTATGTTTAATTTCACAGGCATGACCTCATTGTCTTGCTGGCTTTACCAATCGCACAGCAGCTACGTACATCGTACATATGTGTATGTATTGATGCAACAAATTCTGTGTATGAAATGTTAATGTGAATGAGTGGTTTTAGAAAAGTAAGTGCTATTAAATAGGCTATATCTCATTACCATTAAAAAAATAAATATTAAGATGACGGCTAAAAATAGATTAAGACATCATTTCTACGACTCTGAAGAAGAAAATCTAACACAACCTCTGGTTTAGAGCATCAAAATAGTAATTTTAAGTCATAAATGTAAGTCACATAATACAGTTGAAACAAAGGAATGCACTGAACTATGCTTTGTGCCTTTATTCACATCACAAATGCAATATTGAGTAAAGGCAGCAAAACACACAGAGGTAAAGGAACAAAATACAAAATGACATAACGGCTAAATCCTGCAGCTCTATGGATCAGCAGACCACCTGAAAATAATCAAAATCCAATACCTGGCTTTGTTAGCTTCTTTAGTGACATCCCAGGCCCATGTAATGAAGTTCTGGCTCAGGTAGGAGACAATGGAGTCAGCACACATCATTTGGGAGCAGAAGACGTTGCTGAGGACACTGTCATCATTGTGGAGGTAGATGGCCAGCAGCTTTCTCTGTGGAAAGGAGCAGAAAAGAAAAGAGACATTGGTCTTGAAGTGGAAGGAGTTGATTCAGTGTTAGTGGGGGAAAAAAAACAGCATTGGTCGGCTGTAAACGCAAGTTCAGCTTTTTGTTAAGTTTTAGTAAAAGAGACGTAACAGTTCATGTTTGAAGAAAAGAACAAAGGTAATTTCTCTTTGAAATGACAAAAAATAATAAGAATAATAATCCTCACACCTCACACCCGAGCTCTCTCATCCACAGGTGGGTGTCTCATCACTGAAGAGACATTTCCACATTATATGACAATAAAATGATATAAGAGATCACCGGGTGCAGAGATAGCATGACTTCTGAAGACCACAGCAAGGCCACAACTGGCAAAAAAGCAAATACCAAGCAAAATCAAATGGAGAGCGGTGTAAATAAAACTTCTCTTGGAGCCGACGCAGATATGGAGAAAACAAAACAGACAAATCACTCTATTTATTTTACACCAAATGCCAGCAGCCTGTTCAGGTTAGTAGCGGCAGGGCCAGACAATATTGACGAAGCTCCAAATCCAAGGATATTGACACCATCATATAAGCCTGGCAGATTCTCCCTACTGACAATCTAATTAAAAAACAAACACACCCACAAACATAAAAGGTTCCAGGGGACAATGTTGGAAATAATGCTCTCTAAATTACATGTCACTTCTCTTGCTATAAAAGAACAAATAAGAAAAACTCTCTCAGTCTCTGCTTAGTGCATTTTTAACCATGGCTATGAGGGGGGAGTCAAGAGGTCTGTTTCTCAGGAGCAGTAATCTAGGCTACGCACGCCAAAAAGCAAAAAATCTACACAGGGCGTAAAACGTGACGGGAAGTGAAAGAAGAAGTTGTGCTATACTGTGGCCTGTGTAGAATAGGAATGGGAGAGCACTGCTGTGTTTGCTCAACGATTAGTGCTTTAGAATAATCTCCAGGGCTCCTAGAGAGAAGGAGCTGGGGACTCATTCATTGGGCCGATTCAACGGCCTGAAAAGATTAAACACTCATGCTGAGAAGACAAGCAAATTCAGTCTTGAGAGAGGAATGAGTGTGAGGGGAGGGAGAGTTTTAACACGTGAAAGAAAAAAAAAAAAAAAAACAACAACCTGATACACGCTCTAACGCTGACGTCCTCACACACATGCGCAGATGCACGAACTTAACTGTGCGGTACCCACAAGTAAAAGACTCACACACATGCATGGTCAATTAGAGAAAGTGTAAAGACTAATCAAAGTGGGCATTTTGGCACACTGAACTCCTTCATCTTAGTTAAACTGTCCATACCCCTCTGTTCCCTCTCTGCTTTCAAGTCAGATCTTTTGTATTGCCCGTCTTAGCAGGGAGGAGAAAATCCCTCAGTTCAGCTAAATTACTAGGTCCAACCTGTGCTAGATAGTGACCCCATAGCCCCTTCCACACACCTGTTCACTCAGATCTAAGCTTGCTTTGTGTGTGTTGGCACAAGAGAGACTAAAGACACAGATCAGTGTTCAGCACTGAGTCAGACTGTATGATCACTGTTCCTCTTACCCTCAAGGTTGATCAATAAAGAGTTTGAGTCATCACATCGCATTTAATTTAAAAAATTACATTTCTCATCCAAATCAGTGAGATTATGTTTTTTTAGTGGAACAATAACTCATTGGCTCGAATTGAGTATTTTGTACAGTGTTGTGGTGACCCCCTAGATGAGGCATCTAGAAATATCTGTATCTGAGATCAGAAGAACAAAATATATATTTTTTTATTCACAGCAGTAAATTGTAGCTGTAGTCCTGGCTTTCTGAACACCAGAGTAAAGCCAACTGTACAGAACCAACCACAAAGCACACAGTGTTTGTTTAGGCATTGCAACACTTTCATGTCTCAACCGCAGTCATGATGAAATGTTGTTAGGGAAAAAAAAATAAAAATTTTGGTGCCTTTTACTTAAACACTGATAGCAACATTATGTAATGCAATATTGGAAGAACACATTATCATTATAAATAATAAGAGTAGTTTCCATTTAATTTCCTTTATCCAGGGGAGATATGAAGCATTTTTTCAACTTAACTGCCAAAACAGCAGAGTTCACATAATACTTCTGCTATGAATGAACGCAGCTACATTATCAGATTAAGTACATACATTGTCACAGTATTCTTGTTCTAAGGGATAATTCATAATGAGCCTGAAAAATACGACAGAACACAGACGCTACACTTTTAACTGTACTCTTCAGTGTGAATAGTGAAATATTACATTATTATTAAATGTAAGATTTGAGGAGTAGTAGTAGTGTTTTGGAAAATGCAGTCTTTAAATGTAAGCTTTATCAGTATCACTTATTTTTAACAAGAAAGTAAACCTAGTTGCAGTTAAGCTGTTAGAATAGTTATTATATAGTTAATCATTATTAGAAATTATTTCTACAACAATTATAAGAAGCAATATTTTTTTAAGAATTAATACAAGCTTTTAGTATTGTCCAATAGGGCGGAAGGAACAATTTATTGTTTTTTTTTAACCAAAATCACAATTTGAACTAATGCGATTAGCAAACGCAAAGGCTGTGATTTCTTTTGAGGCAACTCCTGACTAATGTAGTGGTTGATCACATCTACTGGTTTTAAATTCATGTTGGTGTCCTTGTGTAACAGACAGCTACCTTCACCAATCAGAAAACTGTGTATACGCCCAGCAACAGAAAACACGTGTAAAGAGTCTCGTGATGCCAAAAGGGCTGCTGCAGAACCAGAAACACTGAAGGAGGTCGAGGAATTATTGCAGAAGAAGAGTGGCACTTCCATTATTTGGCAGTATTTTGGCTTGAAGAGAAGTGATGTGCTACAAATGCAATATCGCTCATATATCTCTCAGAAGAATCGTCCAACTAGTCATGATGAGGTGTTCTCCAAAACTGTACATTTGCTGCTAAACTGACATATGATGTAGTGGAAGAAAGGCTTCTTTCCTGTCACTTTCACACTGCTGCACACAGTTATTTATTTTTTTCTTAATCTCTTCTGTTTGGGGAAACGCAAAAGGGGTTGAAAAAGTCCAGGGCTCAGCTGTTATCTTTTTCCTGAAAGACAGCTAATGGTTTTCTGTGGGTGACATTTGTGTCACATCCAAAAATCCCAGGTACAGCACATTTAAGATTGCCACAGAAGACCAGTGAATGGGAAACGGACATGCACAGAAAGGTGCAGAGGGAAGAAGCGCAGAGAGGTCTGGATAGTGATTGCTTTACAGATGGCAGGCTCAGTCTGGAAAAGCAAACACTTCAAAATGAAGAGCTCAAATGACTGATCTAATGACCATGAACACACAGTGGGAAACGCATTCAGATCGATGACCAACCACACAGGAAGCTCTACACACTCTGTGGAAAGCACATTACCTCTGTGTAACAGAAACTGCATCAAATTCTAAACTCTTTCCAATGTGTCATTGAACGAATCAAATTAACTGCCATTTCTATAAATTACACGGTCAGAGCCTAGTCAGATCATTTAGCTTTTGGAAGCTCTTGATCATCTACCTGTCTTAAGGTGGAAAAAAATGTGGGTTAACTCTTAATTAATATATTAAAACGCATGGGAGTAATCACTTCAGGTGCAGGCAGTGAGCCATGACTGAGTGCTGCTTCTGACTTACAGCCCTCGATCTAACAGACATACATTCATCTATATGCCAGAACGCCACTCTGATTCACCAGTGCTCTTTCCTCTTGACTCGGCAGGGCTATTGCTGGGCTTTAAAGCGGATACTTGGCAGTGATAAATCCCTGAACTCCCGTCTCCAGCAAGGCTATGAATTTTGATGTGTCTTTGTGTGTGGCAGACAGGAGAAAGAAGTGGTGAGCAGAGGAGAGCGGGGTTAGAGTGATTAACCACTGCGTTGATGGGGATTTAGTGAGGATCGTGGTTAGTGATGGGTGGCCTATCTCTCTGTATGCTCTGACTAACCGCTGATCCCCAAGAGGGTTCAGCTCAGCTCAGCTCTGCAGCCCAAAGCATTTTCATTAAGGATGGATTGAGTCCATCTCAACAGTCCCCCAACACACACCTTCAGAAACACTTCATCAAATGTAGTGTTTTGCTTAGTGATTAGCCTCTCCCAGGCTTTGAGAGAGTGAGACTGATTCCTCTGTTTATAAACCCACGGAGTAGTACCCCTTCAGTCAAATCTGCCCTATTCCAATATCCTCTTAATGAAGTGGGCTTTTTCTGCACAAAAAAACTAGATTCCTTTTTCGAATGGATGCGAAGCATAGCATGGCTGGATAGATGGGAGAAAGGGATGGTGTAGCCGTGCACATATGCTACTGTGTAATGAAACCGTCAAAAGCAGCATGTTTTGGCCTGTCGTCTAGGACGCTTGTGACAAAACAGGACAAATACGGAACAGATCAAATAGCTTCTGTTTTCATGCACAATTCTTTGCACATACCGAGCATCCCTAAAGCCACTCTAACCACGACACAGTTGGCAGACTAAATCAAGCTCACCCAGAATAAAACGTAATACAGTGAAAATGAATACTATTTTGCCTCTGCGATCTGTAGAGCACAGTGGTACAGTACAGAGTGTGTGAACACCAGGGAGACATCGGCCATATTGTGCTGGCTTAGGAGAGAAGATCAGCTGGGAAGCAGGCGGGATGCCAAGCTTCTCTTTAGCTTTTTTCCCCCCCTGTCTGTTTGTTTCACACTCTCTTTAAACTTATCCTGCAACCTCTCGTGCGTTTACTCCTCTCTTCACTCTCACTCAGTCTCTTCCTGTGACTTTCCCTTTTTGCACCCTTCTCTCCTTCCAGACCATGCTCTCGGTTTTGTGCCCCTACCATCATCTATTCCTCCCTCCCTCCCTCTCTGTGTGCCTGGTGATCTGAACCCCCCTAACATCTTGCTGTGTCCTCACAGTCTAATAAGGCAGTAATCCACACAAGCTGTCAGTTGATACAAGCATCCTTAAAAGGACAAAAGCCAAAAAACAAGGGGGGAAAGTGGACAGCTAAAAATAAAGCCTCAGCTGTCAGGGTGAAAATTTGATGAGGGTTTGGATGAAATGATATCAGTGTGGCTATAAAGCCCTCTTCACACAGCATGACACAGTGAGCAGACAAATAACAGTAAACACTGTCTGAAAAACAATTTCAGCTTTGACTCTTGGTTAAATTTATTGTGTTCCTCTTTATCAGTTCAATTTCTCTCTGTTGTGCTGTTATGATTTTTCTGACTGGTTCTTTCAGTGGTTATAAATACTGCCAAGCTTTACACTTTCTGCATTCTGGAAAGTGCTTGTCATCATTATTCTGTTACACAAGCCCAGCTGAAAGAACACATAACTCACCATACAGTGTTTTCGCCTCTCATAAGCCTACAAGCACATGCAAACATTTTTCAAACTTTCAGACTTCTTGGAGCATGAAATTTTTTTCTCACTGGCACCTGTAGAAACGCAGTGCTATTGCCAGTGCCCTGCTGCTAAGGTGTCAGTAGGAATGTGCTCTCATCATCTATAATGGAAAGAATCATGAAGACTGAGCGAAGAGCGCTTACAAAAATCAAAATCACAGACCCCACTCTCTGTTGTATTCCATCTTTACATTTTGTGTGTATGTTTACATGGAGCTTTTGCTGAACTAACACAATGAACTCTATCTCACAGGTCCTCGAAAGATTCACTGAACAATTTACTACAGCCTGAAAAAGAGAAGGCGAGGCATATGCCGATTATAATACTGAACACTGTGTCTTAAATTCCCACCAGTTCAGTAATGAAGGAGAAGATATGAGATCCAAAGTATTTCCCTTGACAGATAGAGAATGAATAATATCCTGCTCGGTCTGTGTTTTCCAAAGAAAACTGCTCAAAAAAATGAAGCAGACCAAGCAGGAATGACATCAGTGCTAAAGGATAAGCCAACATTGGTGATATCAGTGCCTCGTATCTCACACATAGCCAAAATTAAAAGTAAAAAATTAAAAGAAAAATAGGATTTTGTTACACGTTACAGTGTCTCAGTTAATTTAAAGAACCTTCTTGTGAGGCCCCAAGCATTCAGTCAGCTTACTTACATCTCTGGCTTTGCCATAAAAGGCTTCTTGAGACGCTGCCTCCAAAGACCCAATGTAGAACATAGGGTGGGTCTCTCCATACCTACAGGACACACAGAGCACACAAACGGCACATACATACAATTTTACAGGCTGGCATTTTTTGATTTTAAAGTCCTTTGAATCGATATAAGAAGCACCTAATTGCTTACCTTGAGGAAAATTCGGCAGTAAAGTGCAGTAAGGCATCAGCTTCGTTCTCACTATTCTCTGGCACTGTAAGGGGACAAAAGTCATCTCATGGACAAACTGTGGTTGGTTGTCATTAGTATTTTAATACTAGAGCAACAATTAAGAAACCTAATTCAACACTGTTAAGCCACTCCACTGCACATACTCATAGGTGATTTCCGACAGGCAGAGGAGCCCAGTCCAAACATCTCTGAATCATCCACACCAAACTCTGACGCATCCTCAAAATCATCCCCCTCACTGTCACTGACCATATGGACATCTGCACACTGTAAACATAAATGATTCATTAATTGCCAGACTTACTTCAACAGATGCAATTAACAGAGGCATTTTGTTACCATGTTTTATGAGTTAGCGTGAATACACAGTGCCCAGGGAGAAATTAATCCACAGCACAGATCCTTAGAGGGAAGACTGTGGGCGTATATACCTCTTCTGTGGGTTCCCGGGAATTGGCTGGTGAAGACCTTCGACAAACACTGAGGTGATGGCAAGGATAGCTGATCCCAGAGACAGCTAGCGTCATCTAAAAAAAACAGAAAACATAATGAGTGTGAGTGATTAAGTCTCGTCTGATAGGGAATGTGAACAAGTTATGTGAGATCTGTGATTACTGTCACAATCTTAGTCCACTCAAAGTTACATTCAGTTTTTATACGTTCAGCAGCAGGAAGTGAGTGACCAAAGACCAAACTCTAATCAGAACAAAACTTCACAACTGACTCTCACATCATAGCACTTTGGTTAGCCTAATCAGAACTAGGTTTCGAGGGTGTAGAAACATAGACCGCATCATGACATGGAGTTTTGAGCCCCGCTCATCTCACTGATCAGGGGAGAACCTTGATGAGCTTTCTGTACACCTGCAGTAGCCGTTAACGTTACGGTGGTTTGCAGTAAGAGAAGAACTGACTAATGAGCTGCCAAATCCAAAGCCAGGACTGAAAATGTCAGCGTTCAGCAGGGACTCATTACAGCCGGTGTCTGCTGGCTTAGACCCCAAGGGACGTCAACAATACAGGCAAGACGGTTGCAGGAAGCAGTATGAAACTACAGACAGCTCACTTTTAAGTAGTAGAGGGCAATCGAACAATCAAACCATGACTTGTACCCTGAACGTACAGACACTTTTCACAATAACGTAACAAAATATTGACTGATGTGCTAACTGTTGAGAGCAAAGATGCAAAACCTTTTTTGGGGGGAGAGTGAACTTCTAAACAACAGGGCTGAGGGCAAGGCAAACAGGCTGGCTGTGACAAGAGGCAGAGAAGCTGCTTGTCCCCTGCCGGAGTCCTGTGATCTGCTCTATTGTCAGGTGCTAAGACACACAAAGAGCAGCTGGACATGTTTGAATCAGGAGACGATTACATGCAACGCCAATTGAGTCTGAAAAGGTCCACACAGACCGCAGGGAGTTTTCTCTCTCACCGTCTCTTTTAAAATAGACAAGTTCCTCATGCTGGTCTCAGCGTCTATAGCAGGAGAGAACAGTGCAACCACTAGACCTTGTCAGCAACATGGACTCACTAGTGAGTACTGCTGCATACCTGGCCCTGATAAAGTTAGCTGCAGCAAGAAAGTGTAAATATTTACACAAAAAACATTTGGATAGTTGTGGTTGGGCTACACACATGACTAGGAGCAATCAGCGTTGAGTGATTGACCATATATATCCCACAAAATGACATAAACATGTCTACCATAAGAGAAATTGACCTTATAGGAACAGTTAGCCCAAAAATAAAAAAAAAAGACTTTTCTTAACTGTAGAGCTACTTATACATCTAGATTGCTTTGGTGTGGGTTGCTGCTGAGTTTGGAGATGTCAACTTGAAACACCCAAAATCATGACCCGGTTACTAATGATAATCCGCAGACCGTGTCATGAGCTATTATAGTTATAGTTATTTTCTTTTCACACATCTAATAGCTCCTATTAGCTCACAACAAGGTCTGTGGATTATTCTGAGTAACCGAATCATAATTTTGAAAAGAGACATTGCTGTTGTGTTGTGTTTGTCAAATGTGCTTTTTAAAGCACCACAAGCAAAGTACAATCTAGTTCCATTACAATGAAAGAAAGCAGACATCTCTACAGCTGATGTCTCCAAAACTCTGCAACTCATAATGTTTAGGTATAAGTAGCACAACAGCTGGACTGAAAATATGCAGTTTTCATTTTGGGGTGAACTGTCCCTTTAACATTTATACCATAGCATCTATCCTCCTTTGGGTGCATTAGACGATTTTGGGCAATCATGTTCTTTGTCTCTTAGAGGTGGTTGTTTCTCCATATAATTTCATCTTTAAATTATATTAATTATTTTTAGATATAGCTTAGATATAGCTTCCTAAGACAATGAATTCTATCTCAATGGTCCCCAGGAGAGGAACAACCATTTTACAATTTAATGCAGTGTGATATACTGATGATAATGTTGACCACTGTTTCTTAAATTCCCACCAGCTCAGTAACTAAAGAGAAGATCTGAGAAACACAGCACCTCCCATGACAGTTTGAGAATGAATAATCTCACGATGAGTATTCCTCCACCATGTTGTCTTAAGCAAAGAAAACTGCTCAAAAAAGCAGTGGCTAGACTGCCAAGCAATACTGAAACCACACAAACAAAGAATGACCTCCTGGCTAAAAAGACAAGCCAACTTGTGACAAATAGAAAGAAAAATACGACTCTTGTTTCTCAGTGAAGCAAAACCTGTGACGCCTCAAACAGCCAGTCACCACAGACACAGTAACAGAGACGTAAATGCAGATAACAGAATACACAGATTGTATTTCCTGTGTATTAGCAATTAGTAGCGAGTGTAGTCTTGACAATAACAAGTGTACAAATGTCACAGCAAGGACAGCTGAGAATCTCTGGAACACCTACGAAGAACACTTAACTGAATTGCCTCGTCTTTGCTCACGTAACTTAACTCTAACTAATTTAGTACTCTGGTTCTGTTCATTCTATTATTCATATTTTTCTTGAGAATTCTACAAAGTAATGAAACAAAATCATGGCCTTCCCAACAGTAAATGTATATGAAGTTAGTAGTACTTCTGGTTAAGTGAAAGATAAAAACAACAGTGACATAAAGAAAAGCTGTGGCCATTTGAGACATGATGGGTACCAGGCCTGAGGGTTGAATTAGCACTGAGAGAGAGTTATCGGTATTGAACCAGACAAAGACACACAGGGTCTGAGCCTTGAGGATGTGAAGGCATGGCCCCAAGTCTATTCTGCCTATTGCCCAATCGAGTGGCAATCAAACGTGAGAATCTTAACAGTGGCTGCCGGGAGGATCCCCATAAACCCTTTACCCCCAGTCCTCACAATGAGAGGCTTTCGTCTAAGGGCCTAATAAGTGTATAAATAAAGTTGATCACTTCCCCTGTCAAAGACAGCCTGGAGGGTTTGGGCTGACATGGATGCAAGGAGGGGAGGTGAAAAGGGAAAAAAAACGAGTTGAGTGCCTCTCAATCCTCTTCTTCGCTTTGACCCAATGGCTTCTCCTGATGTTGAGGTACACAAGTGCAGCTTGGCGGCTCAGTGGTAAAACGTGGAAACAAGGCTGAAGCACCGCAGGGCACGGAGGGTGGGGGGGTAAGGTTAACCCCCCCAAATGACCCTCTCCCACATCTCCACACAAAGGAACTGGCTCCTCTTTTTTGGATTCTTTTAATTAACACTTGCATTGAGGCTCTAAGCATTCAGGGGCCGATACAGGGAAAGAATTTTCTCTCTCCCTTACCGCCCTCCCTCCTTTCCCTCCCCTCTTCAACCCTTTCTTCTCTTCTCTACCCTTCCTCTCTTCCTTTTTCTCCCTTCATTCTTTCTGTGTTTCATTTTTTTCTTTTCTAGCGTAGGCAGTGTTTGGATTAGGTGTCTGGCTGTGAGTGTGAGATAATTACTACTGACAGCTGCACTGACAGCAACCACAGTACCACCTTACACCACTTTTTCTTTGATCAAGCCAGGCAAGAACAGAGACAGAAGTGAGGGGGAGTAGACAGTAAAGGGAAAGGAGATGGATAAAGGAACAAATATGGGTGAGAAATAGCGCAAACAGGAGAAAAATTAGTACTTGATAGGGAGAAGGAAGGCAAAAAAAGAAACCAGGCCCCACCCTTAACACCTGTTGGTCTCCTTGTTTCAGGCTCCTTGGAGCCTTCCTGAAGATATGTCTCTCCTAATTAGTATCTGGAGTGTGTGTAATATACGTATACACACACACATACAAATATGGAGCTGCAAGCTATCTTAAGCTGTATAAAAATTTGTGTTGGACCAGTAAGATGCAGTAGCCATAAAGGTGTCTCCTTCATCCAGCATGGTTCTCTGAGCTCCTTCTGGAGGAACATCCTCCTCCTTGAATACAGACACTACTGAACTATTTCTGTGAAATGTGAGCTCACAGATGGCACAAAAACAGTTATAAGAAATAAAAAATGAGACAGACAGACTAAGTTGGTGCTGAATGTCACCTGAAGGCAGGCAATCTCAAGGGGGGGCTCTGCCAGAGCTTACGGCTGCACCGTGTTGCTATGGAAACCCCCCTAAATAAACCTTTCAGTTTCATAGGCCTCTATCAGATAGAGAAGGATTCCATTAATACCAGCTGGGAAATGGAGGAAGGTGCTGGCCTACAAGGCAAGGCACCTCTGAGGCTCCACAGCATTAATACATTAGCAAACACCATGAAACACTGCATAAATGTCAGCAATTACTGGCTAGAAAGATGGGTGGGTGTTGGTGGTGGTTGGAGAGACGAGGGGATGTAATAAGGATGTCCCGCTGGCTGTCAATCATTCCAACAGGTGTGCAGGAAAGACTGCCAATCAAAGGAGCTCCGAAGAGATGAGGCCTGTCTGGAAACTCTCAATGCCGTGTTGTTCGGGGAGAGGAATAGACGGAGAGAAGGAGAAGGCACACGCAGCGGAAGAGGCTCAATCAGCGTATTTCAACCACCGCAGGAAGGTAATGTCCTGGTGGCCTCTTAAACCAATCGTTATCAAGACCTCAGCCATTATCTTCAGCTCTGTTCGGAACAGCTTGGTGAAAGCAGCAAGTATAAGGAGGAATTTAAAGGCAGAGCTGGATCCTGGTGTCTGGACAGTAATTATTTTTCTTTACCAACAAGCACACTTTTTTTGAGGTCTTTTCCTTGTGCAAAACAGGCAATGACAAAAGAAACGCTAAGACAAAACACACACAAAAAAATTTGACTACGCTTCCCCACATTATCCACTATTTGGCAACTCTGGCAAATACTACAAACTGTCTACTACATCTGTGAGAAACACTGTAATGTAAAAAAATTCTGAGACACTGAGAAATATTTCAAAGCAGTACTTGATCCAAGTCAACGTGATCAGCCTGCTTGAGCATCACCTCAGCATCACCACACGTTGCAGCTGCTTCAACCACACTTTGTGCCACTTCCTTTCGCATTCAGTTTCCTTGGTCTAACGCAGAATACAATAACACAGTGAACTGAATAAACTGATCTGTTGTTCAGTGCTACATGAGCATTATCCATCCTGATCCAATTTCAACTCTCCATGAGGCCTTGAATTATTCAGAGCACAATAAACAATGAAACACATTGAGCGGACAGTATCAGGGAGGCTGACGTAGCTACATAACTACTAGTTTCCCTGAAAGGTGAGATTTATTTTTAATTAATGTAATTTCCTCTGCTCTAACAATCCAGATGCAAACAATGCAACCATTCAAACATATTCTCTGAAGACAACTGAAACAGATATGAACAAGTTGATCAATCAGATGTAGAAAAAAGGAAGATATTTGTGCTTTGTGTTCTGTCTGAAATACATGTTTCCTGCATGTATTATGTATTAGTTTTATTTTTCTATTTAAACCTAACATCAGTGTTTAATCTTGTCAACCTTAATGTGAAGACCAATATTTTCACCAAGCATTCAGTGGTTATTTTCAATGTGACATTTTCAAATTTGATGCTGCTGACACAGCTCATGGTCGGTATTAAAAAAAAAAGAATTGAGGTTCCATACGCAACCACAGCCACAGCCACAGTGTGTACAATAAGACAGGCGGATGTGTGTTGCGAATACAGAAATGCAAATATACACACACAATACACACAAACGTAAATGCGAGAAGGCAAACACAGTTAAATCACACACTTAAAGCAAAAGCAGTGTTAAGCAGTAATCGAATCCTCTGCAAGCGGGCTAGAGTGCAAAGCTAAACGTAATCTGGGGCCTCTGGCTGCCATGTTTATTGGCCCAAACCCCGGGAGATGAGACTGGGCTAATGAGCTAGACACTAACACTGGCTTCCTATCCGCCTGCGAGGCCTGCCAAGCCCTGGGCTTTCTCTGTTAATACCTTCAGACGTTTCAATAAGAGGGCTGCAGCTAGAGCAGAGGCCATTATTACACTTCTGTGTCTGTGCTTTTTTTAATATCCCCTCATCCAGGAAACACAGATGTGTGTTAGCCAGGTGCCAACTGGGCCTATGATGCCACAATGAGCTGCAATCTATTCATGATCCCCAGCCATCATATTCACAGCTCGCTAAGGGGGTAGCTGAGCTGAGATTCACTGATAATCACAACACAGATCACAAAAAATCTGAAGGGAAAAAAATGCATTATCCTTACTTAACTGGACAGGGCTTGCTTGTTGATGAAATTCATCACCAAGCAAATTAAGTTATTTTAAACTATGCAATTCATTTATATATCATATATTTATGAAATGTTAATTCCTGGCAGTTGCAAATTATTTTAGATCATAATGGAAAATAAACTTAAAAGCCAAATTGAAGATTACATATTTAAAGGTTTCATAGTGTAATTATATTTTCATTGATCAAGTACTGAATTACAAAATATGAAAAAGTCAAAATTAACACATTCTATCGTCACACATTCCTAGTTAAGTTTACTGCAGCTGGACAAACTAAAATCCTCTTCACAGTTTTAAATGACATCTGTGATTAGCTCTCTCTATTACTGTAAACAAAGTCAAAAAAGCCCAAGCTGCATGCATGTTGTGCTTGCAAACTGGAAAAGTAGGTCATTTGGTATCATCATCCATGAGCGCAACACTGAGATCATGTGCCACAATTTGTATTTCTGTTGCAATCCGAGGCCATTTACTGATGCCTACAAAGATCATGCAAACAATGACAAATCTGCATCGCAGCAGTATGGTTTGTTTGGTGGTTAGCGGCTTTACAATTTCCTCCTCAGCTCTGAGCTGTAATGCAAAATAAAGCAAACAATCTTCTGGAGTGAAAGGATGCACAACCTTTTGTCATTTCTACTTTTAGGCACATTAATGGTACAATGTGTTCGCTTTCATTTTCAAGCTTAATAGCTTTACTTTAAGTCACAAAAACAGGTCTAGTTAATGTTCTTTCATTTGGAGTTTCTGAAATATGAAATGGCTGACATACAAAATAGACTGTATGCACAGAAACATCATACAGAGGAAAAAGTTCATCCTCACAATGTGCACTTCCTTTTAAAAAGTCTAAATAGAAAATCTGTATTCTGGTTGCTACAGTGAAGCCACTTCTGGCATAGGGACACATATCATCTCAGTTGGTAAAGAAGTGAAACAAAGTTAATGCTAATACTCCAAACTAAACAACAATCACATAGATCTAAAAGGAAAACGTTAGCTAGGGGTTAACACAAGAATGTGTGCACAACAGCTCCTCAATGTAGCATGATAAACCAAGCCATACAATTAGCATGGGAACACATATGTTGTCAAAGAAGGGGTGAGACAAAAGGGGTCAGAGGTTCCTCAAGGTTCTGTATGAGGTCTGCTTCTGATCAGCTTGACTGTGTGCAGGTTGAATGGATGGGAAGAGCGACCCTGGGACGGGAGAGGTCAGCGGGACTCAATGATGTGAGATTTAATGTCCACGGATGGAGGACACAGGATGGGAACAGTCTTTGACATCTTAATTAGCTTCAACGTCTTACTCTCATGCTTCTGACAGATGGTTCTGGGATAGATTACAGCATGTGGAACAGTTTCCACTGTAAGTTAGAAGCAGTAAGATCATGTAAATCAATAATATGTGTTAATTTGTGCTTGACCTTTAATTATCTTTCGGAAATTTGTCTTTGATCCCAGAATTAGTGAGAGCAACATATAATAGTTTGGATAACAAGTGTCACATTTTTGCCTGTATTGTGGTGTGCCTGTGCTTCTTACAGAGTCATCAGATGCTGATGCGGGCCACCCCTCCCACTGTTGATGCCGAACTGGGATGTTGGTCAAGTCTGAAATGTTCCTCTTCACCTGCAAACATAAATGTAAAATAAAATTGATATATATTCAAAGCACAGAACCGCACAACACTAGTTATGCGAAAAGGCAAAAAATATATCACAGAAAGCTCCACCTATATAAATATTTCACCTTACCATCATGTTATTATTAAGTAGTATTAAAAATATTTTCAAGACCAATTTAATAGTAAATGCAGTGTAATAAATTATAGCAAGCAACTATCCTTCATTTAGCAACATGAGGGAAAAGTAGGATGGAGGCAGAGAATGAAGGAGATGAGCCAAAAGGAGAGGAGAATTTTTTTTTTTAAAAGACAGCCAGTGTTATCAGAATTCTTCAGATGCCACACCTAATACCCAGCAACAACAGACCCACGCTCTGAAATGAACAGTATTTCTCTTTTCCCATTCATGCGCGGACGCTGTATCTGCATCACTTAATAACATTCCGTGCTTTTAAACAGTTAGCAGCCAGGAGCGCCTGTCCTGCTGAGCGCCACGTTACACCGTCCAGTGGGTTGTTGGTTTAAAGCCCTAACGCCAGCCTGATGTGCGCTAGCCAAAGCTGATCAAAGCCCCGTCGGCGTCTGAGCGCTGGCGGCCGTGGATTCTAGTGCATTTGTTCAGCAGAATCCCGCCCTTCAGACCCGCAGGGCTGGACACTGATGCTGAAAAAACTGTCAATTGTGGAGCAAAGATCCTTACACACACGGGTCAAATCCTGTCTTTGTAAAAAGTACTGAAGAGAGATGGATCCTTGCGCATATGCAGGGCTGCTGGTCATGGAGGTGGAAATTTAAAGAAAGCTACAAACACAAAGTCAAAGCCAATGTCAGGCAAAGCCAGAAAGTGGCTGGAAAACACTGAACTAATAAGACTGCGGGGGCAGCAAAATTTGCCTGGTTGCTACCTTTCTAGTCTTACATGTCTACACTTTGCATCTGCATGTGTATTTGCAAAGGTGTCTGAGAGCACGAAGACACAATGGGCTGCTTGCATAAATTCTTGTATTTAAATCTGAATTTATCCCTTAACCAAGGCAATAGTACATATTTTAAGTTATCAACCCCTCAAAGAAATTATATTTTATTTGTGCTGGGCCTGGCACCTCAAAGCAATTCACAGTTCAAACAAGCTGAGAAAAAAAATAAAAGAACAATAATAAATGAGTGGCACGGACCATCCTTTGTCTCTCTATTGTAAATCCCACACCACACTGCTCGGTGCCTGTCCTTATGAAGAGCAGCTATGGCCAGGATAGCCGGCTGGGGTCAGAGCGGGTGGCCAGTGTTATTACAGAGTGTAATATCTATGTTTGACCAGCCGGACTACAGGGATTTGACTGACCGGCTGGCCAACCGATGAATAGGGGGAAAAGAGAGGAAAGGAGAGGCATAAACACTAGTAATGAAGAGGCTGCAGTCAGAGGTTAAAGCAGCATCAGAGAAACAACAAACTAACGCCCACCATAGAGAGAATGAAGGTGAGAGGTGGTGGTGGAGGAGGAGAGTGGAGACAGACAGTGAAAGGCACCTGGTAAAGGACAACCTGATCTCACCACAGAAAGAAAACACAGCTACACACCAGGCCTGCCCACCTGAAACCACACCACCAGAATCTGCAGCCAGTCATTCATTCACACAGGGCTTCTCCGACCATGTGAAAAGTATGATGCTGTTATGAGAATGCAATCATATTGAAGACAAAGTAATTTAAAAACCATAGCAACTAAACAACAGGATTGTCCTCGCTACGCCAGGTAGGCAAAGTTTTGCTGCAGCCCCTTAGTTACAGAGCACTGCATGTGTTGGCCACAGCATCCATCATACAGGGAGCAACACTGTCTCATGCTGCCCCCTGTCTGACACAACAGCCATCTCACTGATGAGTTGGACTGCAACAAATTAACTGCATTGCACTCCATTTTAATTTGTGACTAAGTAACTCACTTAATGCAAAAAATGACTCACAATCATCATTAAAAACTATTTGATCTACAACAGTGGAGTATAGTCGGAATGGCATGATATCACACTGGGCTGTTGTAGCCTAGAAATCAGACCAGGACTCAAGCAGCTCAGGAAAAGTATCCATCAACCTCACTTGCAGAAACAGACATTGAAATGTAAAGCAAATATCTTTCTTTTTTCTTTAAATCAAAGTCTTCATAATAAAAACAGAGTGCCCGATTTGTGTGTTTGCTGTTCATGTTGAGATGCTGCAGGGGTGTATGAGCCAGTTATACAACATTAACTGGACTGGCTGTGGCGCTGAGCTGCTGGGCAATACGGTGAAATTAATGATCCAATCACTGTAAATGCCAATTGCCTGTAATCCCTGGCTGGAAGCAAATCAAAGAGAAGGAAAGGTTTCCGTTAAACAGTCACAAGCTCTCTCTCTCTCACTCTCTTTCTTCGTCTCCCCTAGGCACCAGATGCCTTTCTTTCATTCCTTTTTTCGGTCCAACCTTCCTTTTCTCGGCTCTGTAGCCCTGTCTGCATTTGGTTCCTATATGTCTCCCAGCTGCGGAATAGGGATGGGGCCCAGGCCCGGGAGGGGGGGGACAGCAGAGGAGGGAAATCCCCAGGACAACTGGTCTGGTCACGGACACCCTGAAACCAGCAGCCATCCCTATTCTACCCTCTACGTCCCTGGCAAACATTTGCTCTCCAGCTTAGCCCAGAAGCTAGCCAGCAACTTACCCCCACACTCTTGTCTGGTAATGCCAATCAGAGTCTACACAGCCCTGTGCTCTGGAGATGGAGAAGAAAGAAGGTAGAGAAGGGACACACTGGGAGAGAGAGATGGAGAATGAAGGGATAGAAAGGGAGGGGCAAGGGCAGTTCCCTGAGAGCCACAAGGCAAAGCCAGAGCCTTTGGCAAAGACAAACAAGAAGACAGGACTCTATCCCTATTGATATGCACAAGCAGGGACCATCGCCTAGTCTTCAGCTAAGACAAAAGGGAGAGAAGGGAGGAAAAGATGCTCTGTAGTGGAGTCCATATGTGTCTGTGAGTGGACACAGTATGAGCAGAAAGGGGAGTCAGGCTGGCTGAATATGGTGTTACTTCTTTGTTGCATTCTTAGTTCTTATGATGGCAGAAATACACTTGTTTGTTTCTTTTATTATTGTTTTTATCAAAAGAAAATGTCAACTCCTCATCTTAACTATGAGCATCACAAATTATCCAAAGCCACTTCACAGAGGTCATCCACATTTACTATTTGACTGCCTCTGCTGACTATACTTGCACCTGCAGCTCCCCACACTGGCTACTGAACCTTTTGAATCATTCCCTACATCGTGTGTACACATGGTTTAACAACGTATAACTTCTTAACACATTACAGTAAAAAAAAAAAAAAAAGAAAAAAGAAAAGGCAAGATGCTTGTTCCCTGGGTAAAGAGTAAACATATAAAGAGCATGGTCAACACGGGGCAAATAGAGTCCAGATCTATGCAGGTTAAAGTTCTGGGCCCCATTTTCACTGCAGGGGGGCTTTGAGATGCCTGAGGACAAGCATGCGTAAGGAAAAGACCGCGACATGAAGGCCTGTTTAAGCCCACATTGTACCTTCTCTATCCCCTATGGCCTCTTACAGCACCCCCACCAAGCCAACAGTCCTTTGCCTCCTTTCTGTGTCCATGGTTCCCCCCTCCCACACCACAGGGACCCCTCCCCAGTGTTTGTAATCCCAGCAGAAACACTTAAGGTTCACAGTGGGTGCTCATCAAAACCATCTGCCTGAGAAGAGGGTGTGAGAGAGATGACGGAGGGAGGAAAAAAAAAGGAACGAGAGAGGGAAGAGAGGGAGAAAGCCGCGGAGGCGAGCTGCCTTCTCCAGTTCAGAGATTGGTTGTACTAATCTGTTCAATTAGCACCATTACAAGTTCT
The DNA here is from genome assembly GCF_020382885.2 of Scatophagus argus. Lineage (NCBI taxonomy): Eukaryota > Metazoa > Chordata > Actinopteri > Scatophagidae > Scatophagus > Scatophagus argus. The sequence continues at coordinate 13,806,857 of NC_058498.1, read as the reverse complement.
GCTAGTAGCCTGATCATTATTAGTGTAATCTTCACCCACACTGAGGAACCAGGTCTGTGCTGCAGTGAGCAAAGAACTTCAGAGAAACACCTTTCACTTGCTTCTTGGGAGTAAATTATCAGCTGGATGCAAAATATGGAGATCATACAGAAAAAAAGAACTTATGTAAAGCTCCCACAGAAATGAAAACATATATACTTAGTCCTAATAACGGTAACTTCAGTAACCCTGACATGTGGGTTAAGAACAGCAGTGGGACATCTCTGTTCTATCTGATCAGCCTTTGAGGAGCTTATTCCCCCTCACCTGCGACAGGAGCCTGCTCAGGTCTCCTTCTGCACAGGGTGTTAGAGCAGTACAGTACAAAGCAGCAACGTGTGTTTGTGTGTGTGCAGCAGAGTGCCGATTTAAACTTTCTCAGGGCCAAACACGGACACAGACACACACACTATACATATATTTCCTTGTTCTTCAAGCTTTAATCCATTTGCAGCTGGGATAGTAATAACCTATGGACAGAGCAGCATACTGCCTTCACACTTGGTCCAGTCTGGGTTGCTATAAATATTTCACAGGCTGCCAAATCTACTGTTCAGTTTCAGATGAAGAAAATGAATAGACTCTGTCTCTTTCCATTGCTCTCGTATGCCTAGATCAAACAATGTTCAGTATTTAAACCGCCTCCTTGACTGCTGAGTGGGGGAGAAAGACGCAACAGAGGGGGAGTGGGGAGAAAAAGAGGGGGTTGTACCAGACCGCAGCTGTGAGAGTAATTATGTGCTCGGAAATGTGATCATTTGTGATGAATAATGAATCGATGGCTGAGATAGACTAGCAATGTTTGGCCAATGGAATGAAAGCTGTGCGATGGGAAACTAGAAACAGGTACAATAATATTATGTATGTGAGAGTCCGTGGGTGAGTTACTGAGAGCTTTTGTGAGTGTCTGGGCATATAAAGTGACTTTCTGAAGTCCTGTATGGCCTGTGTCCGTGTGCATGGTGGTGGTGTCGTACCTCCTGTATGGTTCTGGAGCCGGGGAAGTTGAGATTGTAGTCCCTCTGTGCCTCGCGGTGGCTGATGACCAGCAGGAAGTTCTGGTTTAACGACTCTTGGAGAGCACTGAAAGTAAAAAAAAGGAAAAAAAAGTAAGAGTAAGAAACTGGGATGAAAACAGTGAAGGAAATTTTAAACAAAACAACAAAACAAAACAGAAATTGATGCAGGCAAGGGGCGTGTAAAAAAAAAAAAGCAGAATAATGACTCAAGTGGAATAAAAGAAGGGGCACAGGAAAACAAACATTATCACTAAGAGCAACTCAGTCAAGGAAAGGACAAGCTGAAACTTGTCAACTGGTGGTAGCCTGCTGGCCCACAGGGAGGCGGGTGCCTCCTCTGGGGGCTTGTCGCCCACTTCACTGGTTGTGCCTTAACAAGCCTGGCCAGAGCTGCACTCAGCACAGCGGGCTACCACAGCTATGACCACCTGCACAGTAACAGCATGGAGCCATCAAGCTGACTTATTGCTAACAAACCTGCCAGCTATTATGGAATAAACCCAGGAGAGCTGTCAACACCTTCCTAACTACAAACCCTAACTATGTCTTAAAAGCACAATTTTCCTGTGACATACAGCAGCACAAACAGACTTTCCTCTGCAGGGTCTGGTAAGATTAGTGACCAACATCAGTTTTTCAGGTTTTTAAAAACATTTTGTGCAAAAAGTGCAAAAAGCTTTATAAAGAACCAGCACTGCAACTGCTTCCATTCTCCAGCCAAAAAATATATTTGCATCTCAATACACTACTTCTTCAGCAGAGGGTGTTGTGCTGTATTTGATGACTTCACCATCTCTGTCTACCTTCTGAAATACAGCTGTACAGTAATTAGTGTCACATCAATTATGGTCTACTGTAAGCTGTGCCAGAGACCTGGAGATGATTCTGTGACTGACGACTGTATATGTAACAAGTATAATGCTCCTAAACTATGATACTGTGTTTATACGCATTAGTTGTAACATGAAGAAACATTCTTCCATTTGAATTTAAATTTGTACACTGACAAACTCAGAGAAATGTGACATAACATAATGTTTTAGATACAGCTACAAGAATAATTGGACCCCGACACAATTTATCAACCTATATCTACCTTAAAGTGTAAACAATTCACAAAAAAGATAGACATTAGCTGTGTACAAGTAACTACCACTGGTTTCAGATGTTGACACTCTCACAGTGGACGTCATGTGCTGATTACATTGGAAGCAGAGACATGACAGTGAAGGCACAACCTGTCCAAAAGAACCTAAAGAGTCAGACTTTTCCAAGTAGTTTACAGCAGTGACAGTCAGAGATGCTGTGAACAATGCAAACGCAGACAACTTTGTGTGCTTCACGTAGAGAGGAGGAGGTGGGGGAATCAACTTTTGGAAGCTTCATTTACAATAAGCTGTGAGGTTAAGTAGCGTTTTGAGCAAACGCTGGGTCTGTGAGGCTGAATATCAATGGCAGGCTTAAGGGCCGAAGCAGGCACTTAATCAGGGCTCAGAACCCAAGGAGAGGAAGAAGAGTTGAGAGAAAGAGAGGGATGGGGGAATTAATATGTAGCGCACACATTAATTATGCAATCACACCCTTAATCTGCGCAGATCTGGACGAGCTTATGTTAACAGAAGCTCAAATTTACTGTAATGACAGCATATTTACATTGACTAAAACTACGAAATCAATATGTAAATGTAATGTTTGTTGTAGCTAACTGGGGAAGATTGGAAATGTGTGGAGTGGGAAGGATGGATGCATACGTAATAGGGCTGAGCAGAAGGATGAGAGAGATTTGTGTGTATGTGTGTGTGTGAGAAAGAGAGAGAGAGAGAGAGGGGGAAAATGGAAGAGTAGGGACACATAAATAAGGATCTAGCTAATATCATGATTATGTTTGGACACAGTCCCGAGCTACTGCTGGCAGGCAGCTAGAATCCTAAACAGGCAGAGATAGAGGGTAAACTGAGTGGAAGTGTTACTCTGTCCTTCCAAGCAAAGAAGGAACATCTTATCAGTCATTTATGGCAGGCCGACGAGCCATTTGGTGAGTGTGTGGGTGGGGTTCTGTTCAAGATTTACTTTGAAAAATCAAATCACTCATTGTGCTCTATAGTACAAATATAGCTACGCAAAATATCGCATTCAGAGGGGGAAAAAAACTGCCATTCATAATGAGTCATTTCCTTGTCATTTCCCATCTGTCTGAAGAGGCCTGCTGGTTCATATATAAACAAAACACCCATGTTTCAAGTCTAATATCCCTTTGGCTCGACTGCTTTCATCACAGACGTTTTCAAAGCAGCTGTCTTCTCAGAGAGGGTGGCCCCTCAAGCACTGCTGGGTTGAAATGTGGATGTCTCAGTGTTTGCTTCTGCCTTCAGAGGTCTCTTTCTCACTCAACACACACACACTCGTGACATCCAGGTCGGCCTGCAACATCTCTGGAGGTACTTGACATGGCATAAGGGTGCTGGGAGGAAAATGTCATTTAACTTTATGGACAGAGAAAATGGAGCGTTTTGCAGGGGAGAAGAGCAGGCTAAACAGATTGGTTTCATTCTGAGGTAAGCCCATCGCCTAAGCTGTGAGTCCCTGCGGCACAGAGCAGACTCTAGACCTTATTAAACTAGCACTGCCAGACACACACATGCACACAATGTGACATGTGCCTGCAAAACACAAATACCCATACACACACACACACATTCTCAACCATTGTGTGTGTGTCTCAACTGCTTAGAGACACACAAACATATAACAACACAGTGACCAGGAGAGTACATGCTGACTGACCATGCAGCCTCTAATTCATACAGAGGAGGTCATGAAGCACACACAATGTCTCCTTACCTCCTCCATATTTTGCATCCACAACAAAGCAGGAGGATGCGAAACCGTTCAGGCTCTGCCCTGCTTTGTTCTGCCATCTTGTCCCAAAGTTAATGAGCATGCTAACTGTTAGGTACTTCAAATAAGGGCTGCTTTAGCTAACAGGCTAGCCACCTTCCTAAAGCAACTGCGATTCTGCTACTGGAGAGCTGACACACAGAGGGAGAGAGGTGAGGGCAGGAGGCCGCAAAAAAAAAAAAAATACAAAACCTAATGAATCATTTTTGCAATTTCAAATTTCTTTTGAGGGTTCAAATTAAAATAACCTTTCCTTGGCAAACATGCTTCCCGAGAGCTGAGCGGAGAATCAGCAAGGAAGGAAACGGGCTCCATTGAAATATTCATCAGGACTTCATCATTTATGCAAGAGATTAGCTCCTCCTCAACACCCTCTTGTATTCACAGGCAGTCATCAACATGGCCACAGAGAAAAACCTTCTTTAGACCAAGCTTTAAACACTGCAGTACTAACTGAACATCACACCGCTAACTAAATAACTACCTGAGATGAATTGGTGCTCAAAGGAAAATCTCTCAAAGCCTCAAGATTTATTTCTAATCAAACAAGATAACTAAGAGGAGTTTACTCAGCAGGATCATAATGACAGTGCAGCACTATTTAATCAGTCGGGTTGGTTTAGGTGTGTGTGTGCTCCGTGAGCCAAGCTCTACAAAGTAATTGCCAGGGATATTACCATTTATGGGACATTTGCATTTTTACTCAGCAACAATTTGAAGCAAATAAACACTGTGAAATTAAATTTGGGTGGATAAATGTCTTTTCAGACTACAACTACAAACTAACAAATATAGTTCAGGGGATGGTGCTAGTTTCTTTAGACATATTCAAAACATATAATGAAGCCAATCATTTTAACTGAGAATTATGGTCAAGTTCTTTGACAATAGTATTACTGAGAGTAATGACAATAGGTCACATTATATATTTTCTTTCACTTTTTAATATTTATCTAGGTTTTAACACATAAAATTACCAACAATAGCATTTTACTACTAGATATTAAACCACAGAAGGTGGTTCTGTACAACCAGTGCACAGTTGAGAAGATTATGTATAATTAATCATAAACTGTCAAACAGCTACTTCGTGTTATGTGCTTTTTGATAGTATGAGTAGGAATGCTATAAATTTTATTTGTCAAGTACAATTATTTATCTAAACTTGAGCTATTCACAGCTAGTTGAATAATGCAGTCCAAATAACTTTCTGATAGCGAGTGAATTTTTCATACAGATTTTTTGCAGTTTTTCATACGTTAGAAGATTACTTATTCAATTTTTGTAAGAAACAGAAAATATATAAGAATCAATGTGTGTGCTTTGTGCAGTGCTGAGAGTGTGGAAAATCTGAAATACTGTAAATATAAATTGTAAAAGTGAAATAACTGCGAGAAGAGAGCTATGAGAGTTTTAAAGATACGCGCTCCTGTGAATAATAATTAGGGCCGCAATATTAAGCACAATAATGTGGTTCGTTATTAATTTAGCTCTTAATAATTGTACAGACGTAGCTAGTGGTACCACATCAGACAAGACACATTAGTACCTTGAGTTGTAAGGTGGTGATAATGTGTGCACACATTAGCTTCAGGTCTTTACAGGCACTGAGCTCTGTCTCCTGCAACAAATTTGCACACAAATTGCACGTACTGTGGACTTATTGTGTGACCTCAGTTTATTTTTACTTCAAGCTAACAGCTTGTCTGGTCCCCCTACAGGGGACTGCTCACCTCACTACCCTGTGATCTGTCACCTATCCCCTCCCAGTATGACAGCAGGGTCACCATAGACACATAGACATTTATACACAAATGCATGTACATACACACAGAAGGCCGCCCACTCCATTCAGCCCTAACTGTCCTCCACCGAAAATAGCTGACACAGAATAATGAGCTCCTGACACCCAAAATGATATCGATAACACTTGGAGAAATGGCAACGGTGCTGCTAAAAAGACACAGCAGTTGGTGGTGGAGTGAGAAGACGAGGAGAGGCAGAGAAGAGAGAGCGAGGGAGGGAAGACTGGGGAGATGAGGGCCATTAGCTGCCAACACAATATAGCTACCACTTAGCCTGACTAGCAGGCAACGCGGCAAACTGCCAAATGACTTCTTTTACAAGTGTTCTGGTGACATGTGGCTGCTTGCTTGGCTGCTAACACGAGGAAGTGCGGGGAGAGTTACAGTGCAATTTTAATTTTGAATCCACTGGCAACAAACAAACTAGGGCCGTTATATGAGAGGCAATAAACATCTCAGGCTGATGGAGGTAATGGATCTAGGAGGAGTGCTACTGAATAGGGTCAAAAGATCTGTATATTTTTCTTTTTGATAATATGGGTAATTTCATTAGACTTAATTTTGAGAGATTCAGTAACAGAATGCTATGTCAAGCTATATTAAGCAGGAGTAGATGTTTAATTCAAGTGTTTCAACTGAGCATTAAATTGCACTGAACTGGCAGCTGTAATTTTAATGACAGTGTTAATTGCTTGAAAAAAGACCTGAGTACAACAACATCCTTCTACAGTCTCATGAAACCTTCATTTCAACAATATTTACTAATACTACTTGTACATAACTAAACTGATCAACATTTGCTTGTGTGTGAAAAAATGGTTTAATTCCCTATTAATCTGATATTTTTCTTTTTCCGAGAAACAGTGAGATATATACACACACATATATATATATATATAAAATCCTCACTTGGATCATTAGTGTCTCAGTACGATCATTAGTCAGAGTAAGGCTGATTAACGATGAGCAACACATGCGAAACTCACATTTGGACTAGAAATGTTCAAGCATATACGACTAAGACAATGGCACGTAATATGTATGTAACCATGCATATTACATATCCACATGCACAATATCTCTCACACAGATATATATATATATGTATACACCCCCACACGTATTTATTTTTACCAGCCCAGAAGTGCTACTCTAAAATTTGAAAAAAAAAAAGAAAGAAAAAAGGGTCTTGGTCACACTATAATACACCTGTGAAATGAAAGGAGAAATATGACTTCTTTGGACAATGTTTACCTGACACTGATGAAAGCACAATCACACGTTCAGCTGCCACCTGTGATTGCATTACCGCTTTTGACTAAACACTGAGAAGCCTGACATTTCAGCAGGAAAGGTTGCTAAAGCTGCCACGGATTCACTGAAATGAACAGAACGCCGTCTGGATGGAGAACGCTGGATTCATGAAGCTTTCTGAACAAATCTCTATTGTGACTGGGTACTATCACTAATGTGACAGACCGGTGTGCTTTGAAAAAAAAAAAGCACATAAAGGGAAAAAAGGAATAAATAACAGATTTGAAGTGTGGATATCAAATGCATATTCTGTGAAGAGTAAGATGCAAAGCAACCTTCAGCAAGAAACAATGTCAGGCATAAAACAAAGATTGAGAAAATTATTATTTACACAACACAGAGAGATTGTGGCGGCAGATGTTCGTCTCAAAATGTCACAATGGATGCAAGAAAATGAATGTGCACCGGCAGGTCAAATGTCTCTTAATATACCAATGAAAATGGCATTTGCTCGCTAGATTCTGGAAGCATCTTCTCCATAAGTAGACACAGACCGCCACCTGGTGTTTGCTATTAGATACTACACTCAAACCGTGCCCATACAGTCAGTCTATCAGGGAATGAGCATATGTGGAGGATCTATCATGAAGTTACACATAGAAAAAAGGTGTGAAAGAGTGCTGAATGCTGAGCTGAATACCTGTTTTTGCTGGTGCTGGCAGAAGGGGCGATGTCGGGGGTCAGGACATACAGGCTGTTATTCTTGGGCAGGTGTAAACTTCTCAGCACCGTCTGATCACACACATACACACACACAGATGGAATATTAAAACAGTTCAACTCTGAAGGAAAAAATTACAGCTGAAAAAATAATAATGTTAAAGTTCCCCATCCACTGAAAAATATGTTTTTCTTTTTGTTCCAAAAGTTGAATCTTAGAGCTTCCCCATACAGAATGCCACATGTGCAATAGTTTGACAGCAGAAGGGTGTTTTCACATTTCACAAATTGTTTGAAAGCCAATTCCGGGCCAATATTTAACTTGAAAAAAAGTGTGATGTGGAAACCAGAAGCTTTCAGTGCATTTACCCTGAGGATGGACTTCACAGTGAGCACCTCTTGTCCAGAATTTCAACTTACAGTGTGGATTTTTAATGAAGTAATTTCTGGATGAGATAAATATTTTTACAATTTAACTTTATTTGTGATTTATTATTCACAGCAGAGCAATGTGTATCCATGTGAAAACATGTCTGGGGGGGTATCTTTAAGGGAAGATGTTTGTGCTCACACTGGATCTGAATGTATACACATCCGAATAAAAAGTCTGGGGGAAGCCTGTGTTAGTTGCAATACCTAGTTATTACTTGGCCACAAATGTTGAATATGAACACACTCGACAAATTATGGGAAAAAGTTATGTATGCTGTGCTCTCATCCCTCAAAGATCGTGATCTGTAGCTGTTAGAGTGGAACTAAAAGTACTGTAACTGCGAAAAGACAGGACATTTCACACACTGTATGTGCTGCACTATGTGGATAAAAGTATTGGGACACCTGAACATTACACCAACAGAGACTTTAAAGACACATCTCACTCTAAACACATAGACAGCTTTGCAGCTGTAATAGCTTCCATTCTTCTGGGAAGGCTTTCCACAAAATTTTAAAGTGTTTCTGTGTGAAATTTTGCCCATTGATGCAGTAGAGCATTTGTGAGATCAGACGTTGATGTTGAACCAAAAGGCCTGGCTCACAGTCTCTGTTTCAGTTCATCCCAACGGTGTTGGATGGGGTTGAGGTCAGGGCTCTGTGTGGACCTGTCAAATTCTCCCACACCAAACTCATCCAACCTTGTCTTATGGACCTTGCTTTGTGCACAGAGCCAAGGGCCTTCACCAAACTGCTGCCATAAAGTTGGAAGCATTGCATTGTACAAAATGTCTTGGTATGCTGAAGCATTAAGATTTTCCTTCACTTAAACTAAGGGGTCCAGCCCAACCCCTGAAAAACAGCCCCATATCACAATTAAATCCAATAATTAAGAGCTTTGTCTGAATACTTTTGTCTATATGGTGTATCTATATAAGGAATAATGATCATATTTATTTAGGTTAAGACACAGAACACATAATCAAACTGCAGAAACAAAACAAAAAGAAAGAAAATATAAACGACAACAGGTTTGGCTGTTTCTTCTCTTGATGCCCTATTGTGTTTTTTTACAGGCATGTTTGTGGCACACAAAATTTAGAAGGTCTATAAACTCACACTGTCGGATACATCGCCACTTTTCCATCCCTTCAGCTGCATTTTGGACACCGGAACCCCAAGATCTGTCTCAAGGATTTGTTTGATGTCTCCTGCAAATTCGATTTATGCAGACCAAAGCAGAGGGAATTTTATATTTTGCACAAGAAGGCAGTGTGACATGTTATGCATGATATGCAGTATGTATGTGAGTGAGCGAGGCGCTCACCAACTGTGCTGCCTTCCTCCAGTACCAGCTCTACAGTGCGTTGTCGGTACTCCACCATGAAGTTGAGCATCCGGGGCTGACGCTCTACAATGTGTCGGGAGGAGAAGCTGCTGGGGCAAAAAGCTGAAGTCGAGGACGACGGTGGAGAGGAGGACGAAGACGAAGAGGATGTGGGAGGAGCTGCACCTCCTGTTGCTGCATCGGCTGCCTCTGATTGGCTTGGAGGTCCATACATGCTGGCCTGGTTCACCTCACTGGAAAAGTTGCTGTACAGAAGTGTTACTGGTTATGTGTCAAACAGCCAAGAAGAACAAACAGCCAATTGAAGATGCATAACTAACAAAAGTTACTACAGGACAGAAAAAATGACTATCATCAAATTACTTTCCCTCCCTCCTATTTATTTTCTTTCATGCTTTTCTCTTTGCTGCTTGCCCGGTGCGTGCCCCGTGCTCCACACAACACAGTAAATAATGGCTTTTTTCTCCTGACCGTGAACAAGTGTGCCCCTTGTTTCTTGAAGTGTAAGCAGCAACTGTCTTGCAAGAACACAGTGCCAGAATCAGACTATTTAACAAAGGCTGTATTTTATTTGGCCCACCACATTAGAGAGGCCACTGTCCTGAGGCGTAGGGTGGTGGTCAACAGTCACAAAACCTCCACAAGTAAGCTTGACTAATAAGATGGGAAATTAAGACAAAAAAATTCTCATAACTGTCAACTCCAGCAGCCAATGTTAGTGACAACTGGACACGTAGAACAGTTACTGGGACAAAGAAACAAATATAATTTATATATTTATTATTTACTGTCACTCAGTATTGACCTGTTCTGAGATGATTTCACAAAAATATAAAATAAACTGTGTGTCACAGGAGGATGGATGCCACAGATATTAGGTTATCTGACTAAAACTCTGCATACAAGTTAATGGATGTGAAAAGACAAGCTAATCTCTCATTGTTGATTGATATAATATGCAAGCATCTAAAAACCACCTGAAGGCTCGAAACAGCACGGTTATCAAAACACAGGTCATGGGAAAGGAAGGAAGTAACAACATGACTATATGTAAATATGTGGAACATTCAACAGACATGGTCGCATTTCCTGAAGGCTACTGAAATAGCAATTAGCATAAAACATGCGTAGCACTAAGGTGAACCAGAACGACAACTACTATCAGCTCACACATGTGTTGTTGGTAGACATGGAGGATATACAATGGGGACAAACTAAGTAGCACAAGACTTGACTCCAAAAAAGCAAAGGAAAAAGGAGAGAATTTAACAAGAGCATTCTTACAACTCTTGAAAACTTCTGAGAAAAAACAAATTGTTTCTAGCTTGAGCTCTCACATAAAATGAAAAGATCCTGAGTGCACTTTCACCTAAACTTGGCACAGCAACGCTGAGGGCCGTTAAATTTGTCCGTTGTTGCTGTTTGGATGTAGTTCCATGCTGCACTACAACTAGATGGCACTGTTCTCCTGTGCACTCCAAGAGGTGTCTCAGACAGACGGAAACGCTGAGCCTTTCACCCACAGACAAACTGTCAGATCAGCGACAGAGCACAGCAGAGGATTCAGCACTTTTATCCTGAGTCCTACCCGGAAAAGAATTTTGATGCCCTGGTGACCTGAGGAACTGCGATTACTGATCAACAATGCAAGCTTCCTGCAATTCCCAGCCTGCTTACCAAAGAGGACACAAGGGAAATGCATTTTAGACAGGAGTGCCGGCGTAGCCTCCAACTGGCTCCGGCTCAGGTCACGTCATCAGAGTCTGTTTACTGGGCAACGCCAGCGTCCTCACACCAGTGCCAGCCACTTAGTAAATGTGTTGGCTGCTGGTCACACTGCCAGCCAGCCTCCATTCATAGCAATGTGCGCCCTTAAGAAAGACCAGCAATATTCTCATGGCCCAAGGGCCTGAACCACACTGAAGTACATGCATGCATGTGCACACATGCACACAAGTGTGTACACAAAAATACAACGGTTTAACACAACGTCTCCAGTTTGAGTGGGTTCAGATCAGCTCAGTGCATTCATGAGTGTAAACTAACCGTTGAAGGAAAGTGAAGGGCTCAAAGCCTCTTAAAGAAACCTTTTCTATTCAGAAACTGTGTACAACTCCACTCTTGGCAGAAAGTTTCCTTGCAGTTGCAGTGTCTTTTATATTATTCCTCCTTTAAACAGCAGCATAGAAACTATAGCAGAAGCAATAATCTGTAGCTCAGTAGCATCTATGTCATATGCTGAATAATATGTAAGTATATGGACATGTACCTGACAAACAATGCTTAAATTAAAGATTTAATATCTAAATGTTAATTCATTGTGGAAGCTGGCAATACAGAAAATGTTTCCTCATCAGTTCTGCACTATTCAAGTGGTGTACAAACTATACCCACTGTAATCATGGTAATAGCCAGGTTCATGGAAACAGACACTGAACCTGCAAGTTCAGATGGCCTGGTCATCACTGAGGTGAGGAGTTCAAATTCTGCTAACACACTCAGGCTTTGGTTTCATATTTCCTGCACTGATCAAAAGTTGCTTTATGTGCTGCACTGCAGATCAGTAGTTTCGCAGGCACATTTTCCTCAGCGCCATATATTTCCCTTCCCACTGGGTCTGTCAGGATAGGTACATTTACTGGACGATATATTGTCCCAGAAATAATTGTGATAAACAATATTCTTGTCATTTTAATACCATTCTATGCTACCGATGTGATGATAATATAATTATCGTGACAGCCCTAACTCCTATACCAACTATTGGCACTGTCACATACTTTTGTTGATATGATCATCCTAGTGTGACAACAGAAGGAACAGCAGTGTGTTAAACAATCATACATGATATGCATGAATTCATTCAGTCTTGTAAGCTCATACATTTTCTCTGCTTTGCATTAAATGTGTGGCGACAAACAGTTATTACCTTTGTAAGATCCCATTCTCCTGTGGAATCACTCCATTGATGGCTGCCTGTAATGAAAGGCGAAATACATTACACAACACAATGTAATGCCATGTTCCTTTTTTATGGGAAGTATTTGTATGCATGTGTATGCAAAGAATGACTGTAATTTGCATGTATTTCCATAAAAGTGAAATACTAAACAACCATTCATAACACTGTATGCACAAGACCAGGACTACTATATGTTCTAAATTTGCTACAAACTTTGTCAAAAAGAATGGTGCTTTAATAACAGGTAAGTTTTCAACATGATCATAAAATTAAAAACAATTAAAAACTATCTACAATCAACAAACAATGATTTCATGAATTTAGTTAAATCACTACACTACTTGTGCCATTACGATGTCATAAAATCATGAGAACGCCCCTTGTCTGGTTGAGCTGACTGTGTCATACTAATCCCCAAATAAACTTCCACCTCATGCTCTTTTTTTAAGTGAAAGAGGCCTACATGATGGCTACATTCTGTAAAATTTAACATGTTTGCAGAAGAGTGTGAGAAATGTGACAGAGAATTATAATATAATATTCAAATATGGTGACTGATAGAACAACGAGAGCTGAAAGGACAATAGTGACAATAACCACTGCTAGCTTTGCACTGAGCTTTTGTTTGAGTGGACAATTGATTGGATTTCTCTCGAACACTCACTATTCTTCACTGCAGAACAAGCCAAATAAAGTTAGTGGCTATGTGTTGGAATAATCAGAAAAAAAGGTTTAAAGGTCTAACACTGAAAAATAAACTGACAAGAATGTTACACGAGGAAAGGGTCAAGAAACACTGAAGCAGTCTTGTATTGGGTTTCTTCTAAACAAACTAAAGTTATGCTTACATCCAGTGCGTTTTATCAACCTATTCGTTCTTGAGATCTAACGTGTTGAATACATTTCATTCCTAATAACATATTTGCAAAGTCATTTTTTTTAAGTATTCCTAATCCTGCATTGTTTACATGCATGTTTACTTGCCAGCAGTCTAATTCTATCCCTGCTTTTGCTGGCGCATTGCAGCATATCTTTGTGCAATGCTGCCACCTGTTTATCAGTGGAATAATGTGGAGGGAAAAAAACACACAGATAAGATAAACAAAATGGGAGGCTACTCATAGAAAAACAACTCCATAGCACTACCAGAGGTCAGTAACTCCACAGGGCACCTTTAAGCATCAGTGAAATGACATGGACACCATAATCCTGTCAATTCAATTTCCAGCCTTGCAGCTAACCTCTAATGCATCATCGCTTAGCACTGCACTGAAGTCTACATGATCATTTTACAAGGAAGCCACACATTTTTTGGTGGTCATGAGGACTAAACACACTTCAGAGCAGAACTAAACAGGAGTTTTTTTTTGTCACTGAAGATTCCACTTTTCAGTTTAGCCACCATTTGCTTATTTTGTTTGTTTTGAGGTAAGATTATCCCTTTTTTGCATAACTTCTGTGCACTGCTTATATTAAACAGCACTGTGCAATGCTTTGTGTAAATCTACAAAAACACTCAACAGGCACAAGCAGATTTGTTGTTGTCAGTGTTTACAAAAACCTCCAGCAACTGCACAGAAACTGCAAGTCATCAGATTTACAGGTGCAGTGAGACCAGGCCCGACTGTCTCTCCTGCCACTGCTGCCTGCTTTGAACTCCTGCCAACATCGGTCTTAATATAGACTGACCCCTTCCAATATGCACTGCACGGTAAAGGGCTCCTTGTTTTCTGGACTCTTCATGAGTTAACACAAACTTGTCCAAACCAGAGCACCTTCTTTCTTTCAGTGTCTCTCTAGTCTACATTTGCTGTACCACACCTCTCAGGACCTCTCACAGACACCACATTGAGGGTGACAGTCCTGTCACCTGTTTCATGAAACATACTGCGGGAAAAATGAAGAAATTATTTGGCCATAACAAATTACACAGATTGTGTGTTTTATTGGATGAACTACCCTCTTGAACTTGTACTCTAGATGGACCAAGCCTGTGTCAAAGAGCAAAGCCAGCAGATAATGAACTTACCACTAAATCCCAGTTATTAAGCTCTAAAAGAGTGATTGCCTCTGCAATGTTGTCAATTCCGGTGCAAGCCTGTGAGAGGGGAAAAAAAAACAAAGAAAAGGGAATTACAAGAAATGCATTTTATGAGATCTTATTGCAGTTTGTTTGAAGAAACATTCTGATCTGCCTGCAAGGAAAAAATGCATTTCACACTAAAACACAGGAGAAATAAAGTGAAAACATTTTTTACTACTAAACCCAATAGTAATATTTAAAGTGGCAACTTCCCAAAGGAAAAATTCCCAGAATTTCATGTGAGTGACACTGTTAGATTTTACACTTGTTTTAATGAATTGGTACTCTTGCTGCCCTCAATATGTTTGTTCAGAAGTTTACAGACTTTGCTGTAGAACAGAAAAGTAAAATGTTCATATTCATGGAAACAAGTGCTCTACAAAACCAGGAGCACTGTGTCCAGCTGACATCAAAAAGAAGATGACAAAGAAAGCATTTCTGTTTTTACTTTCAAAGTGATGGTAGCCTAAGCTGCCATCACTTTAACCTGTCAATGTTATTACAATTTAGAAGACAACGCTGTTTGACACCTTTTTTATACTGTTTCGTTATGTACAATTCACGTGTCCTGTGCAGCGTTACTCTGAGACAATGCTAAAATCAGACTCGCTAGTAATCACAAAACATGTGAACAACCTGACCAAGTTTTTGATCATATCTGATCTCATGTGTCTGAAATATAATCTCATGACGGTGCAACATGCATTGCAAAGGTACAGAAAAAGATTATCTCAAACGTTAGGGAATTACATGTATTGCTATGATGTCTGAGCATTCAAGGATTCAAGGATTCAAGGAGCTTTATTGTCATTTCACACACGTAGAACATGAGTGGAACGAAATTGGTTTCCCCGGTCCCAGTATAAGCCCAATTGCCTAACAAATAAATATAAATATAAACAATGCTATGTAATATAAAAACAGTAGCACTCTGTGGGTATTAAGAATGCAGGATACAACTTGACTATGTATTGTCCCCTTTGAGAGCTTAACATAAATAATCCATTTAACTATAAATAATCCATTTAACTATACACAAATAAACAATACATCTGTTGCGTTTTGTCCTAATCTGAATGAACCACTCCGACATCTAAATGCTGGTTAGGCCTGTTGCCAGATACTACTAAAGTGAACTTGATGACTCAAAACTACAAAGCTAAAAAAACAAAGTTATGAGTGGAACAACACCAAAGAGATGGCCTACACTGAATTGTCCAAGTGTACATTTTAAAGGAAGGATGGATATTATTTTAGCATTTATGTCATTAAGCATGGTAACCAACCAAACAGGACGCTTTAACTACTGACAGTTTGGAGGGGAAGGATAATATGAAATAAGATATGGTGATAGATGATATACCTCCCCACCTGAAAATTGGGCTAAACTTCGGTGTATTCAAACGACACAAGGCATCTGGCGATGATTTAAAAACCTAACCGGACAACCGGTAATGTGTAAACAAGTTGACAGTTGACGCGAGCATCGTAGCTCTCCTTTTAGCTAACCAGATCATTATTAATGGTAAAACAAGCAAACTTGAAAGCAACGCAAAACAGAGATAATTCCACGGTTTATATTGACCGTTTTGTCCAGCCTTCATTTGGTTAGAGAGCTTACAGATAATCATTTCTTTCTGAATCAGTTAGCAAGCTGTCAGTTTGTTAGCTTAACGTGCTAGCCACAGAGACCAAAGCTCAGCTCAGGTCTGCTGTTTACGACGCCAGTCAGGTCGTAAGGGTTGTTGTTGACAGTAGCCCAAGAAAATTCAACGACGGCAAACAGGTTACTAGCTACTGAAAAGAATGTCTAGGACATACAAAAGAGACACACCTGAAAGTCGGCCAGAATCATTTCTCTATCCATGTTGCTATCGCCGCTTTCGGAGGCCATTGCAATGACTGGCTAAAAGCAATTCTTCCACTGGCTCTCGTCGCTTTCTCGCCACACAGGGGGACACAGGGTGTTAATAAAATACTTTACTCAGACGTGGTGACAAGTGAGAGGTTGACAAATGAGTAATATCAAACTTTATCGGAATTTAACAGCTTCAAACAAACAAAATTCTGCAAGGTAGCGTTACAATGTTCAGTTATCTCATATCATTATTGTCACCTAGTCCATTGCTTTTGCTTTACGGCTGACGTGACGTAAAGTGGCTGCAGATGTTGGAAAAAGTAGTGATGTTTCGTTCGTGAACGATTCGTTCAGTATGAACTAATCTTCTATATGACTTGGGAGTAATAAATCCTCTCAGTGAGCAATTTCTTCATTTTCATGCAGAATCTTCTCTCGCTACATGACAGGCGGCTCCATAAGCTCAGTCAGCAGGAAACAGAAATGATTAGTTCACGACTCACTCAATTGTGCGTCCTCAGGCTGTGTGGCGAGGAGCAAGCGCTACAGTTTGTTCACGGATCGTTCATATGGATCGTTCTTCAGTTCATTTGTCACGTGACAGCTGTAGCTCAGGCTGTGTGGCAAGCAATACCTTCGTTCATCGTTCTCGTTCATCGTTTGTGAACGATCCTGTAAGTTCGAACAGTATGTTCGTTCTCGGATCGGTCTCTCGTTCAATTGTCACGTGACAGGTACCTAGTTACTGTCCCGCTGTTAACAATGGTAGGAAGGATGCAGGACACAAGTCACTTTATTGTGGTGTGTATTTGTTTTCCAAGGTTTATCATATGATTTGAATTGCTTGTGGCATTTTGTGTATTATACTTATTGTGTATTATACTGTCAGCTGAAGCAAACCATGTTACCTTCTGTAGTTAGTGTTTGTGAACCTTTTTTACAAAGCCCACAAGAGGGCTACAGCGCCACCTGCTGTAAAAATGAACGAAATGAACAAAATGACTCAAAAAAGATTCGTTCAATTTACTTTTCGAGAGTGAATGATTCGATTCAGTAAAAAGAGTAGAACTTGCCACCACTAGGAAAAAACTCAAGGCGAGAACGTGAGATTTTCCGTTGCCATGTAAATATGACCGTCAGTGTTTTTCATGCCATCTCTACTGAAAAGACGATGGACCATATTTCCCATATTAACATACAATGCTCAGGTTCAATTGGCAGATTTAAGTAATCTTTGCTTGGACAGTTTGCCTTAATTGACAAGTTCAGTAGCTGTAGGCTGCAGGTGGAAAGTAACTAAGTACCTTTACTCACATACTGTGCTCAAATACTGTTTTGAGGTAGTTCATTTGAGTATTTCCGCTTTGTGCTACTTCATACTTCTATTCCACTACATTTCAGAGGAAAATATTGTACTTTTTATTGAATACATGATATGATATAATCATATAATCATATGAATACAGCTCTAATGATCTGCAGGGGGAATTTAACAAGTAATACATATTTAAATAAACTAATATGAGCCCAGCATTTATTAGCTGCAGTAATAAAGTGATGTGCACATTAATGCACCAATAATCATAATCCAAAACTGTGCAAAATGAATACTTTTACAGAAAAGTATATTTTTAAACTAATACTTTAAGTAAAACTTTAAATGCAGAACATTCACTTGTACTGGAGCACATTTACATAACATTACTATTCCTACTTCAGTAAATGATCTGAATACTTCTTCCACCACTGTCTGTAAGCCAAGGTTTCCATATGCTGTCATGGTTTTGCGGGCCTAATTAATGTAAATGTGGGTGTGGCGGTTAGATTACTTTTGCCTGTTGTCCCTCTCACCCTTCTGTTGAGAGCCACTAACCCAGTGCTGCAGCAGGCCAGCAGACAAAAGATACCCTGGGACAACATGATGCAAATGCTTAAAACTCAAGAGCTTGTGCCCAAAGGAAAGACATGCCCCCCATGCACCCTAAATCAAATTCACCTCAGCTACCAAAAAAATAATCTAACCAGTCAGGGAAGAAATAGTCAGCCCCATGATAATGAACATAGCAATGGAGGGCAGGATCCTGATGGTCAGACACTGCACCAGGGTGATGGCACAATAACCTATAGATTTGGCATAAACTAGTGTAAATCTCATTATGCTTTATGGAGAGGATATGCATATCTCCAAAAAGATACATGCAATTTGAGACTTGAAAAGGTTACATTTTCCATCTGCACTCACAACATAAACGCCGCTAACTGCCAATTCCTCTAAATATGAATGCGTATAGCTACACATGATCCCTGGCACCGACAAGGAGTAAAAGCAGTCAACCTGTGTGTCTTTCCGCACAGCCGCTGAACGGAACATCTTTTTATTTTATTTTATTTTTTTCACCGCCAGTCATATGAAGTCCCATCACTAGAGGGCGGCATGATGAAAGGAAAGTGAAAGATGTCGCCGATGACGCTATAAAAAAACCTCTCTCGCTCTTTCACTGTAAAATACAGCTTAGATTAAGCGGGAGCCACTGTATATCACTCCATATTTTCTCTGGTGTATAATCTTTACGTCGCGGCAATGAATGCGTGCACCTTTATCACCGGTTGCGTCGTTACAGCATCACGGTTTCTTTTATAGCTCAGTGACAGTGTCCCGCCTATCATATCAGTTTTATCCAATCACGCCATCTCGTCGTTTTTTGGAAAAAATTTCAAATATTATTTACTCGGCTAAGCTGTAAGGTCATAAACTCTGTCGCCTACAGCTCAATCTACACCTCAAATGCATCACAGGCTGCTTTGTGATGTCAGTGACGATATTTCATCAGGGGCTTTGCTGTGGCTGAACATTTAGACTGTACCAAAGTTTGAAAGACATTCAGTCGGACATCGCTGTGACAGTGGTGCATGGAGGATCAATGGTACGTTTACTTTTGAAAATGAAATGAGTCTCGTGATGCGATCTCCGGGCCGATCGGTTCTCCCCTCTCAACCACACAGCCTGTGCACGCTGCCATTACAGCAGGATAGTAGACGAGTGGACTACAAACGCACTTTTTACATTTTAGCGAAATCATTGGAAAATGAGCGGGAAGTGACCGTGAATGACATCACATCTTTTGATAAAATGCGTGGATGTAACCATTTTCTGTTAATTTGTTACTTTCGTTGTTGTTGTTGTTTTGTTTTGCTTTTTCAGCGCTCGACTCGCTAGGATGGCATCCAACGAACTGTTACGTGGAGGAAGGCTCGTGTTATGGTTTTAATCGTATTTAAAGTAAGCTTGTTTTCCCCTCTCGGTTATCCACCTTATAAATTTGAGCTTCGATTACTTAAGTTATTATGGCTGCGAGTAGGTTATATCCCATGTATACAAACATGTTTAAGCCTGTTATATATACGTATTGTGTGAGGTAGTGCTCTAACAACACGTGGAAAAAATAACAAATGTTTTGTTTTTTTTTTACATTGTTTGCATATAATTATGACTTACAAATAAGAACAAAAATGCGTATGGCAGTCAAAGGTATCACAGTTTTGTATTATAGGCTCACGGAGAAAATCTTCCAGTAATAAGCTACTAATCCTAATACTAATAATTTGAATTTGCAGATGAAAAAAGCACAGATCATAGAGCTAGAGAGATTTATCCTTTGGTCCGTCTGGTTATTGACTGAGCACTACAATATTTAATGCAATAAGTAGAATATAGGCTGTGAAAGATAAAAAAAAAAAAGTATCACCTATCATTATGTAGAATGCACATATGCAAGTTCTCAAGCAGGTCTGTGGTACAAGTAAAAGTTAAAATAAGCTAAAAAATAATCCATAACTGTCATATTGCCTGTCTTTGTTAGCAAGGCAGCCAGCTGCAACATGGAAATGTATGTGTTACTCATTAGTTATGTATATAGCCTAATAGTTTGGTCCAGTCGACATTACATACATATTTGAAATGAAATCAAACATTCAAGGAATTTCATATCAATTTACTGGTAAAATAAAACAACAACAATAATAACCTCAGTTCATCTAAACATCCGTACTGCCAGAAAAAACAACCAAACTAAACCTGGTTTACTTACACTTTAGTTTGCAAGCATGTATTTAAGAACCTCTTCTTAAAATCTTTTGTTGTAGGCTCTCGAGATAAAGAATAAAACATTGCAAACTGGTAAAATGAGAAATGCCTCCACATATTGTCCTGATGGGGTTTTTTTTTAGGCTTTGGTGGGTTTGGTAGGTCAACCCAGAGTGTGATGTAAGGGTGGGAGGGTTTTTTTTTTCCCTAAAAGATATGCTGGGTCTAGACTCCTTCCCTTATTGTAGTATTTTTCCACACAGCCTGTTCAAAAACCTTCGCTTCCATCTCTCTGTTTTTAACAAGAATGGATGACACCTCAGCAGCTGACAAACTCTGCAATGCATCTGCCAGGGGAGATCTACTTGAAGTGGTGCTTTTGCTGCAAAATGGAGTCGATGTTAATGGATTAAATAAATACAACAGAACTGCACTGCAGGTCGGTAAAAATCGCTTTTAGATTTGTTTTCTGTCCGAGCGAACTCAGAAAAACATTTGTTCATGGTAGTTTTTGTCATAGTGTAATGTGACTTGCATGCTTGACTTCCTTATCTTTATAGTGCTGTCACATAGGAAATAAGGTGTAATCATATTTTATCTTCAAAAATCCATTAGACTTTGTGCATTGTTATATAAAATGGAATATTCTAAATCGTTTGAAAATAGTTTTCAAAAGAATCTGAGTAAGTCTGTGGACAGACAGCAGAGAGCAGTCTGGCCTTTGTGTCTTGCCTTATCTAAATACACTAAGTCAAAGCAACTACCCCAAACCGTTGTGAAAGTAGTTTTGCTATTAACTATTTCATGTGAGATTCTCATAAATGAATAGATAAATATTAACTGATCTGTGTGGTTTTTTTTAAATGGAAAAATAAGATGTTCAAAGATTTTTTAGCACTAAGTTTCACTATTTCATGTAGTCCCAGCATTTTGCACTTTTTTATCCTGAAAAAGAAGTTATTGAGATATGGTAAAGAATAAGTTAATTTAGCTTTATTGTAATACAAGAACAGACATGCAACAAGGCTAACTTAAATTTGAGGCTTACCAGTGGAGTGTGAGCAGGACATACAAAATGGTGGTGAGGAGGAAATGGTGACTGAATGACTCCCTTTACACCTTGTGTCTGTTTGCATTTATGCTGGCCTCGAATATATAATATATTACTCTTTGAACTCAACAGGCCTGAGATTAATACTATTATTACTCCTACTAGTCATAATTTTTAATCCATCCATTTGATAGTGATATCTTGACATTATCACTGCCAGCCATTTTAGTGTCCTCATCATAATAACTGCCAACATATTTTATATAAGGCTCTAAGTTTGTTTTAATATTGAAAAAGCTATACACACTCCTTGTTTTTTTTTGTTTGTTTGTTTTTTATTTGTTTTGTTTTGGTTTGGTTTGTTTTTTTTACATAAGCCAAATTGCTGAGTTATTATCAGCACTTGTCTTTTTACATTGATGGCGTATATAGTTTAGTGATGCATAGTGGCCAAAGAGCCTTTTAGCCTAACATCCAGATTGCATGTGCTGTGGCTCATTTCTTCTCATACGTCATTCCACTCATACTCCGTCTGTCGTTGTGCAGGTGGTGAAGTTGGCGAACTCCACCTTGATTGAGGCGCTTCTGGTGCAGGGAGCAGACCCTAACTTACGTGACCCGGCGTGCGGTCTCACAGTGATGCACGACGCCGCGCGCGAGGGATTCGTGGATTCCGTCCGCGTGCTGTTGGATCACGAGGCGGACGCGAACCTCGCGGATGGAAAAGGTAACCTGCCGCTGCACCTGGCCGCGAGGGAGGGCTACCTGGAGGTGGTCCAGCTGCTGATCGGACACACAGAGAACCCTATGAGGCTCAACAGTCAGGGACACACCGCCAGGCAGGTCGCGGAGGTCAACATGAGAGTGGACATTGTCGAATACCTGGACAGTTATCTGAATTCACGTGAGTAGCCTGCACTTTTCGTTTGTGTCTCGATACACAAACCTCCTTTGAAATCCAAAGTCTACCTTTAGACAAAGATTGTCATAAGCTTAAAGAAAACTGGCGTGGCATTTTTAGAAATTCCTAAACTGCACCTGTAGGCTAATCTATGAATAACAATAACTATGAATTTATCCACTTTTTTGTGGACATTTTACAAATAAAAAATATGTCTGTTACTCCACCAGGAAAAATAAAACTGGTCTGTACTTTGGCAGAGTTTATAAAACAGTGTGATAATGGTTACAGGCAGGTAGCGCCGCCTGTCGATGCTGCATAGAGTAATTAGCTGGTCGATAAAACAAAACGAACACACTATAGGCCAAGTTTTCATTTACATTTTTGTCACTCCATCATATTCATGACGACCATACGCCTTGTTCTGCTAGTGATATTTAAGGCTACATCTGAATTTAAATCTGAAAAAAAAAAACAAAAGGTCAACATCAATAACAGAATACAGAAGCTTCTGAATTTCATTTAAAGCCCATTTCATTTAAATTAATAACCCCATTAGGCTTATGTGCTTCTCGGTTGATTTTTGGCCCAAAGGGGCAGCAAATATGATGTCTGAGCGCATTTTAGACCTTAAAGTCATTAGAATCGGGAAACCGTTATTGTCCGATGGAAAATTGCCTTTAAAGCGATTCTGGCAGGTACACAACAATATCACAGCCTGAATGTATCAGAAATAAAAATGAACAGGTGCATTTACACAGAAAGCTGAGCGCAGTGAGGCCGTGAGGCGTATGTGCGCAAGCGTTACGGGCGCTAATTCCTTTACATGCTGTTTATCCGGTCAGTGTAGGTGGGTATGAATGATTTTTTTGGCCTGGTCAGAGGGATTTTGTAGCGGCGTCCTGGTGGAAGGGGTGTGAAAAGAGTTGTAGAGGAGGTGTGAAGGTTCTGTGCAGTGAGAGGTGCTTTTACCTCTATTTTACTTACATGCTCGATTGTGCAAGAAGGTTTTGTTTTTTGCAGAGATGATCGTTTCTTTATATGGCCAAGCTATTATATGTACAGTCTCCAACACACCTGAAGAATATCATTCTGGCCTTTAACAGCGAATTAAAACCGAGTTTCTTTTGTTTTGTCTTGCACTAAACCTGCTATATTGCTATACCCTGCATGATGAAAGGGCATTACTTCAATGGTGTGAATCATTTAGCCACCACCAATTTCAAAGTGTGGTTATGGTCTTGTTTTGATGTTTTGATGTTTGATTAATAAAGTGATCTGATGACTATTCCCACTTTCAAAATGTTGCGTGACGAGGCCCGCTTTGTGTAAAGGCAGAGCCCGGTGTAGAGGTCTCCACTCACAAACCAGCGGCGGTGAATCGAAAGTGAAAGTTTGCCATCGATGCTGGCTTGTGCTGGGGTGGAACAATCAAACCACACGCAGAACTTCAGTACACCAGTAATACCCAGTGGTAATAACAGTAATGATAATATAACACTGCCTTGCTCTGCATGCTGTCTTTGTGTATGTTGTTGCTTGTGCTATGAATGGCAACACAGGGACTTAACCGGATTAGAGACAAAAGGCAAAAGTTCAGCCATTCAGATGTTAAAGGCTGGTTGTGTATCTTGTGTGTATTTTAATGATACCGTTAGGTCAGACAGGAAGTTGACCCAAAATGTCAGGGAAGGCTATGTGTCGATGTGATGTCTTTCTGTAGCCTGAGTGCTCATAAATTGCACAGTTTGTGTTGAGTTTTGTTTGTTTATTATTGTTATGGCTAGACAATGAACATGCAAAGACTGCAACACATGTGAAAGGAAGCAGAAAATTCATCAATGTTCTATATTAAGGACAACTTGACAGAATTTTGTCAAACACGTTCAGTTTGAAGTGTCACACAACCAAGATTACACTTGTAGTGTTATTTATTTGTACTAACAATGTACCAACACACTACACCACAATGCATGTATGCAGGGTCAGGGAAACAAGATGTGAAATTATGGAATAAAGGGGTAGCAATCTGGCAATTTACTTATACTGGTGGTATTTTTTTAACTAATGGGTACCTATTTTATTATTGCAGGGTGTGTATGACCCACTGAGCAATTTACAGAGAATTTATACTGAAGTTATTATTTAACTACTGGATACCCATTCTATTACTATTAGACATAGACCTATATGACTTCAGTATCATAAAACCGAGGAAAAATCTGGAGAGATACAACGGTAACTTCTGGATTACATAATTCTGGTTTGATTTTATTTAAAAATGACCTCGTAACTAACAAAAAGCATAAAAAATGCAATGCACAACAATGCTTTAGATTATTTTAGATTGAATATAACTCAATGTTATAATGCAATGTAACTTACACTACTGTAACATATAATAATAACAACAACAGCAATAATTGCATAATTGTTTTATTCTATGAATTATACCTCAGGTAATCACAGAGTTTTTTACTTACCTGGCTTATAGGCATAAAATTCAGGGAAACCTACATTTTAGTTAAAAAGAATTACATTTTTTAAATTGTTAGGTATAAATGTAAAATTAACTGAACTTTGGTTAAGTCTCCCTTGTGCAAAAGAACGTAAATGTAAAGAAAAAAACATAAACATCAAATTTAGTGGCATAATATCATATCAGTCCACTTAACGTTAATTGTTAATGTAAAAGTTAATCCTTCTAAGTGAATGTATTAACTTGAACTTTAAACTTAGGAGTCCCGTTTCGGTTCATGAAATAGTAGCACCAAAACGGTCTTCAGTCCAAAGCTTAATGTGTCTCCTCAGTGGAAATCCAGAGAGGCTCCTTTCATTTCACTTTAAATTCATTTTATATCTAGAACTCCACACATAAAATGTGAATGTGGGTACCTTAGTTGCAATACTTAAGAAGATCCAAGAGATTAATGTAGCACCAGCTGTCGGCTCCCGTCCAATAGCTCCGGGACAACAGCAGCAAACACTTTTCATCAGAAATCCGCCTCAAATCTAGATTGAGATGATCATATAAACAGGCGGTTAGTGTCGTTACCCTGTCTGGGCCCAGAACGGGTGCAGTGACACAGCTGCAAGACTCAACCTGTACAGTACTGTGGTTTAATACATGATATACACTATAACTCACTGTAATTAACTGCAAAACACAAGTCAACTACTCACTAAAATAAGGAGTAAAACTATCACATTTATTTGCTGTTTGCCTTAAAATAGCATAAATCAAGTCAGGTGAGTTTTCTCTCTGAACTGAGGTAACCAAACTTCCACCACCTAGCATGGTGGCTATTAGCTTAACAGGTGACTAGCAACTAGCATAAAAATTAGACAGCGTTACGCACATTAAAACGGAGTGCTCACCACGCAGGAGATGATCACACGAGCTAACGAGGGCAGGGTGTGGGCACCTGGCTCTCTCAGGCCACAGCTAACCTGAACCTGTGCTCCCTCCTGCCGGCGTCTTTGTACACAAACTGACCTGACCTGACTGCCGTCATCAAGTAGAGCTTAAATGACAATACAATGTCACAAGCTGGTTAAAACTACAGCGGGAGGGGTCACATCAAATCATAATTATGGTTACCCAAGGCAGAGGGAATTCACTTGTGTGAGTGAATTCTGTTTCTGCCGGTTGCAGGTGGCCGTAAACGAGTGGCTATAAACTGACGAGATGAAGGACAGCCAAAACAGTCTTCAGAGGCCGACAGTATCATGAAAACAAGGCTGGAGAAGCTATGTTTACGTTGGACATTTGACAGACATTCGTGGTACAGTGTAGGCGGTAGAGCTCTTCTCTTAGCACCTCCCCCCTTAAGCCAAGGGCTTCACTAAGGGACCATCAATATATTACAGTTTTAGCCAATATTATCTGAGATACCTTCGTGCTGACTTTCCAAAATGAGTGAAAATCATGAGTAAAGGATGTACTAAATTGATCATGTTTACTGTTAATTAAATAACATTATTTTATTTTGCTTTTTAAATAGAAAGTAATTAGCAGTTTTATTCAATTGCCTCTATGTGATGTGAACTGATCAATACAGAATTATATTATTGGAATGGAAAAATTAGGACACACCTCTTTTATTGGATTCTAGTATATTTTATGGCATTTTTTTATGGAAAAATCTTTTTTTTTTTTGATATTTTACATGTGTGACCCAGGAACTCTAAATCAATGCTGAACTGAAATACTAAACTGAAAAATGAGATCATTGATTGATATAGAGAAAAAGAGGTGCATCTTTTTGTCCAGTATGATGATAATAATAAAATATATGGATTTGGGGTTACTGGGCAGGAACGGGCAGGAAAAATTTGGGTGTGGTGGAGTGATTAATGCGAAAAAATGCCCCCCCCCCCTTCATTAGCCAGCTGATGTGCCCTTGAGCAAGGTACTTAACCCCCCAATATGCTCCCCGGGCACTTGACACTGCCCACTGCTCCTGTGTGTGTTTCACTGCATGTAATTTGCCGGGTGTTGCATGTGTGTGTTCAACTAAAGATGGATTAAATGCAGTAGTCAAATTCAGTATGTGTATGTAAAAATATTTATACTGCCAATAAAATTGATTCTATTCTTCTCATTTTCCATTTCTGTGATACAATTTGGAAAGTCAGCACAAAGATATTGAAAATAAGATTGGTTTTCTCTGCACAGATTCTCAGTCATCCAGGTCATCTGGCTTAGAAAAGCTTAAACTGGACCAATTGGACTTCAGTTCTGAAGAAGTCTTTGGACGAGAGGTGAAAAGTCTTTGCTTTAAACTGAAGTCCAGTTGCACTAACATAAACTCCTCTACGCAAGATTGTTTTTGTATCAGTAAAACGACAATTTTTTGATGGTCCCTTAGTGAAACGGTTGCGTTAAAGGGTTATTGGTCACGGATGAGCTCGCCATCCTCTAACTGCCAATAGCCTGTTCACCCGCTGCTGTACCCTGAATGTCAAACATTCAACCTAAAAATAACAGAATACCGTCCCCTGGACTTGTGCTCCAACGTAAACGCACAAGGAGTGCCTCGTAGTTATTTTGAGTAGCACACAATTATATATGAACGATATAGTTTGCCTTTTGTTGAGGTTATTTTTGAAATACAACCACACCCGAATTAAGTAATTGCAGAAGTTATCCTCTTCCCTGAAGTTTTTAGTTTCCTGTCTTATGATCGTTTTGTAGGTCTACCTAGCGGTGTCCAATAGTATAACAGGACAGGTGCACACGAATTCTCTTTAAATGCCTCCCAAACATCCAGATTGCTGCTCGGCAGATCATACCCTGTGATAACAGAATAGTAGTTTCAATTAAATACGGTAAGCTTATAAATTATTTCTAGATTTCTCCCAGACATTCAGATTATTGCTCAGTGGGTCATACATGCCATGTAATAATATAAATAGGTGCCAAGTGGTTTTAAAAGTAGACTAACTACAATAAAAGTTATTTGAACGATCCAGAACTGTAACTCTCTTATGCCATAACTTCACATCTTTATCCTCAGTATGTACTGGTACTGCACAGGTACACTGTTAGTAATGTCATAGGCAATGCTGTCCTTTGCGGACTGTAATCTAAAACCTTACCGAATAATTTTAATGGTAAGTCTAAATCCAACAGTGTCTGATACAAGCAAAAATAATTAATCCACGTAACTGCTTAGCTAAATCCTTTTTATAAGAGTATCTCATTAATAAAAGCTTTAAAATGTCGAGTTCGGAAAATGTAGTCCTAAAGCTCAGACATGATGACCCCAAACCGACCGTAGGCTGCTTAAATTATCTCAGCTCAGATGACCTTATGATGGTCACATTTATACTCTGCAACCTCGTTTATTTGTTGACGTATTGACCGCCCAGTTTTCATGCTCTCAATAACAGAACACATAATAAAACCTTCCTCTTATTTTGTGTGTCTAATCCAGACTCGCTCCTCTCCCTGCCTGCAGGCCGCGATTTCGTTTGTAGCTCTCGCAGTTGTTCCCACGACATGACTTGACATTTCTCTGCTCTGATCGGGTTAAATTTGACGCTCCTGACTGACTGAGAATGGAAAATAAAACGCTAATAAAACGTCTCCACCTTGTATTTCTCTTGTGTACGTCCCTATCACCTGCTGTGTGTGTGTTATGTTCTCCTGCAACCTTCAGAAACCTTCCCAGCCGGCTGACCTGAGTCTTCTTAAACGTGTGTTTAGCAGCTGAAGCCGTTTATTTGACAATTAAAAGGCCCATGTGCGATTTCTGCAGTGTGCAGGCCTGTACGAGAGGCTGGAGAAGGGGTGGGCAGGTTATTTTTTTTCAAATAACGCGACAAAAAAGAAAAAGAAAGAAGGAGGAGTCAACCATATTTGGACTTCAATCCGGGAGTCGCTTGACGACGACCCAACTGTATGGAGTTTGGATTGGCTGGACGGCGTGAGGAGGAGGCTGGTCTACAGTACAAGCAGAGGCAACGAACAAGTCTGAGGCTGGTCAAACCTGTAATGCAAATTAAAAAAATAAATAAATTGCACAAAAGATTCTTTTTATTCTCTGCTGTTATTGCCTGGGTTGAGTTTTATGTGGTATGTTTTTTGGGGGGAAGCTTTTTTAAAAAAGCACATTTTGGTGATAAATGAAATCATTTCAGGGTTATTTCCTCTTTTATTTCCATGAATCTGCAGTGTGCCATTGCAAAATAGCCCACATGCGCCATCAGGTTATAATGTTTTCTCATGTTGTATAATTACACTGACCTATTTTTGCAGTCAATCATGTTTTTTTCTCTCTCTCCTACAGACTAGGCGATGCGGAGGACGAAGATGAAAGCTACTGCCTTTCTGCTCATATCTTTTTATGCCGTCACTTTAACATTTTTATCATATTATTCTTATCACATAACTGCTTAATAAATCAGCTGCAATCAAAAAACAGAGTGTGGACTGTGTTGGATATGTACACATCTATGCACATTTACATAAGCTGTATCAAGAGAAAGGAGAGACTGAATGTTTATAGGTTAAAAAAAACAAACAAACAGCAAAAGCTAATTTGGGATAACAAAATTAAAAACATAAAGCCGTGAATGTGGCTCATAATTATGTTTGGTTTGATTCTTATTTGTGATCAGACAATACCACAGAGAGTCATGTAGTCACGTCAAGTAGAAAGCAGACTTTAGATATTTATTTAGATATTTCCTAGTTTCATTACTGCTCTTGTGTTAGTATGTTAGTAGCAGTTGAGTGCAGTTGAGTGTCAAAATGAATCAGACTGCAAGATCATAAAATGTGAGAGTGGCTGTCCTTCAAAACAAAACAAAAAAAAAAACATCTGCTGATTTGACAAGTGCACCTGCGCAGTCTGTGTTATGAAACTGTGTCACGGAAGCAGCAGCTCAGCTCGCAACATCCTTTAATGTCAACGTAAAACCTGAAAGTATAAAATCGTTTTTGCCAAAGCATCAAGGATCTTAATGATAAAAGGTAGCAGCTAATGTCCCTGCTTGTTCACATTTTAACTCGTGTGTGTGTGTGTGTGTGTGTGTGTGTGTGGTGAGTTCACGGTCTTCTGACCACTGTCCTGTGACCTTCCGCACAACTTCCTTCTTTTTTTCTGCCTCCCAACAAAGACGTTATGTGTACGCGCGTGTACGTATACGTGTGTGTGTGTGTGTGTGTGTGTGTGTGTTTCGAGGCGACGCCAGCAGGGACAGCTCACAGAATTTAATACAGAGGCCATGTCTCGCCTATAGTGGTCGCATGTTTTACATCTTTTATGTAAATATTTCCTCTGTGCTGCCGGGTGATCTGCCAACAGCATGTGTGCTCGGCTACTTCCTATATTTTAATCGGCATGTTAGTGCAAAAACCTCGCGTTAACGAAGCCCAAGTTATCACCGCTATCGTCCTCTCGTTTTAAAGGTAATGAAAGCCCTCATGTCTTTTAATAATGAGCAAAATGTACAATGTTATGATGTTTAGGCGGTGAGAGTCGACCCTCAGTGCGGCTCCAGCCGCGTCCTCAGCCTCAGGCGGAGCTGCTGGCAGCGGGGCGGCTGTTTGCTCACCTCTCCGACATCCGTTAAACCACTTTGACTTAGGGATCATCATTACATTAACGTTTGAATAGCTTCATGCTGACTTCACTGGTGAGAATCTTGATTAAAAATACAGGCCAATAAAGAGGTCTCATATAACACAATTATTCATGAATGTTTATGTGTGAACCTCATGCATACGTAAATGTTATGATACAAAATAACAGCTGTTTATTTTTCAGTATCTTATATGTAATGTGACTCACAGACTGCAAATCAGTACCAGAAATGATCACTGGCTAAATAGGTCACACATCTTTATAGTGGATTTTAGTGCTTCCTTTGTTTTAATTTCCAGTATAATCGTACATTCTGGCAAAAAAGTCATTAATTTCATTCCAAAGTGAAAGTAAAGCTTGACAAAATGTATTTTGTCTCTTTATTCCTTTGAATTTATCACTTAGGTACCATCAGTTAAGGTTCCATTTTGGGGGGAAGCTTTGGAAGAGTTATTTCTTCTTTTATTCGCACTCATCTGAATTAATAAACAGGCAAGGAGATTATCATTCCAGGCCTACCCTTTCACAACATGTAAGGGTAAGTTCACCTATCTAGGTGTTTATGTAACCAGTAGATATAAAGATTTATTTTATAACTTACATTAGATAACATTTGATAAAGTAAAAGTAGATATGGAAAGGTGGTCTTCTCTCCCTCTCTCACTGGTTGGGAGGATAAATTTTGTCAAAATGGCTGTAATGCCACAGTTTCTCTTTTTGTTCCAGACAATACTAATTTTCATTTAAATCATTTTTTAAAGAATTGAATAAATGTACATCTACCTTTATTTGGGAAAAAAACAATACCCCGAATAAGAGGACAGTTTCTGGAGAGACGGAAAGAGGAAGGAGGCTTGGCACTACCAAATTACATGTATTGTTTTTAAGTTGTTGTTTTGGATCTCACAGTTAGATGATGATGAAACTTCAGTGTGGGTATGTATGGAAAGATATGCATCTAGCCCAGTATCCCTGCAGTCTTTGATCTGTGCCCCTCTGCCCTTAAGCAAACCCCTTTATACAAACAACCCAGTTGTGAGAGACTCTATCAAAATTTGGGCCCAATTCAGAACTCATTTTAGAAGTAGAAGCGCCCTCCTATCTGCTTCTGTCAATGGCAATCATTTGTTTTACCCGGCCCTTGGGGGAACAGCAGAATGGTTTAGAGCTGGGGTGGAATGTGTCAAAAATCTTTTCAAAGATGGTGTATTCATGTCTGCTACTCAGCTGGAGAAAGAATATGGAATCCCCTCAAAGACAAATTACTTCAGATACTTCAAGGTTCGAGATTTTGTAAAAAAAGACACATTGCCACAAGGTGGGTGGTTGGATGAGCTATTGGACACGAATCCGACTCTCAAAGGGATGGTTTCCATGCTCTACGTGAGTATCCAGAGGGTGGCGTCCCCATCGCTTGATCATACAAAAAGGAAATGGGAGGAAGAGTTACAGTTGGACATGACGGATGTTGACTGGAGATGGGAAGTGGAAATAATACATACTTCCTCTATATGTGTTAGACAAGGGTTAATACAATTTAAAGTGATACACAGACTCCATCTATCAAGGGACAAACTGGTGAGAATTTATCAGGGGGCTGGTCCAATGTGCCCAAGATGCAAATGGGGGCCAGCCAACATATGTCACATGTTTTGGTCTTGCCCCGGTCTGGAAGAGTTCTGGACTAAAATTTTTAGGACTTTATCATCCATTCATAGTAAATATATAGAGCCCAATCCTCTAACAGCCATTTTTGGTGTGACACCAGGGGAAGCACAACTAACAATCTCTCAAAAGGAAACAACAGCGTTCTCTTCGCTGTTAGCCAGAAGATTGATTCTATTGAAATGGATAAAAGCGACTCCACCAACCTACAAACGATGGATAGAGGAATAGAGGAGGTGACGGCACACCTCAAATTAGAACATGTTAGATTTACTCTGCAGGGCAACACCAAGGGATATTGTAAGGTTTGGCAGCCTTTTATTTCCTACTTTGAACATGACTTTTCATCTGCTCCAACATAATTACATATTGGCAGCCCCCCCCCCAATTTATTTATTTGGTTTAATATCCCACTATTGTCACTACTGTTGTTTTTATCTTTTGGTTTATCCTGTGGATGTCTGGGATGTAGGGATGATAGATATGGATATTGTCTTGTTAGTATGTTGTGTCTTGTTATTGTTTTGTCTGTAGTTTAGTTTTATATTTGTACCTTTTGGAGTCGTATTTCCTTCTTCTCTCGAGTGACATGTTTGTAAAAATGGAAAATAATTGAAACACTTTGATTATTATTATTTGCACGCATCTGTGTGCCGTGGCAAAATAGCTTACATGCACTATCAGGCTACAGTGTTTTTATTTAGATACTATAAATAAAAGTTTCTAAATGAGACACATTTTACTTTAATTCTCTGCATGTTGGCATCTTACATAACAATCGTCTGTTAACACTTACCGCCGATAATGAAACGTCATGCGTCAATAGAAGCTTTCTTTAAAACCTACAGCTGCTCACTGCAGCTGATTGGTGAGCTGTGCATGTGTGAGTATAGACAGTCATAATGTGTTAGAAATCCCATCAGACAACCACTAGTCAACTAGTCAAAGGCATCCAAACCCTTGAACTTATAATTCGTTCAAGGTCCCTCATATGTAATATTTTAGGCCTGCTGGTGTAGTGCATCAGAAATTAATATGTGTCTGAGTGTAGTTAGAAAGCATTATGAATGCATTATATGCATACATTACCAAAAATATCAGTGTGAAACAAATTAATTACACTTTTCAGTCAAAATAAGTGTGCTACATGAGAATAATTTAGCATATGTTATTTGCATCAATACTGTGACAAATACGCGAAAGAAAAAAAGAAAAAAAATTTACTGATGCTCCCTAAGCAAACCCCCAGAGAGTTGTGCGTCAGTATCATGGGTTGTCTTTTTCTTTATTTTTCTTTTCTTTATTATTTCTTTAATTTTTACATACACACACTGAATTTGTCTTCTGCATTTAACTCATCCTTAGTTGAACACACATGCAACACCTGGCAAATTACATGCAGTAAAACACACAGGAGCAGCGGGCTGCATCAAGCGGCTGGGGAGCAAATTTGTCATAATCGCCCCCCCTTCAAATGGACTGGCTGCACTGCAGACATTTTAGCCTGCCAGAGCAGCAAAGCATTGGTGGCCTGAGGCCTCATTCAACTGAGGCTCGGTTCCATTTAAGTGTCTCAGTAAGAGTAACGGTGAGTCAGCAGGCACAATAGCAGGATCTCCTCTGAATGGAATGCGACAATCAGTAACACAGCTGCGAGTTTCCTGCTGCGTCTGCTGTACAACCTGAACCCATGAGCTTCATGCGTTTTCCACTGTGAATACACTTAGGAGCTCTTGGGCGCACATGTGAAGGAGAGCAGAGGGAAAATGGTAATGAATATCTATTATTTTATAAACTGTTGCAGAAACCACAAATTAGGCCACACTGTCAAAAAAAAACCCCTTCGTGATCAGGCTACCCGGCATTAACAATACACTGCCTAAAATAAGATGTTTATTAGTGCGTTACTTTATATTTAATTACTTTGATGCCATCTTTATACCATATTCTGGACAATGTGTGAAGTTGATCTTAACTGACCGAGCGTCCTCATATCCAAGAATGTACATGTGATCCTTTGCAAGATTTTGATTAGTACTGTGAGAGGTTTTGCCTTGCTGTCAGAGAGACAAATGACATATGCATTTGATATTTACACAGTAGGTAAGTTATATCAGCTGTAAGACATGTCTATTTGTGGAATAAAAAAAAAAAAAATAATGAAAACACTCTTCCCTTTCTGTTGCGCACACAGGAAATAAATCACACCTACTGACAGCCGTGTTCTGTCGCAGTGTCTGTATATGCTTACAAACAGGGAAATGTCTAACAAGCATGAGTACACAAACGCACACACCCCATTAACATATGCAAACCTCGATGTTCAAAACTATAAATAAACAAATGTCTGCCAAGTTTCAAAGAGTGTGCCAAAACTCCATCTGGTCTGTGATTAAACGAGATTTGTGCAGCTGTTTCATTGTTAGCTGATGTCAGATCATCAGGGTGGACACTTATGACTCATTTTCCTGGGTTATGACCACATAACCTAACTCAGCACATTACGGGAAATCTAGTCGGGAGCAAGAACAAGAGCTCGCACATCTCATAGGTCAGCCTCCCTACGAAGAGCCATACTGATCATTTTAAATATCGCTTTGGGAGTGAACCAGTCATCACATAAATCAGGACATGTACGGGGATTGTATTTCCAGTCAAACTGATTCCTCTGAGGAGCCGTGGTTGGCAGATACAAACACGCATTCACAATGACACGGTTTAACGATGTTTATCTCCCATTGGCCGCATATTGCCTGTTCCACCCAGCCTTGACTATGTCCAGACTGAGATCAAAACTCTGCAAAAAAAAACAAAAGGGGAAGGCCTTTGTATCCAAAACTGTCATCCAGTGCACCGCAGGGCTGTTGCAGAGCGCGGATGAAAGCAGGGGGAACTAGTGGTGCAAACCTACAGGACCGCATGGGAAGAGAACCACTCAGTGTTAGAGAAATCCAATCCAAACACCATAACACACTGACAATTTATTTATTAGTTTTGTGACAATTTACTTAACACACCTTTTGTATTCTTTATGACATGACATGTACAATGACAGCTCAACAGCATCATTTACAGTCTATGTATCATCCCCCTCTTCTCGCTAACTGGATCTGCTCCACATCTTAGCAGCTGATACCCTCACTCATGTGTAACCTAAGGCCATGAGGCTCCACCTTGTTGATGGAGAATAATGTACAACACAAAGAGTTATGTAGATTAAAGCACTGTGCAAAGACTAAGGTGCTGACACCACACCACACCCCCCTCCCCACCCATCTTTCTCAAACACACAAAGGCCATAAAGCCTAGTACAAACACGCACACACACATACACAGATTACTAAAGGCATGTTTTCAATCTGTTGGCTCTGTGTCATGCCCGCGGAGCTCAAATGATTTATCATGTCCTGCATAAATCAGAGACTTACAGACTTACCTATAGGTCAAGGTTAGCAGAGAGAAGGAAAATACAACTCAACAACTGTATTTCTTTGTGCTTTAACAGTAAACTGGGTGACTTGGGTGATTTTAGGATGTGGCGAGGAGATTGTTTCGACTGAGGCCTCAACTTGATGTGAGAAAAAGTGTATAACCTAAACTGAGAAAACATAGTCAGCACAGTCTGATTCTGATTGGAGTGTCTCCTGTAACTGCTTTCTCAATTCATGTTTCCTTAAAGTCTGGATTTTGCCACAAAACAGGATCCTGAATGACATGATACTTTGCCTATGTAAATAAATTAAATGAGGCCAGCCTTGTGCATGTTTTTAATCTGTCCTGAACTTGTTCTTAGAATGACATGATTTGGACAATAGCAGACAATGAACTTGATTATTTCAATTCAGTACTTTGGTTAATGTCACCAGTAATAAATTACGTTGCCACTCTTGGTCCACAGAAACAGTGGCTTTCATTACGTATCACTGCAATGGTAGTTAGTATGAATGTAAGGCAAATCACATACTTCATGTTGACATACTGAATGCATATGGTCAACTCTTGTCACAAGTCTGATGAATAAGTGCAAATATCTCTGATTTGTATCAACTGTTTGTCAACTGGTCTACTTGTGCTTTAGTCATTAATCTGCGAGTCAGTAGTTCTGACAGCAACAGTCTACAGCTACCACCACATTAGTGACTAAAGCACATAATGTACTTCCTTTTGCCATATCTGTGTTGTTGGTAAACACACTGGTTGAGCAAAGCCCTTATGCTGACTGACAAAACACAGAACATGTTTCACAAAGTCACAGGACAACGAATCAATCCACCGACCAAACTTATTTTTCTCCCAAAAGATCTATACAGACAGACAACTAGAGGCCAAGTGGAGGCCTTTGGGTATGTCTGCAGAATATATCTGATGTTCATAGTGTCCATCTCTGACAGTCACATCTCTGCCCGTGTGGCAGGTTTTTGCTGCAGACATGACCCTGCAGCAGGTGTCTGTGTGCAGACGCATCAAACATCTGCAGCCTGATGACAGTGGTCCAGATGTCCATCCTCCTGCATTCTGTACAGTTCATTTCAATTATGAGGATTAAATAAAGGAAGTGTGTTTATTTGCGTATATAAAAGCGGAACTCAGAAAGGTTTCTTAATCATAGCAGTTAACTGTCATCCATTCTCCTCGACTTCCCTTTACACTTGTGTCCTCCCTCCCTCAGTCCAGCTCCTTCCTGCTCCTCCTTAACATCAACACTGTGTTCATTCCTCCAATCCTGTCCAGCAGGCCAACTGAGGAACTTGTGCTGCACACACGCACACACACATGCATGCTCACACATACATACACACACACACACACACACACACAAAGTTCATCCAAAATCTTGTACATTGTCACTGTTGTATATCCCCACTTTACTAATCCAGGATGCAGGTCGGCAAGAAGGAAGTTGTGTGTTCATTTGTGTGCATATTTAATGTGTGTGTGTGTGTGTGTCCATTCTGTCTGGTCCACAGGTGTCTGTGGGCAAACATGTGCGTGTCAGTTGGTCTCGTAGGAGGAAAGCAGCGCGGCGTCCACAGGCTCCATGCAGGAGGGGCAGGTAAAGGATCTCATCAGCCAGTCGTCTATACAGTCCATGTGGTAGATGTGCATGCAGGGCAGGAACCGGATGGGGTCTCCATACACAAAGTCCATCATACAGATGACACACCTGTGAAGGCGAACCACAGACACTCACTATTTCCCATCATCTCAATATCAGACTTTGTTTGGGTATTTGATGTGGACAGCATGAAAATGCACAAAATACTGGAAGTGAAATAAAAAGTTCTAACATCATTTTGTGACTTGTGACTTACTCGACATTACACAGACTTAAATGACTTGTGTTAAGTTAAGTAATGTAAAATGTGACTGATAGTTTGAGTTTGAGCATAATCCATGCACAATACAAAGGGTGTAAACTCCTCAAAGATATTTAATGGTAAGTAAAAGATCAACTTCGCTGGTTTCTATGTTTACCATTTGCAAACAAAACTTTTAAGTCATAAATACATTAGACTACACTAAATGCACACACACTATTTTTTTCATCACACTAAGAATGACAAAGGAAGTTCTCAAAACTTTTAATTAATTTGCATGTGACAACAAAGTTATAAATAAACTAGTTAAAAATCCAGCAGCAAGAAAAAACAGAACAGACATTATTTGAATGAAATTACTTCAGAAATTATGTCAAGGTGAAAAATATAACCTTATACTATCAACACATAGTGAAGAAATAACCATTTTGACATTAAGTCAAAGATGTTTATGTACTGTGTTGCTCCTTTACTAGCTCCTTACAAAGCTCCCAGCCCAGGCAAACTCAGGTCTGCTAATAGGACTGTGAGCTGTACAGCTAACTGAGCTAACTAGCTTGGGGCAGCTACACTTAGCAGCAGTTAGCGGTTAGGCTGATATACAACACATGGCCAGTTCTTACATTAATGCACCTTTCATTGTGTATTAAGAGTTTAATCAACTTCAGAACAGGCCAATTACTTGGCTTCTGGTTTTGCTGCTTGCTCAAGAACCGCTGACCCAAATTACCTCACACTTAACACCAACTGTGTGGGATTATCAAAACAGTAACAGCAAAACTCATATTAGCTGATCCGTCATTAGGTATAGCCGGTGCCACTGGGAGAGTTAACCCTAACCAAATCCCCAGGGGCCCCTAAACTGACATAAATTAAGCCACAGACCTCCATTTGGTGAGATTTTGTTCAAGGGTCCCTAATCTGTTAAGAATTTTACTTTTAGATGTTTTTACAGAAAGAGTATGAAATCCATGAACAAAACAGTAAGACATTCTTCAGTTGCATTACTTATGGATTGAATTATCGTGAAAATAAGTGACTTCCCTTTTTGTCAGGGAGCCGCGGAACCACTTCAAGAACACCTCCCCCCAATCTCAATCTGAAAAATACTGGATAAATCACATTTAATTGAAATTTATGACCAATTTATCAATTATTATCTACATTATTTATTGTTATTTGATTAATATGATTTAATATGATTAATATATTAATTTATCCCAAAACAGCCTGAATATAAACAACTATTCATCAATATTTCAATGTTTTATTCATCTTATTGTCCCATTTCCACCCCACTGCTGTGTTAAACTGACAGTACGAATAATAATTTTGTCAGATGTCTGATTATAAAAATACTGGACTTCCAACTCAAAAGGATTGTTGACATATAGATTAAATTAATCACTGCAATCACTGTCACAGCAACTCTTTCCCTAAACCGGGGTATTTTGACTTAAAGTATTTGGCTAAAACTAAAAATGGTCATGACATGAATTAATTTCAACTTCAGAGTCATGTGCAGTTAAGATAATCACTGGCAAATACATTTCCACATCAGTGGGGGGGGGCAAGCAATTCAAATGAAGAACAGTCTCATCTAAACAGCCTGCAACATTAGTTTAAATAATTATGTCACTCACATATGGTCGTTACAGTAAACAGAAAATATATATCTGTATCACATATTTATAAAACAGCTTAGATAATGTGTGGTTTAACGCCACCATAACTGCAGTGGAGCAAAATTATTTTCAACATGATGTTGTGCCTTTGGAGAGAACAGTATATGGTAGATTACACCTCAACCGACACTGACTTTTTTTGAGGACAGCAGTACATTATTTGCATAGCTTCCTACACTAATGCTCCTGTTACTTCTCGAAATTGAACTGGGGTGTGGTGACCACGGTTTATTATAAGCTGTGTTTTCACTGTCTATTTTTCACTTTATAGAGAGCACACCATGTGAAGTGATGTTTTTCTGATTGTCTGCATACTCTAGACTTGAGTCAAGCCCAGCAGCCTCACCCCTGCTGCTCTGCACAGTGCTAACTGTTTTGTTGTTCGAAGTTTATTAATGCTAAATTGCCACGTGTTCAAATACACAAAAATGGGCAGACTTGCTTTACTGTTAGATTAGAAGTTAACTGATTTAAGGCATTTTTAAGACCCATAAACATCCTCTTTAAACACAGATTGCTGCTCTATAAAAAATCTCCTGCTGCTGAGTCCCACCACCCAGGGTTTCTACTCACTCTCTGATCTTCTTCTCTGAGCCATCCCGCCCTGGGTCGTACACACCCTTTGGGAGGTGCTGGATGAGTCCAATTCGCTGGGCAATGCGGACCTGCTCCTCCTCTGTCAGCTGAGTGGCTAGTCGGGCTTGGCTGGGTGTAGGGTGGTAGACAGGCACCTGGATCTGCTCCTGCAGAGAGGAGACCATTAAAAAAAGTTAGACTGAATCACTGTCTTGTGAATCTAGACTGTAACATAACATCAGTATGTAAGTGAAAGCAATCATGGGAGTGTAAGATTTACAGATAAATAAATACACAGAAAAAAAGAGCTGGTTGTTCAAGTCGGTAGAAGGTCTGGTCTGTGGCAGGAAATATGCTTCCACTGCAGAATAATCTTACTATTTTAGACCTGCTTATCAAATCTCTCTCTCTCTCTCCAACATTAATTCTCGCACTGTGAGATGTTCTTTTAACAAAAACAGAAGTTGCTGTTCTTGTTATCACTTTCAGTGGAAGTCAAGGTACGTCCAGCAGATGAAGTACGAGCTTCTTAAACGTCCTTGTGATTGTGGCACAAACATGTTCAATGCACTGGGATGTAAGCAATGAGCCACAGAATCATGTCACCACCTGCCAATATAACACAAAGCATTAGTATGAAAATCCCTCACCTTGAAGGGCAGATTTCTCTTCGGCTCACTGCACAATGGAAGTACTCAGTTGACTGTAAGAGTTCATGATTCAACACACATTCTTCATTTTAATATGTAATTATCCTTCTTATACAGCAGGCCTGCCGAACTGAAATGCTCACACTAACTATTGTCAGCAAGTGATGTAATCTATGATTCATTTCAAGACAACAAAACGTCTGGCCATGTGGGATTATTATCTCAGGCAGTAGGTGGTAGTATTTCCCCACGCCTTGTCCAAACAGCCGCTGCAGCAGAGCGGTGCTGCAGCATCAATGTTGCTGTCATTCAGACCTGATTTATGTAATAAGAACAGTTTGAAGTGAAATGAAAAATGAGCTCTGTAACAACTGGGAAGTGAGCATAACATTGTGCTCATCTTTCAACCCTCCTATTCATGTCCTCAAAGCAATTACTTTCATATGGTCTTGCCTTCGTTCCCCTCGTACAAGAGTGGAAACTGTTGAGGGTCTTTCATTATGCCTGTCAGCAATGCTTTACACAGTGGTGCCAAAACCACATAAGTCCAAGTCAAAAGTGTAAAGAAAGCACAGGGTTTCCATGTCAGATTGCAATGAGTCAAATGAACAGAAGCAGTTATATTACCACTCTCCAAATCACACTGTATAATACAGTACAAGTATACATATCGTTGGATATCTTAAAAATTATTTTGGAAATGCCATTTTCAGCTCTTGGAAATTGTGATGAACACAATTACAGAGAAAACCAGTAATCAAGAAATGATCTGCAGATTAATATTGATTATGAAAATAATAACTGGCAGCAGCCCTAAAAAAAAAAAGCCTCTACCCAGTGTCATATTTGCCGTCAAACGGTTTCATTTTCTAACATCAAAGCGACACAACTATCAATGGTTCCATTTCCTACAAAATAAAGCTTTCCAAGAAATATCAGTAGTTTAACAGATCAGTTCACACAGTTTTAGTTCTTGCAACTAGTGTGACTCTCCACTACATCCTTGTATTTGATGAAGGTGATTATTTGAAACTTAACTGTAACTGTAACTTAAATGTAACAAAATTCTGCGGGGAATAAGATTCAGATGTTTTTTTTCCATATTGAGCACTACCATGAATCTGTCAAGTATTTTTACCA
This sequence comes from Scatophagus argus, assembly GCF_020382885.2. Taxonomy (NCBI): domain Eukaryota; kingdom Metazoa; phylum Chordata; class Actinopteri; family Scatophagidae; genus Scatophagus; species Scatophagus argus. The sequence continues at coordinate 13,765,276 of NC_058498.1, read as the reverse complement.
AGCAACTTTCTATTCACTCATCTCACTCACTTTGCGGTCTGTGACTGTGCGTCTTCCTTCCCTCCCTTCCTCCCCCTCCATTCTGATAAGTTCTTATACACTCGCTACAGTCTTTTGTGGTGTGAGTAATAGTTCCTCATCTCCCTCGCTGAGCACATACTTTTCAGCCCACCGACTCCCTCCTCCCCCTCCTCCTCCTCAAGTGTGCCAATCCTGCATGTCAGGCAACTGAAAGGATCCAACAGCCAGGTCATGGATTAGACTAAGTCCGCTATAATACCATTAAGTGAGCTCCTTCATTAGCCACTTGTATGCACCCACTCCAGAGATGACCTTTTGACACAAAGCACCTTATACTTAAATTACTGCAGCTGGAGATCTGACAAGACGAAACGCATCAGCTCTCTCTAATAAAAATTGCATTCACTAGCCACCCTTCACCTGGTGTTACGCCGAACGGTAGGCCCAGAACCAAAGACACTCTGCATTTCTTTCTGTCTTTTCGGCTGAATTAATTCAGAGACAAACGACAAAAAGGAAGGGTTATGTGTTCATGTTTACCTTCACAATTATTAGGTTTGTCTGGATACTTTGAAGACTTTCTAAAATGCTGGTGTAAATGTAGTATGACATTTTTGGCCTTTTATTTATCTGAAAGTCCAAATAATATACATTTGTAGGCTGGTTGTGATTCAGTGTGTGAGCCTACAAACTTCACTTCAGCTAATTAAAATTTTGACTCTTTTATGGAGAATTTTATTTTTTTTAAAAAAGTAACTGAGTTAATGTTGGCCATTTACTAGTATTACTATTACTGAGTAACTCCACTCTTTATGTCTGTTTTGTGAAGCTCTTTCACTTTGTTGCGGTTGTGCAGTCATATGACTATACTATTGCTCCCTCAGTTTTGAAATTAGAAGAAACAACACTATCATGATCAAACAGACAGCAAATATTTATCAGTACCAGACTGCGCAGAGTAGTTTTCAATTGCCTTCACTAGTGAGATTACCACTGATACAATAATGGTATATTATTTTAGCTCATGCAAACATAGTGAGCTTATCAAAGCTATCATTATAAGTTTTAAAGGTTTTTAGAGGAAACAAGGAAAACAAAGATGTCTACACCGGGTTGCCGTCACCCTCTTGGCAACACAGTATTTTTTAAGCCATGAGTCAGCATAAGTTTAGTAGATGAGGCTGTCTGCTGCTCCTCTGACAGCCAGTCCTTTAGCTCAAAAAGAGACAGCAGCCTGGCAGCAGCAATAAAAGCAACAGACAGGGCCTCAGAGGGGGGCAGCAGCTGTACACTGTAAACTGTGCAGTGGTCAGCAGTGTAATTGTTGTCATATACCTCTCCCTTTCTTCTTACATGGCATGTCAGCGGGGCTGTGGCAAACAGTCCATTAGGTGACCTCAGGTTGACCAAAACGACCGAGTCATAGATATGAGTGAGACAGAAGGAGTAGGTGAGGGTAAAAGTGGGACTGGGGGGAGGGGGAGACAAAGTGCAGACACTGGTTTCCTCTGCCAAGCAAGCTGTAGGCTGCTGAAACTGTCAGCCTGCCAGACCCTCACTGCTAATGGTGAGCGGGAAGGAAGGTGAATATTGTGGAACAAATGAGAGCAGATGCACAGAGTTGAAGTGATAGAAAGCTGGATAAACAAAGAGGGGAGGTATTTAAGCGAACCCCTCCATCATATATCGCTAATGATAATGTTCAGAGAAAAATGAAAAGTGGGAAAATGAGAGATAAGAGGCACTCTGAGTACACATGTTAAATAACAAATCAAGGGATCATTTGAACAACGAAATGCAACAACTCAGATTTCCCCCTCTGTCATATGTATGTATTTATATGAGTGTGTGTAGTTATGTAAGGATGTGAAGATGAATTACAACCACACAACCTCCTTTCACCTGTGACATCGCCAGTTCAATTGCCTAGGCAACGTGCTGGTTTCTCATATTGACATAAGTAACAATGTCACCACATGAAATGATCCAGACAGATTTAGCAAGATTTTCTCCTCTTTGATGTACAGTAATATGTTGGAAAATGACAAAACAACAGAGCTGAGCACTCTCACAGGCTACACAATTGATTTTGAATGTTGTTTTACGGTTAGATGACAAATGTAGTTTTATAATCCCTGTCTTCACCATTATTGAAACACCCTTTATAGTGTGCTCCACACCTAAAAGGTTTCACAACAGGGAGAAAATATCAAACCCTGCATAGGAACTTCTCATACTCCTACAGCAACTTCTTACTGACCCCATTCAAGCTTACCACATCCTCTAAGAACGAGGAAACTACCCACAGTTAACAGACACTTTTCAAGCTTACAGGAGGTTAATATTTGATGCCAGAAGAAACACAGCTTGAGTGGAATATCAGTATAGGTTTGCCTTCACAGGGAAACTACAGTGCTTTTGAATTCTGGGAATATCGCAGCTTTATTCCCAAACAAGCCATGATGTAACATCTACCAAGTTGTTCCTGAGCTGGCAGACTGCCACAGTTGGAAAATAATTTCAAAACACAAATTTCAGTTGTGCTCATAGATAGACAGTGCCAGATCATTTAAGGGCTTTTGTTAATGTATGTATGTATGAAAGGGGCTGCAGACAGGCATCACGATGACTGAGCAAAATTCCTGCTTTAAGCACATGCTCTAAGGACACTTTAGTCATAAATACAAATGATGCTGTATTGTCTTGTTTTGTTTTTTGTCTCCAAATCGTCCAAACCTCAATCGTGTCCACAACAGGAAATATCTACTTTAAATGTGATGGACCTTTTGTGAAACCTAAGCAATGTCAATGTGCACTTAAGGGGAAGAAACACCAGAAACATGAAGCGCTCGAAGGACCTTGAAATCTTAGCCCTCTGCCTGGTGACTGCAGAGTAACTAAATCTGTGAGCGAGAACTGTGAACACCTGCAAAGCATGCACTTAGCTGATCGCTCAAATATGGTAATGGTACAATGACAATAAGGGTTGGACATTAGCATCACAGGATGTGTTTATTGATGTGATAACAGAACACGCTGATGGCGTAATGATAACCAGACGTGTATGTGGTATTACATCAGCCTGGCAAAGCAGGAAGTTGACGAGTTCATGTAGGCGAAGAGTATTAACCCTGGTGTTTACACATAGCACATGATGAAGCTCACACAAAGGTTTTACTGTAGCCACACAAAAGCTGCAGATGGTGCATAGTGAACAAAATAAAGTAATACATTTTAATTTACTTTACTACAACTTTAAACAACAGCCATAAAATACTCGTGGCCAGAGCAGCATCAGCCAATGCGATCAAGTGTCAGGGGAGTTATGACAACCTGCACCACATTATGTAAGCACTTGGTGGGCTCTCGCTTGGTTATGGCACAATAATATAATGACCAAAACCCACCCTGAACCAACTGATCATATGAGCCTGAAATGCCAACTCTCTCAGTGAGAGTCACGGAGAAACAAAAGAGTTACTGGAGTCTTGGTTCCTGTGGCCAGTACTCAGGAACAGCAACCTCTATGTGACTGAGTGTCAGCCCAAGCCCACAGACTATGTCACTGACCAGCAGTACAATGGCTTTTTTGTCGGCACTGCCCCAAATTTTTTTTGCTACCATATTAGGACACAACAGTTGGTAATCTTTTACAGGGAACCGGCTAAAAGGTTAAACAAGGCTAAAAAAACCAACATGCTGTCTTTTTTACATGACTCAGTCACACCTGTGGTGAAGCCAGAGGCACTTTGGTTGGACCCATCTGCACCACACTTTCTTCTGTTTGAACACATTGAGGAAGTCAAGCTTTTTTCATGCGTTTTTTTCTATGACTGTAGCACAACCTGCAATAGCTGAAAGAATCTCAAACCACAGTAGGAAAAGTTTTAAAGTGTGATTTTTGGAACATATCGTTTATAAAAAAATTTTTTTGGTGAATTTTGTTCTGAAGATGCCTTTTTAGCAATCCACCTGAAATTTCTTTTTTGGATGTTGTATAAAAGTAACATTTCTTGTCCTAGTATGTCCTAGTACACACTCAAAATGGCCCATAGCCCACTGAGGGTGCTTTCTCACCTGTACTTGAGTTCAGTTGATTCACACAAGTCAAAAAATTATATGCTGCTGCCTTTTAGCTCACAGTGACTTATTACAAACAAACCAAGAGTCTTAAACATCATATGATGCCTCATACAAACTGACAGGTAAGTCATTGATTGGGCAGACCTGACACTTCTGAAGGCTTCAAGAACCACTGTGAGAAAATCAAAGTCCAGAACCTGACATTAAGTTTCACTGTACATCACTGAATTTTACAGTTGGTTTCTGCATACAACATAGCTTATGACAAATAAAGTTATTATGTCAGTTGATACGTCACATCATCCTCACATTAATAATAATGGCAACTGAATGGCAATGGAGTTAAAAACAAGAAAACGGGGAGTCATACTTGGTTACTGTGTGGTCACTACATTATGTGTTATGTGGTGATGTGCATTTGTGTTATCATAACAGTAGGTGAACTTCTGAATTCATGTTTGGAATCAGACCAAGAGCATCCTTTTCAGGTCATCACAGACTTCTCCTCCTCTCCCTTATCTCCACTTCAGGTTTGACAGGTAATTACAAACCATCTTTGAAGAACAAACTTTTTCTCCTCGTTTCTTCCTCTGATCGATTGAGTCCAGAGGGTCACTTGAGAGTCACTTCAGACTCTGTTCCTCAAATGTGTGTGTGTGTGTGTGTGTCTGTCTGTTTACTCCAATCAGAGGTTTTTATCCCCTGCTCTAATAAACCATCTGAAAGGAGATTTGGCCTTTCCTTTGTCCAGAGCAGCATGCACTTATTTGACATGTCTTACCCTCTAGGCCTCACACAAGTGAAAGAAACCTAGAAAAAGCCTGAAAACTGAACTTTATTTAAAAAAAAAAAAAGTTCAGCTGCATGCAAACATACTCATAGTAGATCTTTTTAAGTCTGCAAGATGCTCCAGCCAATAAGGTTTGGCCATAAAGCTAGCAGACAGCATAAAAGCTTTTGTGCCAAACTGAATGCTATCAATAAAAACTCCTGTCGGAGCACCCATCTCTGAGGCTTACAAGGGAGACGGGGCATTACAAGCCATATCAGGGGGCAAAATGAACGTGTGCGTGCACACACGCATGCAAACACAGAGGGGTGCCTTATCCCTAGTAGTCCAGTCCCACAGCAATGAGTCAGCACTCGTCTCACCAGCTTTCCAAATCACCACACTCAGTACACAGCGTGTTTGAGGCAACACACACACACACACACACGCGCGCGTACACATGCCGGTCTTTCCATATTTGTGAGGACCCTCACTGACACAATGTAGCCCTTTTTCCATACACGTGCTGGTTCAGCTTGACTCAGTCTGACCTGGTACATCGGCCCAGTGCTGCAGGGATTTGAATCTCCATTACAACAGGGCTGCCTGCTTGAAGGTGAGTCTTTAACTGATGAGATGTCTTGAGTGGATGATGTTTAAAAGCACCAGGCCTATCTAGACTGTGACTAGTGGTCAACGGACCAGCTGTAAAACACGAAGCGATGAACGTGTTTCCTATAAATTCTTGACAATACAAGTCACCCAAATTATCCTCACAAAGCAGCAATGTCCTCACTGTGTGGCTTTAAAGCAAAAAAATCAAACCACACACGCAGAATCCACCATATAAAAAGCACAAACAGAACTGTATGTCCTTCTGCTTTTTATCATCCACAACTGATACAAAACAAACACAAGCACAACTCACACACACGCTAGCTCACTCTGGAATCAGTCTGACGACACATTAAATGGTCCACTAGCCTAAGTGGTTGGCTCGGAGGGCTGATCTCAACCACTTAGCTTTCGACATCCATCCATCCACCCTTCCTTCCATTCATCCTCTGTGCATGCAAACCCAGTCAATATGGACTGAAATATTCTGACAATAAGCTAATTAAGACATCTAAATCAACAGTATCCGTATGTAGAGAGTATGGTCAAAATATCTAAAAAAAAAAGGTTGTGGCCATATACATAGTTAAATAAACATACATAGATTATTCCAGTTCGCAATATTATGAAAGGGAATTTTAGACATGTGCTATACATGTTCAACTATGACTCCGTCAGACATTTTGGGCATATTTTAACAGATATAGCAGGCTATATATGGCCAACAAATGCTATATTGTCAATTTCCAGGCTAGTTTCAGACAGTGGCTAACACACACAAACACACACACACAAAATAAAAAAAATACATTACAAACATCTTCTTTACTGTCTGACTTATCGCCTCATTAGAATGAGAGGCAAAGAACCAAAGAAAAGAAGGTGCGTTCCCTTATGCTATCACCTCGCATTTTTAAGTGTTAACAAAGAAAAAAAAAGACTAAATCAAAGAATTTAATCAAAATATCATCTCAGAGATTGGTCAACATCCAGCTTATGGCAGTCTGTGTAAAATGTCTTCTTTCTATGAGTAGTGTTAATGTGCACGTCAACCTTTAACTTACGCTGGTCTTAAGCCTGGCAGATGGCAGTCTGTGTATTACATCTTTTAAGGCAGGAAACTAATCAACGGCACAAACTCCACTCAACTCGCTGCTGAACGCAGATTCAATGCTGGCTGTGGATTCCCAGGAAACAGTCTGATTGATATCAGTGTGGCAAACGAACTGTAGTACCAGCAGATGTTATACTGTTGTTTTATTTTTTAAAGATATTTTAGTAGCTTTCTGGGCTTTATTTTTGACAGGACAGCTCATATATCGATAGGAAATCCGGAGCGGGGTTGTTCACAAACAACAGGGGGCTACAGGCCGCTGTCAAGCCAGGGCTGCCACCCCATCTTATATGGTTCTATATGCACTGTTCATGTGCACACAGAACATGACAGCAATGCATGCTTGGCTCTGAATCATGGCCCTTATATAAAATACAGATGACCCCAGAATGTAGCACTTGAGATACAAATCCTATTTAATTAAATAAATGATAATATACTTGAAATTAATTACTCTGTGTCGTTACTGTATTTCAAATAGAATAAATAGATGGGAATTCCTTTTCATTCTCATTTTTTTAAATTAGGTATCCGTCTCATCTACCTTTCTGAGGTTCATCTGTCATTTTCTCTCTTCTGTATTCATTTTCTGTAACTCGTCTTTGTTTTGGATTTCACTCTCACGCTCAGACCTCCAGCACAGTGAGTACACTGGCATTTGCACCCAGGCCTGTGCTTGGCCGTGTTTAAGAAAATGCCAAATTAAATTTCAAATTGTGTATAGCAAAGCCTTAAGTCCTTCCTTCTAACACACAGCACCTCCAAAGCGTCTTAAGATAAACTGCACGCACGCACACATGCACACACACACAAATGTGTGCTGTGTTCTCAGGCAGGGTTTAGATGGTGAATTACTGTGGTCACCAGGGAGAAAAGAGCTGGCAGGTCTGAAAGAAAGAGTCCTTTATAAGTAGGTTTTGACTAGTTAGTTAACCCTCTTGTGAAACTCTGTTGATACAAACTGCTCAGAGACTTTATCAACACAGCTGAGAGCTTAGTCAGAGCTGCTCCAAAGAAATGGTAAAGTGCTTGGATCACTCCTCTATGATACCAGAGTTGGCAGCTTTGGCCTAATTACACACTAGTGTTTGCCAGACATGACATACTTGTAGCAACCTGGACATGCATAATACTGACCCTGTTCAGGTATTATCTCTGAGTGAATCTGATGAAGGCCACCTGTGAGTGACACTGCACTGATAATAAATGACAAAGATTGTGAATAAGATCTTAAATCCGTCTCATCTCTACGATGTTACCAGGAAGTTTTAGGTTTGCATAAACTGACCTATATCGGTTTCCAATATTATTATCTACATGTATATTTGTTGTGAGGAATATGTCACTCATAAGCCTCTTGTGTGGACATTCCCAAAGTTTTTTAGAACTGTTACAAGTACACGTATTCACAGAGGGTTTTTCATCTTTAAAAGAAATATGTTTACTAATACAAAGATAAAGAAGCACCACCATACTGATTCTCATCCAAAAAGGGTGACACCATGAGGTCTCTGTAACCCAAAAAATACCAACGCACCGACTCATAACTGGTCAGCAACAATGGCTGCCAATAGTTAGGAGTGGAAATTATATATCTGGTAGAAACCTACACCTTCTAAAGGGAAACCAATAATCTGGGTTTGTGACCTTTTCAAATTATACGCAACAATAAACTTAGACAGCTGAGCAAATTTTCTCCGTTATGTTTTCAACTGCATTTATGAGAAGGCTTGGCACTTGGATACACTACTTAGAATCTAAAACACAGAATTATTTATCTTTTTACAATAAGCGATTTCATGTTGTACTGACCTGAGATTACCTTCAGTTTCACATGTTTCAAAAACACTTATCTTAAATCTACAGATAAGGGATCAGCTTAACCCAGTAACAGGCAAACTCTCCGCCAAGGCCTTACATAACGCATAGCAGCCGCCTCTTAACATAGAAAAACACACAAGAGAAGGTTAACACCATGAATCATATTTACAGCTACAGCATGACCTGGTCTGTTTGTAGATGATCTAATTAAGGAAATAAGGACACCAGACAAACAAAGTTGCTGCCCTGGAGGAGATCAGTGAAAGAAGCAGCTGAGAAAGTTATAAAAGTAACCCTTTCATGGAGAACTGAGGCTTCTTTAGAGTTCATTTACACTGTATTTTATAATGTTAAAGTGAGCTACAGGACATAACAGATGCCTGTGTTACCTCCACTTAATATGAGTCCAAACTGCAGGGTTCAGTGTGTCTGAATGAAGACTACAGCATCGTGATGCTATCATATCAATGAAGGATGAATGCTAATGTGACTTCGGGGAAATGGTCGGCAGAGACAGGAGACCTTCAGATATAACAAAGCGGATTAGTGTCAAAGCCACGGAGGGACAGGGTCAGTGGGATGGGTTGCTGGCCAAGGGTTGATGTTGTGGGATCTGTAAACAGCCGATCTAGTCTTATGTATTGTTTGTCTAACACCAGTTTATCAGAGACTTCTCCTTTTCTATCGGCTACCGAACGCCAGGAAATTAGCAAATTGGGCCAGAACTGCAAACCTTAGTGAATTTGATTAACCTTCTATCAAATACACAATGACTTATTGGTCATGTTTTGTTCAAAGAGTTGGTCGAAGTTACCTGATATGGGGGCGGTGGCTCCTGGTCTGGGTCAGCTCCGTCTCCGTAGCTGGCCCGGTCCGACTGAGACTCATGTAGCAAAGAAATATCGTCCGAGGTCGGAGATTTCAGACAGTTTCCCATCTCCTTTCACTTCGGTCAAACTCCCTCCTCTCTCGGTGTCGCCTCACTAATGTTAAACTAGTAGGATGTGACGGACCACTTTCACAGATACTGTCAGTTGGCGAGAAGGCGTCGAGGAGGCGTTTTTCCCATACACAGCTGATGAATCTCCTCTCCCAGACTACGGGAGGGCTGCTCAGTTCAACAACAACATAACATCCCTCACCTAGCAGCTAGCCACACAAAGAGCTAGCCTGCTAACACCAGCTAGCACTCGGAGGGGAGCATCTACTCGGCTGGCTAAAAATTCACGAATGAAACAACCCGATCGAATTTTAGATTCGCAGGCGCAGCGAAGCTAAGAAAATGACAATATCCTTCATTCAAAATGACAAACCTTACCGCAGTTTTCCTGACTCAAACCTCCCTGACTGTCAGGGACTTTCCAGTTTACAGCTACCGAATAACGACAAAAGGTGATGATGTAGCGACGCGAAGCACCGCCCCCGACAAAGGGCCAATGAAACTCTTACCCACAGCCAATCATACTCGTGTTCACGTTGCCCTTCGCCAAAAACGTAAACACAGCTGAAAACGAGAATTTAGTCTTTGATATTGTAATTTTAGGACGGTTTTGCTCAGACCAGTGTCATCCTCTAAATATTACACGATCACCCATTAATTACTGTTTCTGTTACTGATATAATTAAGTCCCTTTCGTGTTTTTTTCAGCTGAATATGAGGTGTATACTATTCCAACACCCCTTTTCATTCTTATTCGTGGCTGCCATTGCTTTCCATGTCAACAAGATAAGACGACTTGATCCAGTGGATTAGATCACATGTATAACTACAAGAGCTGAAAAGATCTGCATGTATGTATCGCCTCCTTGCGCTGTAAGTAGTCCCACTTCACGTGAGATTGTTACTCTGATGCACAGATGACAAAAAGACAACAAAAATGTCATTGGTTTTTAGTTGCTTATTGTCGTTTCATTTTAAATTACAATAGAAACATTCAGTATGTACAGGAATGTCAATCTGCTTAGTGGTAGCTGTGCCCAATAAAATATGCTGATTGTAACCATCTCAATGCCACTAAATTTAAGTTTCTTTCAGATATATTTGAAAAAACAAAGGGAAAAAAGCTTAATTAATTATCAGAAAATAAAATTGATGATTTGTTACTAGAATCTTTTAGAGAGCATCTGCTGTTAAAACACTTTTGAAAGTACATTTCCTCCACCATTAGAAACAGTCAAACTTCATCCCAGTCATCATTTTGAATCTAAAGTCTTACTCTACTTATAAATAAATCACCGGTGCTCTAGTTCCAAAACTTGAGACACCATCTGAGTCTCCTGGTTTTGGACACTCTGTTGTCAGGACAGCCTTTCATATAACCTTACCATCAATACACTTAAAGGTGACCCCCTTCTGTCTTACCATTTCAATCTTTACAAATATTTGTTCATACACAGATTAATTTCTGACACATGATGTTCAAGTCCTTCTATAGGTTGTTCTCATCAAGCATGGCTGATGCAGGAGCAGCGGAGGTCACAAAGCAGAAAGACTGTGGTGGTTCCCGATCAGAGCTTCCCCACTCACTAAAGATGCAACAGGCGGACAAGCACGCAGTCCTTTGCTGCTCAGTGTGAATGGCCTGTTTGTTCAAGCTGAAGTACTGCTGGAGTCTGTCCCACACAACAGGAGGAGAAAAGGAGAGAGTCTGCCTTTCTAAAAGACACATTCATCTGTCCTCCTAAAACGGGACAATTTGTGTAAAACGTGCCATTTACAGTACATGACTGTAAAGAAAAAATTCTCACTGCAGCTTGGATTTTTCGACTCTGGAGAGTATACATGGCAGGCCAATTTACATAGCTCTGTGCAAAAGACATTACATGTAACTACAGCAGGATTGCAGATCTGCTCATTGAAGAAGGAGACAAAAAAAAGTCCATGTGAAGAAGTTTGTGTCTTTCAATGTTTCAACGGGTTTCAAGGAAAGGAAGAAGATTTAAAATAAACAATAAAACACTCACTCACACTGAGAAACACAATGAACCAAAGCTTAGGTAATGTAAAAGTGAATCCAACATAAAAATAACTTATATCTAATTATGTAATATTGATTTTGATCAAAAAATCTTAACATAGGTAAAACCTATTAACCAAATTGTATCAAATGACACAATACAAAAGCATCTGGTGGAGTAAGTGGTGAGTTGTATGATAAGATGTACACCTGATGTTAAACTATGTCAATATATAACTGTGCCATCCAGCACCTATTCAAATCATTTGATCAATAATCTCTCATTTACATTCACTTAAAAGGAGTGGGAGAACTTTGTAGTATCCCAGTCAAATGATGCTGCTGGCCAGGTGAAGTGAGTCTCAGTGATTACATGGGCGCTGTATGGCACTCTGGCTCCATCAGAATCAACCCAACTACCCTGAACTGGATGCATTTCTATCCTGGGCCAGTAACCGAGGTCATCTGCAGTATACTCTACAGAAATGTGACTTTGTTTTTCTACTCTAGTGCACCTCTTATGGGTAGCCACAGTGTTTGCTAAACAAGTCTGCTAGAAGCGATGTTTCGTAAATACAGGCACATTTCTCAAATTGTTTCTATTTCAAATCACACGAGGAAGTGAAATTCACCGTAATATAACTCGGGAAGAGGGCGTAGCAAACTTGACTAAGACAGTCATGGCAACCTAGAGCTGCAGTTACTTGTTAGGGAGGCACATAAGAGAAAAACAAGCATCCACCTTCCCCTACTCTCCTGATTAAAAAAAAAAAAAAAACTATCCTGGGCAGGGCTGAGTGTTGCATTGTGGGCCTGCAGAAACAGAACGTTGTCTCAGCTCTAGTGTGCCCTCCTCTGTCTGCTATGGGCTGGAGGGAACGTGGGTTCCATTTTCGCCTGTGCCCTTGGCCTTGAGCAAAGCAGCCTGAATGCGGAAGTGCGTCCGTGATTCCATCGAGTAGTTTTTGTAATTTTGCCTGAAACAGAGCAAATGGAGCGATAGTTTACCATCTAGTCAAATCAAAACAAAACAACGTTCATTCTAACATTCACCATAGGAGTTCTTGAAAGCCACAAAATGAGTGGCTGTGGCATATTTAATTAAAAATTTAAAAAATGTTAAACGTGATAACTTCCACATTGTATGAAAAAATATAAGGTATTCAAAATTTCATTAAACTGCAAGCAAGTGTAGGTGGCAAGAGTACAGATAGCTTGAATATTTCACTGGCTGAAAGACCTACTTTGCTGCTTCTAGGAGTTTGATAGCTTCATCTCTTCTGCCTTGCTCCAAACACAGCAGGCCGTGCTCCAAGAGGGCATTAGGAACCAGGTAGTGGTCATACTTGATCTGAGTCTCACTGCAGATAATGTCAAAACACAGTAGTTATAGTACGTGTGGAGATGAAGTTAGTATGAGCAAAGATTCCTTTCAACTGGTGTGATGTTTCTGTTTCAGAACACAATGCTCTGTATTGAAAGAATGCACAACAAATATGATCAGGCTAATTGGTGATGACACACTGCAAGCATATCCGTTTTTCTACTTTGATTCACCACACATATCCTGTACTGAGCGAGGCTTACTTGCAGAGGACAAGGGTAAAGTAGTGTTCGGCCTCCTCCTGATGCCCCAGGTGTTTGAGACACAGTCCCTTCAAGAGGCTCAGCAGGCACTGATCATCTATAGAGAATTCAGTCCCTGACAAACACACAACACGACAATCAGGATCAAAACTAATTAGGTGCATTGATTCTGGAGAAAGATTTAAAAAAGATAAGGATGCTCACAATAAATAGCATCAGAATGCAGAATCTACAATAAATGCAATAGCATATGAATGTCAAACTAAAACAAAATGAAACAATCGCCTTGGCTCTGGTAAATAATTTGACATACTTGGGCCACTCTCAAGTTTAGCCTGGGCCTCATCCAGTGTTTTCAGCATGTCTTCGGTCAGGTCTTTGTGTTTACCAATGACTGTATAGCCGTTCCAGATGTACATCATCTCCTGCACAAAAAAAAAAACAACAAACAACCTACACATCTTGCATAAACCTCAGCTCTCTTGATGGATTTGACTTCAGTGGTTCAGCAAATCAAGAAACACCAAACACAGGGACTAAGAACAATGCTTACAACCCCAGTGAGGAGACCAGAAGGACACGTGACCTTTGGCAGAGGAAGGTAAAGGAGGACAAACGTATGCACGGGTCTCAGCACATGGACCCATATAGAGAAAAAAACTTTCTGATCCACCCCGTCTAGATGTATTATAACATGGCACAATATAGCCACTGAGCACTATTGTCTGTCAACTTTCCACCTTGGCTACAGGGTAAAATGTTGGGCCATGTAACCCTGGTTCTGTGAGCACAGGGTTACCTCTTTAACTCATCACCTTGGTGCTTTCGTTTGCCAATTTTGTGTATATTGGGTTAGAATGCTGCAGCTATTTAAACAGCCTAAACCAGGAGGGTACCTCCATAGTGGTACCAGCACATACAATCTCTCAATACAGTATCTGCAAGCTGCCAAGCAGGAATAATGGGTAAGCCGGCAGAGTTTGTAAAAGGGCAAAAGCCTGTGTGAAACAAAAATCTTAATATCCTTAATATTTTTATCGAGTTACTTTAAAGATACAACGCAGGATAGAAATGCAGTCTGAAACGTGTAACAGTACTGACCAGTGGAGCGGCAGGAAGAGGAATGGGGTTTTCTGCAAGGTACCGACGGGCTTTCCTGATTGCAAACTTCTCGGTTGGTAAAGATTTTCCTGCTATTTTCTGTTTCAGCCCTGGAACTTGCCTGAAATACAGTAAAGCATGCACATACATGTCAGTAGCATGGAGAAAATGAGTGTCACATAGTTTCTAGTAAGCACATGTCTCAGTAGGGCTATCAATCAAAACACTTCCATACTGGTACCAATACCGGTTCCTGAACGATACTTTTTTCAATACCAATTTTATAATATCAATTCTAACAAAAAGAACATTACATTACACATTACAGTACAAGTATTTAGTTTTATTTTCCAGCTTTGGTATTTTTCCACTCCAAGCGGTTTTCAACAACAACGAATAATTTCCAGTGCAGCTGCAAAGGTGGAGATTTTGACAAGTCCAAACGCGCTGCATATACAGACAGGTGCTGCAAATACAGAATTGCACTACATATAAGAAAACAGATGCTACAGGAAAACACTGCAAATACAGAAACGCACTGCATATAAGAAAAACAAATGCAAAAAGAAAAATCGCATATTCAGTCATAGAACGGAAGTGCTCCAGGCCTCTGGGGGCAGTGCTGAGCTTCTACCCGAGAGACAGACGACAGACGTATTAATGTCAAAGAAACAAAAAAAAGAATACGTAGGATATACGTAGCGCATTTCTGTATTTGCAGCATTTTCCTTTTGCATCTGTTTTCCTTTATGCAGCGCGTTTGTACTCGTCGGCCACCGTACGCTTTGTAACGTCCACAGGCGGACTTGAATGCTGGGAGGAGGAAGGATGCGGTCCTCCCGCACTTCTTGCAATTAAACACGGAGTAACTTTCTGTTCTGAAATTGACTGCGTGCACGGACTTGTGCAGGGACTTGTGTTGCCGGCCTCAGCAGCGGTGACTTTATTGGCATCAATCTTGCTAAAATGGAGCCACACTCGACCTCGTGGCATTTTTTTTAACCGGTTCGACGACACACACACACAACTACAGTTTCCAACACAAATGCACGTGAACCCCGTCTGCATGCCGCAATCACATGTAACGTTACAGCCAATCGCCGACAGCATGATCAGGTCTTGATCACGTGGGTACCGAAACTTGGCACCGAAATAGGAGGCATATTTCGATACTCGGTCCTACCGAAGCATTTCGGTCGGTACCATAAAAGAACCTAAGTTCGGTATCCAGCCCTATGTCTCAGAGACTGCTTTAAAAGGCTAAAGGTCCACTCAAATGTACAGTTAATGCAGTATCTTGATGCTGTGGAGCACCAATAACACGTTCATATATCTGCAACACAGAGAGCTTCTGACATCATAGAACTATAACTATATACATATATCACATAACTGTGATGGTGAATCATCTCTGTTTCACTATCGGTGCTGTGAGCAGTTTCAGTCGCGCTTTAGATCGTAGTTCATACCTGAACAGAGTGACTGCAGTTTCCCCAAAGGTTAGGCAGTCATCTGCAGTCAGCATGCTGAGGTAGGCCGCTTTCATATACGCATACGTAGCCTGAGGGGAGGGAAAAAAGTCCTTATTATTGCAATCCCATCATTCCCTTTAAAATGAGGTGAGAAGAGAAAAATATTCCAACTGTGTGGAGTTTAGAGAGTCAGAGCAGGGCAGCAGAACTCAAGTCCATGTTTTATTTTCAGCAACCACAAGCCACTGACTAAAAATGAAATTCCATTCCTTTTTCACTATCACTATCAAACCTTTCATGCATTTTGTATTGTTGCTCCCGCACTGATATTGAACTGGGGAGGAATTTCTGTGTATTGTGGTAGAGTGTCATAACCACCAGGCCACCAAGAGAGTTGTGTTGATTTTTACATGTTCTCTATGAGCTGAGACTTTAAATGAATTTGGCAAACGAAAGGCATTTGTCAGACTGGAAACAGTAGCGCTTCGATGGCCCACCTTGGACCAGGAGTTCTCCTTGCTGAGCAGGTCAGCGTAGAAGTAAGCCATCTTCCAGTGCCTCTTGTAAGTGAAGCACCACATCAGCTCCCAGTAGCACATGTGGTGGAACTGTTTCCACTGCTGCTGCGCCTCACAGCACTCCTCAAAACGTGTGATAGCCTGCAGACATACAAACCACTGAGGATCTCACCATCATACTAGCATACTTCTTACTAACATATTAACGGTGAATGTAAATATGTAGTGTGTGAAGTGAGCAACTCAACGCAAATCAAATGGGTAAACTATTTGTGCAAATTGACTTTTGACAAGAGTCAGTGTGATAAAAATGCAAACAGTGTTTTCCTGTCGTGGGTTCTTTTTTAATGTTAATTCAGGTCCAGGATGTAATTAGTGTTAAGCATTATGTGTGGAGGACTGGACTCCAAATCTTTTGAATACTCGGTGACGACAAAGTCAGTTGAACTGACATGAACTTAAAATATATTAACAAAAAGGTCTCCATTATGTGTTTATAATATACATCTTCTCTGTTGTTACTGCTGTATTTTGGAAAAACAAATTATGATATGCAGTATTAATATGTTGTAGTATGTGTTCTTTTTAGTTAGGTACACTGTTCCACTCTAACTTAATTTTATAACCACTTACAGAATTTCTGGTGAAGCAAAATGTTAAATATATTTCTGGATGTTAACACCACAGATCAATTTTCACATCGATTACACTTGTTGCTTGTTCAGCATTGGGAAAATTTAGCCCAGTGATAAATATGTGAATACATCAATTCCACTGGCATGAGACACATATGCAATCTAGAACAGCAGTAGTGAGTGTTTCTCCATATTTAGAAGACTAAAATGCAAATTTAGGATACAGAGAAGTAAATAGATAAACCCAAATATGCTGCTAAGTATGCATTTGTGAAATACATGACTCAGTTCAGTAAAAAGACGGAGACACATGCTCATGCAGGCACACGTGCACAGACATTCGCAGCAGCAAGACATCTGTAATGGTATGATGCATAAAAATAAACATTTTCCATGTGAAAAGTGTAGCAGTGAATGTGTTTTTGTTTTGTTTTCAGGTGTATAGAAATGACTGGCACTCACAGCGTCCAGGTTGCCTTTGATCTCCTCTATTCGACCAGCAAAGAACAAGAAGATAGATCCCTGGGAGAGACACAAGCGACGTATTTTGAGAATAGGACGCTCCTAATCACGTGGAATATGTTTTAAACTTTTAATTCTGGCAAACCTTAGGATATTTTTTGAGATATGGCTGCAGCAGTTTTTCTGCATCTTCAACATCTCCTTCTCCAGTTCCTGAAAGAGACAAAGTGAACAAAACTAACTCGCCTTGTTCATGTGGCTGGTTGCAACTGTGTGTGTGTGTGTGTGCGCGCGTGTGTCTTTGCTCACCTAATATGAAACTCATGAAGGTGTGATAACAGAGCAAGAGCATGTTACATAAGAAGGACCTGAATGTGCTTTCTGCCGAGCCCTCCTGAAGCTGCTGAAGACCAAACTCCTGCATGAACAAACACACACACAAGCTCACAACACACTAATACATTTTGGAGAAATGTCCTGTACAGAAAAATGACAGAAGCAAGAACTACAATCTTGCATATTTTTTAAGTTCAGTTTGTGCTGAGGGAGCAGCGTCTGTTTGTCTTGCACAGTACTTTTAGGCATCCAGATTGACAGATTGCAGACATTCTTGTGTGCAAGATGTGCAAGAACACAGTGTGAGATATACAGAATATGCAAGTTCACCATGTCTCCAGATGTCTTGATAAAATGTCTTTTTTGTAACAACAAGATAAATCAATGAAATTGTAGCAATTATACACACGAGCATTCTGTCGAGACCTAAACCATGATTAAAATCACTTTCAGATTGCTTTGAATGGTGGATAGAATAACCAAATTGATGATGAGAGAATGAAAAAATTAAAATAACTCTTTTAGCACAACTGAGAACAGGAGGTTATGATGCAGAGAAATGGTAGAGTCATTAGTTGAGTTTCATTCACCCATCAAGAGTTTCGTCTTGTACTTTCAGTAAACATATGAACTCAGCAGTAGTCATGAGTTTCACCACAAATCACAGGCATAATTTCCTGTGACCAAATGAACTAGTGAAATGCATTAAAGTAATGAGTTATTCATGTACACTCAGCACACAGCACGCCATCCCCGTCTCTAACTCGCCCCATTACGGCCTCAGTCCTGTCAGTTGCTCCGTCTGTCAGCCATAACTGCATCTCACTTGCCAGCAGAACTCACCTTATTGCCAGAGAAACCGACAAACTCCAGCAGCTTGAGCGTCCGCGTGGGCAACATGGAAATCATCTGCAGGAAGTAGACAAGCGGTGGAACTGAAGTGCCAGCAACAGGATTGCAACACAATTCCTTTCATTATCATGAAAATACCAGTGGTCTGCAAGGAACTGATCTTGAATTTCCGAAACATGGGCCATGGTTAAACAGTAATTACAGATGCACTATATAGACAAAAGCATCGGGGCACCTAACAATTATACCAACTGGGACTTTAATGACATTGCATTCTAAATAACCAGACAGCTTTGCAGCTGTAACAGCTTCCACTCTTCTGGGAAGGCTTTCCACAAGAGTCTGGAGTGTTTCTGTGGGAATTTTTTGCCCATTCATGCAGTAGAGCATTTGTGAGATCAGGCACTGATATCGGACAAAAAGGCCTGGCTCACAATCTCTGTTCCAGTTCATTCCAAATGGGTTGAGGTCAGGGCTCTGCGTGGGCCAGTCAAGTTCTTCCACACCAAACGTATCCAACCATGTCTTTATGGAATTTGCTTTGTGCACTGAGACACAGTCATGCTGGAATAGAAAAGGGCCTTCCCCAAACTGTGGCCACAAAGTTGGAAGCACAGCATTGTCCAAAATGTCTTGGTATGCTGAAGCATCAAGATTCCCCTTCTCTGGAAGTAAGGGGCCGAGCCCAACCCCTGAGAATCAGCCCCATAAAGAGGTGTGTCTGGATGCTTTTGTCTACATAGTGTATTTTTCAACCAACACAGTGTCCACTGAGAATAAACAAAACAAGAGCAGGAACGTGTTAATGATCATTTCACTGTACTTCTTTAACATAATGTAAACTAAACTAAACAGTCGCTGTTAACTCGTCTGAAGTCTGACTAGTCCGACATAAAAATGACCATAGCAACATTTTTAATCGTCTGCAACAACTGAAAATGATAGTAAATGATTGAATGAATTGGACTGTCTGTGCATGAGTATTTATTAGTATTGATGCTTTAGGGGCTCATGCATAAAAAATACATTATGTGATAAGGCTATAATCTAATACTGATACTTGCTCATTATTGTATATGTGCAGCACTAAGCTCAAAAAACGCTTCTTGTTTGAATGTTAGATTGTACCTTCTCCTACTGTATGTTTTGCTCTTTGTGTGCTTCTGTTTATTTATGAGCATTATTAAGCATCAAAAAATGTAAAGCAAACAAATGGGTTTCAGTCTTTTTTCTACCTTGACAGTGTGAATAACTATTCTTTGCCCATGTATGCCTATAGGTGCAAATATTGAGACCTCTACTTACTAGATTAAAGGCTCCTACTCCCAGTTTAACACCACCTTCAAAATGGCCATGGTTGTCACCATGAATGTATCCAGAGGACTGGAGGACTGTGTGAAGCTCTCTGAAGGCAAAAACAGAGCAGGCAGGTAATGAGGATGATACTGAGGTAATGAGGAAGGTAAAGAAATTTTAAAAAGGTCTAACAGGAAACTGGGATTAACACCAACGTGATGAGATGAGAAAAACATATTCTGGACTTTTAGATTCTCACTTGTATGTCTGGTAACTGTTCCTCACTTTGATTCCCCCTTTGATGAAACTGATCATGTTTTCATCCTGAACACAGAAGAGGAGAGGTAAGGAGAGGAGGTAAGGAGACAGGGAATGAGTTGAAGCGAACAAAGTTGGTAGGCCTCATTCCTGACCTGAAGGAAGGTGAGTGCTGCCCTCTGCAGGAGACACTCGGCGTAGCAAACTTCCGCGTGGAGTTCCTCTGAAGTGAAAATCATGTCACAGTTATCTTCAGAACACAACACATACACACACACCAGAAGTGAAAATTCAAACTAGTAGTCATTATTTTTAAACACACTGTACATGTCCAATGCAGGACTGAAACCATTTCCATACTATTCACATGTGTTTCTAAGTGTTGTTGGTGACACATTTTACTCATGCTGTCAGTACAGGACTTTACTGACCTTCTGTGAAGCTTTTGGAGAAACTTGACTTCTTGCGGTGCCTGATTGAGAAAGTGCAAAACACAAAACCATCATCAGTCACTGGTGTGTTTGTTCATTGAAGATTGTCTGGATTGTTTTTCAGCAGCGCTGCACTGTCCCTCAGCTCGTTGCTTTCAATGCAAATCAGTGACTCAGCCTCTTTCCAGTAAAGACAGACAGGATGCTGAGCTGAAATTACCACGAAGTGCCCTCTATGCATTAAATGTCCTACCTAACAGACAAAACACTGAAAAGGAAAACTGCGGCTCTGACCTCAGATCAGTGCTGGCCGGAAAAAGACTGTGTGTGTGTTTAGGGGTGTGCTAACGAGATCTGCTGCGAGTCCACTCATGATAGATTCTCACAGTGGCTCCAGGACAAAATTTAACAAACAGTTGTGATGTCCCTTCGGTCACTCAGTCTGGATGCTCTCTGGTTTTGGTATGATGTTGTCAATGGGAACCAGTGCATCCTGTGTCTAAATGTTTACATTAGCAGCACAATGTATGGATAAACTTCACTTTTTATTACTTGATTGTTTATGAACTGGCTTGTCTATACACCAACTGGCTTTTAAGAGACAAATGTCACTTCTACAGCTGACCAGAGAGGAACGATGTGTCAGAGTTATTTCACTGCGATGTTGTGGGAAAGCCTTACCGCTGACAGATAGCCTGGGCCTCCTTCATGGTGTTTCCTGCAGCCAGGATGTGTTGGGGTTCAAAGGTCATCATGGCCTGCATCTCGAGGATGGTCGCATAGGTCAGAGCGTGATACATGCTTTCCTTGGTTCTGTAAAAAAAGATAACAATGTTGTTTTTTTTGTTATACCGCACTGACCTTGAAAAGAGAAAGTGATAAGATACTATGTGGCATATTGATTTAGATCGATCACATGCTTCTGGTATGTTGGCAGAGATGATAAATTTGCTCTTGTTTAAATAAGAGAGGATTTACACAGTAGTCATTTATCAGTCGGTAAAAATGTAAAACAGAATATGAGAGGCTGTAGTCAGATAATCGAATCCTGCTAGCAACAGTCAGTGTGCCTGAATATCTGAAAGACTTAAACTACACTGACACACAGGAAAGGAAAAAGAAGACAGTCAGTGTGTATTTACTTCTCACACTCTGTTTAAAAAGATGGCCTGCAGGTTTTAAAATGATGGAGGACTACAAAATCTGGTGTCGCACACATTTTTCCCAGTGGCTGTACTTGTTGTTCCAGTTGAAAGAGCTTTTTATTGAGTTATAAAGCATTATTTAAAACTAATTGTGTGTGTGGGGGGTGCAGTCTAAAAAACAAAACAAAACAAAACAACAAAAACACAGGGCTTTGCCATTAATGTCCTACCCTACTGCAGTCTCATTTGATGCTTTATATATTCTGTATTTATCTTTGTATTGTATGTTAACATAAAGGCGAGAGGTGTGTACAATAGGAATGTGGTCAGCCTGCATAATTGACATTTCAGTGCTGGGACCAGCCTCTGTGACGTTACTCTGAGATCCAACCAGTTGTCTTTCGTGGACACTGGAAACTAAATTTGGATCATGTTTGGGAACAGAGCATAAAGACACATCATCACGTTAAAGCCGTTTCATTTTTGCTTTTATTACCGGATATGTTTGATGAAGAAATGCTTATAGATACATTACAGAGGAAGAGAAGCATAGAGATGCAAACGGTATCATCCATGGGACTTTTAGCCTGCCGGAAACATAACACTGCAGCAATAAATTAGGATTTTAGCAGCACACACAGAGAGGCTGCAGAGATTAAAGCCTTAAACGAATTAATATTATAAAAGTAAAATCTAGTGACCTATCAGTAAATAAAAAGTACAACCAGGAAGCAACAGCAGAGAGTCAGAGAAGGCGGAGACACGGACTGAAAAGCAGAGAGATTTACTTGCCTTACATTTCCATTGCATCAGACTTATGCAAAATGACAGCACAAAGTCAAGCTGAGAAACCTTTTAAGATGAAGCTGTGAGGTAAACTGATTGCAATTGTGCTAAAAGTGTCTGAGTATTCCAAACATTTCACACGAGCACTCAGATATTTTTCAATCAGTATCTCCTCAGCACTCAGGGACGTTTCTTCACCCTCCTGACAGAATTGAAGCCGGGTCTACCACATATTTTCAACACAATGTTCCGTGATGCGAGAGAAGAGCTGCTGTGTGGTACTTCTCAAAAATGCACGTGCACATGTGCACTTTTATCCAGTTCTGCACATGTTAGTAACTATCAGGAAGTGGGGAGAACGTCCCTGCATGCAAACAGTTCATCTCTGTAAAAATGCATCATTCTTTTCAGTGTGAAAGTTGCAGAACGTAGCAGCTAACACTCAGTAAGTCTAGTTTCAAGTTTATAAAGCTGTGTCATGAAACTAGGACACAGCCAGAGCACATCAGGACGCCACAATTTCTTGGCAAGAGGCGCCTCATTCACTCAGTCGCTGTATTGTCATGTATTGTCAATTTCTACTTCAGAGCACCACTTACACCCACTCCCTTCTACAGCTGTGGGGAATGGGGCAGGACAACAACACGGGAGAATAAGGTTGGTCTGTTTTGGCTGCACTCGGTCTGGTGGCATGTTTGAACAGAGAGCTGGCAAATTAGAGGCTCATCGCTAGACTGGTGACTCAGCAGGCATGTTTCTACAGTGTTGTAGATGAGTCTGAAAAGACAGCTCTGCTTCTAAACTTATAAAATGTAGCATGAGTTCCTTACTAGCAGTGATATGAGCACGGACAACAGCTCAGACTACATCATGTACGTGCTTCAGAAACGTTACAGCATCTAGACATCCTGTAAAGTTAAAATTAACCGCAGCAAATGGGAGCAGTTGAAAAAAAAAATAAAAAATACAAAAACCACAGTTTAACCCACAGCAGTCAAAATATTTAGTCACACCAGAGCAGAATACAACATGTTCAATACATTTTGTTTGTTCAGTAGTCCAATGCCACAGCTTTGGACTACTGAACAATCAATCCATCAAAAATCATTACAATACTTTCGTTTGGCAGGCAGATTTATCCAAAGGGAATTACATCCTCTACACTGGAAGCAATTTGTGGTTTCATTAATCAGTCTCTTGTTTGACTCTGCCACAAATGGATGACACAACCTACCAGCTGAGCCACAGGTGCCACTCACTTGGGATTGAGTAATTCAGACGAACCAACCAAAAAATCTGAATTGACCCTTTAAGGCCAAGCCGATCCAAAAGACATCCCTCAGTATTCTACACTGATTTCACCCTTTGCATTACAACATTTGAGTCGAACATCTGGAGAAATACACGCTGAAGTTTCCTTCCACACACTCACAGCTGTGGCAGCCAGATGGACTTCAAACTGCCCATATGAGTATGAGTGCATCAGCACATCAATGGCTGACCCTGTCCTACTCCCAACACATGCTGGGATGCTGCCAATGACCACAAGCAGGAATGTTCAAGTAATAGTAATGGATATATGGCATTTTAGTATTGCAGTATTTTGTGTGTGTGTGTGTGTGTGCACTGCAGAGACACTGTTTTCCCACCTGACTGCGTCAGAACACAGCTGGAGGAAGGGAAAAGGACAGACAGATGGAAGGAGAGAACTGGACTGGAAAGCAGATGTGGACCAAAGCAGAGCACAGAAACACACTGAGGACTGAGGAGGAAAAGCTCTGCTAGCGTTTCACATCCTCAAAGTCACTTGTTCCTGAAGTCTCTTTCTCACAGTGCAGCACATGTCATCACACCTAACGTAATACTACATAAGTCTGATGCCTAAAGCCAGTGGCTTCTTCACAAAATCCAGCAAACAGGACAAATCAGAGGAGGTTGTGGGTGTTACAGGGTTTTTGACAAACCAAACAAAATGAAGCCCCATCTGATTTTAATTTTTGTGCTGCTTTCCCATGCAAAACAACACTTTAATCTGACTGCATCTTAAGTGAGTACTGGATTATGTGGTTAAATCTATGGAGAGAGCTGGAGGGGAGGAAACAGCCATTATTTCACAACTTGCATGTTGTTATTTTAATTTTTTCACGAAAAGGAAAACTTTCACATGCCTAAGAAAGACATTTAGTGAGGAAAGGCCACAATAATACTGGGCCAAGTGACCATGGGGCCTCTGATTATAGAACAGACTTATCTCCTAAGTTTCAGTCTGCACTCATACTATCCGACTGCATGTGTCAAATCCCCAGCCATCTGGGCTCAAAACAGCTAAACAACATGTCCATATTTGCAACTACTGTTTGTTCAGGTGCAGTTTAGCAACTGGAAGAGGAAAAGACCGCACACACAGAGCCGTGGGACAAATACTGAGACAGAAATGAGGACACCTGCTGAGCTGACAGAGAGCCAACCCTCAGGTGGCAGCAGCAAGAGGTGTTGGATTCAGACAGATTTTCCTCCAGG
Source organism: Scatophagus argus (assembly GCF_020382885.2). NCBI lineage: Eukaryota > Metazoa > Chordata > Actinopteri > Scatophagidae > Scatophagus > Scatophagus argus. The sequence goes on along the minus strand of NC_058498.1, from coordinate 13,740,497 downwards.
TTGGAATATTTCGCAAATCAAGATTTAAATAATAAAGCATATTGTGATTAGAACAAAACGGCAACAGATTATTTAGGTAATGTCGCAATAAAAGTCTAACTGAGTCTAATCTGAGAAACGAAATAAATTTCATCAATCCAAACTTTTCCAGGGCTAAACACACCAACAGGGGTCCTAAAAACATCACCAAACACACCAAACTGACAGTGGCTATCAATATAGCAGTAGTGCAAAATTACAAAAACAAAGTACAAGCTGATAAGAAGCTGCACTGAAAAGAAGAAACTGGGGCTAAGGAGTGGCCCACACCCCCGGGGAGGAAATAGAGGGTGGAAAATGACAGCAACAGTGCAATGGAGGTTCTGATAATAAAGGAGGGAATGACCAGCAAATAACAGAGTAACCTGATGATGCAGAACAGAAAACTCAATAATAGCAAAGCACTCTCAGGGGGTGAGGTTGTGTTTGTGATTCAAAGAAACACGTCAGTCATGTAAAACCTATGGCCATGAAATCTTCCAACGAGTATCAGCAGCAAAGCTCCTTTAGCCCTGCCTGATGTAGACACAAGTATCTCTGTTTGTCACCTGTTACTGTGCCAGCGAGTAACACTTCAAAATGATTGCTAGCATATCAATTTTGGAAAAAGGAAAATCAATAGCAGTAGTCTACACTTGCTCAATAGACTGTTGGTGAAATCACCGTAATACTCGAAGTTTGTGAGGTGAGGTTTTGCTCATTTTTGGGCATTTTTATGGGGCAAGTAAACAGATCTTTTAGGAAGGCGGTCTCTATATTAGCAAGTGTTAAACTGTAAATAATTGACTGGATTAGCTGAGGATGGTAATAAAATAAAAGAAGGCAATTCAGCAATAGCAGAAAGTTTTGCTGAATCATCCATCAACTTTGCAGCGTGACGACCAGATCAGTCTGCAGACATGCTAGGAGCTCCATGAGGCTGCACTTACAAAGGTGCACTGAGCTAACTGCTAGCATCATTAAGTTAGCATGCTCACAGTGTGAATGTTAACATGCTTATATTTAGCACGTATGTTTGTCATGTTCACCATCTTCAATTAGCATGTTAGCATGCTAACATTTACTAGAGTTTTGGACTTTTCATAGTGAGATAAATAAAGGTGTTGACAGCAACAATGGCTGTGCTGTGCCAGTTAACGTGTCCCAGTAAGTCCTGACAGAGAGACCAGTGAGCCAGAACGTGCAGTACCAGGACCCTGAAACTGAAGCAGCTAAAGGGAATTCAGCCATCATTCATTTTAATATTTACACCTTCTTTTCTGCTGTGTATGTCAAAATGTCCTCTGTGAAAAAGGCCCATAGCATTTGAATTCAGATTCCTGTCTGAAATCTTTAGCTTCCAACACCTAAAACACAGTTGCTTGCATGCATCAGATCAGCTGTTTGTCTCTATTTCGTTATACCTGTCCAAGAAGGCACAAAGCCAGGAGGGTCACAGCTTGATCAGAGCTAACAACAGCAGCTGTATTAGCATGTGCTTCAGGTTCTTGTCCTACCTGCACTTGAGCTGGGCCTGCGCCTCCTCGAAGTGGTTTCTGAGGAACAGATCCAGGGCAGCCATGCAGTCCTCCAGAGCCAGCGACAGGTCTGACCGCGAGCACCTGCAGGACCAAAACAAACACAGAATCTGGATGAGAAAAGTAAGAGTGCTGAAAATACACGACAATGGAATAAATAAGCCAAGCTGAAGGACTTGATTAGTTTTGATGTCTTAAAATACAAAGGAGAACAATGTATTACATTTGAAAATATCAGTTTGACTGAAAAATGTTACCATTTAAATGTTACTGCAGTGTTCAAATGGTTAATCAAGCTACAATTTCACAAAGTGGGAGTACAAACATTCAGGCTGACTTTCTGAAATAAAACTTGATTCACATTTAAGAATCTTAAAGAAACAGATCCTCATCACTTTACTCTCTTCTGCCGTCCTGCAGTATCTGTAACCGTCTCCCTCACTCCAGTTGTGTGCGACACCATCCTGTTCTCCAAAGACTGACTTACAACGCTGAATGGGATGTTGGTTGTCTCAGTCACATATTCCTCCTTTCTTCTCCTCAACCACTTCACACGTGAAACAGAAACACAGCCAGTGTGAGGCAGGCAAGCAAACTGGCTCGAGAGAGTGCTTTGCTGTTAGTGTAATTGCTGCTTTCATTACACCGCAGATTACAGAGGGAATCAGCTTAAATCACAGCAGTTGTATAACTAAACAATTTTATAATAATACAAGCTCAGGAATGATTTTTGATCATTTGTATTTCCTCTTGTAAATCAAATTCACTGTTGTAAACTGTCTTTGTGAGACAAAGAACTACTTGTAGTTATTGCTGACACCGCTGCTGTGTATTCACAATGCACATGACCCTAGTAAAACCTAGGCACAAGTCATGACTGGGAGTCCGGCACCACCCCTCCCCCTCCACCCTCTGATGATTTCACTCACTGTGCTGATAATAGATCAGTTTAACTGCATACTTCATTTCTTCACTTCAGGGCGAGAGTAACACGCACAGCATGTGAAAAACACATGAACATTCAGCACAATGAGCCAAATGAATTCAGCTGATGGTAAATCTGAAACACTAATGGTATGCAACATTAAGCTGATTCATTTCTGTCATTCGTGTGATGACTTGTAGACACTTTCTCGATTCCCTTATTTGCCATTTATATTAATTTTGCCTTTTGTGAAACAGGAACTTGTTTTCTATTTTGTCTCATCTTGAAATTCAGTTTGGTGTTGTGCTTTGAACCTCCACACCACTGTATTGATCACATGAGCACCGCAGTTGTTCCTCATGTATGACAACTGCAGTCAGATTAAACTCTTGAATTCAGAGTTCGGATGTCAGCTGCAGACATTAGACAGATGCAGCAGAAGAGGAGCGCCTAAACTCAACAACCACAGCTACGATGAATGTGTATAACAGTGACTAATAGACAGCATTCACTTTACATTCCTACCCATTAGAAACACAGAAGAAGCCACTCAGCTCCTTCTCTCTCTCTCTCTCTCTCTCTCTCTCTCACACACACACACCACCATTAGGGAGCACACACACTTGTGCTACTTTGGCTAATGACATGCGGGTGACTGCTGTGCCCACCATATGACCTGCAGTGAGCTGAGCTTCCCGAAAACAGCAGCAAACTCACAATGACGTCTGCTGCCAGGGAAACATGTATGTTCGGTACATGTTTGTCCTAAAATGGACACCCAGCCAGGATAAAGTTGAAGACAAACAAACAAAAAGTCAATGAAGAGAAATTTTTATGTGGCACAACCAGTGCTACCCTGACGGATAAGCGGTACAGACAACCAGTGCTGTGTTGTAAATGAATTACATGGAAGTAAAACGGAGGACTACAATAATATTAACAATTAAATATTCTATAATTGAGTGTCTACTAACAAGGAAATGGTGAGCATAAAGGGATCAATAACGAAGGCATGAATAATTCCAGGAGGATAAAAGAAAGGTAACATCTCGTGTTATGTCATTGATTTCAGGGATAAAGCTACAGGGTCACATGTCTTCTCATAGTGGCCCTGACTAAATCCAATCAGGGTTTTTCTCTGCTGTGTCATAACAGTTTTCTCTCTGCATGCACAGAGGTGCAGTGACTTTAAACTGTCACTTTTACGTCAAACAGTAATCATACGGAGGATGAATTCCCGTCTCTGTGAGCCACTGGGCCTAACAACAGCAGTCTTGTCTTTGGATACTCAAGCCAAACTTAGCACCTGTCTTACTGTTCACATGCTGACTTGGCTCTGACGGTATTCATTTCCTGGACCTCAACCTTAACTGTCTGATCTCGACTATAAAACCTTTTAAAATGCTTATAGCCTACTTCACTTCTGATCACATGTTAGATGTGCTGTTGGAGAGCTTGTTTACTAATCTGACAGAAACAGACAGGGGAGCCAGCAGGTACATATGACATAACGGCTCTGATCACTCAGCCTGCTGTTGTTCAGACTGTGCAGGGGAGAATAATCAAATAAGTGGACTAATAGAAGTTACACTGATGGCAGCACACTAAGGAGGACAAACAATCAGAGGCATCATCATTTCCTTATAGCTGGAAACTAACTCAACTGGTCCTGACTGACTGGAAAACAAGATTTTGACAAGTTTACACTTTCAGGACAATCTGAGGCCTGAGAGCTTTGAAAAGAAAGAGAAACCAGCTCTCAGTCAGTGAGCAGAGAACCTGGCACAGTACAAGACAGTGTCTTTTAAATGAGGGAATAACTGATAATTGCAGAAAGAAAGAAAAGGCATTATGACCAGCACAATGAGGAGAGTCTGTTTGGTTCAGGAAGTGCATACCACAAATTGTCCCCATAATTTTGTCAGCTCAATTACTGAGTCCGTCTCTCAAGAGAGCAACTTGCACAATCATTATCACTGAAGCACACACACACACACACAGATAAAACCACTTAGCACACAATCTCTTTTCATTATACACACACCCCACATGTGCTCATGGAAACTAGAACGCACGCACACACTCACACTCACACACACACACACACACACACACACACACGAGTGACGAAGCATTAGTTTATGAAAAGTGCTGTCGACGCATTCGCTCATGCTGGTGTAGCATATTCGGTCTCACAGTGTTGACACAAAAGAGCCAAGCTGCCCTAATAATAAACTAAGCGAGTTTGTCCACATGCCTGAGTCTCACAGCTGGAACGAACACACACACACACACACACACACACACACACACAGACCTAGAGGCCGAATGAATGACAAACACACACCATCCAAACATGCAGCAAGTACCTTACCCGTTTGACAGAGTCTCTTCCTCTCCTGACATTTTCATCTGGCAAAGAGCGAGTGTGTGTGTGTGTGTGTGTGTTAGAAAGAGAGATGGAGAAAAAAAAATAGATAGATAGATAGAGAGAAATTGCAGAAATGAATTTGAGCCTGGGGCCTTTTCAGCGGTGCAGCGTAATGGTCTGCGTCTCAGCAGCCGCAAAAAGAGCAGAAGCAGCTGCAGAAGGGCAGGCGGGTGAAAGAGGCAGAGAGAGGGAAGAATGAAGGAGAGAGAGGGAGGGAAGGAGGGAGAACGAGAGGAGGAGGAAGGACGCAGCAGCAACAGCAGACCTTAATAAGATTGGGATGACTATCACACATGAGGGTAGAAAACACAGACTATCTGTGTTGTTTCTAACACACACACACTCACACTCACACAAAGCCTGTCCCACTTCTTCTGATCATCATCCTCATGCTACACACTGCAGTCTCCGATTGGTTAATACAAAGATGGGGGCAGGGCTAACAGCGTGAGAATTTCTATATATGATGTTATATATATTAAAAAAATAAAATAAATGCAAAAAAGACAAAAAAGATAAACAAAACAAACAAATCGTCACTCAACACAAAGCTTTCTGCTGCTGGTGAATGAAGCAAAGTGAGGCTTGAGAGAGAGCTGGTGTGTAGTGAGCAGCCCAGCCAGTCCCGTCTGCTGCAGTGTTCACTTTCTGCCACTGCAGCGACCAGAGAGACCAGAAATAGAAGAAGTAGGCTCGGCACAGTGGCTCATTCTGTGGCTGCACGAGACCAAATGTGAAATAATGAATGAATAACAGGCGATGCTGGGAGTTACGGCGATCACCACCCTCCCACTGGGTGTCTAAAAGTGTGTGTGTGTGTGTGTGTATACGTGCACTTGAAAGCAGAAGAGAGCCCATCATCTCCCATCAGCTACTCCACATCAGCAGTAATTAGAGACCTGCTGTACGTCACAAATAGGCCCCTTTCAGTTTGAATGGAGGCATGGTGGTGACTGGTGACTGCATCTGTGCTGCGACTAATAATCATTTCTTCAATTAATCATAAATCAATTTATTGTTTGGAAGTTTTTAAACCCCAGATAATAGTCTGGCGATGTCTCAAATTTACTTTTGTCCAACTAACAGTCAAAAACCCAAAGACTAATGATCAATCAACTGTTAAAATTGATGCCAATTAATTTCCTGTCAGTTGACTAATTCATTTATGAATTGTATCAGCTGTACAAATAAACAATAGCTGGTATGTTTGAGTTATCTTGGAAGACACTTAACAATCTTATAAAGTGAAGAAATACACACAGAAATCTGCAGCTGGAAACCTTATATAAATGATGGTTGTCCCCATGCATATTAAATGCTCAGCAGCACACAAACACTCTCTGCTAGTCACACTGCTAGCATCAAGAGAGCATAAAGAACTCACTCATGTGACTGTGTCCAAGTGCTAAGAACATTGGACATTTTTCACCCCCATAATGACAAGAGCAAAGCACTTTGTCCAGTACAGAAACGTGTTGGGAAACCCCTTTCTCTTCATAGACTGTAGTAAAAAAATAACAAAACGAGTTGTTGCTTCGGTCTCTCATGTTTGTGCTGTGAGGAGCACAGAGAGTCATGGGTTTAAGGTGCATATAACTGGATATGAAAAGCAGCCGTCACCCTAGCGAACAACTGGATTTGGCAGCAGAAAAGCAGGGACTGATGCCTCTGAGCATTTAGCTTAATATTAGAGCATGCAAAACATTTGTAGTCCAGAACACTGGCGGCGGGTCTTTTCCTTAAACGATTTTGAGTTTTTGTTGGACAGAGCAGGCTAGCTCTTCCCCCTGTTTCCAGTCTTTATGCTAAGCTAAGCTAATGAGCTGTAACTTCATTTTTAACCTACAGATACGAAAGTAATCGTAATCTTCTCATTTAACTCCAAGCAAGAAACGGAATAAGTGCATTTCTCAAAATGTCAAACCACTGCTTAAAGTTTCACCTACTGTAGAGATAACTTGTCATGAATATCGAGTGCACGAGTGCTATATTTAGCACATTTAACCTCAATTTATTCAGTGTATAAATAATTTTGCCGATGGTCCATGGTGTTTTCCTTCAGTTCCCTCCCTCGGCTGTCCTCCTCCTCTGGCTCCCAGTAAACCCTTTACATGCCTCGACAGAAAATGTGGGATTTGTCGACTGAACAAGCAACTGGTTCGTGTGAGTCATAAGCTGACACAAAGAGAGGAGAGTTTACTCTCAGGTTGTCTATCTTGAATTATTGATATGCTGAACAGCAGGGAGAAGCTGTGTTAATGCCAGTGACCTTTGATGACCTTTACCTCAACATTTTTCAAAGAACTAAGTCCTTAAAGTAATCTTTTCCCTGTCATACAGGACAGTAAAAAAAAACAAGTGCAGTGAGAACATGAAGAATGACAGGACCGATTGACAGTTTGACTACACGACCATAGCAAAGCTTTGCGTTACGATCGGTTCACTGTCCGCTCTTACCCGTTGGACGGATTTGTCGATTCCAGGCCATCTCTGTTTCCAGGGAGCTGTAACCTAAAACAGAGGAACAAAATCGAGGCTGTTTAGAGAAAAGAGGCAAATCTCAAGGGCTTGAAAACCAGCTGAAAGGGCAGCTATTGTTTGAGGAACATGATCGCAGGCCACAGAAAAGCAGACACTGATAGGTGTGGACACTCCCAGCCTACTTAATTCTATGAGAGCATTTCTCGAGAAATGAAGGTGTACGTTTTGGGAAAATGTCTGGGAAATCAATCCATTATCAGGGCAGATCTTGGCAAAGTTCTGGTGATGAATTATAAAAACAAAAATCAAGACAAAGAGAAACTCAAATCATTTAAACTGTAACAAAGATTTTGCTTTCATCTTCCGTCGTAAGTCCTTCAGCGGGTTCAACTCACCTGAAGTCTGTGATGACGGGATCCAGTTCTGGACTGTTTATGACTGACACCCTGGGAAAAGTAATGAAAGTGAGTCTGGGTATGACAGTGTGTGTGTTAAAAACACACAACAACTATTGCGACAACGGTTACTATTTCTGGTTTCCTTCGCGACACAGGCGACTCTTCCTGACTCTAAGAATAAATGAGCGCATGCACAATGTGAACGTACCGGCTTGGGGAGTCCGGGCCGTCATGTACGTCTTGAGCCTGCACGGCATCCCTGCGAATGAGTCAAAGGTCAACTTAGAGAGGAGGTGAGAATGGATGTCACGGTGGTGAGAGGAAGATGCGTGTCAGGACACTGCGAGTCTGAGTTTTGTACAGATCATTTCAACGCAAAGTGTTGCCAGAATAGTAAAGCTACGCATGTGCAATAAATAAGGGAGATACAGAGAGTAATCACAAGCCAAATGTAATCATTACACTCGATGTGATCAACCAGGCAAGCAACAGTGACGAGACTCCAACAACAAGGAAGCACATGACAGCAGGAACACATGACTGAGAGAACCGAAGCTGCTTATTCCTCATGTTTTATGCTGTAATTTTCATTGTTATTAAAAGACAGTTTTCAGATATGAAAAACTTCTGAGACCGGATTAAAGCTTTAATGCTGTCAAGATGAAAAAAAGAAAGATTTTTTTCTTTTTAAAGTGTTTTTGAGCTACAACACTGAAAGCCTGATTGACCACATTTGTAATGTAATGCTGCCTAACAGGCTTCAAAACTTAAATGAGAGCAATTAGAAGGATGTTAAACTTCATACACAACTTTTCCTTTCCGCTCACAGTGAAATTATTCCGGATATAAAATCTTTTACAACAAAAGGTCAGACACCGGCTGAAGGCAAACTATAGAGCTGTGCCTCATTTCAGCTAATCGTGCCCTAAATGACTAAGGGCCTTTTCTTACACTTGTGTACTGGTGTACAGTGGTATGCGAATTGCTTTATGTCCATATCTTGTGGTGTATTGTGGTTTTACAAAACCAAAAGCTTTACATGTTAATTACACTTTACATGTAAAAAAAAAAACTCTGTGCAGCACATCCCTATCAGGTGAAACTGTCTCTCTGAAGGGTGAACTTTAATAGCAATCTGACCCCCCTCTGACTTTATGAATGAAGCACAAGCCTGCTCACTTGTCTCCTCAGCATGTTGATGTCAGTGTGATGACAGTGCGTTATGACACTCATAAAGAGCGACTCTCACCGTGAATACAGACAGACAGGCACCGACAGAGCCGGCCAGGACTTGCACTGATATTCGGAAGTTTTCTCCTCTACTCACTTTTTACTGTCATTTTTCTTCACGCTTTGTCTCCAGCTGGTAATAAAACTCATCCCACAGCGGTGAGCTCCGGTGACAGGGCAGAAATATCCCGGGCAGAGCAGGCTCACACGGCGGACATGAAGTGGACAGGAGCGGCTCACACCGACACAAGTGAAGGTTGCTGCTGATGGTCTTCCTCCTTCCTGACTTGAAAAGGTGTGCTCATCATCGTAATGACTTTCCTGTTTAAATGCACTGCAAGGAGGCTGCGGCAGGCCCTGGCTTCATGGTCCTAAAGCCGTCCGATTTACATCATGATTAAGCTTCCAGAAATTGTACGTACGCTACATACGTAACGTACGTGTAAGTACGTATGCATGTATAAGATAAGTTGAACTTCCCACAGAGGGGAAATTCACTTGTCTTGGCAGTGCAAAAAGCAAAAGTGGGCAAAACAGTTTCAAAAATGAAAAGAGTTATAAATTAACAGTTTTGAAATAAACACAGTACAATATACTACTGTGTATTTCTACAACATATCTCTGGGCGTTCAGGGGTCACGATCCCAGCGACAGTTTGTGCCTGAGTCACATCAGGCGTAAAAATCCCTTTTATTTATTGGACATTTATTCCACTATGCACATACCTTATGTTGTTTTGCACAATTAACCTGCACTTTATAACTCATTTCTGAGTAGCAGTCCGTTTGCATGTGTTTACACTGCGGCTCTTTAGTCTCTTGTTTTATACACACAGTCAGTCTGCTGTATTGACTGTTTTTCTCTGCGCTCTATTGTACTTTATGTAGCATATGTTAGTTTATTTAGTATGTTTAGTCTGTTTTTCCCACTAACACTTAGGCCTTGTTTGGTTGTTTGTTTGCTCACTTTTGAATAACCTAAACTGCTGTAATGGGCTACTGGATGCTTGAATTTCCCTCAGGATCAATAACGTATCTATCTATCTATCTATCTATCTATCTATCTATCTATCTACTGCTATGCAGACTATATGCATATCAGCATAGTGGTATGTATGTATTTAAATGCATAAAGCAAGTTAATCATAATTCATTTCCAAAACGTGCAGTTTAAAGTTTTTCTTTAAAGTTACTGTTCTAAACATGATTTTACAAACTATGTCTGTATCTTTTAAATGTTAACTTTTAAGTCCTTTAAGTCCTCTGATGAAGATCATATGATGAGATCAGAAGCTCCAGAAGAGCCACTGAACCGACCTTGCGGTAGGATTATTTTAGCAGCTGCTCTTTTCAATGTCAAGAATGAACTTTAAAGATAGGAATTATTTTAGAAAAGTAATACTTTGAAGTATATTTTCAAACGAGAAACAGGCCTATGCTTCAGGGTAGAAATATTGCTGACAAATACCTGCTTTAGTCAGTCAAAATGATTGACTTTTGCATGAAAACACACAACTCTGACTACATTTTTTTTTTTTATCATTCTTGCAACCTTTTGACTGTATGCTTGTGTTTCTGATTACTCTGCAAGAAATACATTAATCTAAAGCACTGAGTTTAAGTACGACTTCAAGGTACTTTCCCACTTCCTGTTTCTACTCCACTACATTTCAGAGGGGAAATATTGTATTGTCATTTCTACTCCATTATATTTGACAGCTACAGATTTTTACATGCACATCTCAGCTCAAATTCAGCTGCTGATTATTCATACAGAACTGCTACAATAATAATCCAGTACTATAATACACATAACAGTACAAGATTCTGAAGAGGACCACTCTACATAGTGGGTACTTTAATTTTTGTGTACATGTATGTTTTATTGATAATAGTTTTACTCACTGATGGAGAAAGTATTCAGATTCTTCACTCTAATAAAAGTCCTCCAGTAAAAACTTTGTACTTTGGTACATTTATACAAGTATGAGAAACTTTCTAGCTACTTTGGTGTGAGTGTTGCATTATTATGTGTTATTTTAATGCAGGACTTTTTTTATGCAATAGAGGAACACACACACACATACAGCAAAGGTACACATGTTTAATATTTATTCTGATTCAATTAAATGCATTACATATTCTGGCCAAACCTCCCAATAAGGATTTTTTTTCTTACATGTTAGAAAATACAAAATAAAATACAATTAGCTTGAGTTTTAAAAAGCCTTTATGGGTAAGCCTAGAAAGATAAGTGGTTCTTGATTTGTAAAATCTGAGGAGTCTGTACAAATGACAGTAACGTGTCTGGTGGCCTTTTCTATGTGAGAGAATGAAACTATAAGATGTAGTATGACGAGAGGCTCAGAGGTGAGGGTGGAGGACAGACAGACAGACGACTCCCGTTGTCTTTGTCAACAGATGAGAAACACACTGAGCAGAAAGTGCAGAATCAACCACAGACAGTAAACTGGTTAAACACGAGAGGAAGAAAACAACGGTGCTCAGTATACACAAGGCCGAGCGGGAGGAAGTGTCCAAAATATTGTTCACTGTTTGGTCTGACGTTAGCAAAGAAAATGAAAAAAGAAGGCCTCCTGCGCTACATCCAAGTCTTCCCTTGTTCACAGACCGTCTATCACAGTTTAGCACTCGGTGTAAAGTAACTTAGCCCATTTTCTGGGCCAGCAGGCTGCTGTGAAGCAGGATGTGATGCAACATGAGCTTTTATCCTCACAACACACCAGCAGCTTCTTTTGCAAGTTAAATCCCCACAGAGCCTGAAGTGGACAAACTGCTCCGCCAAAATGAAAGAGACTCGAATCAACTTCAACAAACTTTCTGTAAGACTTTGAAATCCAGTTAACCTCTCAGGGAGGAGAGAAGAAAAACAAAAAAGAAAACATAAAACAATAAAAAAAAAAGGTTCCTAAATGCTAACAAAAGAAGCACCAACATGTGCATACTTTGAAATGGATACTGAGTAACACAACCATCAGCCACTCTGCTGTGAGGAGACGGCTCTGAGCCCAACATCATCCTCCAGCCTCCCACCATGTTGGAGGAAGTTCTCTGTGTGGATCATTATTTAATGCACTCTGTGAGTAATCACAGCAGGTGAAGTGGGTATAAATCTGTTTTTCCACGCTCATACAATCATCCCTGACAATCCAGTTTCTATTTTTAAACTCATATTTGTTTGTTAATGTCCAAAATAACATCCTTTAATCTCATGCCTCATTAATAAAAATGTCTCTGGAATCAACCAGATATTAAAGGTTCATATTAACTAAAAGATAATAAGTATTTGGGTGACGACATTTCACAGCTGCATCATCTAAATCGCAGATACTCAAAGTTGGACTCGGTCAAAACAAACAAACAAACAAACAAAAAAACCAAGCATTTGTGTTCTTGTTTTTGTGTAATCCCTTGTAGTGCGCCCTGAAATCTGATGCAATCAGTACATGTAGTGGATATAGTTTCATTCCTTTCACTAAAACGTTTCAGCACAGACAGAACAGATGCCGGGCAAAGCAATGTACTGCTCATAAACAACATTAAAGTAGCTAGAAGCTGAATGTAGTAGTTGTGATGGATTTGTTCAATTTTAGTATAAATCTGCACATGCATTTCACATATCAGAGGATGGGTGACTTCCAGTTGCAAAAAAAAACCAAAAAACAAAAACATCTTTAGAAAGCTCACTGTTATCGTACAGGACTAGAAAATTATGGTCACTCCATTTAAAAAAAAAAAGCCTGACTCTTCAGTTTTGTTACAGTGCCTCCAAAATGCTTGCCACCTTGAAACTACAGTTAAATATTTAGTTTCAGAAGATTAACCAACAGCTGGAGGGAAATTAGGGGATTTTGGGGCAAGTCGTATGAGTAAGTACGTTCAACAAAGGAAATCTCATGAAATTCGACAGAAGTCGGAGTGAGCTGAGTTAAATCTGGTGAGTACTGTTAGTGGATGAAGACAGGAGTTTTGACAAGGCAGTTTCAATCTAGTTCTGAGTGTAGGTTTAAATAAATTACATTCTGGAGAGTTTATGTAGCCTGGAGTTGAAATCAACTGAGCAATCTTAACATCTAACAATCTCTAAATCCGTATTCACTGCATTTCATTCAACAATCCACTCTTTACAGAGCGCACACTCCTTCTTGGTTCTCCAAAATGAAACCACAGAGGCCAACAGGATGGAAAAAGACACAAAACTGCAATGCCACAGTGAACACAGTCTGGGGGAAAGGGGGCGTCGAAAGATTCAGAGATGGGTTTGTTCTGAGACAGTCTCTTCATGGGGTCAGCAGGTGCTGCTGAATCAGTCCTATACAGTCCCCACTTCGCTTTGGTGCGTTCTGGGCTGGGCCAGGCTGTGCTGTGCCGGGCCGAGCCAGCGGAGGAGGGGAAAGGAGCTCCTCAGGAGAGTTCAGACTTGCTGAGTGCGATGGCCAGCTCCAGGTCTTCTTGTTCCTGCTGGGTGAGCCTGGCAAGTCGCTCCTTTTCCTCTCGCTCGCTCTCGCGCTTTGCCCACTCTATCATGTCTTCCTCTGTGGGATACTGTGCCATGAACACACACACACACACACACCCCACACACACACGAGAGGGAGAGGAAAGAACACATACGCAGAGAAATAAGGAGGGTGAAAGGAGACACAAACACAGACAAGCACGTGTACAGTTAACAGATTCTCAAAGATAAATAAAAACTTAAACCTTCTGATGACATAAAATCAACAATAACAACAACACCCGGCTGATATAAGGCATGCAATTAACTTTATATTATACATTTACATTATGTGCTCCATAAAGGATCTGCTAAGTGCAGGATGGTTGGGTCTGGCCCGGTAGCACCCAAGTAATCATGTTTACAGGAATAATATGTCAGAGGGAACGTTTTAATGCTGAGGGGGTATATGAATGTGCTACTGTCTTTATGAGGCCAATATCATTATAGCTCAGATAAAAATATATATCAGCCAGCATTATAATACAGTTTTCTTTTTAAATCAGCACATATTCAATAAGAAACCTTAGATTTGCTTCTTTAAGAACTGTGAGCTACATGAATGCCACATTTTAGAGTTGAAATTTAAACTTGTCAGAAATCAGTGGTGGACAAACTACTACTATTACTTCTTTTCATTTTTTTGAGGCATTTTTGCCAGAAAATTTGACAGGAAATGAGGGGTAAAAAAAAAGTGACAGGAATGACATACAACAAAGGTCCCTCACTGGAATTAAATCGGTGATGTTTCAGTCTACGTCACTTGAATTTTAGCCACTGGGCCACCGCGACAACCATGTACGCTGATGTGTATCTGTCGGGCTCTACGGTTCCTGTTTTGTGGTGAAAATGAGAGTATAATATAAGGTCGCCACAATATTTCTGTGTTTCAATGCAGTGCAAAGAACTGACATTTATGTTCAATATATTGACGTGTCATTGCAGGAGAACCACAGGTATAACTAAAAACTCTGGTCCGTAGTTAATCCTGTCTGTGTCAGTAAACCTGTGACTGTGAGTGGACATGCACAATATCAGGACCATAACACCTGAATGTGACGCAGCCATCATTATCATTAGTTACACGTGTGTTTGGTAGGTTGAGGAAGTCATGAGGAGGGTTTATCACTGTGTGGTCTATAAATCCAAAATGTCATGTTGCTTTCCCCTTACAAAACACAACCAAACTGCAAAGAAGCGACAAGAAGCCATTTACATCATTTTCCCTGGATCAAAGAGAGTTTGACCCTCAGGTCTGTGGAGGCATGTGGTGAGGATAAAAGCAGGGATGGAAATGGGATTAAAGTGTAAAAACGGGGATCTCCACTGAGAAATGAATGGCAGTTGTGTGAGTTAAATCATTAACTGCAGGCTCGCGACAAAGACGCAAACTTTAGAACACACAGCACGCTGGTTAGGACAGTTAATCTTCACAAAAACTCATCATGCACAACTTCATTATTCTCAAAGAGTGACAACAGAAGCAGGTCACAGGTCATCCAGTATGAATCCACCCATGCAAAGGAAAAGCAGGAAGCCATGACGACGTTCACTAGGAGATGTTTTAGAGCCGATGATTTGTGAGTACGGAGAAAAACATGCATGACGAGAACGTTTAAGAAACATGTAACAGAATTTAGTAGGGAACATGCATTTATTACTTGTAGTTGACACATCCCACTGCTGCTTTTAAGTGTGAACGAAATCAGACAAAGCACTTAGCAAGAGGAGTGATACGTTGTTTTGCTGAAGAAACCCTTCACATATCTGGTACTTTTGTCTTCTTTAATTAAGAGTTACTGAAGCGATCTGATGGCGTTCTGTTAAAACACTTTAAAGGACCATTTTGGAGCTTTTTCACATTTTGTAGAATTTCCTTAAAGTTTTGAATTGCTGCTGACCTTTTTCCAAAGCGTACCACACTGTATGATTAGACATAGTTTTCCCGCTTTCCATGTGGCCAGTACCGTATCAAAACATTTAAGGACACAAAGCTGGCTCGAGATGAAACTGTGCGTTCACCTTCATCATCCAACGTAACTCAACAGTGCAGACCCAACAGAACTGACCAACACAGGTACGTTGAGTGAAAGTAAATAAATTTAAAGCGGTGGTGTCATGGATGCACATAGAAGCCAGAGATGGTGCCCTTGATTCAACTCTTTATTCAACCTTTATGACAGAGATGTAAACACAGAGAGAGAGCGAGAGAATACAGGCGATCTGTTTCTCGACCGGACAAAAGGCTGAATGGACTGATAAACGAGGGGATGAATGCATGAACAGACAGATGCATGTGTAAATAAATAATGGAAAAGGGAAAACAAATAAACACGGATCTGAGGAATGGCGGAGGCAGTGGTACGAGCGACTGAGAGCGAGCCAATCAGACACACAGTTAGTGCGTGCAGGTCGGGGGTTCGACAGAGACATGCAGTCATGTGACAGCAGAGAAACTAGAATAAACACTACGTTTTAATAGTAGACATCCATCCCAAGACCACAGCATGACAGTACATTTCTATAATACTGATTTATTTACAGATAGATCAACAGGGGGCTCAACGACTCATCTCCCCGTTTTTTGTCCTCAGCAGTGGGGACTTCTTTTATTTTTCTAATGTTTGGCATTTGCACATTTTTTAATGAGTGAGAAGAAAAAAGCAAAATACTTATGAGAGCAGCTTGGCTCTTACTTGTGAGCGGAAATTTGCGAACTGCTCCACAGTTTTCCAGTTTTGTGAAACTTTGATAGCTTCAACCTCAAGTTTCTACGGTCTGAAGCTGAATCTCACTCATGATGCAGCCCTCAATGCCCTGCATCGCGTTAGTCGAATGCGACAGATGTGACAGTTGTGCCGAGTCACCAACAAGCCACTGGTCACACCCCGAGTGACCATTTAGTACCAACGGCAATTGGAAATTTATCTGAGGTGCAGCTTCAGTGTGAAATGTGCACAAGATGAAATCTCACTGAGGAAAGAAATATGCACATGCTGTAATGTCAGTGGGCTGAGTTGGGATGTCTAACAAAAACCAAATACAAGCAGCCTCTCATCTCTCCATTCACTGCCAACCATGAGGAGGGATCAAGATAAATGTCTATAACTCATTCATTTGTAACAGAGTCTATGTGTCTGTTGTCTACAAATATGTTGGAGAGTTAATATAGGAATGTGTCTATAATTGCTATAATGACATTTTCTGTACATTTAAAGTTAGACAGTGCAATTTCAGTCACAGGGCTTAAATTAAGTATAATCTCAGTATAAATCAGTAACAGAAAAATAATTACAAGAACAAGGAATCTTTACATAGCATGGAAATATTGCATTTACAATAAAGAGCTAAAATATACACGAGCAGCAGCAAACAGGATGCAAGAAAAACAAAATCAAACATAAAAGATTTAATTGCTTCTGTTAGCTTTGCCCAAGAAAAGCAGACTATCAAATAAACAAAAGTAGCATCAAGAACCTGCACTACGATGTGTCACTTAACATAAGCCGATAAGTTCAGTTTTTGGGGACTTTTTTTTAGGCAGTGGATGGAGTGATTTATAAAGCTGGCCTGATTTGCTTGATGACTGTGATTTCATTAAACAACGAAGTGTGATTTATTAGCAGGAAAAAAAAGAGGAGAGGGCATGACTACTGAGAGTCAGATGAAGGTGAGGGAGAGGGCGAGAGGGAGGTGCTCACTTTGTCAAAGCTGGCAAATCGGTCAGCTTCCCGTACGTTGTGACGAGGAGGGGAGGAGGGGGCGAAGGGGTCGGCTAAAGGATCCTTTGCAGGCAGGGAGGAAGAAAATTCTCCTGAAGACTGGGGGAGGAAGTGCCCTCGTCGCTGGAAGGAGTCAGAGGACTCTGTTCTGGAGATGGACGCTCTCTTACCTGAAAAGGCACAGACAGAAATATACAAGCGTCAATACAGACACACAGAATAAATAAGTCACATTGCAGAAGAAGACAGACCAAGCATGTTCTAACAATAAGAGCAGTACAGTTGGATGACAGTTACATCTGCATGCTCAGACTGAACAATGTGGGTACTGACCTGGAGGTGGAGGAGGTGGTCTGGTTGGTGTACCCGTTTTGGGGGGCAGGGCTGGGGGAACATCAGAGCTGGCAGACTGACTGTCTTCTTGGAACAGGTTCTTATTGTTGATGCCAAACTGGTCAGTACCGTTTGACTGAAACAGAAGGTAGTTTTAAAAAAAGTGTTAAATAAATAAACAAAAAAACAATTGAAAATGACACATGGACTGTACAATAAAATCACAGCACTTGTGAGCCTACTGCTGTTCAGTGCCTTTGCTGGATACAGAGACAGCATTTTGTAATCCTGGCAAAGGTGAAAAAGATAAGGAAAAAAGTTGGAAACAATGAAAAAAAAAAAAAAACGCACCCAAAAGCTCCTGTTTGACTGCTTCTGCAGTCTGAGGAGGAGCCATGGGCCTCAAATGTCACACCACAAATAAAAGCTGGGGAATTTTTGGTGTGAGGAGCTCTCTCTTTTTCAACTTTGCCAAGTACTCCACCCAACTGGGCACTGAAATGTGCATATTTTGTTGCTGTCTTAACATCTGTAACCCTAGTCAAGTATTGTTGCTTGTTATATGTACGGAATGATAGATTTAGTGTTCAATTCTCCCACAGAATGAAGTACTAACATTCCAGCTATTTCGTACCAAAAACCACAACATGCTCAACAAGTCACTCACAGTCTTCTTGGATGTTCTGGTATTACAGGAGCAGAAGTGAGCTCACACTTCCGTCACCTGAGCTGACATTGATATTCTGTATGTTTTATTCCTTATCAAGTCTTATTTCAAACTGTGTGTATGTGTGTGTGTGTATGTGTAGCACAGAGCATCAACAACAAAACTTCATTACCTTCGTCAAGGCACTGAAATCTGCAAAGCCCCCTCCAAAGGATTCATTACCAAACACAGCAGCAAAAGGATCTGAAACACACAAGAATTTAAAACTCGCTGAGCACATAGAACTGCCAACATCCATACAGACACAGCAAGTAGTCCGCTTTGTGCAATGTAGTCTGAGCAGCTGCAACCTGTCCCCAGAGGGTGGTGCTGTGCCACAAAGTCATACCTGGATCTGAGCTGGCGTTTACCGTAGTACCACCTGGAGCAAACGGGTCGTTGGTTGCTGCAGTGTCCTTCTAAAAACACAACACATAAAGCATTCATTAATCATTAAATATTACAATAAAGCGTGCTGTGGACGTGACTATCCTCAAGCTTGATGTGATTAACTGTAATTTAATGGAAACAGCTGAAACCAAAGTATGAGCCTCATTTCATTTGTCTTGTTTTCAAGGTTTATTTTGCTGTACCACTAGGAGGCTCTAACTGCTTCTTTTGATTACTATTTTCCATGGGAAACCTGGCCAAGACAGCAAGACAGACAAAACAACAGAAACTCAGATATATAGATAAAACAAAACTCTGTATTACTACAATACTGCAAATATCTAAAATGAAAATTGGTACCCCTGAACAATTCAATGACTTGTGGCTTTGTTATTTTTGACCACGCGAACTTCAGTTATATTTGCATTAAACACGAAGTGTTTGGCTAAATGTTAAAAAAATGTTTTTGTTCAGCTGGTTCCAGGCCTGCTAAGTGCCGTGTTTATGATAACTTTCCATTGTGACCATGTTTCACAGCCAGTCTACTCACCACAGCCAAATCAGAGCTGGGTGGAGAGCAGTTGAATGGATCTGTCCCTCCGTCCTGAGAACCAAACGGATCTGCCTCCCCAGAGGCGTTCACTTTGCCTCCAAATGGGTCCGAATCAGCCATTTTATTCCCCGTGGAGGAAAATGGATCCTTGGTCGCTGAAGCTGGATTGGTGGCTTTGGAGGCAAAGGGATCTGGACCTCCGGCCGCCGGTGCAGCTGCTGATTCATTCAGCTTGGCTGCAAACAGGTCTGGTTCTGGCACACCAGCAGTGGTACCAAACGGGTCAGCTGACGCAGAGAAAGGGTCGTCGGAGGAAAAGGGGGCGCTGGAGGTCTGTGTGAAGAAAGAGTCTGCAGCAAAGGGGTCAGACCCTTTGAAGGGATCTCCTCCGAATGGATCTGATTAAACACAACCAGCAAAAGAAACAGAATGTGATTCACAGATATTGTAGAATTGATACAACAAATGCATACTGATGTATTTTTTAGGATCTGGTTTACATGAAAGAAAGAAAGAACATCATTTTCAAAAATGTTTAAACTGGAGACGTTACCTGCAACATCTGCTTTTCCAAATGGATCATCTTTGAATGGATCGTCTATAAGGTGAAACAAATAATAATATCATAATAATACAATAATAACAACCACCTGCCTATGTTGACATCATATTTACAGGGCTTTTGTCCTATCTGTGCAACAAATTGTTCATCACATCATTCTGAGGGCACCTAAAATGAAGAATAAATTAATAAATACAATCTCTAAACCAAATCAGTTTGAGGGAGCAGGTCTTTTACCAAACACAGAGAACCTCTCTTCATAGCTATTTTATCTGCAAGCTGTTAACTAAACCTTAGACGTTTGTGGGGACTCACGGTCAGTAAAGGGGTCTGAATGGAAGAAGTCCATCTCAGGCAGGGAGGGAGGACTGGTCTGAGGCGGCAGAGAGCGAGGGCCGATTTGAGGTGGTAACGAGGACGTGGTCGCTTCTGCGGACTCTGCCGGCTCCTGCTTGCTCTCTGACTCAGGCGATGCAACCTGCTGAACAGCGACAGAACTGTGCTTAACACTTTAGTAAATTACATGAATATCGTGTTCACACGACACACTTGGATTCTTTCGGTTGTTTTAGATCCAAATGCATTCTTATTGTGCTTTTTGGAGCATTTACACCCACTGTTATACTGTATGTCACGCATGACTAGAATATGCTTGGTTAAATGACACTAAATGACAAATATATACAGACACCCCTGAGGTACAGAACACTACAGTAACTTGAGGTCTTAACCTGTGGTGGGCTCTCTTTAGGCGATTCCCCTGCATCATCTATGGCCTCCGAGTAGATGTCAGGCGTAGAGCTACGGTGTTCCTGGAGACAACACAACAACAACCAGTGTTACTCACAGACACATACTCTGACGTATTATATTATATGGTGTAATACTTGTTTTGCTATGAATATAAAGCAGCAGGGTTTTGTATGACTGATGAGTGTTCAGGAGTGCATCGTTGGAATAAGAAGTGATTCTGTTAGCTTTGCAGTAGATTCTTCCCCACTTCAAAGGGACCAATAACTAAGGCAAGTGTAATTATTACCCTAACAGTGTTCTCCTGTGGCTTGGTGAGGCCTGACACATTATTGTACAGCTCAGAAGAGGCGAGACTAGTATAGAGATCATCCAAGGCGTCAGTTTTTAACATTTCCTCCTGTGGAGTCTCTTCATCTTTCTCTTCGTCCTTTTCTCTCTCGTTCACTCCTTCGTTCTCTTTTTGATCTGAATGTTCTTTCTGCTCGTTGCAGACAGCTGCTGGTTCTTCCTCCTTCAGCTCTTTGGGCTGGTCCTCCTGGTCGAGGTCCTGCTGGAAAGGATCTGCATTGGGGCCTGCTGATCCGTTGACCATGACAGGAGAGCTGTCCTCCAGGGCTCTCTTCCAGCTGAGTTGAGCAGTTACTGACCTCTCCTCCTCCTGTAGGTTGTTCAGTTTCTGCTGAACCTAAGAGAGCAGAGAGATGGAGAGGTCAAAACAACAACAAAAAGAAAGAAAAATAAAACTATCCTGGGATAGGATCCTATCTCCTATCCTATTTTCTATGGAGAAAAGAATCTTAATAGTCAGAGCTTTGCATGGTTGAGCCAGGATTAAAACCTCTCATGTGCACAAGAGACAGACTCGCATAAACTGACCTGTGCAACTTGTGTAAAGGAGTCGTGGACTGACTGTTGCAGAGGTGTAAGCTGCTCCTGAGCAGCCTGGACCTTCTCCTGCAGCCTCCTGCTCTCCTCCTGCAGAGCAAGGAGCTCCTCTCTGGCCTGGACCAGCTCCTCCTCATACTGACATATCCTCTGTTCCTGCTCCTCATGCTCAGACTGCAGTGACGAAATCTGTGACAGACATAACCAGTATGAACAAGCTGGCAGGAAAACGGAGTCACGTGACTGGAATGACTTATTTACACTACTGGTGCTCTTTGTTAATAGTCAAGTCAGCATTCCAGTACTAAAATAAATCATCCTGCTATAAAAGAAAAATCCTCAAAGGCCTACCAGCTGGGTTTCTTGGCTGGTCTGCTGGCGAATATGAGTCAGCTGTTCCTCCAGAGAGCCTTTCTGTTGGTCCAGTTCCTCCAAGGCCTGCTGGACCTTCTGACGCTGAGCCTGGAGCCGCTGCAGCTCCTCGCTCTCCCTCGCCACCTCATCCTGCAAGTCCTGCAGACATTAAGCCAAAGAGGAGACAGGGTGCTTGTGTTTGTGTGCTCTTTCACAGGAAATGTTAAAAGAGAAGAGGGAGCTTAACAGCAGACTTCAAATTACACAGGTTATTTCAAACAAAAAAAAACCAACATACAAATAGAAGTGCATGGATCGTGACAGAAGGAATAAATGAGTGATGGTCAGGTGGAGGTCAATTACTTTGGGTGAAGGGCAGAAATTCTGGTAATCTGACAAATACCAAATATTTGAAACACTCCATGTGTGCTGTCTAATAAAGGCAAAACTGACACATCTGACAGGACAGCAGCAAGATCGGAAATATCTCCACCGGTGTGATGCGTGAACAAATGCAGTTTGACAGCTTACATCATAGCTACGTGTCAGTCAGTTTACAAGATGAAAACAATTCTCTGATTTTGCTTTTGGCTTTTTTATGCCAGAAGCAACAGTCCAGAAGTCTCTGGCTGGACTCATACCCAGGATGTTGCAAATATAATTTATAATTTATCTTAACAACTTTTCCAGCATGACACCCCACATACTCAACTAAAATGGGTAGATTATTTTGTGATTTTGCACACATTGTACTCCTTTTCGTCCAAAATGGTGCTTTCAAGTGCATATATATATATATATATATATATATATATATATAGTGAAAAATGCCTTCCCTAGTCAGAATTTGGCCCAGACTCCCCTGAGATCCGCCCACAACTCAGACCTTATTTCCCAAAGCGGAGCACACTAGCCCTTTAAGTCATCAACTCCCAAAAATAGAGCACATCATCTCTAAGGCTCAGAGCAGGCAGACACACCTACACAAGGACACAAGCCTCTTCCCCTCTGAGAAACACTAAATGTGTTTCTGAAGCGACTGCCGACCAAAGGTATTATTGATCTTCTCCTCCAGTATAAACAAAGTGAACAGTTGCTTTAACACCTACGGCTCCTACAGCTGAAATACATACATACTCACATATGTATACTAGCTATGTCTGAAACACCAGTCCAGTGAAAAGCATTGTTAACAACAATAAGAGAGTAAACGTCTACACGACCACTCCATCAACACTGTGTGCCTATAAATCCCTGTTTCTCTCCATGTCCACTGCAATGGGAAGAGAGACGGACTACAGACAAACAGAAACAGCGCTAGCTTACCTGCACTTCGCCGGTGCGCTGTCTGATGGCTTCCTCCTTCTCCTTGATCTCCTCTTCCACAGAGCTCTTCTCCCTGGGGGCCCAGCACAAGAGACAGGAGTATTTAGCCACCAAGGACAGAGAGGGTAGACCCGGTACTCCAAGTCCACCCAGCCCAAGCCAGCTCTCTGATGAGCTTTCTTTAGCCTGTCTCTGAACCACCTTCACCTCTTCTCCCTGAGCCACCATGATGTCCTAAAGTCACAATTCAACAGTACGGAGAGTGTGTGTGTGTGTGTGTGTTCGCCCTGATATGGAGAAAGGTGGAGTGTGTGTGAGAGACTTCAGGGCTGCAGACACACGGTGGTGTAAGCACGGCGAGGGTGAGTGTGTTCGAAAATGAGCATGTGCTTCCTCAGTCCAATGCGTGGGAGATGAGGAGTGAGAAGCTGATGGATGCCTTGAGGATGTAGGGAGGAAAAAAAGGGAGGAGGGACGAGTGATGATGAGCCAACCTACAACATCTATCATTTGTGCTGCCTGCATGTTCATCCTCTCTACCTCACTCTTTCATCCACCCATCGAGAGAGGAAATGGGACGGGCGGAGTGAGGAGTAGAGATGCATAATGTCTTTTGTACAAACTGCCTATTTCCCACTAATACTACTAATAAAAAGGCACAAAGGTTTCAGTTTATTATATCAAATATGTCCTGCACTTACTGTGTTACACTGTGTTGATACTGTAAAACACCAACACATCAGTCCATTTTACTTGTCAAATCACTATACTTCATCATTAGTCATGACTGAATGTGTATTAAGATAACTGAAGGATGTAAAAGGGTCCATATTGCACCAATCACACTGGACTGTGCTGGATTTAATTCACATACATGTCTAACATTTTTAACTCAGACTTCTTGAACATATTAAAACTATTTAAAAGGTGAATTATGGATGTACAACAAATGTACAACCCCCCCCAACAACTCAAAAAGCAGAGAAAAATCACAACAATGATGAATTTCCTTTTGATTTAAATGTGCTTGTCACTAAAACTGAATGCATCTGGAAATACTGGAAAAAAGTTCTGATATTTTTGAAAAGGGACACTAATCAAACCCTGGTAATTATTTATGTAATTTTCACCAGGCTGCTCTATTATTTTCTCCCACACCTAATTATTTCCGTCTGTTGAGGCAGACAAAAATAATATGCAACTATAATAACATAATAATATGCACAACAGGCTACAAGAGTGTGATCTGTTTTGTGTGGCTTTAGATTTACTAATTGCATGTACATTTTGTGTTATTGTTTCAGCTCTGAGAACAGCATTTCTATACCATGAACAAAAGGTAACATTTCAGTATGAATCAGTATGAAATGTACGTAAAAGGAACACACAACAGCACGACACAAAAACAGACATCAACCTCTGTGCTTATCTTGTGCCAGCCATTTCAACACTGACTAAAAATAACAGCAGCTGTTTTTAATATTCTCTCCTTCTCCTTTCACATCAAAATGCACAATTTCTGAGATAACAGTACATCTTTTAACATCAAACCAACTGCCAACTCAAGCTGAGTATCACTCCATTTCTGCTCTTACCCGGCCTCACCATCCTTCTCTTCCTGAACTGAAGGTTGCTGCCACATCTTGAAGCAGGCACAAACGCCCATCATCTTCTGGAGCTCCTCTCGAGCTGCTGCCTGTCTGACACTCTGATCTCTGTCACTTAGTGAGCATTTCTTTACATCTTTGTTACCCCTCGTTTCCACCTACTCAACTACTCAACCGCTTAGAGTGTGAGTGTGTGTGTGTGTGTGTGTGTCTGCATGCAAACATCTGCTTGGTTGTTTGTAACGAAAGTTTGGGGCGGTTGGCGTGGAGGGGAAATTCCTGACATCTCACTCTCAGTTTTCATTATCAGCGAAGACAAAAATTTGAATGAAATTAAAATGAAATTTAAACCTGTTACAACTGATACCGACAGTGAAACCCCGACTATGTGAAAATAAAAACACAAAAATACATAATCAAAAAGAGGAACTGTTAATTAAATCTGCTGTTTGCAGATATTTTATGCAATTTGCTATAAAATATGTTATGGGCATGCTGTGTTAAAGCGATAATTAATTAATGCCAACAATTATTTTATTGCACAGTTATTTTTATTATAATAATTATTTTTAAAGTCCGTTGCTCACTAGCTATCTAATTGTTGAAATAAAAAAAATAATAAAAATAATAATAGTTGTCGGTGTTAATACGATAATAACGCGTTAATGTTTTGACAGCCCTAGTAAAATTATTTTGTTTAACACTATTTTGTATGTTTCAGAAAAAATACTGTATAAGGGCATATAGAAGAGGTGAATACATCAGTTCTGGTGTATACTACATATTCTGTCCATCACTTTTCCATACCGCTGTCAAAAAGCAGCTTCATGGCCAGATTCCACAGTCTGTAGCCAATACACACTTTATTTATTTGTTTTCACTGAACTGTGGGTGTGAGGGTGACAGAATCCTATATATTTGAACCTGTGTTACCACATATGCACAATGTATCTGGGAGTCCCTCCAGTCTACTCAGTTTGTGGGACACGCTGCCTCCTGCTGGTCACTACAGGATACTGTCACTTCTCTGACAGCAGCCCTTCATGCATTGGATTTTTACCCCAAGAACGTCACATTATACAAGTGTACAAGTACAGGCCACCTTTAGGCTACCTACCTGATTTAAATAAAAATGTATATGAGAACAAAAGCTTACCTTTGTAGTTCAACAATCTCATTGCTGAGAGAGTCCAGTTCCTTGATGGCAGAGAAGTCAGCTGCCAGGTTAACCGCGTTATTCTGGGGAGGAAGCGAAGCAGAGGATAAACTCGCAAATGACAGCAAAACAGCATAACGACGATCACATCTATTCACATATGGAAGGTACAGACCCATTATGTAACACAGGAAAAAAACTGCAAAATGACTCATATGCTAATAAAAAAATCCTGAATACTTAAGACATAAAGCTATCAAAGCACGGCACAAACAAATGAACAGCAGAGCTAAACTGATGGCTTTACAAATATTACACACAATGGCAGGGAGGGAAGCGAGACAGGGAGAATTCTAGTCATTGAGCTCTGGGTCCGAGGGATTTGTGCAGATACACTTTGTGTGTCTTCCAGTGCTATGCAGATGGAGACTCCAACAGTCAAAAACAATGACAAAGAGAGAAGCTGCCTGTTAAAAGTAATGCGATGCCCTCGAGTCAATGAACGATCACACACTCACTCAGGATTGTCCCGCGGCACACGAGAAGTGGATAAAAAGAATAAAACATACAGAGCAGACACAGAGGAAACAGCATAAACTTGTTGCAAAAGGAGGGAAAGAAATACATGCAGCTGCAAATTCCATAATGCACAGATATGCAATAAATATCAGTCACTCATTACGGAATACTAAAATAACAATGATATGCAAAATATAATAAACATATAGACACGGGAAAGAAGTAAGCATATGTAAGCATATGACCAAAGTCAGATTTTTCTTGTGCTTACAAAGAAATGCCAGATGTCTGATAAATGTAACTACAGAACAATCAATTTCAGGCAGTATCCAATACAGACAGCAATTCATACAACGCCTCGGCTTACTGTATCTCACTTTTATCACTCTGGTTACAACAGTCATTACTAATGCTGTACAGCTGGTCTGTTATTCTAATTAACGCCATCAGTGCCATTACTAGTAATCCATCAGCTCTGCTTCATGGAGACCAGAGGCAGAGATCCGGATTTCTATATTTATTATTCATAGACATGAGTGCTCAGAGCAACTCACCTGTTTGATGTTTTGTCTGTCAGACGGAGGGATCATCTCTGGAGAGAGACTCTGCGGAGGGTCCAGGCCTTTAGTCAGCTTCTGATTGATCAGATAAAGTGCCAGGGCAAACTGCTCTCGGGTCAGTTTCCCGATGTCTCCAATGTCACAGAGCTCCCTGAGAACACAAACAGGCACAGGTTACATAAGAGCGTAACGATTTACACCTCGGGCAACGGCTATTTTTGATAGCCTGACTGATCATCTTGTTCAGTGGCTGTGGTAGCCAAAACACAGGACAGTCAAAACAGAAGCAAGTCAGCCATGTGAAGATAAAAATCCATATGACGTGATATTGTCCTGTGACAAATGCTGTTAGTCCTATCAACAAGGACTGAGCTATTACAGCACTACTTGTTCACTCCATATATTGTCATTACATTAACAATTATAGACATTATACTTCAGAGAAAATTGTTTTCTCATTTCATCCTTAATCAAAATCTTAAATTTAGAACAACACGTGATTTTACACTATTTGTGCAGCCAACAGTGACATTCTTGTTCACACACATTTACCAAACATTCACCACGTTCTGTTTCTCCACCCTGTAACATTACTGCTGTTATTTCCTTCTACTCTGTACATATCACATCTTTAGCATGTTTTAATATCACTGTTGTTGGTGATGTTTCCGAGTATTTTCATCTGGCATTATAGGGTTTATTGGGTTAATTTATTTCTCATCCAAAACACGGGTCATATGTTGTGCAGTTTAAAAAGCCCCTTTCATGCAACAATTTGTGATTTTTAGCAAACATAAACTAACTTAACTATAGAATAAAAATAATTTCATATAAAGCGATGTTAGAATTAATACACACAACATAAGTAACTACCCAAGATGCCTCCAATGTATGTGTGTTTTACAGAACTGGCCTTACATTCAGGTACTGGAGTTGAGGGCAAGTTTTGCCGTCCCTTCTTACCAGATTCGTGCGAGTGTGGCAGAGGGCAGCCCAGTCTTGAGGAAGATATCTCTGACTTCAGGTCCTGACACCAGGCCGTCCATGTCACCGTCTGTCTTGTTGAATAACTCGTCGTACTTTGCTTTGTCTGCTGGCGAGACCACCCACTGCACAGGCACCAAAGCAGACTTTTAACTGGTTGCTTTGCAATGGAATTTAATACAACCTGCGCAGAGGACGCAACACTAACTCAAAATCAAAACTTACTCACCTTCACACTCCCTCTCGTCTTGTTCTTTTTAAAAACACACTGAACTACCCAATTTGAAATCATTTTAGATGTGTGTTGTCGCAGCTATGTGGTAAAATAAAAGTACTGCATGCACAGGAGAGATGGAGCAGGTACTCACAGGGACAGCTGCTGGTGTTGGAACAGGAGCTGGGGCGGGTTTAGGGGGGTGGGGCATGGTCTTAGAACCAGCGTGGGAGGAGCGACTGTCTTTGACTGAGGGGGGCGAGGGTAACAGGGGCATCACGGGAGGCACAGAGGGTTTTTTCCTCTTGGAGGGTGGAACCAGGGGAGGTGGTAGGGACATGGGGACAGGCTCTCCCTCCAAAGCTCTGTACACCAGATACATGGCCTGGGAAAGGGCAACAAAAAACACTGATAAAAGGCAATTACCAATGAAGCATCCTGTAGTTATTCAGTCTCCACACTTCTTCTACATGTCTGGACTTTGTTCCATTCAGGAGGACAGAAATTATTTCATCACTCCCTAATAGCTTCCAAGATTGTACATGTAACCTAAACACAAATGTACACAGACACAAAAAATATAAAAAATGGGCATAGAAACTTTCAAATTTATTCCAAATCTATGCATGAAGCAAAGATATTCAGATAGTGAAGACAAGGAAAAACATTTTTCTGACAACAAGAGCAAAAAAAATCTGATATGGTAGATCAGTGCAGTGATCATCTGAGGGTAAAAGTACAGAGCTGAATTTAATAGCTCAAAAAGAGCCTAAGCTGAAACTAACTGCAGACTAAGTGTAATCTACGAGGTTCTCTTCAACCGGCGTCACTCACTAATTTCTTACCACAGAAAATTCATCTCTGTCCAACATGCCGTCTCTGTCGAGATCACTGAGCTCCCACACCTTTGAAACACACAGAAATTATTGTTAAGCATGCATCATTACAAAACTATATAAAGGATGTTCCACAAAGCCCTGACTCACTCACTCACAATTCTCGCTTCCTGATTTCATTTTCTAGTGGTCACACAACCCTTTCACATCCCTTTTTTAAATTTTCCACACTGTATGGTTTGGTATGAGTATTATTTCTCATTGTTTGTATTCATAAGGCAGGTGTTAATTAGCTAGCCGATGTTTTTGAAGCGAATCTACGTTGATTTGTAACTAATCGCTTATGTGATTTTTAAAAGCATTGGATTTTGCCCCTCCTTTAGATTTGTCAGTGTGCATGTGTGCTTATTTTTAATCTCTGTTGTAAATGTGTCCTTCTTGAAGATAAATACCCTGCCGAGGATGTCCACTGGAAGTTTGGAGTTAAGCAGGACGGGCTTGACTTTGTCTCCTGTCAGAATCCCTCCTACGGGACCCAGACTGTCAAAGATGGAGTCAAACTTCATCTTCTCCTCAGGCTGAAGAAAAAAACAAACAAAACAGAAGTATGACTGTTACAGAACAACAATTCAATGAAATTACTCTTACAAAACACATAAAATGCTATGTTTGTTGAAGAAAAATACAGTAACACAATAACACATAACTCAGAAATATCAGCTGTGAAAAATAAATTTTGGTGCTGTGTGTGTTAAGCAGCACTCAGGAGTAGAGAAACTAAACTTGATGTCTATGAACAAACAGTCAAACAGTCAAACAGTCTGTGTCTTTGAGCAGACTTGAATTAGGTGAAATTTCATTTGAACAAAACAAAACAACAACAAAAATAAAATTCACAAGACTCTGGACACGTATTATACTGAAGAGATTACAAAGACATCCTGGCAAATAACAAATAAACATAGCTAACTACGTTACATTGAGACAAAAAGACAACAAACTTGTGAGTGCCTCACCTTGACAACCCAGGGAATGTCAATAGCCACTCCTCCTGCTGACAGCGGGCTGCTTGTATCATGCTGGAGACAAACAAATCTCAGTTATTCTCGGTCTCCTCTAACAAATTTCAATGACTGTCAGTGAACATCAGTAAAATATAAAGCAGCATAATTTAAGGTGTCTGTCATGACATGCACACTGTATGATGATAAAGTATATTTATTGGTAACTTTAAACCAATAAAGCAGCATTTAAAGCAGACTTACAAATTTGGGGGGAGGAACAGCCACATTAAGGCTCTTGAGCGCCACCTCCAGGCCATTTTGAGCACAGGCAACCAATCGCAATGCTATGAAGAATTGCTGAGGGGAACAGAAGTACAGTATGTGACATAAATATAACGATCATATGCACTTGGTGCACAAAAATAAAACAAATCCATTATGATGTGACTCTGCAGTGCACTTATACCTGTTTGTTCAGAAAACCTTTACGTTCAGAGTCTGCCAAGTCCCAGATCTGTGGAGATACACACAGATTACACATTTATTAGTATCAACATAAACAGTAAAGACAACACTGCTGCCTTGATCAAAGTCTCTGCTCACCTTCCCCAGGACCAAGTCAGCCAACCCCGACCTCTTCAAGAACACAGCTGCATCGCCCGCCACCACCCGCCCACTGCCGGTCGGATCAACCTGCACACGACCACCAGACACATCCAGCCGCACACACAGTCATTAGAGCTTTTACTGTCTCAGAAACACCAATAACACATCAGTACTGTCAAGAATGACACTCTTATTAGTCAACAGATTTAGACCAGAATGCTGGAGAAAAGTCCAGAGTGCATTCTCAGCAGTCACACCAAAGCAAATAAAGAGCAAATGAAAACTGTAACAATTGTCCTGTGGGCTAGTGGAGTGAGTGAGTCACTTAAATCAATACTGATAATAAACCAAAGCTATTTTCTCTGCAGTCTATTAGTCTGATATTGGATCTGTTAGTAGTCTTTCATGAGGCTCCCAGCGAGCTCCCCTGACATGTTGGGCAAAGGGAAACATTATTAATTCATTGAGGTACTTCTTTTACTGGACACAGAGAGCTGGTAGGTGAGAACGGCGATCACTGTTCACTACAGCACTCTTTTGTTTTTGTATTTCATATCCAGATCAACTTGCAGCAAAATACAGTGATGGTCAAAGCATCTTAAAATTACTACAATAAAAAGTAATAAGGCTCATCACTTATTGATATCCTCTGCACATATCTCAGCCAATGCAAAAGACATACTGTTTTATAAAAGACACAATGGGCTTTTATCACTAGATCATATTTTGTTGTTTTTAAGAAGATATGTTTGCATACCTGCCGATAGTACTTGTCGTAGATGGGATTTCCACTGGAGAGCTGTTCAGGAATGAAAAAGATGCAATATACAAAATTAAGTTTACAGACTGAATCAAGCCAGCCCTAAATAAATAAATAAATAAATGAAGCTCAGATATTTCTGTCACTAATACAGCTGAATTGTGCGTCACTGGCCTGAAACATTTGCCAGAGAGTAGTGAACAGTGACTTTGATCACTGTTCAGACAAAAGGAACAAATGCAACGAGTCACTTAGATCATTTTGCCAAAGGAAAGCCCTCATCAGAAATGTTTCACCACGAAGGAAGGTGTCCAGCACTGCAAAACTCTCCAACAGACACATTCATCTGGCAACGATACCATGCAGAAAAAGCAACAGCTACTCTTGTGAAGGTGGCACTGGTAAATGTTTGGCATTTTTACTTGGTAACTGACTAAAACAACTAATCATCACAGATGTTTGCAATTAATTATATCAGTCAACTAATCATAATTAATCCTACTTTGTTACTTCCAAGCAGAGAAGTTGAAATTTCATGGAAACAAACAGTATGTGTCTTACACCATACATAAACATCTATGAGTCAGGATGATGAAGAAAGTTTCTGCTGAATTGCACACAGAAAGAATAACGGATTGTGAGCTGTCTGACTTCAGGATGCAGGTTACACTTCCCAAGACTTCCCATGGTCAGATTCAGACAGTTACAACAGGGCGTCACTCCACAGACAACAACTAATATCTCCTCCTGTCATATCCTCCCTGAACAACCCCCATTCCTCTGATAATTTGACTGTCCGCTGCTGGGCTGAACAGGAAAAGAATCAGCAATCCCTTCCCCATATAGCTGAAAGTGACAGTTGGCTGTTGTGCTTTTAATAATACCTTCATATATATATATATATATATATATATATATATATATATATATAGCACCTTTCAAAAACAAAGTTACAAAGCACCTCACAATAAAACATGTAAAAACATATACAGAACTTAAGAATATTGAGTTTCCCTGCCTGAAAGCTCCACAGCTGGGGGGCCCGAGCAAACAGGTGGAGCTACAGGGGAAAGGAGTGGACAGTCCATGTCTGAAATGTGAATTAACTGGGGAGTGGCTATTCATCCAGTGATTAATGCCATCAAAATATTTCTCAACAGATAAACAAACAGACAATCACCGTCAATTCATAATGTAAAAAAAAGGCAGGACTATAGCAGAGATGTGTTAAAAATGCCAGTGTTGTTACAGACTTGCACAAATAGCTTTGGCACAGAAGAGGACTTACAAGAAAAACGGCCTGTGATCAGCATAGTTATCTGTAAGCTTTCTCAACTGACAATTTACACTGAGATAACCGTTCCTTCACACACAAACACACACACTTATCTTTCTCCGGCAAATACAACTTATTTCTGTGACACACAATAGTGTGCCTGGAACTGTTGGCGGCTGTAACACTGCGGTCATTGTACTGGTGACTCTTTAATTGAGCATTGAAAAAACACCCCTCAATCATTCCCCAGCTAGCCCAAATAAAACTGCAGCAGAAAGCAAGATACATTGCAGCACAGGAGCTGACAGGCCCATCTGATCTGATTTAGAAATTTCAACTCCCTTAATACACCCAGGGCAATAAAGCACATTAATGTCTCCAGCCACAGTAAACAGCAGGTCAGTGAGAAAGTTATTAAGTGGTGGAGTTGATAGCACATTTAAAACAAAGCATCTCTGTCTGACAGACATATGGAGTGTCACAACACAGGTTTTTGAACTCATCTGAGGCAGCAGACAGCTCCTGTCTGTTGTTAGAGGCAACAGTGGCTCAGGTAACGGTCTGGCCCTGCAACCTACTTATTAGACCTGGCTGCTACCTGCTAAATAACTCATTTGCCGTGCAAACAAACACATTTTCCCACAGCCTGCTGTATTTAGTTTTGGTAGCAGCAGACTGACATTTTGTGACAGCAATGCTGGCTAGTGGCTACTAAAATCACTTCCTCTTACTGGTTGCAAAACAACTGACAAGACTATTTTGAATTTTTCTGCTATAGACACTAAACAACTGCAGTAGCTAACGGGCTAACAGTAACGTCCACTTCACAAAGGTCACGGAGAAAAACACGAAGTGAACCCAGTGAAGCATGTTTACTCCTAATAATAGCAGCTTGGTTATTCAGTCTAACCATATAGCAAGCTACACAAGCAGCAGTGAAATACCAAACGTAACGCTGGGCTAAAGCGAATAATGTCCGTAACTTGCTTTATTTTTAGCGGAAAAACAATGTTTTCAGAGGCTTGTGGCAGTGAACAAAAATAAGACAGCACAGCCACACAGTGAGTGTCTCGTAATGCCATCTCTTTGGCCAGTACCAAATAGCCTGTCGCAAAATTAGCCTGTACAAAACGTGACAATATGGACTCCCGACCGAAGCGAAGCCAAGTTACGTTACATGGCTTGTGCCGGGTTTGAAAAAGCGGCTCTAAAACAGCCCAACACTGCACTCAAACTAGCTGTTAGCTAGCAAGCTAACTAGCTAGCAACGCCCTTACGCAGTCCCCAAAGAGATTAGGCAGAAACTTTTCCCAGTCACAGCAGGACTAAACTTCCAAAAAGAAAGACGAGGGTCGAGGCAAGCTCGCCTTTCTGCCCACCCAGTTTCACTAACACTGCTGAAATGTCTCCGAGCAGAGCGGACAAAGCCCACGAAGCGTTCGCTGTCGTTAGACATGAGTTGTAAGACAGTGTTACCTGAGTAAGAGACAGAGTGGCAGCCATAGTGTTTCTGTTTCCCACTGCTTTCATGCTGCGCTGCTGCCAGAGACAGACAGAGGCCGCTGAAAAACATGGAACTGGACCTCAGAGACAGGACTCATCTATGGCTGGATCACAGACTTGACTCCTGACGATCATCTGTCATCCGATCAGCGCAAAGCATATGTCCGTAAAATACGTACATGTAAGTGGCCTGTTAAGTCACAAGTAATTCACAGCAGTTTATCTGTTCAGTTAAATTTCTATAAGTTAAGTTTCACACCATGAACGCCTCAATGCCGCTTCAAAACCTCATCAGAATCAGAATTGGTAACTGTGTATCTATCTATTGGTTTAAAAATTGTCAGATTTAATCTGATTATAAAACTGAAGATAGCGGACTAAGTCTATGAAGTAAAATAACTAGCATGTATAAGTTTTTAATAGTAGGAATTAAATCCTCCGGGTTGTTAAACCCCACAAAGTCCAAAAATAAACAAATAAATACAGAAGACATGGTTCCATTGTTGTCACCGATGGCCCTGACAACAATGGAAGAAATACTTCTGTCCTGCATTCAAAATCTTACTTAAATTAGAGTAGATCACTATGGTTTCAGGCCTTTTTTTCAATGTACTAATTTATTACTGTTAGATAGATAGATAAATAGATAGATACTTTATTGATCCTGAGGGAAATTCAATCCCAATATTACTGCTATTAGGTGGAGCTACTGCTATTGTGTCGTTCAGTCTATAGTATATGTAGTTTTGTATGTGGGATCTAAGCCCGCAAATTTACGAGCTGTCAGATGAATGCAAAAAAAACCACATTTCCCTTTAAAATGGCAACGAGTAGAGGTATATAATAGCATAAAATAAAAAACAGTAAAAGTATCTGACAATAGTAGTAATAGTAAATGTATTTCCTTTCCACCACTGCTATTAAGTGATAATCAGCTGAATGGAAAAAAATAAAAAATTTGTTACTTAAAAAAAAACAACAAAAAAACAAGAACAAAAAAAATTCCCCAACATTTATCCATGTAAATGCAGGAAGTCAAAATTTAAAGTCATTTTACATGTAATTTAAAAAAAATGGAGGCCAAAGACTTCCGTCCATTTTCTTCTGGTTGTTTTTATTGGACAGAACACCTGTCTTTGTTTTTTTTTTTTTTAATACACAGCAACATGAAAATTTGCCCACTTCAGTTACTACCATTAGTACAAAATGCATCCTGTACAAAAGGATCATCTTTCAGACAGTTTGGGACAGTGTGTTGGGTTACAGCAGTGCAGAGATTAGCATCAGAAATGAGGAAACTGGTTGCTTACACCAACTACAAGTAAACCTAAAGTGAACGCGTACCAAAGGAACAGAAGGTTTTCTGCTACTGGAGTGCTCTTAATGTACATCTGAGTTTGAGCACAGTTTATTTAGACACACGAGACTACAGTATGTGCATTGAAGTGAAAAAGTGTTAACTATACAGTATAAAACTATGCAAGGGATTTCACCTTAAAGCACCCCATATTGCCATCCCATGGACGTCTGCTTTATTCTTTATCGGGTTGTCAGATATATGTTGTCAGTCCTCATGCACTCTTGTCCCCATGACATTTCCACTTGTCTGAATCAGAGGTTTAAACAAGAGCAGGCAAGATAACCTGCATCATGATGTCTAACCCTGTCGAATCCTTCGAGGTTGACGTAGCTTTTAAAAAGGGGGCCAAGAGGGGGTCTTGAGACCGAATGACAAAATTGACCGTCTAAGAATAACAAAAAAAAACAAAAAAACAAACAAAAAAATGTGACACAGATTAAGAAAACAAAAAAAACACATGAGGTAAACAAAAATATTTTCATGGTATCACCCACAAACCAAATATAATTATTTTTTTTTTCATGTCACCACAACATTGTACTTCATAAAAACCCAGATTTTTGTAGAACACAAATGATAATTTATATATTTCTGTTGCGTATAAATTGCAGAACAATTGAGATTTATGATTTTCTGTCTTGACATTCATTATGACATCTTCATGTTTCTATAACATCAATAATAATAATAATGATAATAACAATAATAATAATAATTGCCCTTTTTCACCTACTCCCTTGCTTTGTAAACAAACACAGAAATGAAAAACTCCACCCCACCCAACCCCCACCCCGGGGTGTCCGTACTGAGGGTTTATCATCTCCGTCTCCAGCCTCGTTCCATTGGCTCATTGACACAGACAGTCTGGTTATTTTTTGAGAAGTTCCTGCATGGAGTTTACAACTCATCCTTGAGTTTAGAGTCTGTGCCTTCATCGTCCTCTTCTTCCTCCTCCTGCTGCTCTTCCCCTTCATCCTCTTCCTCATCTTCTTCCTCCTCCTCTTCCTCATCCTTCTCCTCCTCCTCCTCCTCATCTTCGTCCTTTGCCTCTTCTCTTCTCTTTCTGTCCTCCTCCTCACGCTTCTTTCTCTCCTCCTCCTCTTGGCTTTCCTTCATCTTCTTCTCTGCATCCTGGAGAGGATGAACATGAAGACAACAAATTAAAAGACACACATTTACCATTCCCTATATACACACACACCCCAAAATATTTAAAACAGATGAGCAAGATATATGCCTGGTGAAGATAAAAGTTTTAGGCTGACCTTAGTTTTACCCCACGTGTCGTTGCCGACTTCCTCTGCCAGATTTGGGTCATTGGTGATCAGGAAGTTATCAAAGATAGTACCAGACTTGACCTACGTCAGAAAGAAGCAAACAGTGATGCATATTTTAAGAGCAGGTACAAATACAATGAAAGAAAATCATTAAACAAATCAATAAGACACTCAGCTACAATATCTTCTTACCTGCCACAGGTCGAGTCCAATCACGCCGATGCTGTC
Source organism: Scatophagus argus (assembly GCF_020382885.2). Lineage (NCBI taxonomy): Eukaryota > Metazoa > Chordata > Actinopteri > Scatophagidae > Scatophagus > Scatophagus argus. The sequence goes on along the minus strand of NC_058498.1, from coordinate 13,703,484 downwards.
ATATTTGTAGATCTCAGAATCAGCTGTGTACTCTGGGTTGTCGATCTCAGGGTGGATCCACTTCCCTTTGTAGGCAGGATTGTCAATCTCTCTGGGTTTCCACTCACCCTGTTGACAGTAAACAGACAGTGTGGTTAATGTCAGAAGAAAGCGTCAAAGCTCATAGAATGCTTCAAAAATATAGGCATGAAAAATAATGCAAACACTCTCCCTTGTTGTATAAGTAAATATTTTCAGCACGTTACAATGCAGACTTCACTTGTGATGAAACAGGCCAACAATGGCTCCCTTATTCTCTCATGCATCACTGACAGCGATGAATAACTGCCATTTTAAGAGGGGAAAATACACGTGTTGTTCCTTCCTAAAATCTCTGAGGTCACTAAATGTGGCATACATTTTCAACTGAGAAACTCCAATAAAATGGTATTAGTATAGAGTTCTGGGTAATAAATAAGGAGCAAATAATGAGTTGTTTCACACACAGCAACAGTGTAACCTATCGACTGATCATTGTATATCGAGGGCTATAATTATTTGCTGTTTACCTTGTAATCAGGGTTAGTGACCATAGGTGGCTCCCACTCTCCGTCCATCTCATCATCCCAGTCATCAGGCTTCTTAGCATCAGGATCTGGGATGTTCTCAGGCTTGTCCCAGTCCTACAACATTGATACGGCAAAAGATGAATGTGTGGAAGTTAAAAGATGGACTCAAAAGGATTGTGTAGAGACAGACTTTTGGCTTGGTTCAAGGCGACTGACCTCTGGTTTCTTATCATCAGGGTCGGGAATCTTCTCCTTCTCATCCCAGTCCTCTGGCTTTTTGGCTTCAGGGTCCTTAATTTTTTTGGGAGGCAGGAAGTCCCAGTCATCCTCCAGATTGCCGGACTCAACCTTCTTATTGTCGATCTTGACCTCGTAAGTGTTGTCGGGGTTGACGATCAGTGTGTACAAGTGAGTATACTCATCATCCTGGAAAGTGTAGGATAGATTTTGGAGGTTTAATTCACCACTGATTTATCTTATAATGTAAAACACTTTCAGTATCTCCTTGCTGGTTTGGTTTCATGCTCATAAGGACAATAATAGTGTTAATAGAAATGCTAAAATAAAACCCAACTCAAATGTTTGCCTTTTCCAGAGTAAACATGAAAACAAGAAACGTTTATTGATGTCTCACCTTGCATCTGATGTCCTTGTTAATCAGATGGTTCTTGCCTTTGTAGTTAAAGATGACATGAACCTTCTTTGTGCCTGGGCCGCAAATATCAGGACCTGAGCAAGCAAACAAATAAATAAATAAAATTCCAGAATCCAATCTTTAAACCAAACCTTGTGACTGTTTGTGTGTCACTCCAACAAAAAAGCTGCCAAACTGTGATGAAACATTAGGAAAAAAAAAGCCACCAACACAGATCATCAAAGATAGCCGAGGTGCTTGTGGTCTTACAGTTGACTTCTACTTTTGTCATGAGGAAGAAACTATCTAAAAACTATCCACACTCACCAAACATGATGTTGTAGACAGAGTCTCCATGCATGTCCTCCTGGTTGAGGTTAGAGGGGAACAGTTTAATGTAGCCTCCACCACAGTCAATGTTCTGCTCATGTTTCACACTGAACTGGATGACGAGAGGCTTGCCCTGGTTGTTGAAGTCATCAAAACGGGACGACATGGCGTAGAAGCGGGCGTCCTGGCTCGTCTGCAGACCTGTGGTGGGAAAAAAAGAAATTACTGCAATGACCAAGAATCAACTATCATTCATCCATCCATGTGGTTTCTGTAAAATTGGACGGGTTAGTTTAAATGTGTGATGTCTCTTCTCATGCTGTAAGCGGCAGAAAATGCCTGTTGTGACGATGTCAAGCAGAGGCAAATATTGGAGCTTCTCCACAAACAGGAAATAAAGAAACAACTTTTCAGACACTCTGACAGCACCCATGGCGATTTCACTGGGATATGGGACCATTTTCAGAGTCACAGCTTGATGCTCTGCATTCAGAGTGATCTCATTTGTGAGGAATATCTGAAACAGTAATGACAGTCAGTACTTCTGCAACTTAAAATAAAGTGTCATTCACCTCCAGCTCTGATCTCATGGGTCATGGGTGAAAGAGTTAATTTTGACTTTATATCTAACACCATCCAGTTTCCATTAAAGATTATAAAAGAATTCAGAGAGTGATATGGAAACGAGAACCATATCATTTTAAAGTCTCAGTCAGGTCTTTCACTAAACCTTTTCAACACAGACAAACAGAGCATACACACTCATGCTAAAAAAACACAGCTTACTGGCCAAAACAATGTGGGAGTTCACCACAGATTCACAGCGGGCGGATACAATTTAACCTTTTCACTCACCTTTGTCCTTCTCTGCATCTCCATAGAACTTCCCTGCAGTCAGGACAAACCTGCCGTAGTCAGACTTGTGCTTGGATTCCACCCAGCGACTCTTCCAGGCATCTGCACAAACAAGTTTAGGTTCAGCTGTATGGCAGTCACTCACAACCTGCTAATCCACCACTGATGATGCATCAGCGCAGGTGCACTGGGAATGTGCTAGCCAGAGGGGCACACGTTATCTGACCGCCTTGACGACCTACATGGGTATTTGTTTGTTAGACCATGTAGGTGGTGATGAAGGAACAAGACGGCGCAAAGGTAAAGAAGGGTAACAGTGAATAACCAGGGGAGAGATGTGCCGTAAGGGGGGATGGGGAGACAGACAGGGTTTGATGATAGCTGGGGGATGGAGAGGATGAAGAGGAGGGAGAGGAAGGGTGGGGTGAAGAGGGTCAAAAGATGAATAGTGCCCATGTAGACTAAATGCATCTAAAGCTGAGCAGTAAGCAAACACTGCACCACAGAAATCGAGGTAAAATTATAAGCTATCATGCAAAAAAAAAAAAAAAAAAAAAAAATCTTTCCAACCACCCAACATGAAAAATAGCCATCGGCTTGCACCTCATGCACTGACTCCACACTGTAATATCTCATAAATGACCCACCACAACACAGTTCAATAACTAAAGTATATTTCCGTGTAAGGAGCCTCACCCCCGTCTTCAAATTGCTCTCGGAAATACACAGTGGATTCGGCCAGGACAGATGCGGCCGACACGGCCAACAGGAGCAGCGACAGGGCTGTCATGGTCACGAGCTGAAGCACGCCGCCGAATAAAAAACAAAACCGAATCAACTGTGATTAGAGATAATTCAGTGTAATTTCTCTTCACCGCGCAGGAGCCGCAGTTTGTCAGTCCACTCGCTCATACAGTAAGGTTACAGTGGAAAAATGCTGAGGCGCCGCCGCGGCTCTCCTCTCGTCTCGGAACAGATGTCTGAAGCTGATTGGACGTCGGCTGCGATCCTGAATGAGGAAGCGTTACCCCTCTCGACCAATCAGAGACGGGGAAATATAGACGGATGTTCACTGTAACCAATGGGAGCAGACCACGCGTTCGCTTGATACACGCCCAAGGAAGGCTGATGCACCTTGGATGAATCATATGTATGGGAGGAATCAGTCAGCACAGATATACCAGTTTAAATTTAATAGTATTACATTATTCTTAACGTATCTGGAGCCAAACTAAGTGAACTAATACGACAGATGAAAAAACAATTTGTTAATTTCTAAAGATTCTGAACATGTTTTCACATATAGAAATAATTCGTTTTGATTAACATTTTTTATGTTTTTCACTAAAACAATTCAATAAAATACTTCAGAAGTCTTAAGTTATTCTTCAAGATGTCTCCTGTTTTACTGAAAAACTGGTGCACATGATGCACAAGCTCTAAATTTCCACAACACTCTTCAATAAGCTCCATATTGGACCAACATCATTTTCAAGCTACATTCATGTGTTTTTAAGTGAGAAAGAAAAACTTTTTCCCTTCAGCAGATGAATGTGAAAACAGCCATGTAACTCTGCACACATATCATTATGTATATTATAGGGAGCAGTTATATACATTAATAAATATGCTACCCATTATATTCTTAAGAAATTATGTGAAACACCTGCAAAAATTTCTCAACATAAACTTCAAAGCAAAAGATATTTCATTTATGATGTTGGTGGACCAAAACAGCAAATATCCACACATGAGAAATTGAACCCAATGGATTTGGGGTATTTTGTTCTAAAAAAATGACTCGCACAATATTTTATCATCAAAACTGTAGAAGAATATTGTTGCTCAATTAATTAACTGATGTTTTAATCTCTTGATTTGGCTGGACTTTTTTAACCACTCCTGGCATGATGTGCTTCTGCTGCATAGAGAAATAGAAAAAAGGCTATGAAAGGCACCATGCAATATAATTCATACAAAACTGTGACTGCGTAAGTTTTTTGATCAATGAATTCCTCTCAAATTACTTCTTATTATGAAAAAAAAACAGCTCTTGTTGGTTTACTGTGGAAGTTTATTTTTTTTAAAACCATTTCTGACATTCCTTCATTCAGTTCTTCTTGTGATATGACCCTGAGCTCTTGAGAACAAAATCACTAAAGCTAACAATTCAGACCAGTGAGAGGGTACTATAACACACAAAGGATGGCAATAAAGCAATAAAAATAAAAACATATTTGTTAACTATGCCCCACATTAACAGCAGTATGTTATATAAGGTTGATGATACCTGACATTTGTCAGGTTCCCGTGCATCAGTCAAACTACGAACATTAAAAAATAAATTATTAAAAGCACTGTCATTAAACATATTTACACAATTTATTGTCTTTGACATGTTTTCCTTTGACAATTTCAAGTAACGTTTGCATCACAGCACCAGGTACGTTAGCTGTTACACACTCCATACTGTTCACACCGCAGTGTCGCTTAACATTTACTCATGGCTTACAGCACCACCAAATATGCATTCAAACACCTCCACAAAAAAATAATCTGGTACAGTAAGATGCTCAAATATGGCACAAATAAATAATCAGTGCTGCTATCAGCACAATGTCTGACATGCAAATCCTAACACATGAAGTATGACCTTATCTAAACATAAAAAAGTACAACCGAGGTGAACAGACATAAATTGTGTAACAAAAAATGTGTTCCTACCTATTCACACAGACAATGTTCTAGCAGTGACAACTGTGTCCCCAACACATCTGATGGACACCATCCAACCATTTTCAAACCATCAGATTATACTATCAACTGGAATAAAACTGAAGCAATGTCCCTTTCCAAATTTTGTACGCCATTTATGGAAGAAAGACTCAACTTTATGTGGGTCTGCAAGGGAATGAAATACCTCAGCAGCAAACTTTCTCAGGATGCAGGAAAAATGGCAATGTTAAATATTAACCCACTACTAAACAGATTAAAGGTCTCACTGGGGAAAGTCTTATGATACAGCTGATGACACAATTACAAACTATCTGGAACTACCACGGGAAACGACAAAGCCTAATGAGTCTCGTAATCTAAAAATTGAAATCCGAATGTGATAAAAGGTGTTTAAATTGTGGCCGGATGAGGAAGACACAAGGGTAAAGCTCAAGAGATGTTGCATAGATACTGTCACACACCACTGAGAATCCATAGGATGAAGCTGTTGAACAAGCTGTGCTGGAAATGTGAAGCTGAAATAGGGACTGTCTGACACTGGACATGAGAATGTAGTACCAACCACTTTGGATCTAGGTAGTAATTTTAGATATTTTAAGTCCCTTTATGTCTAAAGTTAGGCTATGTTTTCTGAGGGGCTGGCCCCATATACCAAACATATCTAAGTGAGCCTGCTCTTATTGTGGGTATAAGTCTGCTGAGTTATTTAAAACACTAGGAAATAACAAAGGGTCCAGAACTTGGGTTAGTGCAATGGTGGAAAAAGCATCTTATGAATGCAGCAGAACAAGTGGCAGTCAGGAGGAAGGGGTCTGGTGAGACAGGTGCTGGGCTTAGGTTAAAAGGGAAGATATCTACATTGATATCAGTCTTCTCTCCGACTATGAAAGCCTACAGTATGATACATGTATGACATATTTTCCCTCTGTTCTTTGTTTATTTTTACTGGATTTATGTATAAGCGTCTGCCTCCGCACTATAAAACACATGCCATGTGTTCTTGTGTCCTGGAAACAATAATACACTGCATGTATGCTCGGCATCAAGCCTTTCAAAACTAATAAAAATGACAATAAAGAAGTAAGTTTCCACTGACATACATCACACATCCACTGATACAGCCATCTTCAATTCTCTTTGAGTCTTGACACCGTGAAGTTTCAAACCAGGCAGGTGAGGAGGAGAAGCCACACTGGAAGTGATGACCATCTGGCACTTCTCATACTGTATCTGCAGGACGGCTCGTGCTGCTTTCCCCTCTTACGCTGACTCTGTCCTGCTGCCCGGCCTTCTCTGAGGGACCTGGACAGACACGTGTTGTATCTGTGTGTGTGTGTGTGTGTGTGTGTGTGTGTGAGGGGCGTACGCAGAGCAGAGCAGACACGTCTCCTCTGTATGCTGATGGGCTGGTAAAGCAATCTCACACCTCCTCCAGGTCTCTCTGTGTGTCTGTCTCTGTCTCCTCCTAGGGGAGAAAGAAGTTGATCCGCTGGGGTATGGACTTGCATCCCTGGGCTGAGAACAGTCTCTCCTCTTTGGGGACATACAGCATCGCCTTGGCCACCTCATCCAGCGTAGCTTCGTCCGCCTCCAGGCCTCGGGCCACATAGGCGTCCCGCGCACAGAGCTTGACGTGGCGATACTCCAGAGGCAGGAATGGCACAAAGAAGTCGATCAAGTGGCCGGACATCAGTTCACTCTGAGCAAATCCACCTGGGGAGGAGAACCAAATTCACAACACACAGTTGAAGTTATACCAGTCGGTGTTTCACTTGACTGTAGAAGACACTCAATTCAGTGTGACAGACAGCTCTGCAAAATACCTTGAGACTCCATAGTTTCAGCTCGTAGCCGATGTTCCAGGTCTTCCATACCGATGTCTTCCCGATTTTGACCCGAGTGCCAGAAGTCCAGAGCTACGTCATTGATCGTTGCTCCACCAATATTACTGTAGAGATGACAGACACGTCAAAAACGATATACGATGTAAAGTCACTGCAGTTGTTAGCCTTTGTGGAGAATTTGGGTACTTCTGCGTTTGGAAGGAGACTTAGTTATGTAATTTGTTAGATCGAGATTGTTCTTGGCCAGATGAAACACAGATTGGTGGTTTGCCAATAATAAAAGTTTGTTTTTTAATGCTTAAATCCATGAACTTCACATTTAAAAAGTGACACTGAGAATATTTGTTTTCTTCAAAAGTTAAATGCTAATTTAAGTTTGTCACAAAATGAGATCTGAACAATTTAGAGATTTTTATTCAAACATTTACTTTCATAGGTAACAATAATAAAAATGTTTCTATAGTGTTTTCGCAACCCCAGACTTCTACATCATGTCACAGTACCATAACGATGTAGTGAGGAATGTGTTTCTATATTTGACTGACCAGATTATCCATCAGCAAAAGTCGGACACGAGTAATTGAAAACATGAAAAATCCATAAAGAGGGAAAATGGAGACAGAGTGAGAAGCATCCTTCATCACAGATGAGCTGCCAGAATACCTGAACCAGAAGGCCAATACATTCTGCAACGTTATTTCAGACCCGTTGTCAACAGACAGGACACGCCTGATCTATAAACCAACCTGAGGAAGAGGAAGATGGCTCTGCGGTAGCTGACACCGTCTACGTTGTCATAGTGATCCATGTAGGGTTTGATGGCATCGATCAGGCCCGGGTGAAGCTTTTCGGCTTCATCGAAGATGAACAGAGTCTGAGGGCAGCGGAGGACCATGTCCCGGATCGCCTCTCTCAGCTGGCCCTGGATTCAGAGAGGAAGACCAAACTGCAGTGTGAATCACCAAAACCCTGAGATCCACAAAAGAAAATGAGTGTGGAATTGATTTTTTTTGACTCTTTTATGATTTTAAGTCTGGCACAAGCTGAAGTGAAAGTACATAATCAGATTTAGGATGAAATTTGAGGTTACAGTAAATGAAAGCTGAGAAATAAGAACAGAACAGGAATAGAAGAATATGAAACTTCACCTGACAATTTAAAAAAAAGCAGATTCGTACTATAAAACCTCCATTTCTGGACTCTGCTGCTTCTTGTACAGTCATAATAATGAGCTATTTCGTATTGTCATTGACATGTTTTTAGACTGCAAAAATTACGTTTTTTTCATTTTACTGTATTGTATATATGTTATGTTTGTTTGCTTTTTCTTTTTACCCAAGTTAAGACAAAATTTCTATGGCAAGTTGTGACAATTAAATTTTATTTTCATTATCAGTCTGAAAACGTCTAAATGTCATTTGACCTTATAGAGAATGATTAACATTCAGATGTATATATCCTACAGCCTTTAATAGTATGAATGTAAAGGTTACCTGCGTACTATACCCTACTGAATATGGAATGATTGCGTAATAACACTGTGTCAACATTATTTTGAAATCTAAAGCAGTGATTATGCAAAAATTTGTGTAGATGGGACCAACTAGGCCACTATGTCCTTGTTGGACAAATGCCAGGCATGTTAGTACTTAAATGTTTGATTTGAAGCACGGGTCCAAACCGTCATCGTTATCAGACCTGACGACGCAAACGGGAGTCCCAAGAACACTGCCAACATGTTTCTGGCACAGAACGTCAAACTCTGTGCCAAGAGGTCTCTGCAAATCTTACCTTGTACGTGTCCACCAGCCTGCCGTGTGGGAAGTGAAACGGGGCGATGAACAGTCGGACACACTCGCTCTTCACCCCGTCACGATACAGGTTATCTGCGATGATCCGGGCCACAAAGTTCTTGCCGGTGCCGGACCAGCCGTGGAACGAGAGAGTCAGCGGCTTGTTGGACTCGGGGTTGTTGATAAAACCCTGAATGGCTTTCAGAACCACAGACTGAACTAAGTGCTGCCCGTGGAGCTTCGTCTGAAGGTCCCTTGACAGACCTGCACAGAAGACAGTACAAACATGGCTCAATACTACCGAAATGCCGAGGGTGCACATACAGGGCACACTTACAGTTTTAGCGTATATGTATATATGCTTCTTCAAAATATGTAAAATATGTGCACCAGGTAATACATTAGAAGACCAAAAACTGCAGGGCCCCTTTAAATCTCAGGTATGACAGGTGTGGGGTATTTATCCATCCATATACTACCCATTATTTTCCTGCAAGCCTTGTAAATTGCAACAGTTTTTATATGTTTACGTATATGTTTGATACAAGAGCTTCTGCATCTCAGCCTCCCCTCTTAGCATGTTACCACAATCAAGCACAGATTAGAAAATATTTTGTGACAATATTCAGTCTTGCATTCAGAGTCAAAGGGAAATCAAGACAAACAGCTACAAGAATTTAACTACGCAGCTGACAAATGGAAATAAACTTGCTGCCCACTCATGCACCACATAACTACTAATGAACGAATGAAGTTCTTTGAAAGTCTGAACACCTGAATTTCTAAAATCTCTCTACAACTCACTGATACCAAGCAGCAGCTGCGTTCAAGTCCAAATTCAAGATATAAATGTGAACAAATTTTCTTCACTATTCATTTTGTTCTTCTCAGGGCGGAAAAAAATAAATCTCTCGATCAGAAAATAAATCTATGCAGCACTGGCAGAAAACCTGCAATGCCCATCATTATCAGTGAGACTTCTGTAGGGACATCACATGCATTCACATCAAAAGGAACATTTCACGTAAATATTCACTGTCACTGAAAGCGGCTGCCCTGACTAGTACATGCAGGCTATTTCAGAGTCAAAAGCAAGATAATTTGAGCAACTTTCATTACTAATATTAGTGTTATAATAACTTTCATACTGCTGTTATGTTTGATTGTAGATGATGAACTGTGAATCTGTAACTCTAATAAGGGAATTCTATACCAGAAAGAAAAGTGATTCAAAGTAATATCCAGAGAGAGTATATTTTCACAGAAAGCCGTCACTCATGTTGTGTGGACCATCCAAGCATGGAGCCACCGAGCTGAAGTGTGATACCTGTGATGTTGTTGGTTATCCTGCAGTCTCCAGACTCACAGCACTGGCCCAGGCTACAGTACCACTGATGCAGCAGGCTAATGTAGTCCTGAGGAAAACCTGCCCACGGGTCCCTGGTAGGAACTGTCACATCAACAGCAAGAAAACCACACACGAACGCTGCTGTAAAATGGATACCGAACAGGCTACAAATTGTGGTGTATTTGACGAGCATTACGTAACTGCTTTCGACACATAATATGATTTCAAACATCTCATTATTTCATTTGGCTCAGTCTCTTACCTTGTTGTGAAGCATCGTCTTGGTTAGGCTGACAATCCCCCTCCCATATGTTGCAATAAATATAATTAAAATAGTAAGCGGAAACATTGGAAATGCTCTCGAACTGGAAGAAGTCTGCCTCTGCGGACAGAGCCCAGAGCACAGGCAGCAGCCACCGGACAAACATCGGTGAAGAGGCTGGTCCGAGGCGGCGGAAACGACACTGAACACCGCGTCCTGATGTGTCTCTCCCATTTATTTAAATCTGGCCGTTTGCTGGCGGCCTGCTCGGTGTGTGAAATTCACTCTCCTCATGCTAGCGGAGGAGGAGCGCTCGATTTGTGTTTGTGTATAGTGGCCCCATAGCTCCGCCCGTCGTAAGGATCACCATTACCAGATTTCAATGCTTTATTAAGCCTTTACTCCACTCATCTTAAGACAAGGCTCATTAAAACACTGGTCTAGTAACACTTTACTAAACTAAGCACAACAGCCGACCGCGAGGGGTAGACGGGTATATAAAACAAACTCGCTTTTGGATAGCAAGGGTCCCAACTATCGCGAACTTTCACGAACATACCGCCCATCAACGATCGCGAGACGTCGAGCTAGCCTACGCTTCCTACTGCGTCATTTCCGGAGACATATACGGCAGGTTAGTTGTCACACTGGGCAAAATGTTTTATTTACCCTGTTCTCACTACTTGATCATTATGTGCCAATATGAATTCTGTTCGCTGGTCTACTTTATCAAGTAAATACACTCTTGGTACACAGATCATATAATCTGTTAAAGAAAATAAAGTCAGGCTCAATTTTATTTCAAGATACAAGACAGGTTTATTCATCACACACACAATCATACACAGTACAATGTGCAGTGAAATTTATTATGTCCCTGCTACCAAAAAAAAATAGGTAAGTAAAATTTAAATATTGAAAATAGAACACTATAGAAAATAAAAAATAAAATTTAAAAAAGTGAAAAATGTGCAGTCAATCATTTTTTTAAAAAAATTATTATTTAATGAATCTGCAAGTGTTGCAAAACATCTTGATATTTGGCATCCACAGGCTCTCAGGTCACCATCCAATGAAAACAGCATCTGAGGAAGATAAAAGAAACGTGGATACTGTCAAGTTGTCTGGTAGGTGAAGCTTATTCCTTTTTCTTGTGCCCATTCTCCAGCAAACTAGTGGACTCTAGTCATAACCTCAGTTTTGAAGGCAGCTGGTTCTTAAATTTCACCTAGCATTTGTGTCACTGTTAAACAAGTTCATCACAATCCTTGCAAAAAACAGTAGGCTCACTCACTTCATGGCTAAGTGTTCAGAGGTAAGGGCTTGCTCCTGGTTCTCAAGGGCTTCACAGCAGCACCCCTGAGAAGAAGCAAGGCAGATATCATTAAAAAAAATAAATAAATAAATAAAATCATGCTACCAGCAACTCAAGACAGATAACGGGTGCTGCTTATTGACCACACAGCCTCAGAATTAATGGAACGGTAAGGGTTATAATCAGGAGAACTCATTTGGCAGAATCTTTTCATCACAGGTTGAGCAGTCAATTTCTATCAGGAATCTAAATGCTGACCAATTTAAGACTGAATGAGCATTAGAGAGAAAATTCTTACCAAGGTCAGTCCTGGCTCTTTCCTGGAGATGGGAAAAGAAAAACAAAAAACCTTATTACAAGTCAGTGATTGGTTGATTAAGATTTAATTCACTGGGTTCCTCAGTAACAAATATTGTCCACATTATAGTTCAGGTCAGACATTTGTTAAGACATCACTGAACCAACAGAGTCCATTTTGCATCTTGTGCAAGTATTTGCATTCTCACCTCAGTTGATCTCGTCTTTCAGTCCAACTGGCTCCAAAACGAACAGGCAAAACCTGAAGAAACAGAGCAGCATTAAATTTAATACGAACACCAAACATTTGGAAGAACATTTGCACACTGACCAGGTCAGCTAGAGCTAATATAAATGACTCCACGGTTTAGTCAGTCTTTACTTTGTCATCACACAGGCCAGTCTACTGGGATCAAGTTTTACCAAAACAGCAATAGAGATCCAGCTAAAGGTGCAGCTATTTCAGACCCAGATGAGGCAGAGGTCAGGAAGTAGGGTTGGCCCAAAATTTAGAGATCAGTTTTCACTAAAGTTTAAAGTTAATAATAATTTGCTTTGTAGGAACTGCCAAGTAATTTAATCTTCTTAGATTAAGGCACCACTAGTCATCTGGGTCTGAAATGCTTTAAATGTCTATTTACATACTCACCATGCTTGTGACATCTTGTGCTTTAAGACAATCCAGCAATCCAGACCTCTGCTGCACTGCAAAGTTACAGTTTAATGTAAATTAAAGTCAATCAAAACTACAGCTCTGTTACAATAATAATACAGATCAGAATATTGACTAATTTCCTCAACCGGATCAGCGACCTGATTCAAATTCATCACATCTGAACTGATATTAGCTGCATGTCTCATCTGTGGCAATACTTACCAACACCAGGAAGTGAAGACTCTCACAGCACAGTTCAGCATGTCTGCATGGGACGAGAGCAGAGAATTAGTATGGCATTTTAAACTCTTCAGTGCTAAACGACAATACGTGCGACACATCAGTTAGGAGCGAAAGACAATAGTTATTCTTCACAGATTCATCTGCTGAACTATGCAATCATCATTGTATCCATGAGTAAAGACAGTTACTGAACACCAGCTTTTCAACTCACCTTCTCTTGGCCCTTTGTAGTGCCAGACGTCCTCATTTCTGAAAATTAAAAATGGGGAAAATTAAAAATCATGTCAGAAACTGAAGAGGCCTCACTGCTCATGGAGGCTGACACATCAGCTAGGAGCGAAAGACAATAGTTATTCTTCACAGATTAATCTGTTGAACTATGCAGTCATCATTGTATCAGGCCCATTTAATGAAATAGTTTGACAAAGTACAAAAATCAACTTGCCTGTGACCAATTCAGGAGCGTGAGCACCACCTGCAAGCCCAATACCAAACATTAATAAAAGCCCACTTTGTGAGATGCAGTTATTTCTTAACATGCACTGCATCAGTTAAAATTCATCTTTCACTCTTTTTCAGAGAGATTCCCATTGTTTTATAAACAAGATCATCATTGACAGTTTGCTTTGAGAGAACATCAGGTAAGAAGAGTCTGTCCGTTACCTGCTCCACTTCAGAGGGAACCACCCTGGTAAACCACCACCAGAACCACCAAGTGCATCTGTAGGAAACACAATATCAAATGAGCAATCAAGACAATTATCTCATGCTTGCAGGCATCAAGTTTTGTGCCTCAGATAATTCAACTGGTGGGTTGGCTTTATCGTCATCCATCTTGTCAAGAGTAGCAAATAAGAAATCATCACAGCAGCACAAGGAGAACACGCAGGATTAAAAGACAGACTGATGCTTCTCTGGGTGTCGCTGATGTTGACCTGAAATGTTACAGGCCAGTAACACACTGCAGGAACCAAAAGCCTGCTTTGCATATTCCACACAATTGAAAGAATCAGATCTGATAACTACTAATTTAGTTCAGCTGTTGCCTGGGCAACCCTGAAAAACCACAATGCTTTACATCAGAAAGCAATTGTAACCCATTTCACCGTTTGTGATGAACATGTTTATCCAATGCTGCAAAGCTATTCAAAACCGATCAAAAACCCAATGTCAAACTACAAGGACACCTGGAGAAGCATAAATCAGTCTAGACTGACATTTTGATTAAATGAGACTCACCTTCAACTCCTCCAACTGCTTCAAGTCTCTTGACCTTCACAATGCCTGTAGAAACAAATACAACTTTCAGGACCACAACAGGCATGTCAAAAGCAAAGAAAAAGCCTAGCTTGACTGGAGAAGTCTCAGTGTAAAATTCCTCAGAAATCACTTCTGTCCACTACTCTTACACTTTAAATCATCACTGACTTCCAGTCTGGATAATCTGAAGTGTTTGGAAAAACATCCTACTCACCGGTGTAATATTTGCCGCTGAAAACTTTTAGCCATCATCTTGATCCTGAAGAAAAGAAAAACGCTTTAACTACACAGGTCCATCTTTTTATGAACGGCGAAGTTACACCACTTAACTAACTCAACTCATGTCATCTAGCCAACCTCAGCAAAGCAGTTTCAGAAATCGCTTCTGTCCACTACTCTTATATAAAACATCATCAGTTGTACAATGATTATCTGGCCGTTTGTGGCTCCTTACCATCCAACATCCACCTCCATTTTTACAGAGATCCTGTCGACAGGCCTGCAAAGACAAAACTTAAAACTTATTAGTCCGTCTAATCCAAGATGTTCTGCAGTTTAGACAAGCTCCGAAATACAACAAAACCTGTCAAAAACACGAAACCCATGAGCTGAATAGCACATTAGCTGTGCAGCTAAGTTGAAGCTGGACTACAGTAACTTAAAGCTGCTGTCCCATGCAGTCAGAAAAGTTGGCGTTTCTTCACATTTACTCAGATGTCCCTACCAACATTTTTTTCATCACAAGTCATGGGACATTAATGTAACTGAAGCCACCGAATTTTAAAAAAATGTGAAAGATTAGCTCGTCGGCTAATTAGCATCTCATGTGCAGCGGGGCACGTGGTGGAGGCCTGCAGCTGCCACCAGTTCACACCATCAAGAAAGAAAACATTTCAGTGAGGAAAAAAAAGCACAGATTCAGAAGAATAAATATAAAGTCTTCTTTTCATAGTGTGATAATAACAATCTAAGTAAAACGAAGAAACACAAAAACATTTCTTTTTTTTTTTTTTCCAAGGGAAACGCATTTACCTGCAGCACAGCCGAAGAGTGAGGACAGTCTGAGGGTGCAGCGTCATTTTATATGGGATGTCGCACAGGCTGATGGGAAAAATAGTGCAACGACTAGCGCCCCTGCTGGCCGGATGTGTCATTAACGGAAAAACGGTTGGAAAAAAAGCAACAAATTGAACAAAGCGTGAGAGTTTAATGTTGACCTTATAAAAAGATCATCATGATTAAATATAATGTCAAGTCAAGGTTCACCTACTGACTGTTTCTGAGGCTTTCAAATCACCCTCCAATGTATCGTCCTCAGTGGATGTATGGAGATGAGGTTGAAAGCCCTGGAAAAAAAAACCCCCAATGTAACTGAGTCAGTGTGAATTAAAAACAAAAATTGTTTTATAAAATACATGATCTCTGTCTCCATCTGTTCTTCTCATTGTGCTGAATCTAATGTAGTGACACACCAGATTTTCTGTGTATCGATTACATTAAATATGTGTGTATGATCAGGAGAGCCGGTTCTGGTCTGGAAGAGGAAGCGGAGTCTTTGCGACTGCCTGGGAGTCCCATCAGCCCCAGTTTAACTGTGTTTCACTTGGTTCTGGTGGTTTCATGAACTACAGATTTCATTATCATCTGCAAATCTCCTTCTGGCCACGTTTTGTAGATCTGTCAAGTGTCACCATCTAGTTTTTTTTTTCTTTTTTTAAGTCACTGGAACTGACTAATAAACAGAAAACCTGAGTATTTTTGCAGGATGTAGTACTGGCTAGCTTCCAATCAAATAACAAAGCTGTCATGTAGTTTGTTGTGTTCACTGTACGTAATGAAAGTGAGGCTCATTTATGGTGCTGATGCATCAATTCTCACCCATCATGTCATCTGAAATAACCAAAACCCCACCAGAATAAATGCATGGTGATTTAATATTATGCATCAATAAACAGGAAAACCAGATACAATCAATGGTTATGATCAAAATAAAATAAAATAAAATAGAATAGAATAAAAACATTTTACAGGCGATACTGAGTGAAACTGAAATGTATTGCAAGGCCTCGATTCAATAATTTGCAAAGACATAGCGTGGAGGGAAAAAAACAAAGTAAGAGCTTCAGTTTTAACTTGGAGAGTCTGAATTTCATTTGGCTTGTTCCTAAAGACATTTTTGTATGCTTTGACAGTTGCACCCACATCAAAGTTTTCACCTGATGAGCATACAGCATAAACACATTTGTCTTCACAGATCCCTTCACCTGATTAATTTATTTTAATCTTCATTTATCTCAACCACATACCCTCTTGTATAGGCCAAAAAGCTAGAGCAGACAGTAATCAAAACTTGAATGGCAACCACAAGGATAACAAGGAACTCTGTTGTGAGTACGTTACAACATTGAGAGATATTCTGGAGCAGTTTCAGGTGAAAATTGTTTATTTCTGCATTTCATCCAAATATCATCGCATTTATATCCAACCTATGTAGCTGTAAATAAGAGAGTGAATGATGAATCAAAAAAAAAAGCAGAGTCAGATAAATATTGCCCTCTATGTGGTTGCTGTCATGAAAAACACTGGACAAAAAAGAAATTGAAGTGGTAGAACACAGTCTGGACTCTAGCAGCAATATGAAACAGCAGCAGCGTTTCACAAGTCTACTCCTCTATTCTGGTTCCTGGTTTTCACTCTCCTCACCCTGTGACAATACGAGGGCGAAGGTGATCCTCCTCGACATCTGCGGGTTTGGAGAGAAAACGAGGACGGGTGACAGACTCAGTCCTAGCCGTGCGTTCTCATCATGGAAAGACTAATTTATGTAAACAATCATTTGTTCATAAATGCCTTCAGGTAACATGGAAAGGACTGTTTGTTCTCTGACCAGATGAAAGTCCCTTTAGCCTTTTCTCTAAACCTTTTTGGCAAAATGCACACCCAAACATGGCCTTTGACAGGCGATATTAGTGATCTCAATATTGCATATATTCCACACATGTATTACAGTTCTCCAAATCAGTGTGTTCAGATGCTATGGCTTATGCAGGGCTTTGCTTCTGGATGACAACTGAGACACAGAACAGCGAAGGACCAAAAGGCGGCAAAGTTAACTTGAAATGGGAACAAAACATCAAAAGGATAAATGGAATGATTCCTAACGATGTGAAGTCATGAAGTTCATATCCTCATATCTTACACTATTGCCAGAAAGAAAAATAAACAAAAAGAGCACTGAAAATAAAAAAGAATATATATTTTTATATATCCATCATATGTATATCTATATATAAACAACATTTGCAACTAGTTGCAGGCAAGCAGAGAATTTCTCCTCCGCACCTTAAGACTCATCCATTCCACCGTTATAAGGCTGTCATACTCTCAGAGGGGGCGGCATCTTTCTTTCCTCAGTCACCAGATTCCCTGAGATGTAGAGCGTCGTTTTATTTGTCAAGATTTATTTTTGAGTTGAACACCAATCGACCTCACACCCCCCGGGCACCCCTCTCCAGAAAAAACATTAGTGTCGGGAAAACGAGTGCTGCTCTGGCTCGTCCTGCGGAGCTGTTGAAGGGTGTGGTCGTGAAGATGGTGGACAGAGTCGAGAGATGAGATGTGTCGAACCCTCCCGTCTCCACTCCATGCTGCCAAGTCTCATGGTGGTGGGTATCCGTGGTGGTGGAAGTGAGATTGCCCAAATAAGGAGAGGAGCTTTACTAATTTTCATGTTACATCTTAGATGCTTTCCCATTTGATTTCATTCATTCCCATATTGTTAGGTTACAGTCAAATGCAAAGCTGTGTACATATTCAATCATCAGTCATTCCAAGGCCTGGAAAAGAAGTGGTTTTGCAAAAGAGTTCTTATGAAGACTCTGTTGTGTGTGCATTTCTTGATGCATATGCATGTATCAGAGGGTCAGAGTCTTCTCAGTGCCTCTGAGAGGCTAATCGCTTTAATAGGGGCTCATCATAGACCCAGCACTCCCCGTCTTCATGAAAAAGCTGCAGACACACAGGGAATAACAATGCAACCATATTATAGCTGACTTATCACACATTCTTTACACTGACCCAACAATAAAAAGGACCACATACAAGCTATGAAGAATTCAGTAATTTAGAAGAACATATAAAACTTCACAGGTGAAGGCATTTGAAAGTCTCAGCAGTTTAGGGGCATGTTGTTGATGTTTTTTCTGGTAGATGAAGAACACAGACAGACTGTCTCACCCTTGTCTCCCACTGCTGCTCGTTCTCCTTCCTCTCTCTGGCTTCAGCTCTCTGTTTCTCCTCCAGCCGGTGTTTGGCTTCTGTCGCAGCATCGATGTCTTTTAGCTTCAGGTTCAGCGTCACATCTTTCCATAATCTGTTGAAATGAAAAGGTGAAAGTCAAACACGCAAACACAGAGGTCCCACGATATGCAAGACTGCTTACCGATCATTTTCATTTCTCACCTTCTGGACTCGTAGCTGAGCTGGTCTTCCAGCTTTCTCACCTTCTTCTTAATAATGCCCATCTTCTTAGTGTCTATGAACACTGTGTTCTCCTGGAAATAAACACAAAAGACATTCATTGCTGTATGAGTGTATTTATCTATTATTTATAAGCTCTTACCTATAACAGGTATTTTCCAGTCTAATGATTGCCGACATTTTATTTTGTTTCAACTAATAAACGATTACATATTTGTACTTGGCAATCATCATCAATTTGCTATGTACCCTTCTCTCTCATTGAAAAAAATGAAATCAAGAAGACTCACTCCAGTTGCCCACTTGGCATACATCACTCCATTCCACTCTCCCTCAATGGAGCAGAAAGACTTCTTGTCACTTGGTGAGCTGAAAGAGAAAGAGCACAATATTTTTCTTTATAAAGATCAGGATCTTTTAATCAACATCAGCCTTTGAGATGTGATCTAAATTGTACTGTGCAACCACAATCCTCTTACAAAATCTCAGCTGTGATCCTGTGCTTCTTTCCTCCATAGAAAGGTTTGGTGTGGAACACGATGTTAGCACTGTAGCCTGACTTGGAGCAGGAGATGTTGCACTCTCCACCCAGCTCCACCCATGGCACAGTGAGAATTGACCTGGACAGACAGGCTCAGGGTCAGTGAAGCACAGATGAACAACCAGAGAGAAGTAATTCAGTGATGACACAGACAGAATTAACAGAGCGGCGACACACACCTGCCGTATCCATTAGGGAAGGTGAGGATGTAGTGTTCATCATGCTCCAAACACGACACACAACCTGAAACAAGACCCACAATTACGTATTGCATCAATATGAAGTTCTGACTGCAATTTGTGCAAAAATTCTGATTTTGGAGAGCTTGAAGCAGCGTTCTTGAGTACCTTGCCCAATATTGTGGACACCTATGGACATGCCTAAGAACTTTGACTTGGTCCAGATGTGAGCGTTGAACTGAATCTTCTTACTTAAACACTCTGCGTAGAATGCAGAAACTACAGAAAAAAGGAGAAGAAATATTCAGGTACTCAAATACCAGCAATAAGCATGTGACGTGTCAGTCAAGAAATTTCATTCATTCAAGCTTAAAACATTCAACACATGGCCTCCGTGATCTAAAAAGAATGACACCAAAAACTTATAAGAGTTTTAACATGTGCTCATTAACTCCTCAGGAGAAGAAGGTTCGACACTCACTGGGTGGGTGGTGAGAGACCTGCTCTGCCACAAAACGCACACTGTTGGGTGAAGACCATGGAACCGGACCATCTGTCACCGTCTCCTGGAGGGTGGAGGAGAGGAGAGCGGTCAGCATGGACGAGGGCAGGAGTTTCTCATTTCACTGACTGTGTTCATAATATTTACTTTAAAGGTGTAGCGTGTGTCATGTATTAACACGGAAGAAACATAACAGAAATATACATTAAAGGGCAACCAGTTCTGAAGCAAAGTTTGTTCAGTTTAGTGTTTGTGAAAGATGACTACACTTGCAATTCCAGTCAAGCTTATTTGTACAACCAAATATCACACACAGCCTCTCAATGGGCTTAACAGATCAACAAACAGCATTACAGCAAAGCCATAGCTTACTTGAATTTGTTTTTTTCCTTCCTGTCTTACTGAGATGCAATAAATCAGTCATGAACTACATAAGACCTTTAGTGGGGAATGTTCACAGTTGTGTTGTAAGTAACATTAATCAGGAAGTGAAAAATAATGCTGTGCCATGGCCCATTTTGGCCCACAGGAACTTATTTACATAGTTCCAAGAAGTCAAGAACCAGCTAGGGCTGCAGAGGCACGTGGTCTCACCGTGTGTGGGGGAGGTTCCTCTGTTTCGCTGGGCAGGTCCCAGTGGCAGTAGAAGACCTCTCCCAGGATTGGGTTATATGGTTTCTTGGCCACTGAACCTTTCCTCCCTGCATGGAAAGCTGACAGGTACCACTTTACCACATGTACCATGCGCTCCCGGGGCTCTGGCTGCTCAGCGATGCTAGCGGAGGACACATGAATGAATTGAACTATTAAATGCCTTTGAATATTAAATACCTGTCTGATTCAACAGTTTGAACCAATGAGAGAGTCGACCATTACCTTACAAATAAGTCGGGATGTGCAAAGAAGTCTGCGTACATTTCTAACAAAGACCTCCTTTCTAGGATGAAGGTAGGCAGAACCACCTGTGAAAAATATGAAGTAGTAAAACTGGAGCTGCATGGCTTGTTTTGAAAAAGAACAACCTGGACAGATGATGTGGCAGTGAGTAAAAGATTAGTGGACCACTGTAGTAAGAGGCAGAAGAGACAGAAATAAGAAAAGAACAGAAGGAATAGAGTCCAGAGTAGAAAGAGCCAGGTTCATGAGTAAACAGGCTGGTCAGGAGTCTTTACCTTCGTGAGGTCCATGCCCAAACGAACTTGAGAGAGAAGATGCATGATGACGCTCTTGTGCTCCTCCACAGACTCGCCCTCAGCATCATCATCACGGTCATCGTGGCTGTCGAACTGGTCTGAAGACAACAGCAGAGCACACGTCTCGCATGGCTGTGATAACATCAAGCTCCCTGCCTTTTCATGTCTAAAACATCACTATGATTAAACCAAATGTTACCAAGCCTTACCATCTCCCACTTCAGCAGAGGAAAGCTCCAACTCAGTGTTTAACACATTAAAGAGGCACAAAAACAGTTGGGGAAAAACTGTTTTAATGTATTTGTGTGCTTTCCTGTTTTACCTGCATCTGTGGTGCCGTTGGACATAGATGAGTTGAGGGACTCGGTGGTGTCTGGTCGTTTCAATGCTGTTTCTTCATTAGTGAGGGGCGAGGCAGCCGGAGGCCCTGAGGGACTGAGCGCAAGAGGAGGAGATAAAGGGAGTGGAAATGAGGAAGGAAGCAGGAGAGATAAGGACATAAAGAGTGAGTAGGATTTCACAGGCAATTTTGTTGCAAACTTCTGACTTTATTCACCACAAGACGATTTTGTAGATTCACTGTGTGTGTTGACTGCAGGGAGGCGTGGTGATACTATACTCACTCTATGCAGTGCTTGGGGGAAGTGCTGCTCTGGTAAAACTCGTCAGCATCGTAGAACTCATCCTCGCTGGAGGAATAGGAGAAGTCCGGTACAGAGTGCGAGGGGATGGGGATGTGAGCCGGGGAGGCGACGCCGCTGCTGGGGCCTGACGGGCCACTCCCTGATAGAGTGAAAAAAAAACATTAATTAATTTAAAAAAATCAAAACTTGTGTGTCAAGTCAGTGCACTATTTTCATTTTATGGATCGTATTTATAAGGCTTCTTTATTCAAACAGCGTACAGAGATCAAGATCAAATCTACATGATGTTGTTCAACTGATGCACTCATTTCTGAGCCTGGTCCAGCAGGCTGCGTAAAATAACATTCAGCTGTCTTTAACATAGTGATGGCCTCCTCTGCAGAGCAAACTGACGGTGCTCTCTAGCATGCAGCCTTCCTCCTTAGTGCACAGCGCAGCATTTTAATACTGCTGCCTCAGCACAGAAGACAAACAGGCATGAACCTCTCGCACTGGGCTTTTTTATTTACTTTATGTTAATGGACACAGCACACCAGGTTGAAAAAGAACAGTAATGATCAATATTATTGATATCTTTGCTCTTGTGGTTCAGTTCGTATTACATCAGCTTCATGTTTATGCTAAAATTAAAGGATCTAATGGCTCTAAGCAACTTGTCATACAAGCCCAAAAACTGATTAAAATATCTGTGTAATGTTCCAAATTTCATTTTTCTTGTAAATTTAATTGATGTGTTAATTTTGACAACAACAAATTATCTTTACTTATAGCGGCATAGTTCTCAGTGCTGTGATATTGTTGGCTGTGAGAGTGAAGCTGACTGTCACCTGTGCTGTTGGGGGTCGGAGTCTGCAGACTGCCCATCACTGTGACCACAGGACCTACAGGTAACGTGGAGGGTCGCTGGTCTGATTTGCACACCTGAGAAGCGTCTGCCGGAAAAAAAAAAGAAAGAGAAAGTAGATGAATTAGCAATGAAGCCTTTAAAACGACACCAAATCACATTAAAAACAGCATCGCAGCCCGAAACTCAGGAGTCTAATCTGAGACGTGGCAGACAGAGGCAGTGAGGTGAATTAGACAGTCTATTAAGAGACCGAAATTAGAATGGCCTACTTTGCATGGCTCATTACCACAACATTTTTAAACAGTCTAGTCATAGTCAGCTGACCAACATAGTCACGTTTTTTTTTTTTTTCCCCCAAATCCTAGTCATGCGATAAGTTTATGTTTATGTTTATGTTTAAATGATTTTAAACATAATTGTAATGACTGGATGAATCTGCTTCAACACAGAACGACATTAATAAATTCATCATCTTTTGTCTGAAAAGTGAAGTATAATCACATAAATATGTGCAATAACCATAATGGACATCATGACACTGGACTGCTCTGTAAAGCAGGAACATAACCTGAATCAATTTACATTCAAACATTTAGCGCATTTAACGAAACCCTGAACGCTTGGAGAAGAGATTAAAGCATGAACAACAGAGGGAGCTGTTGTCAACTTCTATGCATGATGCAGGGTCTGTGAGGCATGCACGCACACACGGTGAGAAGAAGGTAGATGTGTAAAACCTGTAGGCAGGGTGGTCTGTGTTGGCATCGTGGAGTTGTCTACAGGCGTGGCCAGAGGAGGCTGGTAGATCCCATCCACTGGGTTGATGGTGCTCTTGAGGAAACAAACAAAAACAACACTGCCATGACTAACAAAAACAGTGACTTGCTGCAACCACGCCCACATCACTGCCTGCTTCCCAATCTAAGATGTTGTTTCACAGACCATAAACCAAAAGAGAAATTAGCTCCACTTGTGGACTATAAACTGTCTACAGTCATAGAGGAAAACAACTTACTTTTGACTATCAAAGTACAACCACACTATCAGTGTTGTAATTTTATGCCAAACAGCACCTCTTGTGACTTAAGAAAAAAATTCAGAAAAATATTATGATAAAGTAAAATCAAATCAATAACCAGGTGGCCCTAACCATGATGAAACACTGTTGCCTTCAAAATCTAAACCAGAAGTCACTCTTGATTGGGCACCAACTACACAGCCCAACTATAGATCATTTTGGTGGTAGGCTTACTCAACAACAACAACAACAGTGAAATAAAATATGCACCACCCAGCCTGGGAAGATCAATTTCCTTTCATTCACATTTCCTGGTAACAGTAGGATTTTCAGATTTCATTAATCTAATCAATATGTAACCAAAACCACAGCTTGAAATCCAAGTACCAGCAGTAGATTCACAAAATAACTAACATAATCTCTTTAACTCTGTCTAAAAAGGAGTTAATTAACTCCACAAGGCTGCAGACTAAATCTGTAACTTGTTTTAACTTTCCGGATCATGATTTCCCCGTGGTTATATTCTTATCAGCCGTGGCCTGCCCTCACAAGCGCCACCTCCACATCCTGTGTCCATGCATTTCAATACAGACACAAACGAGCACACACACGCATAAAAAGCAGCCTGTTGGGCTCAGTCTAATGGGGTCACTGGCACCGATGACCCAACAGACAGGAACATGGACAACAACACAAGCTGAAGCAAAACCATATCGACCCCTTAGTCCCCAACAACTTATCCTCAGGGCTCTTCTGGCACTGAAATTAGATCCAATCAATGCGATGTGTAATATCCTATTACTCAAACATGACCTGTAGTCTGTGATTTTAACAGCTTTGTTTTTTTTTTGTAAGTCATTTCAGATCAACAGGAACAAGCATGGTGAGTCAGAACATGACCTGACGCAAGGCTCGAAGGATGAAAATACGGTAACTGGTGTAACCACCAAAGTCAGAGAACACCAGAAAGTAAAAGACAGGCCTGCACAATCCCATGATGCAACACTGAGCATATTACATAAAAGATAATGACTACAGAGGAAGAAGAGCTGTGATGTGAAATCATGGTTGTTTTTCTCAAAGAGAAATGTTCCTCTGAGTACTACTCTACAGACTTGGAAAGTACTCCCTGGTCTTGCTTTTTATTTTTCGGTTCAAATATGTGCCACTAAAAGCTTTAACAGCCAATGAAAAGTAAAGTTATGATCAGAGAAAGAAAAAATGTCATGCAGAGAAGCCTGGTCTGATATCGCAACTCTATTTGCCCTCCTGTTCACATTTCTCTCTGTTATCCAAAAGCTTTCTTGCCTCTACTCCTACCTCCCCTCCACACTGACGACGATTACATCGGTCCACGTGCCTCTATTAAAGTAAGATGAGGGCTACTAATTATAGCCAATCAGAGGAACACTGGTGTGTCATTGTGGGACCTGAAAAGTGGGAACTAAAGCAAAAGCAGGTGGAGGAACGAGAGTCACAGCGAAAAATGACTGTAAGCACTGTGCCATGATCAATATATTTTTCTTTTAGTGAATGTAATATTAATGCAGCAGGTAGCTCGAGCAGTAGAACAAACGCAAACCAATCAGAGCACATAAATTATTTTGGCAGATAAATACTGAACAGGCTTTAGGTGTGCTAGGTCTAAGTGATCTTTGCACTTCACGGCAACTGCCCTGGCGGTGCAACGCTTGACAACGTCAATCAAACTCACTTGTGTTTCAACATTTATCATTTGTTCCACCTTACAGGCATACAAGCAGCATGGCAGGCATTTAGACCTTCTAAAGCTTCAAGGATATCTTTAACACAAAGCTTATCGTACATAAAACCTATGCAGTTAAATGTGTAGACAGGGCTTATGCTGTGCTTTTTATACTATCTAATACTGTACTTAATGACTGTGAGATTAAGTCAGCTATAAGAGTAATGCAGCTTTATGAGCTGTATAGCCCGCATGGGATTCTTGCTTTGAGGATCACACTGGAACTTCTCTGTGTGTTAGTCCATTACAAACCTTTCACATTGCATAAGGTACCATTTACCGAAGCATAATCAGTTTTTAGATCAGTCCCTTTTAGCTTCTGTGGATGTACTAGGTTTTTTTCATTTCTTTCCTTTCTACATCACCTCTCGAGTATTTGCGTTGGGATAAAAATCTGCATGTACAAAAGATATGTAACCCTTCACAGTCCAGAGAATATTCAGTCTATGTGGCAACGCTGTCATGTGCCAGGAAGGCCCATTCAGAAAAAATTCCTTCTAGGATGCTTCAACACCTCACTGAGAGTTTGATGCTGCAGTCACAAGCTGGGCTGTCCGAAATCGAAACAACACACACATAATATTGTGATATAATATTCACAACACACTGAAAAGAATGGAAACCAATGACTCCTTGTAAGATCAGAAATAAATCTAAAAACTGAAACGTTATCTAAATAATCAGTAATATGGTGCATGTGATGTGTAGATAAAACAAGACAAACACTCAGTATGGCCCTTGATATGAGGACAGGACACCTGTGGAGCAAGTTAAGTGCTCTCTGGATGGCTTTAGTGTGTGACGGTTCAATAAGCAGGCAGTGTGTACAAGATAAATCAATGGTGAATTAGTTGACTCTAATTAGTACATGAGGTCAAGTGCAACATTCTCTCATATACAGACATGCAGACACACATGTATAGTCTATGCACACATACTGCAACAGTGTGCATTTTCAACGGTAAAAACCTGCACATACACATATACATTTTGTGTCTTGATGAAGAGAAGAATAGTTCCCAACCATTGCTAAAATAACACCAATCCCAGATGAAATCAGGAAGTCATTAATTAATCAACAGGACAGCGGCGGCAGAGATGAGGGATAGAACCTGAGATAGAGCTTATCTCCAAAATTAGATGGCATGCACTACAAAGACCTGATTTATCTGATTTTCTACAGTGGAGAGTAAATTAAGCAAGAAAGGAAAGTTAGCAGTTTGTTTGATTTAAATTTCTGTCATGGACGGAGAATGTCAAACTTACTATAAGTCCGTTTGCGTGTTGCTGTTCGTTACTTTGGTCCTTAAAATTTTGAGAAGACAATGTTAGACTGCTTTGTGTAGAAAGAGTCATGTCATAAAGCATCCTGAGCAACTGTGGTGTAGAAAGCAACGAGATCCATCCCTCTCATTACATGGAGCTTCATCATATTCACCAACTTGTCACATGCAGTAATCCTTTCATCACATGGTAAAAACCCTGATTTCTGTCAGTATCAATATGGACAGGATTTCTCAGTCTGTAAAAGTATTATACACGCTTACTTCAGTCATAAAAAAGATCAGGGGAAATCTTATTTACGAGGAAAAGTGTCATGAGTTGTAAACGCTACACGTCTCACCTAACAACCACATGAAGAAGAAATGATTGCTCGATTTCCTTTTCAAAGGGCTGAATGGTACATGTGATGAAATGAGTACCGGGCTACACCCTCATCAACCACCAACCCAGATAGCAACTGAAAGCAGGGAACTACCCCAGAGACGCACAGCAGGTAACGCAGTGCACATGCCGATATGGTCTCACAAGAACAACGATTATGGTGAAGTGACAGAGCAAACTACGGAGAGGTGAATCAAACGGTGCTCATATTGTGTTTACCTTGGCGATCTGCAGCAGTACAATACAGTGCTTGATGGACTCTACCATGCTCTGAAAGAAAGAGTCAGAAAAGGAATTCACCAACTAGGAACTGATTTGACAACTCAAAGACAGGAAAACATGTGACAGGGAAATGTGTTAAGTTCTGACTTACACAAGTAGTCTCTTTCAAATTTTCAATTTTCTGTAAAAAAAAAAGAAAGAGACAAGCTGTAAAACCCAACAATAATCTAAGAACAAAAGACAGAGAGGAGACGTGCTGATGCAAGCAGTTTAACAGCAAATAAAGCACAATTGGGAGGAAACGCCAATCTAATGATGTCTAATTTACTGCAGAGGCTCTTTGTTCTGTGGAAATCTACAACACTATTTCCCACACTGAAAAAGACTGTTGAAGTCAGAGTGACAAACAAGTCAAAGTGACCAAAAGTCAGCATTAGACCCAGAGAGGAAGTGAATCACATAACAGCTGTAAAACAACTGAAACGCCCTGAAACCGAACTCCTTCCTCCAACACAACACAGAACACCTCTGGAAGATAACTTCTTTAAAACTACAGATGTAACTCATTAAACAAAAAGAAGTGACTGGGATTAATTATACCTTTAAACCTATACCAATTATGATCTACAATAAACATATGCTGGTTCTAAAAATGGTCCTCTCATTAGATACATCTTTACTTTGCTACTTCTTTCTGGCTTTATATCTTTGTAACCTGAATATCTTTGGGTTTTAGACGGACAACTGGACAAAACAACACACTTAGAGACATACGTTTTAGGCTATGGGAAGTTCTAATGGGTATTTCTCACTATGCACATTGATCAGCATTGAAAATAATTAGTTGCAGCTCTACAGTCTGCACAGTCTCTGATCTGATGTCTAGCCTGCCATTCAGTCATCTGAGGACAATTTTTGCTGTATGTGGCTGAACATTTTAGTCAGATCAGTTTCAGTCAGCCTCTCAGTCTGTCCAGTGTCAAAGTAACATATACTACTGTGTGCAGAAGGTTATGAATTTGGGAGTTATGATACAAAACTGTTACATTC
The DNA here is from genome assembly GCF_020382885.2 of Scatophagus argus. Classification (NCBI taxonomy): domain Eukaryota; kingdom Metazoa; phylum Chordata; class Actinopteri; family Scatophagidae; genus Scatophagus; species Scatophagus argus. The sequence goes on along the minus strand of NC_058498.1, from coordinate 13,675,259 downwards.
TCGATACAAATGCTGAGACCCAGGTTTCACCATCAGTATGAACCAATGCAATAACCTTTAAAAACATTCTGACAGCTTCAAACTGACTAGCGACAGATATCCAGACATCTTCAACAGACTGACAACTATCATTTTTTTGTTCCAGAGCGCCATGTGTTAGTCTGTTTCCCCTGCTGTCAGTCAGGGCTCCACAGACAGCTAGAGAAGCCAACCAAAGGGCTGACACACAAGGACAGGGCAGCACTGCTGGTACTCACTCTGCGTGATTCATCCTCTTTGGAGTCCTTGATCTTCTCATCAAACAGCTGTGTGAAATTGACAGAGAATGTGAAAGAGATGAAGAGGGGAAAAATAGAAAGGTGGAATATGAGCTAAGGTGCATATACAGTTGGATGAAATAATGGTGATGTGGCTTGAAATAACGTGATGACAGGCAGGAAGCTCTCCTCACCAAGGAAGGACATTTGCAGTGTTTTCATTAAGATTTACTGGCTGAGATATTCTACACTGTTTTCTGCTTTGTCACCATGCTACCACAAATCTTATTTTAAATAACTTCTGCTTTGTGAGTGAGATCATGAAGAATTAAGAGGAGACAAAATACACAGACACAAATGCTTTATGATCATTTTACAGCAAATATTTCAAAATAGTTGGGGCTGTGTAGAACATAATCTAATATAAAATGCCTTGATCTGTAAATCCATCTTAATATATATATTATTTAATATGGTACAGACAAGGTATTTAATGTTCAGACTGATAAGGGGTAAAATCTCAGCTGTTTACAAGGTAGGATGGGGCGAGGTTCACCACTTTGCGACAAACTACATGGGCAATAGTTTAAGATTGTTTCTCAACCCACGACTGCAAAGAATTTAGGAATTTCACCATCTACAATCCACATCATTACCAGACTCAAGAATTTTTTATGGACATCCCTGCTTATTCCAGCATGACAATGGCAAACCACAGTCTGTATGTGTTACAAAAGCATGGCTTCACAATAAAAGACTGTGGGTACCAGACTGGACTACATGCAGTCCAGACCTGTCTACCACTGAAAATGTGTGGTGAATTATAAAGCACAAAATGCAACAACGGACTGTTGAGAAAATTACGTTGGTTATCAAGTAAGAATAAGTATATATTTCACCTTCAAAACAGTATGTGCTCTCAGTTCCCAAATGTTTAGTCAGAACGGTGATGTAACATAGGGGTTAACAAGCCCAAAAAGTCCCAACTTTTTCATTAAATATTTTTGCTCTTTATTCAACTGAATATTGGTTGAAAAGGATTTGTAAATAATTGCATTCTGTTTTAATTTGCATTTTACACAGCATCCCAACTTTTACAAATTGGGGTTGCACAGATAAATTTAAGATTTGGAAAAAATCATTTTATTTGAGTGGCAATTCTTTCAAGTGAACTATATTACCTCTGAATGTTTAGACAAATCGAAATGAGTGGCAGATACTTTTTAGCCTACATTTTTTAAATCTAAATGCCCATGTAAAATATAAAAATTAAGATGTTGGTTAAGCGTATGCCTTGTTGAGTCCTACCTTTAACTGATCAATCAGAATCTGCAGGTAGGCGTCAGCTTCAGCTAGCTTCTTATCAAAGTCTTGAACACTTGGAACAAATCCTGTCTCGGCCTCCTGGTGATGAAGAAACAAACACAGCTAAGCATTAGTGCAGCCCTAATCAAATCCATGTCAAATGCCATGCAAGTATTTGCATAGTCAGTAAGTCAAGTAAAATACACAGCCATTGTCAATAACAAGTCACGTTAAATATTATCCATTCATAAAAAAAGAACTCGTCTCTGTCACCTCCTGGCCATGTAAACTTGGTAAACTGTTACACAAAATGGTGGACAGAAACATCAACAGTTCAGGAGAATCTTCCAGCAGTGTACTGTACTGGGGGAGATATGAACACTATTGTTTAAAAGCTAGCCTACATAAAAGGCCAGCAGGTCGGTCTGCCTGCCTGTCTGCCTGCCTGCCTGCCTGCCTGCCTGATTGGGGGCTGATGAATTTCAGGCTTCAGCTAAACTGAATCAAGGAAATCCAGGCTGGAAAAAAAATTTAGCAACTGCCAGAGAAGCATGAGCGGAAAAGAGCTTAGGTGCACTTAGACACATTGTTTGTTAATTAGCTAGCCTTAACAGCCCCATCACAATCAGAAAGACACACACACATGCACACAAAATGAGGCACAGACGATTCAATTACATAATATCCATTAAAAGGTAATTGCTAGACTATTAACAGGACAGATGTGACCAGGCATCTGTCTATATCTGTCTGAACTCAACCAACTCAGAGCAATCCAGCTGCCTGTGACACAAAACCAAAAACAGGAAAGCAAGCAGATAACTGTGAGACGTCCTTGGAAAAAAACCAAAACAAAACAAAACAGAAAAACACTGCATGTTTAATTCTGGAGCCTAACCACAGCAAGGACACTCGGCACCAATCACAAGGCAATAATCCCCCTGCGTCAAGCCAGGAAAATAAGTAAGATGACTACTACAGCATGTGAGTGCCATTAAAAACCACACAGCAATACTCTGACATGGAATAACACAAAAGCACAAAACTGATACTGACAAAGCCCTGTTACTCAATCAAGCATTTATCAAACCGTATTGGGTGCTGCTACCGCTGCTTTGGCTTTGCTGCGTCGCATAGTCCTGGCATGTCCTGAGTCTGTGTGGGCTTTTCTTCCTGTTAAAGACGATCTCAGAGGAACGTGAAGAAAAGCCATGAACAGCAAAACGTTTAACACAGTTGGCAGCTGTTGACACCTGTGAAAGTTTAAGCTGTAAAAACATACTAACTTTATAGAGAACAAAGTCTGAGTTAACTCAGCAGCCATGAAGCTTGCAGCTAACTGGCAAAACTTCCTCAAAAGGATCAAAGGTGCTTTTTTTTCTGTTAATGTGACTGCAAAATATAGCTGGCCACATGAGGGCCTGAGCAAAAATCAAAAAACTATTGCAAATGTGAATTCTTTATGCTGTATTAATGTGCGTACACGTACGTATGTGTGCATGTCTGGCACAGCCATTGCAGTGCAAGCAAATTAACCCATCTGCTTTCTCACACTACACTGGAAAAATTACTCACTTCACAGCAAAACCAAACAGGGTATGGACTACCTTTGTGAGTTTTAATACCTTATAATGTTCAAGTTTCTTGGTGAACTTTTGCCATTTATTTTGCCATTCCACCTCTAGATATAGCAGTGATTAAGTCCACGTTGCACTTCCACTCTTGCATTATAATATTTACAAAATATCACAATTAACACCTCTCAACATATTGCAATTGAATACAACACCAACACAATTCAGTGTAAAAACACTGAATAAACTAAAATAAATTAAACAAAAAATAAACTAAAGCATAATCAAAGCAGCAGAAAAATTAAGCTGACACAAAAACAGGAGAGTAAAAAGAGCCCCTATCATTACATGGTGAACAATAACTCATGTTTTGTCAACACACATAATAGAGGGGAAGTGTTTTTCTACAGACAGAGCAGATACAATTGGAAGCAGAAAGTCAGAGGCAGGTGGTTGGTTTTATAAAGAGTCACTGTGTCACTACGTCATGGTGCTTCCTTTGTCACCGGTCCTGAAATATTCCCAGACGTCGACACTTCCACTCCTACTCAGTCCCACCAGACAAGCCCTACATCCCACCCTGTGTGTATGTGACATAGTGGCAATATTTTAGAGCAGCCTGCAAAGTCTCACACATAAACACACACCCACCCTACCACGCCAGACCACAAAAAAACTCACTGTCCTAGCACCCTCCCCCCTCTCTCTCTTGCCTATTTGTCTTTTCGCACAGTGTGACCCACTTTAAAATGCTGCTGCCCCAGCAGTGCGCTGCGGCCATTAAAGTTCTCCCTGCTATGGTGCAGTGTGTGCGTGTGTGTTTACTTACTGGGTGCCTTGTTCCAATCGACATGCTGTGTTAAACCTTGTACATCTCTCCCATCAGGCCATGTGGCCTGACACAAGATCGTTTTCTCTTTCTCTATCTTCGTTTTTCTGTATTTCTCTGCCAAAAGCAACAAACCATCAGCTCTGGTGAAGTTAGCGCTCTTTCTGCCTCCTCCCTCTTCCTCCACACAGATACAGAAAACAATCTGCTGGCTCTTCACTGCAGTCTGCCAATATAAACCACAGCAGCCTCCAGGCTGTGAGCTAGCCTTGCAACCAGTCTGGCAACAGCATATTCTTTGGCAGCAGTTATCAGCTGAGCGTTTGGTATGAGGGCAGACAGCGCTGAGTTAATCCAGGACCCTCCCCTGGCAGGAAAGGCACACTTCCTCTAACGCAGGCAAAAGAGAAAACACACAAAGCGCGCAGCTAGGGCTGACAGGGACAAGCATTAACGGCCACTCTGATTGGCTGAGGCAGCAGAGGCAGATGTTTGGTTGATCAAGCAAGCATGTCTCAGATTGGTTGCTGCTGGATCACATGATGCTATGACAGCAGCAAGCTAACACTGCATAAGTGTCTGTGTTTGTGTGCACTGAGCAAGCAGGCACACGTAGCACATCAGAAGGATTTGCCACGGAGGGAGGGAGGGAGAGAGGGAGTGCAAATGAAAAGGTAGGTCACGAGGGTGAAAAGAAGGAGGAGATGGATGGAAAGGGCCATACGTAAATGATGATGAGGGGAATAAGGAGGAAGGTTTGGTTTAGAGAATGAAGGCAGGAAATGAGGTTGGCCAGAGAAACAACCAGAGGGCAGGACAAGCAGGATAAAGAATGAGCTGAGACACACTCAGTCTCAGCAATCATTGAAAACACAGACAAAAATGTAAGGATAAAACAGCAGCTGCCTGCAGGTCAGCAGCAAATCAAAAGGTAAAAAGTCCTTCCATAAAACTAAGCCTGGTCCCGATACAAATCTAAAGCTACCACATAATATGCCAAACATAACAGACACCATTATGTCCATGTACACTGACAAAACTGACCACTGACTCATCAAAAACCTGTCACAAGCCAGGCACATAAAGCAAAAGTGTAATAAGAAGACCTGAGATGCAAATTCATTTTCAAAGTCAACATGTGGGTGTACATGATTTACACAGTATGCAAAGTTGCAAACACATGCAATCTGAGGTTCAATAAAAATTCCACAGTGAGAGCTTTGATATAACATTTTTATCTTCACTTCAGAGTTGCCAAAGTTGCTCAGGCCTCTTTTAGACCACAACTATACACGTATACCCTTCAGGTATTACAAAGAATAACATGTTTGTTAAAAAAAAAAATATTAGTACTACAACTACATACATACTGACATAAGAATTAGCATAAATAGGCAAACAAACACCACAGAGCCCGAGAGCAAAACAACATTTTCTTGTAACTATAGAGGATGGATTTGACACACAGACAGAAACACACATATGTCAAAACAACTGTACGGTTTCATACCCGAAGTTGAAGGGTGTGACGAAGGATAGTTCCCTCTAAGGCGTGGATCCACTTCTCCCGCTCATCTGCATCTCGGGCTGAGGGCAGAAGGACACAGACACACACCCAGTGAGCCAAATTTTCCATACACACACTATAAGTAGCCACTACACTTGTGCCATTACATTAAAAGCACACCAAGACACAGCACGAAATGACATGAGTACTGGTGATGCAGTCATGTGGCTGAGTACTCGTGTAGAAATTGTAGTTTGTTTTTAATCGAAAATACATTCATTCCGCTTGAAGAATTTATAATCATACTTACACTATATAGACAAACGTGATGGGGCTGTTTTTCAAGGGTTGGGCTCCTTACTTCCAATGAAGGGAAATCTTAATGTTTCAACACACCAAGACATTTTGGACTACGCTATGCTTCCAACTTTGTGGCAACATTTTGGGGAAGGATCTTTTCTATTCCAGCATGACTGTGCCCCAGTGCACAAAGCAGACATGGTTGGATGAGTTTGGTGTGGAAGAAACTGACTGGCCCACACAGAGCCCTGACCTCAACCTCATCAAACACCTTTGGGATGAACTGGAACGGAGATTATGAGCCAGGCCTTTTCATCCAACATCAGTGCCTGACCTCCCAAATGCTCTACGGCATGAAAGGGTAAGTATTCCCACAGAAACACTCTAAAATCTTGTGGAAAGCCTTCCTAGAAGAGTGGAAGCTGTTGCAGTTGCAAAGCTGTCTGTGTATTTAGAATGTGTTGTCTTTAAAGTTCCTGTTGGTGTAATGGTCAGGTGTCTCAATACTTTTGTATGTAAACAATATGCTTTACAGGTGACGTAAACAACACAGATAAACATCAAGTTAGACTATAAATATAGATCTAATTTGAAAGATGTCTGGTGATTACATCTGGTAGATGCCCACAGATTTTCTTACATGAACACTCTAAGACTCTTAAATCTGTTGGTTAAATATGAAGCTACAGCCAGAAGCAAGCTCGACTGGAAGAACGAGACAGCTATAAGCCGTAGAAAAACAGGTGTAAAAACACTGTCTTTTTACATGGGTTTGGTGTCAGAATATTTCTTGGCCAGATGCAGTCACTTCCTCAAGTACCCTCAGGTTGCTGGGCAACTCTTTGATGACGACAAAACTGCAGAAAGGTAAGGTAATCTAACTCAACTTGTGCTGTTCCAAATGTTGAACTACTCATTAAAATTCAGAGCAGCGTCATATTTAGGAGAAAACCTAAAGAAAGGCTGAAGTAAACAGTTGAATGAGATAAACTTTAAGTGTAGCTTGAGTTGGAGTTTACCCAAATATAGTTACATGTACGATTCAAGTCATAAAGTATCTCATCAAATACTTTAAACATACCCAGCCCTATGTGTGATGGTGATTGGTGAATCAGTACTAAAAGAATCAAGACTTCCATGATCTTTGTAAAAATTTGTAAAAATGAGGAGTTGAAGCTGAGTGGTGAGACACTTCTGATTCTCACCCAAACAAAAAAACAAAACAAAAAAAAACAAAAGCTTTGGGTTCATGTGTGAAATGGAGGTGAGTGAGGCTGCACCCTCAGAGCAGCGACAGAACAGACTGTCAATTATTTTAAACAGTGACCCAATACAAGCACTGACACGCGCAACACCCACACACACTGCAAAATGCCAATGCCATGCAGAAATGTCATGTATTATCCTCTGCCAACAAACTGCCAACAGGTCAGGTTGTAACATGTATGCAAGTGTTGTATGTACTCACTGACTGTATTTTAGAGTTTTAAAGATTTTCAGTTCTGGTACAGAAAGAAACAATACTTCTGCTTCAGTGTGTATGATGGCCACCGCAACCAAAAACTGTGAAAGAGCTGGCCAACTATACTCCTGTATAAGAGTCATTTTTCATTGAGCTGGAGACGAGACAGAACAGCAGAGGAACGGCTGCATTAGCACAGAGGTTGAGCAGTGCCACGGCAGAAAAGCTTTTAAAGACATTAAAAGGAAGCAGAAGCTCAGGCCAATCCACTCAGACAGCGCCTCACTGCCCTCTCACTTTCCCTTCAGCCAAACAGACTCTCCAGAGGAACAGATTACTGCGGCTAATGTTGTTTAGCTCTATTCACGACACAGGAGAGGTTTTTAGCGGGGCGACTGAACTAAAACAAATACTGTATGTGTATGAACTGTGTCGCAAGCCCAATATTTGTCCTAGTTCACAGCTCGCATCATGATTTATATTGCCAGGTACGTATGAGATGTTAGTCAACTCAACAAATCGACAACATTAGCCTGTCAGCTAGCAGGTCAGTGTCATGTGACTGGCCTACACAGTGTCACAAGTCATGACATTGCCATTATGATGAATCTCCTTTGTTGGTTAATCCGCAGAGTTAAATATTCAAACAACAAAGCTATTTGTTCTTTAAATATTTACTTGTCTCGATACAGAAAAAGGGAGGACATAACATGAGGTTCCAAAAGAGGAATGGACAATGTAGGATAAGAATAGGGTATGATTTCCAAGTTCTTACCACAGTGTAGTACGGGAGGTATCCTGCTATCATAGTTAGTGGTGGTAAGGAGACAAGGACTTGTAATCATAAAATATAAAATAGAAGCAGGGAGAATTGTTTTTATAAGGGTTACAGATATCTAAAATATGTGTCCTTCATTATTTTTTTCTATTTATATTTTCTATTTCACATTGACATTGTTAAAATATTATCTTGTCCTTTTTGAATGAAAAGTGTTTAAAGGGTTTGTTATGTGCAGTTTTGCACCAATTATCAAATTTAATGGGGTCACAAAAGGGGCAAAATTGTAAAAGTCACCAAGTTCTTTTTTGTCCCTAAAAATTGCACATGCATGACATTAACAATACATTCTTTGAGTTTTACAGCAGTTTTAACCCTGTAAGACTTTAACAGTCCCACAGCACTGCTGTTAAGGAAGGTGTGCTGACTAAGCCCTAGTAGGTTCCGATACTTTTCTGCTAAAGGAAAGCAGAGAGGCACAGCAGGGCTAGTACAAGTACAACTGCATACAGGAGGTGCTGTACCTCACACCAATAATATCCACCCACACACACCTTCCTAAGCCATGGTAGATATTGGATCAAGTCTTGTGACAGATACAGACACACAGAGCGCAAATAACCCCACAGCTGCAAACCGGAATACCTCAAAATCACTCAGTCAGGGTGTAGTTCAGTACACCGATATCTACATTGGCGTGACAGTATGTGACATGATACAACTGCTCTTACCACCATTAAACGGCAAAACAATCCTGATATGAATGATATGATTGGTAGAGCTGCGATACCAGTAGAAAACCAACTAATATCCTTAGAAAATATTTTGTAAAGACCATAAGAATCAAAAGCGATGTGTGTGACACCACACTGACAGTGTGGAAGTAGACTAAAGCATCATACAGAGCACCTTTGAAAGGAAATCTCTGGTCACCTAGAACTCTAGAATCTATGGCATTATTTTACTCAAAAAATGTTGACATAACTATACTACAACTATACACAACACCGCAATTACATGTGCACATCTTGAAATCAGGATTGTCTCACTGAATTGTGGTGATTCATTAGCTCCTCTTCAGCCTTCATTAGATAGTAAAAACTTCTAACTAAAAAAAATCTTTAAGAAAAGTAAACAGAGAAAGATGATGCTAATATGTATATCCAACAAACATACAATTACTACACACCAGACAGATACCATGTCCAAACAAACAGGCAAATTAAACACACTAAGCTAACAGCACTAGAGGTGTATTCTTAACCCAAGGATTCTCCTCCCATCTCAGTGGTCAGGATTGGTTTCCCTCTACAATCCTCAGCCATAAAGCCACTGCTCCTTTCTCCAAAGGGTCCCCATAAAATATTCATCCCTTCCCTCTTTTTTCACCTCCTGCTATCTTCAGACAAGATACTGAAATGTTTCAGTACTCCGAGGGGAGGACGGGGGGGTCTGAGACTGCAAGCTGTCAATAAAGTGGCAGCTATCCAAATATGGTGTGAAGAAAATACACAATTTCACAATGAATATAATCTGAGGTCAATGAAATAATGCTGTCTTGGTGGGAAAATTGGTAAGTGCCTGTTCAGTGGTTTGCTCATTTAATAAACTGCTTAGCTCAAAACGTGTGGCAAAAACATCATGTTGCTTTGGATTGACTGAGTCATGTGTGACTGATTTAGTGACAAAGATGTTCCCAAGAGCAAGTGCAAATGAAACACACAAGGGCAGAGGCAGTCCTGACAGAGCACAGTGGTGAAAAATGATGACCAAGGTGGGACGTTTGAAAAAGGGATGATAGCATACAGTGTGGGTGTCTCATCTCAGACTGATGCTCTAGGCAGTTGGGGCAGTGAGAACACAGAGGGGAAAAGAGGAAAACGTTAAGCTAAAGGGCTCTCAAGCAATTCTGATGCACCGCCGGGGGAGAGGGGCTGATGAATAATGGATGCTTCTCTAAATAGAACGACAGTACAGAGATGCTTACGCCAGGCTAGCACGGTGACCGGGCGGCTACGAACTGCACTTCAGCCTGTGTGCTGGACTGTCCCGTCAGATAAAGTATGCTGTAACGTGGAAAACACTTTGACAATGAGCTGCGTTATTTGCCATCAGTCTAAATTCTCTTTTTTAACCCTCTAAATACTGGCGTTGATTTTCTACCCATCACAGAATCCATATCTTACACAAGCACTAGTCCATACATAATGGCACAATGAGATGCCGCTGTGAATCCTGGGAGACTGGCTGCATAACATGGATTGTTTTACAGCAACAGAGAAATCTCCTCCTGCCCAACATCCTGTTCATCTCTTGATATCGAAGCCAACAGCTGATGTATCCAGAATCTCATGTTCAGCATACATTTAGTGCTAATTTCCTGCCTGATCCTGCAGTGGTGTTACATGACTCCTCTGTGTATCTGGAGAGCAGACATGTTTTTCACTGACTTGTTACCGTCTTCTCTCAAACAAAATGACCATGGGGGATCACAGTGTCTTACAAAGATTCAGACATCTGACCTACGCAGGGGCATGATGCTTTTTAAATGAACTTATTTCAACACTGTTCATGTGAACCGCTGATTTACAAAAAAAAGTTTAATTTCAAGTGACAATGGTCAATAAATTGTTGAGTCTAACATAATCTTTACAAATTCTCATAACTTGTAGTACGATATCATTATATTTACTATACACAGTATTGTCTTTGTTGTTCATGCAAACAATATACCCAAAAAATGAAAAAATGAACTTCCCTTTTTGACTGTAGTGATAAAGGTTTCTGAATAATTGTGTGCACAGTGTGTGCACAAATACTACTATCCTGATGGAAAAAAATAAGATTATATTCAGCTAAAAACCAGTAAAGCTCAGGATAAAACCCAGTAACAACAAATATCCTTTTCTAAATAACACACCTAGTCTGTGCAAACATTTGACTGATTCAGGACATTGAGCACACACTTTTCTCTCCTTAAATGTTCCTCACAGCCAACAGCCACGAAGCAATCTACTTCAGACTGTTATGAACTATCCTTGAACCTCGATAACAAACCAATAAACCAGAGCACTATAGAATATAGTGCTCCACCCTAGCTGCGTATCCCAGAAGACAAACAAACAACGCCTCCTCTGAGCCCTTCCACCCGGGACTGGCATGCATGCATACCATGAGACGTGCACAGTTTTCTCCTTACCCTTCCGTTTGTAGAACCACAGCATACAGCTTCGGAACACAGACATGGGAGAGGGCATGGAGGAGGTAAGAGGGGCGGGGGGCCCATGGACTGTGGCTGGTGACCCTCAAGAAGGAGGTGAAGGGGATGCTGGGGGTGATGGTATTGGCGGGAGGGATACAAATGGACAGATGGAAGGACAGTGATGAAGGAATGGTGGAGGAGCTTAGTGAAAGGATAAGAAAATGTGCCTGCAGTGTGCAGGACTGGATAGCTTCCTGTCAAAAAAGAGGGAAGGATTGGGAAGACGAAAAGGAAGACGATGCTGTAGCTGGGAGCCAATCCAGTCCATATGAAGTGACTGGTTGGTAAATAGTGAGTGCAGTGGTGGCAGCACGGTAGCAAAGGGTGAACAGCAGCAGCAACCAGAAGAGACCTGAGCTCAGCTTCCAGCTCAGCAGTATTTCCTTATTATTCCCAGAGGCTCAACTGCAGAGACACACAAGCAGCAATCTTCCTCCTCAGCCACAGTCAGGAGGACCGGAGAAGAGAAAAAAAAAAGTCTTACTTGCTCTTTCTGTTCCAGAGGAATCTGTCTAGCTTGCAGTGGAACAAATCATATTTATCTACAGAAATGCGTGTCAGTCCAACTTCCGAGCATGAAGAGGTTCCATGCGAAAGGAGAAAAAGCTAAGATGCACACTTTGAAATAGTGAAGATGCCTGTGTGTTTCCTGGCATGAGTGCAGACCAACCTAGGTCTTTAAAAGGTGGGGAGGGAAAGAGGAGTGTGTGTGAAAGAGTGAGAGAGAGAGAGAGAGAGAGAGAGAGAGAGAGAGAGAGAGAGAGAGAGAGAGAGAGAGAGAGAGAGAGAGAGAGCGAGCACAAATGAACAGAAGGGATAGATGCAAAAGAAACAGCGAAAGGACACTGGTGATGGCAGCACAGAGAAGAGGCAGCTTAAAGAGGTCAAAATAAAAAGGGGGACATCTCACCTTGGAAATGGAAAGTCTTCTGGTCCACAGTGATGGTGAATGTGCTGTCGTCTTCGTCATCAATGCCGATCACAGCTCCCTGGGCAGAGAGAGAGAGAGGGACAGAGACAGACATAGAGAGAGGATGAGGGGGAGAGAGAGAGAGAGAGAGAGAGAGAGAGAGAGAGAGAGAAGCAGGCAGTCACAAAGCGGGACACGTCATACTCCACTTTCCATTTCTATCCTCCTGCCCTGTTCCTCCAGCTCTCATTTGTAAATTACCCTTGGTCAATCTCAGCACCTCACTCTGTTGCCTTCAAAAGCTCCTCTTTCCTTATCATTTCCTTCTACAACCACTCCATGTTTCTTTCTTAACATCCACACATCCAAGCGCAGCCCTGTAGAACAGGAGGTGGGATTTGGGAGAGCAAAGGAGGAGAAAGGCAGCGAAGGGTGGAGAGAGAAAGACACCGGGGACGAGCAGCTAGCAGCCAACAGGAGAAAAAGAACTGCAGAGAAATGGCCCGCTGGCTAGTTGGGACATTAGCTCCTAGCAACAGAAACAGGGTGTGTGACTCACACAGCAACCCTGCAAATAAAAAAAAACAACTACAAGGTGTTGAGAAAATAATAAAAACAGCTGTAAAACATTTTGCACTTACATTTTATTGAACAGATTCTGAGAGACAGTCACACCACGTGACAAAAGCAGAAGGTCTAAAGGAGGTGGTCAGTCAGTTCAAGAAATACCAACAAGAAGTCTTTTATGTGCAGTATCTTGTTACATCTCACAGTTATCAGTGACATAGAGATCCCATGCTGAGGTTTTTTCTTGAACCTCCCAAGATATTTCGGCTGTCTGAGACAAGCTGGTCTATCGTTGACTGAGGGAAAATGAATGGCTGAATTAAAGACTAATGTACTCTCTTTGGTCTGCATGAAGAAACAGATTACCAGCCCCTCTCTATGAGCACTGGTCTGTGCTGTGGCTCATATTGAGAATGCCTTATACTACATGATCTTGATTTGTAAGGTATTATTCTCAATATTGCGAAAATCAATGTGATAATACATATTTATAGTTACTTAATGATGTGTTGGAAAAATGTTAACTGATATCTATATAGTAAGAGTATATATATTATATATAGCAACAGTAGTATAGTATCTCTGTCCTGACCTCTCACCCTGTCTGGTTGAAACTGGTTAGCATTTTAAGCTGCTAATATTGCCAAAGGTTTTTCTTGCTCTGCCTAAGAGAGTTCCAGAAGAAAGCTTGTTAATGACCAAAGTATGGCCTCACAGGTTACCACGAAGTGTCACAACACACACACACACACACGCAAAGGTAATGATTTATTGAAGGCTACTGTGGTGGACTGCACTATTCTCTCTCTATTCTTGGAAACTCAAACTAGACGCTGAAGAATTCGACTAAATAAAAATCTTGGTCACCATGTTGCACTTGAAAATAATCCAACGACAAAATGGTATGACATTACAATACAGTAAAGATTATGGCTGCACTGTTATTTCAAACAAGACTAAGCATGCCTTGGAGCCTCTGGGAAAAATACTTTGTAAAACGCTGAAATGGAGATAGCTCAGAATTTGGAAGATGGTATAAGAGGGATATTTTTAAAGGGATGTTTATTGGTTATTTATTAATTGAGGGCATAATACTATTGAAAACAGTGTATAGAGGTTTGACAATTAATTTTTGAATTTGTGATGTTTTCACATGAAAGAGTCTTTTTCCTCCACTGATCACTCAATACTAAAACCTGTGACCTTTGACTATGAGTTCCCCAATGACATTGGATCCTCTTTTCGTGTGGTTTCAGGAGACAGTTCCTCTCTTGATTGGGATCTAAGGGGTTTTTCATAGTTTTTGTCAATGCCTTTTAACCAAAAACAGGTGTGATGGAATAAATTTTGGGTAAAGTTGTCAAAAGTATGGCTGCATGATACTGGCGGAAAAAACATTGTCATCATAATTTTAATTAAAAGTCTAGCCTCTTAACAAAAGAAATGTCATCTTCCTACTTCTACCACAGCAGGTTCAGCACGAAGCCAAGCGTCCACTTCTAGTTTCACAAACATGACTCTGATATCAACTTCAACAAGTCGGGAGAGAGCAGGTGGAGAGGTGTTTGTTTCTTAAAAACATGTTGTCTGATAAACTTTGCAAATGGACTTTTGTGTTACTGCAGTGTTACTTACATGACGTGACAATCTACGTGGTGAAAGCGGTAACAATAGACTTAATATGCAATGTGATTATTGTACATGGGCACATAACAGCTATATACTGAAACAATATATGGTACAACTTTAGCCAGAAGTACCAAAGTATCAATACTCTTTTTGATGCAAAAAGACCAGGTCTTCAATTCAAGATTTTCAACCCAATACAGCACTGATCCATTTTTTTTTACAAACTTGAATCAGCACCATGTGCAGGTTGTTAATTAGAAGAAATAAAAAATAAATTCAATTAAGTTTGATAAGATTAGTTTTTCTTTTTGCCGTGGTTGTGAAAGAGGTATCAAGTATCATTTAACCGTTTTATACTCAAGTTGTATTGAAGTGGAAAACTCTCATATCTCGACAACCTTACTTTCACAACATTGCTTCTCATGAGAAACTTTATATTCAACAGTCAAGCTGAATACAGGTTCCAACATGACAATGCTGCTGGGGTTGTGCAAAGTTAACAATGCATAAAGATGAGAAATAAAAGCCAAGGTCTACTTTGCCTTTTACAAAAAGTTGAGGACAGACTAATAAGATCAAGAAAGCCATAAAGACCTAAAGAAGTTGCCATAAAGAGATTTCATTCCACTGACTCACACCACAACCACCTCAATATGGAAATAAAAACAAATGTTATCTTGAGTGTTTTATAATTTGTTGATTTTAGAGAATGAATGTAATCCTGCCTCAGCTGGCTTTAATCAGGTCAAATATGATACCCATATTTCCTTGAAAACCCTACTGCATTAGGTATGTTCCTTTCCTCTCCTTTTAAGAAGTAGTAAGATAAATACCTGAGTAGGACAACTGCTGCCATCTAGTGGAAATTACTCGATATGGAGTTATGGATTTGCCTGCAGGAAACTCCTGACACATTTTTTAAACTAGGCCAACAATTAATATACGAGATGTAAAATGCACATTGTTACATACAGCACGCTAACCTTTTCTGGCTCAGAAAGACTGTACTGACAAAACAAAACACGTAAGCAAGTCATATAGGTGAAACCTTTTCCAAATAACTGGCAAAGAAAGCCTGCAACTCAGCCAAGCATGCAGGTATAGGATGGATTTCATTCCCAAGAATCTTACCCTGAGTCGCACACAGCCTCTTCTGGATCCTCGCATCATCTTGTCCTTTGACTGCAAATCAACAAAAGAACAAGTCAGGGATCCATAAAGTCAGTATGCAGGAAAAAAATTACACTTCACCCTGGGCTGGATAATGCAAGAGGATATGATCTTAATAGGCCTTTTTCACTGAATATATTTTGGTATGTCACAGCAGAAAAAGCACAGGTGTTACTAATAAAATGAACAATGGGCTGCTTTAATTTTAGGATGTGATATAGTTCATGCTGGCTCACTGCCACTTGGCTTTCTGGGACACTTCAACAGGATCAAGCAATCGGTGATGTGAGCAATACCTGCTGTTTCTCTGCTTTGACAAGTCAAGATGCCTGCTACAGATACAACGTACACCTGTAGCATAAAGTTGTCTGGGTTACATTACAGACATTTAAAATCAAATCACTGCTTGCCTACTCCATATTATGCAGAAGGAGAACTGCATATAACAACATATGTCTTACATGTTCTAAGGCTATTAATGTCAAGATGCAGCAGTTTTATCCAGCAGTAGTTTCTGCTTAAACATTCTTTAAGAAAATAAAGAGCCAAAATCATGTGCTGGATGAACGCAGAGGAGGTGGCTGAAGCCACACCACTTGAACTCAGTTCTGACTCAAACTACAGCTGAATTTTCTGTATGAGAATGCATTAGCATGCACTCACCCGCAAAACTGACTGAGTATAATATTTTGTACATCAGGTAAGGATTGCAACTATTTTTACTGTCAAATAAAACTGGCGATTTCTTTCTCAATTAACCATTCTGTCTACATCTCACAACAGAACATGACAGTGTAAAACTCGGGGACACAAATTTTCTGTCAATCCACTCAACATACTGTTTCAGTTCTAAATCAGATGCTATGTGAAATCAATAGCAGACTTTTGTTCCTCACTGATATGATATTCTACATTTATGAGATTGAGAGCAACGTTATCAGGCACCGTATACCATCCCAGTGAAACCATCCTTCAGTCAGGGCTCTCTGCTACGGGATATTTAATTCACAACCCTTTAAGACAATAGCGTTACTGAAAACCAAAACTGCTAAGTGTTACTGCACTGACGACTGTACAAGTAAATACGATAAGCTAATGCTTTGACGAGTCAGCCAACTTTCTGAGAGGAGTGCTCTTAGTTGATAGCTTCCTTACAGCTTGTAAGCAACAACACTGACAGCTCCTTGTATCGTTTACTTTTGCCATGAGCTTACGTTACTAAACAGAACACAGGGAGTTCATTACCGTGTAATTAATCAAACATCTAAAACTCGAGCTACAACTAATCTAGTAAGCACCAACTGTCTCCTGTCGCGGGGTCTTGTTAGCTAGTAATTTAGCTAGCAGGTCAGCGAGTGTCGGGACTCTCTCTGTCATTTAATTAATGGCGACACATGTAGTCTTGTCAACATATATAGTTCTGTCTGTCTCTCAACTAAAACTGTGAACTATTCAGAAAAGTATTCGGCGAGTCTGTATTTCAGCCCTTGCTTGGCTAGCTAGCTAGCATATATTAGCGGAAGTGTAGAAACAATACTGGTATTTGATTCGTCAGTTGGTTTTCTAGGACCGTTGCTACTGGTCAATGTAGGGGTCTGTCATCGAAGAGACTCGCCTCTTTGTGCCAGCTGAGACTCCCAACTCCTGACAAACACAAGGCCCTTAGCCCATTTGGGCTTAACAACCAACGAAAACTTCTACAATCTAACCTCTTTGGCGAATCAATGTAGCATTTACAAACCATGGAAATTAATTTACCGTGTAGTATGACAGCAAGCCGGCATTGTAGTCCAAAACGAACCAACGATACTGCCAACCTTTCATAACGTTAGTCCACTTGCTAAGCGGCCCCTCCATGATGGACGCCATCTTTACAATAGCTACGGCTTGGGAGGAGTCGGTTAAGGTGTGGGCAGGCGTCACGGGCAGGATGATGCTGCTGCTGCTGATGATGTGCTCATTATCAGAGATACGAATGGTGGAAATAGTCAGATTCTTACTTGTGTGAAAGTGGCTATAAGGTCTCTCTAAAATAACCTCTAAAATATTACATCACAAGCAAACTCGTGGACTCAAAATTTTGCTATACAAAGAAGTTTAGCAACAGCATGTACACGAAGTATCAACTAAAAATACTCTGCAGAAGGGCCCTGTTGATGCTATATTAGATCATCATTTTTAATGCTTCATGTTAACAAAACTTTAAAGGCGTAGTATGCTGGAGTGGAGCTAATTGTAGCTACTTCATACTTCTACTTATGCTGCTGGCTGGTTTGTCTTTTAGACATGTTAGCACTGTGACTACTGAACGCACTAACTTTTATAATTGCGCAAACCTCAAGTGTTTTGAGGAAGATGGACAACCAAAAACGAAACAGTATTCATCAATATCTTTATTATTTACAATAGGCTTAACACTGATAAGCAAAACTTCACAGTAATATAACGTGAGCTTTAAATAAAAAAAAAAAAAACCCAACAAAATATATATTTTGTACAATAAAAAAGTTAATGTTAACATCTCTGCCATTTTTCATCCCTGTTTAGATTCACATATTCCATTATTGTGTGTGTTGGTTTACATTGCACTCGTACAACTGAAGAAGTGGCCTTTGGTATAATGACGTGTACACACGCTCTCCAAAACAGGGAGACAGGAGGAAAAATAAACAGATATACAGGATACATGCAGGCAACATAAATAAGGACAACGCAGAAGACTGATAATGAGAATGAGCAGAAATTTGTGGTCAGTTCAAATATTAAACAACATCACTTCAGAGATCAGGGGGAAAAAACAACAACACTGGGACTAAATCATTTTATTGACTGAATGTATACATGTTTATTTCTTTAAAATACATTTAGACGAAATGTGTTTGAGAGGAGGAAATGTGTTTGATTTTTTTATGTGACTCTTTAATAATGCTTTTAGTGAAACCTGCTCCAGAGAGATGCACTATCAAATCAAAAGAAATTGAGAGGCCAGACTGTTTTTTGGCAATTAAAAAGAAAAATTTAGAGAAAGCTTTTGATGTGGTCAGATTATGAGACAAAAGATCAGTTTGGGTTTAGCATAAAAGACTCAAGTGTGTCATTTATTAGAGGCGAATCATAGCAAAGTGTCACTGCACTAACAGTATTCAAGGCCACCAGTAAATGTCCTTACGGAGTATCTGGAAATATAATCTTAATAGAAAAAGTGCACCTTTCAGTTTCAAGTTTCCACATAACAGAAATGCATGCTGTAGTGATATCCTTACCACATACTCGTGGCCAAGGAAAGAAACACATCAACGTTTTAATGATGGACTTTAACCACGTCTGTGAATCCTTGCAGTGATAGTGTACTGTACGTAAATTATCTGTTCACAAAAAGGCACCAAGAATCATGGAAACAAAAAAAGATGGCGTTTTTCATCCATGTTTTCAGTTATCTCACAGTGAATAGAAATTGATCGGTTTTTCTCCCGTTTGGCAAGATATGGGACATTTATTCTGACTTACGAAAAACATGAAATGATATGAAATGCACCACAAAACAAGTTGACTAAAACTCTTACTTGGCAATCCATCAAGCGTCATTAACAGGCGAAGTGTTATGGACCTGCAGTGTATACAGATTAGATTTTGTAGTATTCATATGCAACTCGTGTTAATGACCCAACGTGTCTGAGGCCTTGTCCAGTGTACATTAAAATGTGAGCCAAAGCAAAGAAAATAATGAGATCTGTGAGTTGTGTGTGTGTGTGTGTGTGCACCGTGCACAGTTTTGTTTGTGCTCAATAAAACAACAGAGCAGCCGTTTTTGGACTGGATTATTTAGTGTGACAAAAATTAGACGTTTGGGCCACTAAAACAATTATAATAAATAATAATTTTTTTTTAAAAAAAAGAATGGCACCTTAAGAGATTAAAGAGTCATGCAAACGAACATTCGACCGGATTCAGAATGGAAGAATAATACATTCATAAAGCAGATATTCAAATCTGGGTGGATGAGCCTCAGTCTTGCTATACATCTCTTTAGTAACAAACATTATTTTGTATGCTGTAACCACACATAAATCTTTTGTTTCCTGGATATCAAACAAATCAAATATTTACATAACTTTTCTCTCAAAATAGGTCTGTGCTTTTAATAAAAAAAAGGAATAATTTAAAATTCAAGTTCATACATAGACATTCTAAAAAGCTTTTTTTCCTTTGAACCAAATAATGTAGAAATTGCTCATGTGCTGAAGACATACTGCAGTTTGTTGAGAGTTCAGTACTGTGTTATTAGTGTAATGAAGGTCTCTGCATTTCGCAGTGTTCATACATTGAAGAATTTGAGGCACTGAGGCCATGACAAGGCTACAGGGAATCCAGCACTGTCCATACTCAGAAGGACACTTATAGAAATACTGTCCCGATTGACCTCCTCATGTGCTACCCTGTGCTCTCCCTCTCCTCATGCCACTCTTTTATGCTCCATCATACAAGGAAGAAATGTGTGCAAGGATAACTGGGCATAAATATTGAAATGCTTTAGGGGACTGGGGATTTTCCCCATGTCTGTGGCACTGTGTTAACTGTGTGAACATCAGTCACGTCACTGAAGCAAAGACAAATGCTGTGCATATGATAAGATGCCCCACATTCATTCACTGTGTTTTAGTACTGTGGGGATTAAACAAAGAGTCACAGAAACCTTTTCTTTTTTTAGATTTGATAAGCCTGTATTTGGTATTAACGAAACGCATACCCGACGCTTCATTTGAGCTTATTTACACGCTTGTCAAATGCACAAAACTTTCAATGATGTAAGTGATCCCTTCAGTATTTCTCAATGGTCGCACCTTGTGCAGACACGTGGGAATGTCAGCGTCAAAACAGTTGATTATTAGAGATTATTCTACAAAAACAAGGCTTTAATCTGATAACAACAAAAGCAATATTGGGATGATTTATAATTTTATCACATTTGTCTATTTTGAAATACTGTCAGATGCAATCAATGAAGTGAATGAAGAAAAAAAACAAAACACATCTGTATATAAAATCAAAGTGTCAAATTGAGACCCCAAAATCTTTCATCCTGTTCAATCCCGATATTTGTTTCCAATCCTTAAGAGTACAATGGCTTTAGAAAATGGCTTATGGTCACTCAGTTCCCCAGACACTGAGCAGAATACTCTCTGCCAAGCACGGTACACCCAACTGATGATTCACACATTTGTGAAACACTGTTAGAGGTCAGTTAGTGAAAACAGTTGTCTAGTATTCTCAGTAAGGCTGTGCACAACCACCACCATTATCGTTCAGTATGTGACAGATAAGCAGAGTGAGCTTAGACCTACTGTCTAGGCTGGCTACACACAGCTGATACACTCGACATTCATTTAACAAAGAGGCCTTTATCGAAGCCTGGTGGAGATGTGGGGCTTAACATTTCATGGTGTGACTGACACCACATTTAGGTTGGTATAAACATTTCTCAATATGTACAGGTCAGAGCAAAATTAGTGTCCACACTGGCATTTTTTGAAATGATTGTAAACAATAATAAAAAAAAAAACATACTGTAGTGATTTCTCTGAGGTACTTAAGAGATTCTTCTCATTTCGTCCCCCAAAAAGCTGTCAACAGAACCAGAAACATATAAAAAAGGAATATAACCGACCTGTGGAGTAGTTAGAGGTGACAGTTGTGTGTCACAGTGGCTACCTCTGTACTACGTCACTAATCTCTTTAATACAGCTGTGCAGGTTGTCCAGTACAGTGTTGGGCCCCACGCTGCTCAGCCCTCCACCTCCTGAGGATGATGCCCTCAGTTCCTGCAGGCTGAGCTCCAGCTTCCCCACTGCCTCTCGGAAGGCAAATTTGTTCCTCATCTGAGGGATGCAGTCCACGTAACTTGAGCAGTAGTCTAGCAGCTGGTGGCCAGCGTCCAGCACCTGGCTGCTGGCGGGGCTTTCGGAGCTGGCGTGGAGGGCGCTGCTCAGGCCCTCAGCACATTCCAGCAGGGCCTCACGACTAACCCGCTCCAGGGGCACCCTCTCGGCTTGCTGCCTGGTCCGTCGAAGTGCCACTTTTGAACCGGCAGATGTTGCTGTGTATGAGGAAGAGGCAGTGGTGGTGGCCCCGTTGGCCATTTTGGTAGGAGTCGTGTTGGTGGTGGTGGAGCAAGATGAGGAAAATGAGGACAAAGATGCAGGAGGCACTTGTGGCGGTGGCACTGACGGTCTGCCCGTCGTTGCTCCTCCTGACGTTCGCGCTGACCTGTGACCTTTCGACGTGTCTCCGTTTACTTCCACAGGTGCTCCTCCCACCTGCTCCTCCCCGTCGCCGCTGTAGGAGTGTTGTAGGCTGCGCAGAGTGGGAGGGGGAGGAGGAGCACACTTGGGTTTTACAAGTCGCGGCCTGTCCCGGTCTGCTTGGTGCTCAGACAGCAGTTTAAAGCGGTTCCCCTGAGAGTCCAGACCAACCAGGTGCACATCGGCCGGGCTGTGCTTCAGTGTGGGGGAGATCAGGACTGGAACTTTGTGGTTGTGAGTTGGTGCCCCTGCTGTAGCTGATGGAGCACTCAGACCCGAAGTCTTAGAGGGGGATGGCCAACTCTGCTGCCTGTCCAGTCCTCCCCCACACTCCTCTCGACCCTCCCTGACCCGAGACAGAGTGTCCGAGTCCCCCACTTCCCCTCCAACCCCTGGTGCCCTCACCCCTACAGCAGTGCTTCGGGGTAGTAGCTTGGCTTTGGGCCTTTCCCTGATCTGTGCAGTCCCCTCATCCATCCTCCTCAGCAGAGTTTCTGAGGGCCGTGCAGCCCCATTCTCTGGCTGGGAGGTGGTGGAGGCAGTCCTCTCGAGAGGGGGCTTTGCACTACGGTTCCTGGGTAAAGTCAGAGCCATGCGTTCCAGGTCTGGCAGCCCAGCAGACATAGAGGAGGTAGAATTGGACCTAGGGAAGGGCTTAGGCCCTCCAGCTATACTTCCACCATCCTCTGAGGAGGCTGTCTTTCCTGTCCGTAGCCCCAGGGTCTTTTTGATTAGTCTAGGTGTGAAAAAACCAGCCAACCCACCCCAACTGCTGCCGCTCGTCACCTGTGAACCAAGGCCCCCGCCAGAAGGTTTCTGTCCAAAAGCAGCCCCACAGCAGCGTGATTGACCCTGGGTGGGTTCCCCATGGGAGTGAGAGGGAGAGGCAGAGAAACCCCCCAGACTGTCTGACTGGGGTAAGGGAGGAGGAGCGCTGAAATCAGCGGTAGGCTCATATTTCTTGTGAGGTTGTGTTTCCATCTCCCGAAAAGAACTGCTCCTTTTTGGTGGTGTTGGGAGGTTCTGTTGAAGCTGAGAGGATGGTGAGGAGGAAGAAGAGGAAGATTTCTTCCTTATAAAGGAGCTAAAGAAGCCAGTCTTGCGGTCTCGTGTAAATGTGCCCATATCCTGTGCATCCTCTAAAAGGCTGCCAGCAGTTTTATCTCGTGGCTGCTGTTTTCTGGGCAGAGCCGGGGAGCTTCCTGAACGACCATCCCCGCCAAATAAAGAAGCCCAGCCTAGAAAGAGAAGAGAGAGCTGGATTAAAACGATGACACAAAGCTGGGCTGAACTCAGTGGGAGCACACCTATCTTTGTTAAAAGGTTACTCATATCTTGAAAAAAACAGGTTATGGAGAACACAGCTCTCACGTCTTTTAGTCTCTCAGTATGGCTGCCTATACTTTAACATCACTCATCGTATCAGACAGCTGTGTGACTCTGTGGTAAGATGGACTATCCCCTCTCTCTCTTAAAGCTGTTCTGTCCTCCTTGAAGACTCATAAGTAAGGAAAATGCATTTTAGAATATGAGATGGAAAGTTTTGAGGCCGTGCGAGTCATGAGCATGCATACAGCAAATCAATGATTTACAAGTTGCCCTTGTAAAGGACATGATGATGATGAATACCCTTATCGGATGTGCTGATAACACACGCTAAACAGAAACTGCCCTACCCTGTTGTTTGAAGGACTGTTGAGTAATGCTGGAAAATTTATTTTCAAGCCATAAATATATATCACATTTGTTCTGGCCTTTAAATCAATACAGAACGGTGCACAATTTTCTCTCTCTGGGCAATGAATGAGGACTTAAATACAAATCCTAATCCATTATAACAACAACTGTTATGTGAAGAGATTCAGGGCACTAATAATTCATCTACCCCCGCAACACACACACACACACACACACACAACATTTTCTTAATGTCATGGTTCTCTCATGAAATGTACACTTTTTAAAATATCAATACAACACAGACATGACCGTAAAGTAAATGATGCTGACTGTGCTTTCGACATTTGTGGGTTCATAATTATCAAATGTACTTGGTGAAGTTTTGAATTTTGCTTTGTGCTTTATGACACTGATTAGCTTTTACTGGATTTAAATCTTCATGAAAGTTAATATTCACTTTATGGGTAAGTAGTTAGAAGAAAATCTCAACAAAATGGTCACACTGGCAGAAACAAAGATAAACCGTCTTCTGTACACATCAGGTTAACATCCAAATGAAACACAATTTTATTTTCAAATAAAAACAAACAAATAAATAAGCAATAACTTAGACAAGACGAGACAAACAACAGACAATAGTATGGAAATTTAATAATAGGGTTAGTAAATATGAATTCATGATGTGTTACCAGTGTTTTGTACAGCAATGCGACAGACAGAATAAGAGCAACATCTTCATATCAGTGATAAAATGTTGTTTTGTGTACTGGGATAAGGAACTGCCGGTTAAACTAGTAAGGACAGGATAAATTAAGTATTCAATTAACACAACAGATGCTGACTCAGTCCACTACGATCATATGTTCCTCGCAATGATGGAAAACTTAATACTGAATGTAGAGACAGTAGCACACAAAAGTATTATTTTAGTTTTTGTGGAATGCGTCTTTATTTTGCATCTGTATTATATATTTATTGTTCTCTTTTGTTTTACTTTTAACTTTATCATCTTTATTCGGTGTTGGATGACTCGGACATGAGCACAAAGGTTTCATGGCTGCATATATAATACTGTGAACCTTAGATGTCAAATTAGAAATCTGAAGTGCTGACACAGTGGTAATTATATGCCAATGCAGAGGGACTCCTGTCAGGCTGTGCATGCAGAAGTGACTCGAGACAGCAATGGATGATTGACCAGATACCAGCCAGATGCCAGTACCAGTGGTCAGTTGGGAAGAAAAATGACAGCCCTCTTTTTCAGGCGGCGTGCTTGGCGGCGCTGAAGTTGGTTCTGTGAGTCGGTGTCCTCTGGCATACCTGCAGAATCATAATGTGGTGCGTCTGACTGGATGGTAGTGATGCAGGCATGTCGGGTTGTACCTGAGTGACCGTGCGTGCCGTGGTCAGATCGTCCGTCGAGTCCACCCTCAATGTTTTCCTTGTTTTCTGTGTGCTTGTGGAGTGTGCGAGATTTGGAAGGCAACAAGGGCATGTCGTGACTGAAAGAGTGCAGTGGTCCGCACTGACCAGAGGAGGCCGTCTTACACAGCTCCTCTGCTACCTCTGCAATAAACAACAAAGACAAAAAAAATAAATAAATAAATAAAAAAATAATTACATTCCTTCTCTTACTGCCCATATCTTACACACTTTGCTGCTACGATGACACGGTTTCTCAAAAGGAATGAATAAAGCTTCGTCTGATATATGACTTCATGGCCATCTCTCACAGAAACTTAACCGAACAGCTAAAACTAAACTAAACAAAAGTCGGCTGTCTAAAGGAGGTCCAGTAGTTTGCCTGTTCATTTTGATGTTCATCTCATCTAAGTGCAACATTATTTTTTTTAGAAGACTTGACGAAAGCAGGTTTTGAGCTTCATGTTACTGCACCTTCAGAGATGCTTGAATCATGGAACATTGTTTCGAAGGCTTGATGGATCTCTGCAAACGAAGGCCGGTCCAATGGACTCCACTGCCAGCCTGGTAGGGACAGACAAAAAATGTTACCATGAGATAATATTGTATTTGGGGACAATATAAAACATGACCATGCAATATATATATATATTCTAATAACAAGTAAGAATTTTAACAAGTTCTTACAGTAAATTCTGGTCTGACAGAAATCTAGGAAATATTAAACGTTTTGACATCCACGCTGTCAACCTCTGTTTAAGTCTTCCCAATGGAAGCTACTACTCACATGCTCTCATGAGTTCGTAGACTTTGGGTGGGCATCCTTCGGGCTGTTCCATGCGGTAACCCTTCTCCAGGAGGTCATACACCTGAGACAGATCAATGCCAGGGTATGGAGACATGCCATAGGTGGCAATTTCCCATAGCAGCACCCCAAAGGCTGTAAGCAAGACCAAACGTTAGCACATTGGAAATTTCAGAAAGAAAAACCCTTACTGAGTATGACTGCACATGTATTACTCACCCCAGACATCAGACTTGATGGAGAAGGTGTTGTACGCAAGGCTCTCCGGTGCAGTCCATTTGATGGGGAACTTGGCCCCAGCGTGGGCAGTGTAGGTGTCACCAGTCATCAACCTGCTCAGGCCAAAGTCTGCAACTTTTACAACATGATTCTCCCCTACCAGGCAATTTCTTGCTGCAAGATCCCTGAAAAGAGGAAACAAAACGAGCAGAGGAGAGGGAGAGGGAGGTGGAGAAAGGTGGGTGGGAAAAAGATTAAAATTGGACTACTTTGATATATGAGCTCAACAACTGCACAAACAAACAAAACTATGCTGTCCTTTTACCTGTGTATGAAGTTCTTCTTTTCCAGGTATTCCATGGCAGAGGAGATCTGTGTGGCCATATACAGCAGCACCACAGCGTTCACCTCCTCTTTGTCACAATCTCTCAAGTAATCCAGCAGGTTACCATGTGGCATGTACTCTGTCACAATGTAAAACGGAGGCTCCAGCGTACATACACCTGCAGGAGAAGCAGCAGCAGCAGTCAGAGAGGGGACAGCAACAACCACTACAGTCAGCACGTTTTGAAATAAATATTGTATGCATACATAAAATGAAAGCAAAGGTCCATCAACAAAATATAATCACTGGTGTTACTAAACACTAACCTAATAACTGAACGAGGTTTGGGTGTTTAACTTCTTTCATAACTGCAGCTTCTTTCAGGAACTCTTCGACTTCCATGGTGTCCTCCTGTCATTACAGAAAACAGAAAAAAGCATTAAAAGATAAGTACAAGGAATTTTATCAGTGGGTTGGACAGACAAAGCGGTTGGAAACAAGTCAGAGTAACAGCGGGAAACAAGTAAGCGACATCTAAAGTGATTACATGTAATACCAAATTCCACCTGCAGATGGTGATCTATAACCACTGTCTATGCCCATGTTCCTTCAAGTACAGATTCAAAGGTGCTGAAACACTGACAATCCAAAAGCAGGATGTTTTTACAGCTTTCTACAATATAGCTAAGTCAGATTAAATAGTGACAAAAGGGCCTCCTTACCTTGAGTGTTTTTACAGCCACTGTGAGGTTGTACTTCTTCCACACTCCCACGTACACCTCCCCATACTGGCCACCTCCCAGCTTGTGCTTCATGGTGATGTCTGTGCGCTCCATTTCCCACTTGTCATGGATGGGTGACACACCATACACTGTGGGCTTGTTACATTTGGGTGCTGGGTAGTGCAAGGTGGTGACCAGGCCATCGGCTACAGTGGAGTGGTGGTGGACCAGCTCAGCCAGAGTGGCAAAACGACTCTCAGACGTCACATACACCTGGGTGGGGAGCATGGACAAAGTAACAGAGGACAGGATGAGGAGAGGAACTGACTTATTGAATTCTGCCAAAGGACAGTAATCAATGTCACCGGACTGGGCTCTCTGCTATACTAAACTCTACCTTTCCATCAGAGGCTGTGTTGATCCGGTAGTGGTAAACTCTCCCTTCATAGCGGAGAGAAATGGACAGCTGCCCGGGGCTGCTTTCACTTTCTCGGACCAGGAAACTACCATTGATGAGGGAAGAGAGCAGGTACTCGGCGGCGCTGCGTGACACAGGCCCATGGTACCAGCTGTGCTTCTCCAGACTGTTCACTGGCGTAATGTAGTTGGAGGGCACCCAACCCTGGCCATTCTTTGAGCGCACTTCACTCCATTCTCCATTCTGGTTGTAGCCCAGGACGCGTAGCTTCTCACCTGGACACATTTCAACAAACACCTCAAATTAAAATCTGATGCTCAGCATTCTCTCAATATGGGTTTAAGAGAATGTGTGTATGTTTTACCAATTATATGACGCAGATTACAGGATTTCATTCAGTTTCTTTCAAATTCCTCAAAGAGATGAATGATAGAATGAATTTTTTTCCATGAGGTGACAGGGTTGGTCTGAATGAACAGCAGCTCACAAACAGGAGAGAGGAGTCATGTATCCTACGTGCCTCTCCTGTTGAAACTACATCAAAAGCTACAGAACAATGATAGGGTTGGGTGAACTGCCTATCTGTCATAGAGGGCTAGGCAAAACCAGGCATGCAGTGACTTGGTCCGTTGTCTCGGTCTGCCTCTGACGCAAGTGCGCGAGGCATGAGGGAGCAGAGCGACTGATGTGCTGGAGACTGGAGGAGGGAGGAAGTCATCGCTACAACAAACAACACTGAATAAAGCAGTGGTCAGTCTTGCCAGCCTGATGGATGATTGAAGAAAGAGACAAGGGGGAGATGAAAGAAAAGGAGGCAGAGACACTTAGACAGCCTGTTAAGGGAGGCAGAAGTATCAGTCTGCCTTCCTCTGCTCTTCCACCACACATTCTCTATGCTGCCTTTTCTTTCTGCCTGCATGAGTCTTTGTCTCGTCCCCACAGTCAGTAAGTTTTACACACAAAATATCCCTTAACCCCAGCAGCTCTGATGACTACACTGTGTGTTCGTGGGTGTTCAAACACAAGGGGCTGCATTTGTGTGGACGTGTTGCTCCATATATGGGCGAGACAATTGCATTTGATCCAGGTGAGCTAACAGATTAATGTCTTTACAGGCTTATCAGATGCCAGAACACTGCATAGCAGTTGAAAATACTCACAGAAAAGATTTCACAAGTCTGGCAAGCTATCACTCTGGCAACTACTTGATCTTTCTTAGAGGTAGAGGTAAACGGTAAAAATAAAAATAACAAAGCTAGCCCCGGAAATGGTGGATGTATTCGATTGATCACAGCAACACTATGCTGACTGACATTGCAACACTGAGCCAGGCTTTAATGTTCACACAGGGATGGGGCTGATCTGAATGAGACTTTAGGCAATCAGGATCTGTGCAACCTTTAACTGCACTAAGTCTAGTCTGTAAGGCAACCAAGACCCCACTCTCATATAAACATTAAAAAGAGCTACATGTCTTAAGAAACTTTATATACTAGCGATCACAGAACTATATTAAACAGGGCCAGTTATCCAGATGCAGTGTCTGTAAGTTCTGTGGAAGTGGAAACACTGACTGCCTCCCTGCCTCGCACTAGGAGCCTGAAGCTGCACTCTGGTCTGGTCTAGCCTGGTGTGGCCTGGCATGAAGAAGAGCTTAGCTTTAGACAGGGAGCCTTGCTGAGTCCCTCGCTGTGATCAAGCTGTGCCCACAGCGCTCATCCACCTGTTATTATTACAGTTGAACAGATTCCATATTAGCAAAGCATTAGAGGCATGCTGGGGTGTTTTCATGTGACAGAACAAAGAGCAGCACGGATAGGAAAAGTGCAGTGGAGCCTGGGAGTACACACATGCCTGCATGCATGTGGGCAGGAATCTCAGATTCACTCCATGAGTCAGGGTCTAAACATCATTTCCATCCCAGGCATCTGCCATGGAAGTCCTAAAACGATGGATAATTAACACACACTGCCACGTTTAATGCTTTAGATTGGGTTGGGGATACAAGCCTGGCTGTCCTTGGATGATATTAAGTGGATATTTTAAGCTCACTACACACAGGAGAGCTGGTTTGCTGCTTAACTGTTATTGGCTGAGAGAGAGGAGGTTTTACCGAAAGACAGTTTGTGCAATGGAGAGAGCAGTGAGAAATAAGAAAGCAGTGAAAAGATTAAGTAATAATATAAACATCAATGGTATTTTAGTCACGCCGTCTGCACAAGTTTCAGATAACATTTGCTTGTTATAAGCTGTAATTTCACATTTCAACCTCTGAACTGGTGGATAACAGTATAAAAACATTTGGCTGACAGGTGGTGTAAAGGAATTCGAGAGTAAAGTGAAGATTGAATGAAGGATGTAGGGTGTGTGTGAGGGCGGGTGACAAAGAAATACCTACTGATGTCACAACAGGGTGAAATCACTGCAATAGTTTTCAAGCTCTATTGACACACCACATTCCTCTGGGATAACTACACTTTTACTCATAAAACATTCTTTCTACTTATCGCTGACCTGCCAGTCACCAGCATGGCCTTAAGGTCTTTACTCGTGACTCTTTGCTATATGAAAGAATATCACTCTGTTATGTTACAACAAACAACAGCAGTGTTGCTTAGGAAGGTGTGGTTCAGAACGGGATAACATCATGTAGCTAAGTAACAAGCTTCTGTGATGATGCATGGAACAAGTGTACTGAAGGAAAAGTCGTTGAGTTTAAGCTCATAACATTATGAAATTTTTTTGGGAAGTCATGAGGAAGTTGATAAACAAACAACACAAACATAATCCGGTTTCCAATGAATTCACTCTGAGTTGGTGCAAAAATAAACCAATAAATAAATAAAATCCAAGGGTTATTGTTTACCTTTAGTGATGCTAAGCGTGTTGTCTCCGCTAGCGACAAAGTCATAAAGTGCAACGAAGAGGTTAGGGTCGCTCTCGGCCGCCCCCAGCAGGTTCTCCTTGGAGCTCCAGCGCACCGCCTCCGTCAGTGCTGCCGAGTCCAGGCCGAAAGGCCGGTGCAGAGCTTCTGGAGGAAGATGAAGGGCAAGGGACAGGAAGGGAGAGAGAGGATAATCTATGAGATCAGAAAACAAAATGTGACTGAGAGTGCAACCTCGCTTGCACAGGTGAACGGTGAAAGAAAACAAAAATTATAGCCAGTATACAGACAAATTAGAACAAATCAAAATCCATTATAGCTGTTTTGTGACTGATAATCACCATCAGCACAAACTGATCTCACAAAGCTCTCCATTTCCAATGCTGTCTCGGAGCTAAAAAGTACTTTAGTAGCAGGGTATCGGAGTGGTAAAATCGATGTCCTCTAACCAAATTTTACAGATTAAATTCTCCATAATCCCAAGGGTCCATTTAGCAGTTGCTCTACCTCTTTGCCCAGGTGCTTTCCCCTGCCTGAGCCCAGTGTGGAGATGACGGCCGCTCAGAGCCGCCCACTCTTCCTCAAAACTGCTACTTGCCTGCAGGCACCTCAAAAGCATTACTTTATCTAGTACACTCTCTGAAGATCACTGTTATCACTGGCTACACACAGAGGCCTGCTGTGTCTAGCCCAGACCAGGTAAGCTCTGAGGTGGGAGTGTTTTTTGTATGGGTGTTTATAAGGAGCACAAGAGGGAGGAGCTTACAGCACTGGGGCAGGAAGCAGTGATTACCATAGCTACATGACATACACCCACAGACGCACAATGATGAACTAGTACATGTGTATCTAACACATACTACACTCAACAGCTGCCGCCAAAGTCACAGCATGTCTGGACAGCTGCTGAGCGAGTGGGAGAGGAGAAGAGAGTGGTAAAATAGAGGTAGGGCGAAGGGAGAACAAGCACTCCAGTACAAGTGAGTTTAAAACGGCACATAACATGGTTTTTCCTGCTTTAAAACAAGGTGAAAGTGGTGGAAGGAGGTGGAGGTTAATCCATGATTAACCTAGTAGCCAGAATTTGTTCACAGAATAACTTTAAACAAAAGCAATATTCTTAGTGCTTGCACAAGACTTAATGTACAGTCTGGAGGAAGCAGCAGCTGTAATCTTACAACTCTATCGCTAGAAGAAATGACAGACTTGGGAGTTAAAATATTTTCACTTGCTTGAAAAGGTACACATAATTTAGCGCAGTCCAAAACACCAGCCTTGCAAATTCATTTAACTTCATGGTTGTTTTGGGAGCTGTAGTCTATGGCATAATTATACAGGGAAAGCAATACAAACCCCCAAATAACAACAAGACCTTAAACAGAGGTGATCTGGTTGTATTATTTTGGCTCTATGACTAGTACACTGACCACACACATTTTTTTTTTTATTTTACTCAAAATGCAACTAAATATTCATGCTGAAATCTAAAATTAAGAACAACATACAGCACTTACAAGGGCATCTAAAGCTTAACTTCTGGTTTTCACCATCTCCAGTCACTGCAATCTACCATCTTAACAATGATGTTGATAAACAGATTGTTCCTCCTGTAGCAGTTGCACTGTATTCTGTTCACTGTCAGACCTGACAAATTACTCTGTCTTGTAAGTAATATAAAGTCTGCATTTCTAAGAACTAATTAGCAATCCTGTCTTAAAGTCTTTTCACTTTGAACCACCAAATTCTCTGGCTGCGATTTAGGTTAGCAGTGAAAGACTAAACGTAACAGTCTTAACATAGCTGTCAGTATTGCCAGCAATTTCAGATGCGGATACTGTGTCCTCGGTGCAGTAACAGAGCAGCCATCCAAACAAACAAATTCAAGAATAATGCTGTGCTACCAAGCTAAAAGAAAACTGGTGTAAAAGCAGGATTGATATATACAGGGCTGATAACTGTCACAAAAGCAGCAGAGTGTGAAAACTGGACTTTACAGTCAGGGAATGTGTGAACAATCACATACAGCTCAGAAGACAACATTTCCTTCAGATCTGGGTTTTAAATTTGAAGACTAAGAACAAATTGATAAATGTTAGAGGGAAGACAGCTCTGATCATAATGAGAACGTCAGCAACAATTGCTCGAATTGGTCCATGCAAACTCAAAGCACTGAGAGAAAACTGTGTGTCTGCAGTACTATACTACTATACTATACTGCTGTAATCTTGCAATTAGCAAAACTCCATCACATTATAAAGCACTTCCTATTGTTAAACTTGACCACGTGCCAGACACATGCCATGCATGCGGTTGAGAGCAGAGACATTTAAACAGAGTTAATTTCATATCAACAACAACACTCTCTTTCTCCTTTGTCATACAATTTAACTCCTCTAGTTTGTCCACAATGCTTTCACATCTACACACAAGGACTGCTCACCTTTTTTCTGGACCAGCATGCACTGCAGTGCAGCGCTGGCCGTGACCTGGCTCAGCCACAGTTCCCAGTACATGTTTTGCCCTGGTGTGGTCAGCTATCCAAAGAAACACTGTGGTTTTCTCAATCCACTGTGCTGACTCTGAACAGTTGTTTTAAAACCTCAGTGTGTCTACGTAGACTCAGACAATGGAGACTGAAAAGCACAAGTGTTCACTCTCCTGGCAAAGAAAAAAAAATGACTAAGGAGCACGAGCTACATCTCCTCATCACCGTGGCTGTACAAATGCTGTACGCAAAGCCATCGAAGAGAGACCCCCCTGACAAAGTATGTACCCACGCTATCCTTGAATCAAACCACCTAAACGTCTGAAGTTGCTGTAGGGACTAGCAGGCTCCTGCCGGGAACTCCCTCCTAGCTTTGATGTGGCCTAAGGGAGTCAAGATTTCCGAGGTCCATCTGGAGAGCACAGACATCCCTGACTGATGTTCTCTGCGGTTTAATGCACTGTAAGCGGTGGCAGAACGTGGCAGAGAGAGGGAGCAAGGAAGGCATGTGGTAAGGAGGGGGGCATGTATATACAGAGGCTGGGGAGGTAGGACAGTGTGTATGGTATGGAGGAAAGTTGAGCTGAATGTGACGTGTATGTGTGTTTGTGTGGTGTGGGAGTGTGTGAGGCCTAGACCTGCGCTGTGGCCAACAGCAGATGGCTGGTCTTGTTCCCCTTGACCCACACTTTTGTTCTCTGTGTGTGTGTGTCAATGTGCATGAGTGCAACTGCTGTACCCAGGCTGAGCCAACTGTCAGAGCTGCTCCTCTTACACAGTTACATATCACATCGCTCTTCCCAGGAATGTTTTTAATGAAATACACATAGAAGGCCATCCACATTTGTCTTAGGTCTTTATTTGAGGGATCTCAATTCCAGTTACCCCATACAAAGAGTAACACACAAAGAGAAACTTAATCACTTACTCAAGTATTCCAAGGCCCAAATCAAATAACCTAATTACATGAAATTGTTTTTATAGCATAGTTTCGTTAAGTTGATCATATTTCTTAAATCGCTTCTAAATCCTTCTTATGCCAGAAAAAAAAAGCAAGCAACCTCATGTGCTGAATCATTTGATTGAGGGAGCAGTTGGTCTGCATGGGGCATGTCGTGTGTCCGTCCGGGTGCCTCAGTGTGTGTGTGTGTGATGTGAAGTGTGGCACATGTGCATTCTGAAGAAAACTACAGCTTTGTGTTGAGCAGAGCAGAGAAGGTATTTGCAAGTCTGAGGGGCACACCAAGCTTGCACCCCCCTAAGACAGCTGGGACAGAGGTGACCCTGGCCCAAAGACGCACACACGTACATGCACGCGCGCGCACACACACACAGTAGACATGGAAACACACATCAATGTTGAGATGAATCTCCTTGACTGTCCCACAACCCTGCTGCCTCCCCTGCAGCTGTTTCTATCAGAGTTTGTGCTTTAACTTCACCAGCCCAACACCAAAGTATTAAGCAACACAATAACATCACCTACACACCCTAATCAAGAACAATACAGGCCATATCTGAAGCCCATAACCAGCAAGGTAAGGGTGTATTTTTAGCTGATGGAGAACAAAACATAGCAGTATGACATCCAGAAATAACTCTGCAGAGCAGCACATAGTGATGACGGTGTGGCGATAGACAGCCAACTGCCTGCAAAAAAAAAAAAAATCTTAAACAATGGCACAGATGACATCCACATACACAAAACATTACATAAGCCCTATGGGAGAATGAGATCAGATCCGGTGGCAGACTCATAAGACAGGAAAGGTGAAGATTATTGGAGAGTCATAAGTATCTGAAAAAAGAACTGAAGCCTGAGAGACTGGTTTACAGAGATCTACTGTATGCTGTAATCAAGTGCAAGGAATCAGTAGTCTTCCGATATCCACTGAGGATTGCTCTGTGCCACACTGGTGAATCATGTTGCAAAAGATTTTTTTTCTTTACCACCGGAGATTTGAGGGAACATTTTAAGATGTGATTGCCAGAAATGACCAAGTTAGGGAAAGGCATGGACTCAAGTCAAGTCAGGTTTACAGCCACAAATCTCTGACTGTTTTACAATCTGACACCCTGTAACTTTTCCACACCCTCAAATCAGAAGAGGAAACATTCCACAAAAATCCGTCTTCCAGTGCTGATGCATGTAGTGAGTTGACAGTAGCGAAATCTTGATGTAGAGAAACAAAAAGACCATATGAGAGCCACAGCAATCAGTTGATCAAAAGAAAATCAGTAACTATTTGGGCAGCTAAGATTATGATTCCAGGTTCTCAAATTTTCTCTATTTTATATCTTTGTTAACAGAAAATGTCTGGTTTTTAAAATCTTTGCAAACAAAACTAGACATCAAAAGATGCCATCTCATGTTGTAGACCATTGTGATGGGCATTTCACTATTAATTAATTAAAATGTAATCGACAGATTAATCAGTTATGAAAGTAATCATAATCACATCACTATACTGTATTCAGCCAGGAAATTAAATATTTATGCTACAAACTAGGGGATACAACCAAGTCAAATACAGAGTTTGTGAACTGAGGAGAACAAAAGGAGCTCACATGGTAGACAATGCAGTCCATGCACAAAGACCGAGTCCGTACTACAGTTGCCTGGGTTTCATCCCAGCCCCGACCCTTTGCTGCATGTCATCCCTTTTCTCTCAACACTCTTTCCCCTCTCTCTTTAGCCGTCTCTAAACAATAAAGGCAAAATTTCATGTCCAAAAAATAAAATGAAATAAAATAAAAACAACTAAGGAATGCAACAAAGATTAAAAGTGGGCTGAGGTACCTGTCAACCAAATAAATACAACAACACGCAACACTTTTCTTTTGATAGCACTCCTGCCATGAAAAGGTTCAAAACTACCACCAGCAATCCAATGTATGTTGGAAAAAGTTTTCGCTGAAGGATCACATAATTATTTTTGTTAACTGAGAGATATTTTATAGATTAAAACCTTGATTCTTGAGTTGGGACACTGTGTAAAACTGCATATCATTTTCAGTCTATATTCAATTGAATACAGCACAAACACAAGATAATCAATGCTCAAACTGATAAACTATTTTGAAAAGCGACACCTTTTCTCAATGAGCATAACATTTTCAAACTAGTTGGGACAGAAGACATTTCACTGGTAACAGATGACAGTACCATGACTGGTTATCAAGGAATATCCTCAAAAGGCTCAGTTGTTGGGGTGAGGTTAACCACTTTGTGAAAAAACTGTATGAGGAAATCTTCACGCACAATTGCAAGAACGTTAGGGATTTGACCATCTACAATCCATAATGTCATCAAAATACGGTAGTTAGAGAATCCATTGAAATCATGTACGGGGCAAGGTTGAAAATCATCACTGAATAACCCTGACCTTTGATCCCTCAGGCGGCAGTGCATTAAAGTCTGACACCACCATATCAAAGACATTACTATGTGAGCTTGAGAACACTATAGAAAACCATTGTCGGTAAACACAGTTCGTCGCTGCATCTAAATGCAGTTCAGACTTCACCATGCAAAGCAAAAGTCAGGCATCAACAGCATCGACAAACACCACAGACCCGAGTTCATCTGAGATGCACTGACGCAAAGTGGAAAAGTGCACTGTGGTCTTACAGGTCCACGTTTCAAACTGTTTTTGGAAATCATGGATGTTGTGCTGAAGAGGAAAAGGGCCATCCGGATAGTTACCAGCAACATACTTTTCAGAGATGTCCCTGCTTATTTCAGCGAGACAATGCCAAGCCACATTCTGCATGTGTTGCAACAACGTGGCTTCGTAGTAAAATACAGCAGATACCAGACAGGCCTGCTTGCAGGTCAGACCTGTCTACCATTGAAAATATGTGCCACATTATAAAGCACACAATTAGACAACAGAAACCTCAGACTGTTGAGCAAATCAAGTCAGGTCAGAGATAATCATGCAAAAAAGGAAAATAATTCCACTTTTAAAACATTATCAATTTGTGTCCTCACTTCCCAATGGCTTACTCAGTGCTTATTAAGTCCAACTTCTTAGGAATGTGTTGCAGGCACCAAAGTCAGAATGAGTGAATATTTACCAAAAGCAATAAGGTTAATGAATTTCAACATGAATTATCTTGTCTTTGCACTGAATTCAAATGAACATCTGTCAAAAAGGATTTGAAAGTCATTACATTCTGTTTTGAATTATGTTTTACACAGTGTCACAATTTTTTTTGTTATCAGGGATGTAAATACTGGTGGATTTGTCAATCAAGCTTAATCAACACTGGGAAACAACTAGTAGTTGAACCATGTGCAAGTTAATCTGTTTGTTTCTAACATTTCACAAAAAGGATTTAGGAGCAATCCATTTTCCATCGAGAATCCGTGGCTGAAGAGGAGAGAGGAGAGTCAGTTGTTCTTCATTAGGCCTGGACAAATGACAATAGCCCCATTAATGTGTATGTGGACTGGCTCACTGCTTCTGCTTGGTCATATCAGTCTGGAACAACTGATGAGTTAATCAGCAGTGGCACTAGTTCAACATTATATAATCACATTCATGTATACACTTGTCTTGAGGCCACAGATCACACACGCTTCCCTCAATCAGACTCCCACCTTTAACGCATTCTGATGTTGCAAACTTCTCTGAGTAAGTAATTACACACTCACATACAGGACGCTGCCGGCAACGCCTGGGAACATTCTCCATTCAGTTCTGTCTGTATGACCATCATGTCTGCTGTGTACATGGAAATTACAGCAATTAGGGAGTGGACAAACACCAGTTTGGGCCTAAGGGCCATAGATCATCCTGGAATGGAGAAGAACAGAGCCCTAACCCTGCCCTGCCCCTCTCAGGGTTTGTTATGGGTTAATAATGGGCTCTAAGTGCTTCCCTTTAGGTGTGCTGGTAACAAAGCTAAGTGCTCCTTTATGTGACAGCACAGAGGATGAGTGGCACATGATGACTTGAAACAAACTCCTCATTAACATGAGTGGTCTGCTTCACACACCGGGCAAATACAGCTTGACAAGCTTAGGACAATTATATAATTCAATAGACTAATTATATTTTGATACATGTACAATACAGAGTTAATCTGAAGTCAGTGTGGTTCTCTGACATGTTTATGCAGAATAAAGGGTGTTTGTGCTTACAAAATGTAATCCCATCCTTGTGATGTAAGATTCAATAAAGCAAATCACATATCTGAACTGTTAACAAATAGTTCTACTTTAGTCTTGCTCAATCCCCAAGCCAAGAAAGTGTGTTTTGTGTCCAGCAAAAGTCATAAATTCATACAAAAGTACACTGAATGGAAATTTTAAGTTGACATGACTGCGGTGGACGTCAGAGAACTGTCCTCACTGCAGATCTGCCTGCTCTTGTTAAATCAAAATCAAAACAATAAATCATGCAATGTCTGTGCAGGATGTAAAATGACTGACTGACGATTAATTTACGTTGCAGATTCTTCACAGGTAAAGGGGTGTGTTCACCGCAGCAGATCCTTGTTGCTTCCTGCTTGCCAATCCTGTCTTTGCAGTAAGGGTTTACAGAAGAATTCAAGGGCTAATCTTGACGTCTGAACAGCTAATCTGTGTGTGGTGTGGTTAAGCTGTGCTAGGATGTCTGCTTAAGCTGCTTTACGATGACTAAGTTTAAAGAACTGGCAGTAGCCCAACAGATTTTACTTCCACTGTGATAGCTGAAATGCCTCTTGCTGCCAAACCCGCCCAATGGAGCATCCGTATTCAATGTACACCGATCAGCCACAACACAAAAACCACTGACGGGAGGTGTGTAACATTAATCATCTGTTTACAATGCAATGTTCTTTAACATTGCAGACCAAATATGCCTCACCCCTGACAACGGCTCTCAACGTGAGCAGCAGTCTCCCCCCAACCGGACAGCTCAATCAACAGCTCGGGAAAGTCTCGAGGATCACAAGGGGCTGCACACTCTCCAGATCCCAACCTGATAAAGAATCTGCTAAAAGGCCCTATGTTCTGATGCCAGTGACCATAAAATACCCCCAGAGGTACTGCGTCCCTCACAAAACATTAAGCAGGTAGTATTAATGTTGTGACCAATCAGTGTAGGTGCCATCCCATTCCTCACTTAAATGATCATGCAGAACATGACTGTGGAACACCAGCAGGGGAAAAGTTACTAATCATTTGAAGCAATTTATCCAAGGCTTGAAAGTAACAGGAAATCCTTCCAACAAATCATTAAAACTCATGTTTAAAAAAAACAACAACAACTTTTTAGTGGTCTCCTCTCAGAAAAACATGCATCACACAGGATACTTGAGGACAGCAGTGCCACAGGGCACCCAGATTAAGGTTTTCTGACTGACTGGTCAGCTGGTGGGTGATTACACTGAAGGAGTGGGACGTACTGAATAATCCTCCGAAAGAGCTGTACCACATTACAACTTCACTAAAGAGGACAGACAGAAAGAGAGACAGTGTGATTGAGAATGTGTATATGCATGAGCATGCATGTGTGGGTGTTTACAGTAAGTGTGTGCACATTTCCATCCAAGTCTCCAGTCTGCAACCCAGAAGATAAGCAGCAATGATAATGCCAGCAACAGAGGACTGATCCTGGAAGCGAATCAGTACTTAACAGGCTTGGCACAGGGACTGCCCCTCTTTTCCTACCCCATATCTAATTTTTTCCCCGCTACACCATAGCAGCTCAAGAGCGAAAAATGCAATTTAACCAGGAGCTACTAAGAAACAATTTGGCTAGACCACTCCACATAGTTTAAAACATTTGGTGTTTTAGAGCTGACAGATGCAAGGGATGGTTTCACCATCTGCACAGCAAATCACAATGAGTGATTTGCTGTCTGATTAATCCTCATTCCTTAATGATATAAGCCTTGCAGAAAGCCAAGGCCAAGGAATAAAACCTAGGACTGTGGTTTTGGGAACTACAGAAAATTGACTGGTACCAGATGCAAAGACTCAAGGCTGCAACTGGGAGTTTGAGTCCAAAAGTACACAGTCACAAATCACAAAACTTAGCTCTGTTAAACTGCTGAAATCCAGTAATTAAAAATCCAGTATGTATTTGATTCATTTCTTAAATAATGATTACACTTAGATAAATCTCTGAACTGTGAGACGTGCGTTCCAGACAGGCAAAGTTGGTCAAATGCAGGAATTAATAGCAGAGGCTCAGGCTGGGGGACAGAGAGGCTTGGCAGTCAGCTGTACTACAGAACAGACAAGCTTTGGATGAGAATGAAGTCTCAGAGAGATGTGAATTATTTAACAACCATTACAAAGTGCACAATGGTACATGCAGTCTTCAGACATAAATCGTGTCTAGATTGTGTTAAAATGATGTGCACAGAAACACTCTATGCTTCTAACAAGTCTTCCATCTAATCACGCACCCAACTGAAACAATCAGTCAGACTCATCCATTGTGCCCTAATTTCTGGCCAGTTACACCCAGAGGAGGTGTGGCCATAGCTCCTCCTAGTGGTTAATGGCAGTCACTAGGACTGACTAGGTCATTTTTTAAAAATCAACAAATCATCTTTACTTGAGGATATTATCTGTTAAATCCTGTTAAAATCTCACAAATACCCGCTGAAGCATCTGAAACTGCTGCCCCGATATTGCAGGGGCTGCTGAGTGACTTATCCTTGCTGTTGGGGTTTTAGCACATATATTCTACAGAAAAGTGGATTTGTCTCTAATCTAATTTCACTCATGATGCAAATCAGCTTAGGTTGTTGGATCCTGGATGCAGCCATCTCTCGTCTCCTCTGGGCAGCATTAACAGTGCTGCACTTTAGGTATGGCTGGCTCCACATTCACTATCAGCACTGCAGCCAAAAAAGTATTCAAATCCACTCCTCTGCCCCAATTTCTATGATCTGTTTAGAGTAAAAATAGAATAGCCCATCGTTTTGTTAATTTTGTAAAAAGAACCTTCAGATGTATCACTACTGTTTTCCTTTACTCACACTGACCCACTCAGATTGTTATTATTATTATTCTTTCACAAAAATCGAAAAACAATCAACAATAGAGTAATATTTCCATGGCTTTGTTAACAAGGACAATTTTTCAGCAGATTCACACCACTCTGACAGTTCAAACGGACTCTTCCCACTGCAGTGTGTGCATCAGTTG
The DNA here is from genome assembly GCF_020382885.2 of Scatophagus argus. Taxonomy (NCBI): domain Eukaryota; kingdom Metazoa; phylum Chordata; class Actinopteri; family Scatophagidae; genus Scatophagus; species Scatophagus argus. The sequence goes on along the minus strand of NC_058498.1, from coordinate 13,634,295 downwards.
AATCCCCTGCAGAGATGGAGATCTCTGAATTCCTGACAAGATTGATGGGATGGAACCATCAATAGGCTGCAACCCTGATTCACCAATACTGCCCTTCAACCAATACTCATAGAGGTTGCTGTCTCCCTTTGTATCAGCACAGCAGCGGTCTGCTCTCTGTCTGTCCTTGTTGAGCTCAGTGTTTTCTAGCTGTCTAGAGGTGTAAACACTGGCTTGACAGGAGACAGGGATACTCAATTAGTGATGAGCTAAGGAGGATTGCTGTACACCTGAACGGAGGATGGGAGCTGACTCACCTTTTCTAAAGTTAGGCAAAAGACAAAGACAGCACAAAGTTGGAAACTACAAATGTTGAAAAATTCACTATTATTGAGAGACATGGAGGGAAAGGGGAGGTAGAGGCCACTGGGCCAGGCATTTAACAGCCAATTTATACCAATGGCCTCCAACCTCTTATTTGTCCCACTAAAATGACTGTGTGGCTTCAGGCATACTGACAGAAACTCAAGTGGAAGCACATGCACATATGATACCCACTGAGACTCACTGGAAAGACAGACAGCGACACACAGGCATGACTTCAACATAGAAAAACGCATTATTCATAGAGTGGCACCTTTCAATTACATACCAGGAAGGCATCACTTAGCCTCAAAAGTATCCTAGTCGATATAAAGTGGTAACGAAACTGGATTAACAAAACAACTTCAACATGCTGATCTTGAGGAAAGTCTCAGAAAGCATACTGCCTGTGAAAACGCAAACATTATTAGACACTGGTTTTTACTATGCAGGTGTTCTTGTACCTCCTTTTTTTGCTGCGGTACTTCTATTTCCCCAAATGGGATGAATTAAGTTTATTTTAACTTCTTCTCAAGAATACCTGGAGAGGAAGAGCCATCATGTTGTCAAATCAACATAAATCAAATCTAACCACTTCAGACAACACCATTTCTTAACAAATTAATCAAACAGCAGAATATTGGTTGATTGTTTTTTGCTATGCTTACGTGTTATGATAATAGGCTTATACATCATAGTCAGCAGGATGCAAAAATAACATGATTGTGTTATGCCTTCTGGTCACAACAAATTAGCAACTGCAACTTGTAAACTTGGGCTTATAAGTTGTAAATAACTATGATTTTTTGACATTTTTCAAACTAAATGATGAAGTACAAAGACAAATAAGTGACTTATGAAACGATGAAAATATATCTTTGAACACTGACTTCCAAAGAATTAAAATAGCCTCCTCCAAAAGTAAGCCACAAAGACATGTACAATAAAGCTACATCATTATCACATTAATAGACCACCAGAAAAAAGCACTCTGATAGTCAGTGAAAGACTGAGTGCACAGACCCAAGCTTCCTCACTTAAGAGTCTTTGTTCTATTATTGTGAGCTTTGAGGAGAAGCAGTCTCTCTACAGAGTGGCTATGTGACTGCATCCTGGCTGCTATAAAAAGGACACTCCTGCCCCGACATCGGAGAGAACAGCACAGTGCCGACACTGAGTGGTGCTGCACTTAGTAGGCCTGCCTGTCTGTGTATGTACTTCAAGTTGGGGAGGGTTACTTTTGACATGTGCCAGCCAGGAATTGAAAATGTGTTCCATTCCCAAAAGCTTGCACCTTCTTTTGGCCTTGCTCACTGCAGTGGCATGAGTGAGTTCTGTCTGGGACATCAGCAGAAGTGAGGAAAATTATGCCTGTAGTTTATGCAGCTATCTATGCAGCACATGTGAAGTGATCATCCACTGGAGGACACATACGAGTGAGAAAGAAAGCCAACGGTGACATACATAAAGCATCCCACAAAGTTTACAACCAAATTTTAGAATCAAGTTGAACATGTTGGAAGCACACAGAGAAACAAGAAGGGGTAAATCATGTCTGGGTGCTTTCTTGATTGCGATGTAAAACATATTGGGGTATTAAGAAAACCATGTATAAATAAAATGAATTATAGTAATATGGATCGTGATAAAAGGCACACCACTGAGTAGACATCCTGTCATTCCCGTCACTTAAAAGTCCAGATCAGTCCACGAGACCCTGCCCGTGGGGATAAGGCTAAGAGGACTCACAGAGTCGAATGACAGCATCAGTGCCTTGCAATTGCTCAGAGGCAGGAACATGGATGATGGGAAGTGCTGCTACACCTCTATTTTATGGCCATCTTTTTATCCATGACTGCTTACTCGCATTATTCCAGTAATACTTGCGTTACCTAATGAATTCCCTGAACATGCCAGAGGACAGACGTCAGGGTATTAAAATATAATCACTTAAGGGCAGCTTTAAACTTTGATGTTTGCATGACTGTAATATTATAGGGACAGGTGACTTAAATAATTCACACAGATTTCCCACCGGATCTAACTGTGCAGTCAGTTTGCTGAGAGTGTTGTAACGGTAGACATAATCAGACAGAGGATGCAAGTGAGCATGTGAAAAACCACTAGGCATTGTAATGTGAGCCTGTGGTGGCGGCTATAGTGAGTTAATGGGGCGGAATTGCTACTCAACCTCCGGAGGCAAGAATCACTGTTTACCAAACCAAGTATTACAGAGAGAAGTCTTTGAGGAAGAAAAAAACTCTAGCTAGCCACTTCCTAACACTTCCTCTTTTCATAAACATTGTCTCTCCTTTGATGACCATTAGGTCACGTGCAAGCCCATACATATGCTCCAACATACTGCTGTATCAGTGTCAGATCTGAGCATTAGTTATCCGTCTGCTGAATAAACGGCCCCTGTCTGTGTATTCAGACAACATACAAATTAACACACGTACACAGTAAAATGGATGAGACATGGACAGCTTGGGTTGGTTGGCATGGCTATTTCCGCTAACGCGTCGTTGTCAAACTAGCATGGACTCAGCTAGCGAACGCTTATCACCAGGAAACAAATATCAAAGTAAAAACGGACTCCTTCATCGCCACCCACACCTCTTTGATAAACATGTCTCTCTCGTTACCTGAATGCTGCGTGAAAATATTGATCCCTGGGTCCGGCACGGTGACTGCAGCAGCCCTGCCTGGCGGTGTCCCGGTGCTACTGCCGGGTTCTCGGGGTCTCCTCCCGGCGCCGCTCCCCCGGTTCCCCTTTCCTTGGTGCGGTTGGGACGCGTGGGGCTGTGGTGGCTGCAGTCCGGTCGATGTGCCCTCACCGACGCGGCCTACCTGCTGTCCCATCCCGGTAGCTTGGCGTAAGGACGTTTGGGACGAAGCGAGCTAACCCCCTGCGCACCTCTGGTTCACATTGCCCCAACCTGGAGCGGCCTGGCCCGAATAGTCTTCCTCAATCCCCTCCCCGCTGTTCTTCACCGAGCTAACGTTAACTAGCCTGTATTAGCTCGTCTGGCTAGCCTGATAGCTAACGTTAGCAGCTATCGGTGAAACCCACCCACCCTGCCTTTAACAATAAAATCGCAACCTCGGCGTGTGACAGCGATTGTCCCTATTCCGGTGATTCTGATGGTATCCGAGCAGATATTGACGGTACCTAATGAAGGAGATTCGGTCAAATCTGGAGCTTTTCAGAATCGTTTAGTCGTTGTCCGGCCGCTGCGCGCCCCCTCTGACGCCGCCATCTTTACCGCAGAATAGACGATGTGTTGCACAAGGCGGGGGGTTCGCCGCGATCCCCTGTCACTGCGATCCTCCACCTCTACAGCACCAACGCTAACCGGGTCCGAACAATTCCCGAGCATCGGTTCCAGCGGGCGGGGGAGGGGGCTGATGTGGGTCTTCTGGTCCCTGAGTCCTTGAGAGACATGCAGAAAAAAAAAACAAATCTCAACCACCACTATCACTATTGTTTGGTGATAGAAAATAATCAGTGCACAAGCAGATTATTTCACTGGACTATTCGACCAAAATTAAAATGATATAGTCAATATTGGTCTATGACAATTTCAATAATACAAAACCATAGATATGTATAAAAGTCCTTCTTAAAAAGTAAACCAAGACTACACATGCATTTTTGTTTTACTGAAATTTATATCAGTACTTAACTAACATATTCTATCTGATTATGTGCAAATCATCTCCAAATAAAGACTACTTCACTACTATTTAATTGGCACATTGACCTTTATGTCTAATACATTCATAAAAGATAAAAAAAAAAAAGAGATAAAGGGGACACAGTACATTTTTTATTCTTTGCTTATTACACTTTGAGGTGTCTTTAAAGAATGTATCAGATGTTGTCTACATCCAAAAATAGAATAACATACTGATTTATAAAACGGTCACGTGACACAACAAACTATTCATGGCTCGAAAAAAAAGGGTCACAATCAACACAAAAAGGCAAAGCTCTGCTCCCAAAAATAAATATCTCATCAAAATAAACATCTTTGCAGCTTGGCTTTTTCACTGTCATAAATATTATTGTTAATAACAAAATCTCAATCGCATAAAGCAAGATTAAATCTTCAGCCAAATGTGGAGCTCTCCCGAGTTACTTTGTGTTAAGTACCAGAGGACATTCCAATATTTCAGCTAAACACTGTACATGTAAAAATTACTGTATTAAAAAATAAGTTGCTGGTACATGTTTTGTCACTATAAAATCTGTAAAGAACTCTGGGGAAGCCTTTCTTGCTCCCTGACCACCAGTCACGGCTAATCTGAGCAGAGGACCAAAAGTAAAGCTTTTAATACAGCGCCACCTTGTGGACATTCAGTTTTTGGAAGTGCAGAGTTTTCCATTGCTGGTTTAGACTTCGTATTGCGCATCTCATTATTCACACGATCTCCCTGCATTAAATACGTCATAATTGGCAACATCATCTGTGCATCAATAACTTTGTGATTACCTTATAGAAAATAACAATAATTAAAAAAAAACACAAAAGTGTAAACACATTATATCAAGAACACAAGAACTAAAAGCACACAGCATGTTCATTACTTCTTCCATTAGCTTGACATGGATATTACTGTTCTGTAAAATGTGTTCTTGCTTGATTTAAACAACAAAACACTTAATCTCATTTAAGGGGCTCAGTATCTGACAAAGCAAACTGTAGCCCTTAGTGCTAATCAAGTATCATCATTCAATATAATCACATACTTGCAAGCAGCTTCTGTAATGATTTCAACTTCACATGAACAAAATGAAACATTATTTAGGTTAACAGGAAATATTCCCTATAACAACGTATGTTCAAAACAAGTTCAATTGGAAATATTCAAATCATCATGAATATATTAATCTATTAACTCCTTACAGCAGAACTGTCAAATCTATTTTGTTTCACATTTGATAATTTGTGCCCAACATTCTCAGGAGATGAAAATGAAAGAATTAAAAGGACATATTACAGTTAAAGTGTACCATAATCTCTAAATGATCTACATCACTTTTTCAGATTTACTATGAAATAATTTCCCAAATATATGAGCATATCAAGTGCAACCTTCATTTTCCTCTTCTGAGAAGGTAGCTGCAATGCTGAAGTTATAATACACAGACCACAGTTCCTCCGAGTTTTATACTAAACACAAAACAGTGGCCATTCTTCACAATGAATCGTATCCGCAGTGAAAATCATTGACACATCGAATGTCTTACAATAGGGTATTAATATTTAACAAAGACTGCACTTCACTGTTGCACTTAACTGCATACATGAATGATGTTTGTATAGTGTGATAGTGTGGTATATTCAGCTGCCATATCTTGGCTGCCACCATCATATTGGCACAAGGAGTGGTTTCACAGTTGGTCACAGAAAACATATGCAAATTCATCTGGAAAAATAAATAAATACACAAAAATAAAAGAGTTCACATATGGTTTTATGTGAACTTGTGATTTTGTTGGGTTTGTTTTTTTGAAAACATAAAACTATTAAGTAAGGCATCACTTTGTCTTTGCTGTTAGAGTAAAGAACATTTTGGCAGACACAGTCGAGACCTTAGTGCAATAAAATAAAACAAAGGTGAAAGACCTGGAGTTATGACATTAACAGAAAGGCTGAACAAATTTAAACTGATCAGTGATGGTCCTCGGCAGTAGTCCAAACATAAATCACAGCCTATCAGAGTCCGCGACCAGGCCTCTCTGACAGCTCCAGGAGCGAGGCTTCAGTAACTCCAGGAACGAAGGCTGAAATGAAAAAAAAAAAGAAAAAAAAGTGTCATATAAAGGTAAATTATTATTATGTGCTTTAAGGGCCAACATTTCACTAGACTGCACAGAGCAAGGCCGTAGGTGTCACCTCCTTCAGGGGGCAATAGCGCTGAGCATACCACTCCTGAGAGTACAGACAGATGATGACTCCCTGACCCAGGAAGAGGGATGTCCACATGATTATGTTCCAGATGGGACCTTTCCTTTGGTCGTGCAGAATGAAGTTGAACATCACTGTGTGAGAGGATGAAAAACGGCGATGAGGCCAGAGGCAATATGAAAAGATAAACGCAGAGAGACATAACCTAATTTTGCGTGTCACAGAACAGACAGAATAATAAGATTTAGTAGCACTGACGGATTGTGTAATAATAAAAGCAGAGTGGTGTGAGAATAGTGAGGAAGCAAGAAGCTCTTTTCTCTTACTTCCAAAGCACATGAAGAGGCAGAACAGCACGGGATAGAAGAAGCCAAAGCAGATTGCAAGAATGTACTCGTGGACCACCGCAGACACGGTAAACACAAACAGCATGGCAGCCGGTCTAAAACGCTTCTGAGACATCTGTAATGATAGAACAGATGAGTTAAAACAACAGCGGTGTACAGGTTTAATCTGATCTATGCATTTTTCCATGAATGATAATGGCTTTTCACACCGATGTTCCAATTACTTCTATCAGTAGTCAATAAAAGCCTGTTAAGAGAAAAACCACTCACCCACAGGAAGTCCCGGTACACATAGCAATACAGCCAGTCATGGACCACCACGTTCCAAGTGCGATAGTAATTGGCAAAGGAGGTTGAATTCCACCAATCCTGTTATGGACAAATCACCATTAAGTCAAGTATAAAGTACAATGGCAGAACCTCAACAGAAATAAATATCAGCCTGATCACGGCAGAATTTATATTATTAGCTATAGGTCGAGAATGAAATTATCGCCAGTAAAGAGCTGATGATACAAAGCTAAACTGCTTTCATTAACTCAACAAGTACAGCATCAACACAACCCAGTCTCCTGACAGTAGGTGGTGGTATGCCCATTTACAGCTGGCTTAATAAACGCAGAAAAGAAAGAGAAGCAGAACAAGCGCATCAAGTTGTTGTCACATTCACGACACCAAACTGCAGATCATGGCTAGGCCAAACACGTCGTCGCTGGGGTGGACATAATTTTCTTACAGTTTCAGAGGAAGACAACACAAGTGTAATTTTCAGTTTTTCATAAGGGTTCTGAGAGGAGGGAAGAAGTCTATGAGTTTTAACACAACAAATCTCATTAGAGCTATTAAATCATCCTCATGGCTCACTTCATTTTGCTCTATCTTACCTTCAGATGTGCATAAAATACAAAAAATGTATCGGTTATTGGTATCAACTGAAAGAAATACATCCTGTGCATCGCTTAGTGCTTTAGCGGACAGTGACAGTAGAGATACCTTGTAAAACATCCTGTCAGCAAAGCGGAGCATCTCAGCAAAAGCATTCAACCAACAATGGAGGAAGGCAAAGAATGCCAGGAAGAGAACCAACACTCCTGCAAATGAGAAAATGTGACGTCATGTGATGAATTAACACTGCATACCCTGAGACTGAGTGAGACCAGGGGGTATCTGAAGAGATATTTCTTGACAAGGGTCCACAAAGTGGTGGCCAGTCTCACCTGGCAAGATGGAGTTAAAGACACAGAGGACCATGGCCCTCGGGTCAAACAGCTGCAGACTGATGCTGCGGAACTGAGGGATGCACAGCCGCACAAACACGTAATAGGCATAAAACAGACTGCCGAGCACCTGTGGGGTGGGAATATTTGAAATTGTAATAAAATGGGCTTATACCGACAATCTTAAGTAGCTCACCTTTAAAATTTGGAAGAGACTGATACCTGAAGCAACTTTGTGGCCACATAGCCCCATCTGATCACTGGGTTTCTGCATTAAGTGAGAAACATGGTTATGCCAAACACATGAAGCACTATATGTATGTGAAACAAAACGCAAACAAAAAAAGTCTGCTTACCGGGGGTACTTGTCTCTGTAGATGAGTGTGGGTGCAAACAGAAAGTAGAGATACTGAGAGACCTGAGGGACCGCTGGACCAGAGCCTATAGATGACAGGAAAGACTGCTTATCAACATAAAGACATAAGGAAAAGGGAACACAGTAGATAAGACAGAAAAAGACATTGTATGACTTGACAAATAAAAACTGAACAGAGAAAAAAAGATGAGAAAGAAGTTGGAAAGTTGCATACTGGTCTTGTCTTTAGCCCAGGACAGGACTCTTGGTACATTCTCCCTGACAAAGGAGTGGGCTTTCATCATTAGACGCACCTGTAATTAAACAAATAATAAGACAGTCACAGCAGCTAGCAGAACTTTTATCAACCAATTCAAAATTTGAAAGTGGCAAAAAATACAGGAAAATGAAAAAACACTAACTGTGAATGTGTATTCACAGTGAACAAATTAAAAGCAGCCATGCTGGTCACATACCTGTTCCAGGATGATAATAAAGCAGGATGCAGGTGGCAAACTGTTGGTCACCGCCACATATGTAGGCAGGAATCCCAGACCCAGAGCTTGGTAGAGCAAGAATACAGAGCCAAACAGCAAACTGCACAACCTGGGGTGACTATAACTGGGCCCACCAGACTGGGTCTGAGACCACAGGTGGAACAGGGTGTAGGGAACCAGCAACACAGACAGGAACATGCAGATCCATGTGCACACCACCAGAGGAAACTGTCCAAACGCATAGACCAGCAGGTCAAAGTCCAGCACCAGCCTTAACCGAAGGAGAGAAAGTAGAGATGAGAAACTGAACCAATTTCTGTAATTCATTCCATCTGCTAAACAGAACAAACAAGATGATGATTTGTCAAGTTGACTGACTTAATAAACAAGGTAACGAAATCAAAAGGTATTATACGCATCAGTCTTCAACATTACCTGCCTTCATCAATGAAATCTACCACCAGCGTACTGAGGATAAAGAGGATGAGCAGGGCAATAAACATGTGGTAGATGGTCCTGATGTGGTTCACCTCAAACAGCTCACTGCAGAAAAGCAGACAGCAGCTGATTAGACTGTACGGCTACACTGATGTCGACAAACAACCTTCACATGATGTGTATGTTATTCTTCAGGTAACAATATTTACATTTTGTTTAGATCAACGTGTTGACTTACTCTAAGAGGGACCTGCGACTAACGAAGTGCTTGCCCTGGCCATGGGGAGGCCGAAAATGCCTACGGAAAAACACAGTGACGTGAGTGACGAGTGAATCTATTTTTGCTGGAGAGAAAGCGTTTTTGAGCCAAGAGAGGAATGAGGAAATGTTGTTCACATGTGCTGAAAGCCTACACATTTAGGACTGCTTTAATGGACTAGACAAGCTGAAAGACAGCACCTGAGTTTGCTCCTCTCCTTGTCTGACAGCGGAGGAGAGAAGACGGCAGGCAGAGGTGCAGGCTCCAGGCTGGCCGACTCCTCAATAAGACTATCCATGAAGTCATTAACCTGACTGTCAAACTGACGCATCAGGTCACTCTTCAGGTACTGAGCAACAGCAAAAGACACGGGAAGAGTTATCATTCACAGTCTGCATATACCTCAACAGATACCATACATTATGTATTTATGTGGCAATAATGTTGTTGTTTCTGAAGAGGAGGATTGTAGCACAAATTTGATGTAAATGTGATTAGATTCATAGTTACAGTTACACTGACTTTGCTTTTTGTTGTATGACTCCACACAAGAGAGATGTGATATGGAGAATTTCTCAAGTGTCCCTGCGTCCTCGAGCATCTCAATGAAACACCTACTCTGTTATCAGTAATTTCTCTGGATAAGAGCATCAGCTAAAGGGGTAAAAAGTGGAAGTAGAAATGCTGACCTTTTTTTTGTGTCTAATATCAAACTGAATTGTCAGCTCATTCCACTCTATTACCAACAGAAGGATGTTAAAATAAACATATGTTGAAATAAGGAAACCAAAGATCACTCCAGTTGAAACAGTTTTTCCTCCCGGAGGGTGTTTGAAGCAGCCTTTTCTACACCCACGTTACCGACTTACTAACCTCGGCTTTCCTTTTCAGTTGCAGCTTTTTGCTTATCACATGTTCCATTTCAATTTTTCCTGAAATTGGAAAAAGAGCACACAACTCTGAGGATATGATCAAATGAAATTTGTCAACACACTGCTTTGCAATGTTCCAAAATCAATATAAAGCACATGCATAAGTGCTTTTGGCACACACAAGTTAACAACAGAGCCAGAGGAAATGCCTGGTTACCTTGTCTCTCAACTGACATGCGTAATTTAAATGTTAATTCATTTGATTTTAAATATTTTAATAAATGACACACAGATAGTCTACTAATGGCACACAGACACTAAAGTTTACTTATGGGGCAACTGCAGAGATGTGTCTAGATTTAATGCATCTCATTTTAGTGTTCACCAAGAATTAAAATCAGTTGGACACAAGTAGCCAAACAAAAAATACTACTTTTTTTCTTTCTTTTTTTGTTTTTACAAGACTGAAGGTGACTTTTCAAGGTGCTAACTTGAGATATGTAAATGTGGCAGCTTGTTGATAAGGTTACTATAGGTTATTGGTCTTGACAGCTGTATGATGAGGAACAAGTTTGTTCAGTTATTGAGGTCATGGAGACAAACCACAGTAGCACCCCACCCATCTAGCAGGAAGATGTCAACAAAGAGTAAAGAAAGGAAAAATAAACTGACTGAACCTAACATTGTAACAGGTCGATCATTTTGTTGTTATAATTCCCTAACTTTTATTTTACTTTACTTTAAGTATTTTTTATTCTCAATATATTAATATTTCTCAGAGACAGATATCACCCTGCTGTTTTACTGTCATCATTTCTCATGACCACTTCACTGACCATCACTTGTTATCTGAGTCGCTAAATGGGGAAGGTCAACATGTAAGTGACCTCAGCCTTGTCATTCTCTGACCTGCTTAACCACGCCAACTATACCACAGACCACTTCACATTACTTAACACGAGCACGTCATCCCGTGACATGGCTTCGGTGAGTAACACATTATGGAAATTTACTTAGGTTCAAAAAGGGCAAATGAATCAGCATTGCAAGTTGCTTCCCAAATACTGTAATATGAGGTCAAGCTCCTCTTCTCTGGCCCTGCTGATGAGGGAGGTCTTCTCACCATTGCTGGTTATGTGATTGTCTCCATTGCTTTTCTGATGTTCTTCCTGATTACAGTCCCCATCCAAAGAGTCATCTAAATCAGGGAAACCGGGGATGTCAGGAACGGCTCGACAGCGAGACCGGAGGACACTGTCACTCCTACTGTCCATCCTACAGAAACAGGTAACTCACGTTAAACCAAGTAGCCATTGACAGCATAACCAGAGTACACAATTTCTTGAGGACACATAAAGAAGCAGCTCACGGTAGCCTGGACAAGAATGCTAAGGATTTTGACTAACAAATAAGGCAAACCCAGCTGACAATCAAGTCACTCTCACATGACATGGACCGCAGCAGACAAGCAGGCAGCTTCAGTGAGCTGACACTGACAGTCAATATGGCACAAATTCGTGAGCTAACTGCGCCGACATGAATCCTGGCTTGCTAAATAGCCGCCAGGATTCAAGTTGGTTCACTTTCACAGTAAAGCTTCCGCCTGGTGACACTCAACAGCTGCTAGAACTGGGTAACATCAAGTCAAATTAGCCAACTTGTTGACGTCTGTCGTTAGCTACGGACCAGGTTGACAGACATCGAGCGAAATATAAAAACGGTGCCTACCGACATACCGGATACCTACTCGCTTCAACGGCCGGGTGATGTCTTCACGAGTCGATCTCCGACGTTTCCGAGCACCAACTCAGATGTGTTACTCCTTTAATCACAACAATCTGAGCTGCTGCTTACCTTCCCCATTGTATTAACTGAGGCGCTGAGGAGCAGGGCAGTCGGCGCTGATTGGCTGAAAGTCTCTCCTCCTTTTGACGTCATCCGCGCCCACACTGTTGACCGTAGCTGTCATCAGACTCCTAATTCATCCTATAAGACTAATTAAATAAAACTTGCAGCAATATGCAGTCCTAGCCCAAATGAACGATTAAATGTGAAACATCAATGTTTGAGTATAGTTCAAATGATAAACCCAAATTAAACCAGACAGTAAACGGTCACTCAGAAAGGACCATGACACAACTCGGTAGAAGACTGTTAGGACACAACTAACGCTGGGCTTTTACATGGCCCCTGGTTTGTTGCGTGATCTTTTAATTTTCATCATTCTGTTGGTTTATTCAATACGGACAGATGCTTACTGATAAACAGAAACAAATTAATGTATTTAGGAGATGAGTTTTTAGAAGAAGCATCATGCAGGCAGAATTGATTAAGGCCTTTAAACTAAGTTTTGATCCAAGATCCCTGTACAAGACAGGACCCACCTGATCAGCTCTTGGGATCTGGGGCTTTGTGGCTATTGGTTGCTTTACATGGTTTATACTTGCTCTTTCACATGTGTAAAAACCACAGCATTTCTGTGATAAAATGACAAAATTTTTAGCTTAAAAAAAGTTTTAGCTAATATCTAAGAGTAAACCACACAGTTAGTTGAAAATGCTCAGCTCAGTAAAACTGTTGTACACGTTTTAAGTATCACAGACTGAGTAAGACAAACAATGAGCAGACTCAGGAAAACAAGTGTATAATCTCAAACAATGAGTTTTGGTTTATTATATACTGTTTGTCACAACACACATGCAATTAATACATGCATGGCTATCTCACATCCAGTCTTTGCACCATGTGAATTATACAATAAAATAATTAATTCTACAAGAGTTAAGTTATGCTAATAAAAGCATGTTGATTTAGACCAGCCCTGTCCTCTAAGCAGTGCATGAAATGATTGACCAGAACTGAACTGGTCTTATGAGTTGAGTGTGACAAATACAATTAACTGCAAAAACATAGAGATACTTTTATGAAAATCATGAACTACATTCTCTAATGCAGTTAAAGATTTCCCAACCGAGGACACACAAAGATTTGTGTCCAGGCTGTGTTGTGCATGACTGAGAGGCAAAAAAAAGGATCTTGAGTGAATTTGTGTGGGGGAGGTCGGAGGTCTAACGTTCCTCTTAATGCATTTGGTAAAAGACAGTCATGTCACACTTGGATGATTCTGTAGAGTCTGTTGGAAGAGACTTTGTGTCACAGACCATTTCAGCTGCCTGGCTTCAGGACTTTTCTGTCAGAACAAAGCCATTTTTTAATGTTCTGACAGTGGTCAAAATAGCCATAAGAGATGTTTCAGATGTTCCCAATAAATAGAGCTGTAATGGCAGCAGTTTTACAAGGATGGATTTTTATTTGCAACTGTGTGTGTAACAAAACTCATCTTCTAAGCACAAGCAATCTGCAGAACATTATCAAAGCTTAATGATCACAGAACTCTACATTATAACCTAAATTCTAACTATGATAAATTTCAGCATGTAATCTATGGTGCAGGCGGTAAAAATACAACAGATGAATTGTGATTGAATTTCATTCAAAGTCACCACTTTATTTTGATAGTGCTGCACATCATTCCTCTGTCAGGATGATGACACACTGAGTTGTACTATAAACACTTCAAGTTCCAAGTCATTTGAACATTTAGTGCTACATAATATAAAACACAAAAATGTATAAAATGCTTCATATGTTAACTTGTGACAATCCAATAAATATACACAAAATACAACACTGAGCAAAAACTGTTCATGTCAAATTTCTACATGAAAGAGTTATTCACAGAATTACATCATGTACGTGCATGCGTGTGTATGTGCGCGCACACACACACACACTCTCCTAATAGGTCACAAGAAGCAGAGGGGTCCCAAAACAACAGTGATCTCAGGGACAAGGGGAGATAGTGATGTCATCTCCACGCCCAGATCTCTGACAGGAAGTAGCTCCATATCACCTCGATGTGACTCCGTGCTCCCCCGAACCATCACGACCACCTCCACCTGCAAAATGTCCAGACAGAAGAGACATGAAGAGAACATGTGAACTTTGCTCTTCTCGGATTAACAACTTAATCCTGTGAATGAACAATTTATGGCAGTGCATGGCACAGTGGAAATGACGTTTTTCAAACCTAAAAATATTCAAAATGCCACATCTGGTACTGATTAATTAAATCTTCTTTGTTCCCATACTTGAGTTGTTGAAAGAAACTGCTAAACTGAAAAAAATTGTTTTTGACAACAACAAAATCTTTCATTCTCACCTCACGGCCTTTCCTGGACACCGTGGTAAAGTGTGAAATAATTTCTTTGCCTGAGTCTCCCAGGATGTGAATGATCCTATTGTCTGAATTAGTTTTGCTGGCAATGCTGCAGTGGTTTGCTGTACAGCTGACAGTCATGTGCTGGAAAGATGTGTGGCTGTGCAACCGCAGAAACCTCAGCTGGACAACATCTGCATCAGCGTATTCGAACTGACAGAGACAGAAATCATTTTGAGCCTGAGGAAATGGTTCACTGACGATAGATGCACCAAATGTTCATCAGTTAATCCACAAGGGTGTTAAAGTCTTACCTTGTTGCCACCTTGTTGCTGACTAAACCACAGGACAGACATGTTCAGTTTCTTCTTTTCGGGTTGCCAACTTAATTTAATCTAAAGGACAGAATGTTACTGATTTTTTTTTTAAGACAATCAATTTATAGATTTATTAAACTAGTGTTTATTAATGACAAAGTATGAATACAATTCCTATTTTTCCCAATAGTTATTTTTAATAATAGGTCCACACTATTACTATAACAGTTTCATGTATCCTACTTCCCACACTTGAAATCTGCTGAAAAATCAATTAAAATAGCAAAATAATGGTCGCTTTATGAGATTTCAAATCACTGCTGTGGGAAATTGGGGGAAACATCATCTGACCACTGATGTTGCTTGAATGTTTTTCGATGGTTGTGCTAACACAAGAAAGTGAGCCCATTTGTCACACAGCAGTTAACCCGTTGATGTTAACCCTTGCTGCTGGTTGAAATGAGTGTACCTGCGACTCCGAAGGGTCAATGCATGTTGTTCCTCCTGCTGTGAAGTTACAGAATACCTTCACAGCATCATAGGGACAGCCGTGGTTTGGGTCCATGTAAAAGTAACCTGAAAAATAAACGAGTACCGGATCATCACTGTGGCATGTTGTGTATGATCAGTAACAGATTTATATCATTTCGTGATTCATACACCCTCACCATCATTCAGGTGCGGGTGTATGAGTCCGAGCTCGTAGCAGGTGGTGGCAGGGTCGTCTTTGGTTCCCTGGGGCCAGCTAAAGGTTTCCTCTGCCTCATCTCCTTGAGACCACCTCCTGGACACTGTCTTGGGCCACTGCAGAGGAATCCATCAAGTCCTTGAACATAAAGCACAACTGAACACAAACCAAAAAGAGAACATTGTGTTAATGAAGAGTATGAGAAAGAAGCTTGTACCAACTTTTTGCTGTCCTTCCCTTTGCTTCAGTCTGCTGGATGTTTGTCCGGACATTGGCATGTTTTTCAGTTTTGATCTTGTGCTGCTGGTTCCCTTTTTAGGTCTCAGCTCATGTCTTTGACCTGGTTTTGTTCTCTGTCTTTGTGTAATCCAGCGCTTGCCTGGTGCACCTGGTTTTCCCTGCAAAACAAATGGGTTTGCTTTAATAGCATAGTACAAACTCTCTCCATGTAGCTTCATTTGCATCTTTAAACTTTATAGTCTGTTACGATTTTGTTTGTTGATCAGGTCAAACATTTTTTCACTTGCTTAATTGTATTGTGTGAGCAAAATGTCTTACTGGTTGTCCTCGCTTGCCCTTCACTCCCTTTGGTCCTCTCTCGCCTTGAACACCCTTCATCCCCTGTAAAGACAAACAAGCTGATGATAGAGCCAACTAAAAGTGACAAAAGGCTGAAATCATGTTAATTTGCCTACATCAGCTCTCCACCAAAACACTCTCTTAACAAAACCAAAAGCTATAGCTGGGATTTCAGGATGCTGGCTTTTTTAAGCAGATCAGGCCCAGAAAAACGCACAAATCTGCAGCAGCAGTCGTAAACAAAAATCAATAAAAATCTAAAAAGCAATAAACAGTCTCTCACCTTCTTTCCGTGTTGACCCTGTTACAAAGACAAAACGGAAATGAATTCAAATGTTTCAGTGAAATATTTTTAATGGCAGAAAATCAAAGCAACATACAGGAAGTCCAAGGAAGCCTTTTTGCCCATGAGGACCACGAGGACCAGTATCCCCCTGTGAAAATCAGTCAGTTGATTAATAACTTGCCACATGCTAAAAGCAATACGAACATAAGACATAAGTACAATACAGCCAACCTGCTTTCCTTTATGACCGCTTTGACCTTTCAACCCCTGCAAACCAGGATTCCCCTGAGAAAAAAAATTGAAATTTGGTCCACCATGTGAAAACATGCCTTTTTTGCATTTTACAATTATTTCATGTTTCAAATAACTTCAACTAACCTTTAGCCCAGGGGGCCCGACTGGTCCCAGTATTCCCGCATCACCTGGGAGACCCTGAAGAGGAAGAAAAGAAGGATGAGAATGAGTTAAAAACAACTCCTCCCACAACAGTCACACAAGATTCAGACAATGCATTCAGACAGCAAAGTTGCCCTGATTTCTGTCAAAGCTGATTTTTAAATCCTGAAACTGAACAGCTGACTTTTAAACATACAGTACAGAAAGCGTTATATGAAATAAGCAGCATGTAGAAAAAACACATGTACATGTAAAAACTTCATTTGGCAGAGAAAACCTGTCTCGTCCAGGTGAAGTGATGCACTGCACTCTGAATTTTACCTTAGGACCAATGCTTCCAGACTCGCCCTTCTCTCCACTCAGTCCTGGGATACCCTAGATCGAGACCAATGATGTTGCAGATGTCAACTGAAGAAAGTATTGTGTTCATTATTAGCCATCTTTTTATCATGCTGATGACCATACTTACCTTTGGCCCCACTGGTGCAGGGGGTCCTTGATTTCCTTTTGGTCCAGTTTTACCCTGAGAGAGACAGTAGGACATTAGTAAGACATTTGTTAATGATGTCTTTCCTGGCCTGGTGAAGTACATAAATACAAAGTGATAATTTTAGACATATGTTCACCACTAACTGTTCATGTAATTATGAGTATTATGTTCAATTTAAATAAATGACTTATTTTTATACCTTGAAGCCTGATGCTCCAGTGTCTCCCCTGACCCCAGGAGGTCCAAGTTTCCCCTAAAACATGGACATGTTTTAAATTTATTTAATACCACAGAACAAGGTGCAGGCCAAACTAGAATAAAGAATAAAATAAATAAAGAACAATTTCCCTGGTTTTATTGTGTAGGGTTGCATATTCAGAATCAGAATTCCTTTATTTGTCTCTGAGTTTACCATGTTGCCGGGCCTGCCAGGTGTTCCAGGAGCACCTCTGGAACCAGTATCACCCTTTAGGATGAGCAGGGTACAACTGAATTAAGCAAAAAGCTTGAAGAATAGACTAAGCTTCAGTATGGTACATTTTTCTTACCGGATCGCCTTCATTTCCCTCAACCCCTAGTAACCCATCCAAACCACTTTGGCCCTGAAAACAAGATCACAAGACAAATCCTCAACACAGTCCTCACTTCCTGTTCAGTTTAACAACAACTAACTTTTGGCTGGAATGTTATTTTTATTTTCATGTATGAAACAAGCAGTGATTTAAGGCAGCAGTAATTGATTTGGTGATAAATGTATACATTTTATTTATCAAAAGGGATACTTGCGGGTTTTCCAGGTCGCCCAGCAGGTCCTGGTCTACCGGGTGGGCCTTCAGCTCCCTAAAACACAGACATAATGAGATGATCTAAATGCTCTAAAGTTGTGAGAGTAAAATTTGGACTGGGTGATTTAATTCTGTCTTTATTTCAAATTAAATTTGACAAGAAATTAAAGACATAATGGGATTTTTAATATTAAGTAACATGAAGTGTATAGACAACGTGACACATTGTGTGAATTAAGGATTTTAGATCAAAGCACAAGCCATCATTCTTTTATATGTCTGTTGCCTGATTTTGTATTTGACTGATAGAAGATAAAGCAGTAGAGATTAACTCAATACCACAAATGAGTCATTTATTATTATTATCATTATTATTTCAGATAATAATGATAATAACAATAATAATAATAAATGATAGAGATCATCAATAGATGATAGATATCATTAAACTCACAGTTTTTCCAGAAGCTCCTTTGTTCCCTTTCCTCCTGGGCTGGGCTCTTTCTCCCTTTATAAAAACATTTTCTCCATTACAACAACTTTTTTTTTTTTAAACTCATTTTCTCTTTTAGATTCTCACCAGAGCTGAGCAATGGCCTCCTCTTACCTTTGACCCTTGAATTCCTTCAGCTCCTGGAAGACCGGGAGGACCAGCACGTCCAGGTTGACCTTTCGGACCTGGAGTGCCAACAAATCCCATCTTCCCCACAGTCCCCTTAAAAAAAACACACACACACACATTTAAATGATAATATAATATGGCATCATACATTGGAGACACAGATTTCAAGAACTGACAAAATACCAGAATATTCAGTGACTGAATATTCAGTGAATATTCAGGATATGTTATCTTACTATTGTGCCTCGTGTCCCAGGCTCTCCTTTCCCTCCACTCTGACCTTTAATGCCCTGGAGAGGGTTATACACAGACATTACATCACTGTGGTTACATCTTCACATGCACCATTAAGAGCTTGACAGGATTAATTATGTTTACAGGCTACAACACATATTGAAATCACACCATGTCTCCTTTGATGCCGGGAAGACCAGACTTTCCCTTCTCACCCGGACTTCCCTGAGTGATGCAAACACACAGCAGAGACAGCAGTACATTTATTAAGTGAACACTTGCAGCTGGACAGATCACACCTGCATCATAAATGGCACATCACACCTTTAGTCCAGGGATTCCTGCTTTGCCCTCAGCACCTCTCTTGCCTGGCAAACCCTGAAAAACAGCAAAAAGAAACAAGAAATGCTTTTACTGCCATCTAGTGGTAGACAGTGGTGCCTACTGTACTTGCAGTAAAATGTTACAGATCATGGTGGCCTGAATGTCACTTTCAACTCAACACAACCATTTTAAAATTCCGTGAATATTTATTGTGGAGTTTCTGTTGAACATTACATGTTAAATATGCCAATGCCAGTCTAATTAAACATACTGGTGTTGATGGTCCAATTTGTCCAGAGGGACCGATACTGCCAGGTGGCCCCTGAACGAGAAAGCATAAAACTTATAGCGCTCATTTCCAGCTACTGAAACAAAAGTATTGACAGCATCTCTTCTGAATTACAGCTAAATATAGAACACAAATAGATGTTTCAGTAACACGACACTTGCCACAAAAATAGCTCCAAGGATATGACACAGTAGAAAAAAAATACAACATGAAGGTCGTCATCTATTAGTGGTCACCATGCAGTAACACAGAATTCAAACAATTCAGCTGTGTTACTAACAGTGTGTCCCTGGAGCCCCTTCTGGCCTTTGGCCCCTGATGCCCCAGTGTTGCCCCCTGGTCCGAATTGCCCAGGTATGCCTGACGAACCTCTGGTACCTGGCTCACCCTGTGAAAGCATCATCATCATCATCACAAATTTCTCTAAACCAAACTTTCAACCTTCACTTTGCAGACTTTGTCATAATTTCCCAGGTGAAGTCCCACATTGCTTCTCATCGACTGACCTTGAGCCCTGGGACCCCTGGTTTTCCTCTGTCCCCTGGTGCACCCCTGTAACCCTGCAAAAGATGAGGGCAGGACAGAGGGGAGTCTGTATTAATATTTTATACATCAGTAGCTCTAAGACTCTCAGTATAGAAAGTCTAGAGAAGAAATCAGCTAGAAGTTCAAAGTACGCTGATCATTTTCTCACGCTGTATGGACTTGAGAGGGGCTAAAATATTGGAGTAAACTAAAACAGCTCCTACCCACCTGTTTCCCCAGTGGCCCCTTTACTCCATGTGGCCCTTGCTTGCCTCTGCTGCCTTCATCTCCCTTCAACCGTCTCTGCCCAGGAGGCCCAGTGCTCCCCTTGTCACCCTTTGATTGATAAATATACGTTCCATTTACATACAGGGTCACGAAGAATGTGTCATGGAAAGATGAGGCCTCTATCCACCATTTTGAAAATAAAATGACCCCTTTACAAACTGACATTTACTCACAGAGGTGCCTTTTTCTCCAGCTGGCCCCTGAGGTCCTCTCGGTCCAACTGGACCCTAAACACAAAAGCACAGGGTTACTCACACACATGATCAAGCTAAACATCAAAGCTACAGACCGCACAGGCCTCTAAGTCTGTGTTGATAGGCAAACAGACATTTTAGTACCTTTGCATTGAAGTTAAATGAAAAGGAAAAAGATTAATCAAATCTGTGACAAACACAGACTAAACAATCTACCTCCTCACCATCGAGACCAGCAACTCCCTCCTGCCCTAAAGCTCCCATGGATCCCTGAAAAGATGGCATGTAGATAAAACAGAAACAGCGTTGACACAGTGTTGAATCATCTTACCAGTGACCACGCTTACACTTGTGCTACTAAGCACAACAAAACAGGCAGACACTTGAAACATGATCAGAGGGGCTGAGTAAAAGAAAAGCTTTACCTTTTCTCCTTTGACACCAGCTGATCCAGTTGGTCCTTCAGGTCCATCTTTACCCTAAATGTAGACAGAATAAAGCAACAATTGCACAAAAAAGACTGATGCACTTGATGTCTCTGTCGTATAACTTACTCTCAAAGTGCCCTGAAAGAAGACAAGATGCTTGTGTCCAGTGATCTCATCAATCACAGATACAAAATTCACCACTATAAACAAAATCTGTGATATCTAATGTATCCTCAAAGACAGGAAATGAAATTCCCCATCATGTGATGTAGCATAATAAACTTATCAGGATGACTCTCAGGGGTTCAAGTACCAGAGTAATCTGAGACCCTGTATCAGCACCCTGACCCCAGACCCTTATCTGGTCTGAAGAGGAACTCAAAAGAAAGCAGCAATCTCCTGCTCCTTCCCAAACAGGAGAAGAAGAAACTTTGTGTTCATTCATCAGATCTGTCAGCAGTTGTCACAATAGCCAATGAGTAAGTTAAATTCAAACATAATTTGTGCAAAATGTACAGCACAGTGACTCGACCAGTGGGGTTTACTGACATGACAAGATGGAGTTTGCTGCTAAAAGATGGAGATACTGCTATGGGATGTCTGATACTTTTGGTCAGTTATATATTTTAATTTGCTTTCATGTTTCATTAGTAGTTCGTCGTACACGTACATTCTCACTTGGTCAACTTTCCAATTGGTCAAACTGGTCAACTTGGTCAACAAAGTGACTTTGAACATTACACTGATCTAGTTTTTATTTCTCTAACCGCTAGTGTTTATACTGAACATAAGCATTAAAATAAACTCACTGGGTAACCTGGAACTCCAACAGGGCCAAGTGGACCTTGTGGCCCCTGGTCACCTGGAGGGCCACGGGGCCCAACTTCACCCCACGGCCCAATGTTACCCTGGCTTCCCTGGAAGGAAAAAAATACGCTTTCATAAAACAGAAAAACATCACAAAAACCTCTTGTGTGTCAATTTTCAAGTCAAGTCAGGTTTATTTGTTAATCATTCACAAAGTCTCAGTTGGCACATTCACATTAACTCTAACTCCCAACCAAAACTAAGCTTTCTGGGAGAACAAAGACCAACTATGCAATCTTACAACATAAAAAGGTAAAACAGTCTTGTAAATTAAGTAGCACATGAAGTAAATGCTACACACAGTATGTGTGAGAAAGCCTGAAGCTGATGATGCATAGGACAGCTGTATTTAAAGCACATCTGTAAGAGGGATGAGTCGAACAAAGACACTCACTTCCTTCATGAGAAGATTTGTAAGTCACTGTTGGACAATGTTTCATTAATACATAAAAACTGATTAATGTTTGAGGAAGTAAAAGGCTGGACGGTAGGATGTATTTGAAATGAATAAAAGAAGTCATCTTACAGGAGATCCTCTGTATCCTCGAGGTCCAGGCATTCCCATCTCACCCTGAAAGAGAGCAAGACATAAGGCCAGTCAGAAGGGCAGAAAGAAGTTAAAAATGTAAGATAAAAGTGACATAAAGATATAATGTACCCTGGTCCTATATAAACTGCAGCAGTAAGCTAATAATGGAATAATAATTCACTTACTGGGCGGCCCTGTTTTCCCCTTGGTCCCTCCTCTCCTCTCTTACCCTTCACGACAAAAATAACAAGGTGAACAAAGTGAAAGAGCAAGATGTATATCAGGAGTGAGTCAACCAAGTGTTTGTATACATTTGTACCACATGACATAACGGCCCTACATATAAAACAGAATTACATATATACTGATTAAAATGCAAGTATAGACTAAGATAAAGCTTTGAATTATCAGATACCTTCAAGCCTTCACTTCCTGGATGTCCCCTTGAGCCCTCTTTGCCTTTAACTCCCTGAATAAAACGAACAGTGCTTTAAGCTCAACATCACCATGGCCCAATCAAAAATATCAAAACGTCATCCACATCTATCGTCTCATCTCCTCTCAGAAAAGTCTGTTATACTAGCAGAGCTTTATCGTGTTGTGGCACCACAAGACAGTGTTTGAACTGTGACATCCTGAAAAGCTTGAAGGTTGTGTTGAGACTTACCTTCTCTCCAGGCTTTCCTGGTTTCCCCTTCGTTCCTCTGCTCCCAGCTTCTCCCTTTCAATTGAGACAAATGTGCAAGTATACAAATTAAAATATTCCATCAGCACCGCTTATTCATAAGGCCTGGAATGTGAATGAATGTGAACACTCACACTCCTCCCTACGGGTCCTTGGAGGCCTGGAGCTCCTGTCTGCCCAGGCAGTCCCTGTGGATCATAATTGATCAGAGTATCAGTTATCAGTTTGTGACAATGTAAGGCAAGTAAATGTTCAGTGTTTATTATAGAGGGGTGAACTCACTTTTGATCCAGGAGGTCCAGTGTCCCCAATCATTCCGTTTGCACCAAGGAGTCCCTAATATAAAGCTGATATCAGTTTTTTGTATATCTGTCCCTGACCTGATTACTCCCCTTAATTATCACTGGAAAAATTATTTCTGAGAAATATAGACCATTAGCTTAAAAAAAGAGAACGCCAAATTCACATATTGCAACTGGCTGATGGAGCTCTCAACAAATCCCATGGCAAAAACACCATAATTTTCAAGCTCTCTTCACTGATTTGTAAAAATCATCAAACAACATTAGTAGAGTACGTTTATGAAATCTATGTTGTGACATGCGACAGGACAGTCAAAAAATACAAGTTAACATATTGTTGGACAGTCTTACCGAAGCCCCAAGTGGTCCATCCTGTCCCCTGTTACCCAAATGACCTTGAAACCCCTGAGATGAGACACAGATATTGTGACATGTTTCTGAGAAGATTGTTTTCTTTTTCTCAGATGAACTATATGACTGATTAAATTCCCAAAATCTAAAAAGTTCACTTGACCATGTCTGACATTATTCATGGAATTCTGATCACCTTTAGGCCTTTAGGTCCAGTCACTCCTGGGATTCCAGGCTTTCCCTACACAGAAGGTGTACACGTGTAAAAACACATGGATTCATTAACATCTATATTAGTAGCAGTTTGAGAGACACAAACCTAACTTACATGTACATGTTCATCTTTTCTATATTTATTTTATATATACTATTGTTTATATTTATAATCCCTTGAAAATGAGATTGTTTATCTCATGGGGTTTATCATTTTTTATAAATGTGAATTCATTTTGAAGAGACTAAAATGACTTACAGATTTATAAAAAGACCTCTAAATGTAAAATGACTTTTGATTTTTTAAGATGACTTTGTAAAAATACATTTAACACTTTCAAATCTATTTTATTGTTAATTAATGTCATTAAACCTGAGGTGATAAATAGCAGTTAATTATAATATTAACTATATCTTTGGCCTGAACGTGGCAGTCACACAAGGACAAAATAAGAAATGCAGCCATATAGGAACCTTAATACCAGGATCTCCTTCATGTCCTCTCTCTCCAGATTTTCCCATCTCTCCCTACAAGCAGAAAACATAATTACATCAGTAATATGGATTTTGCACAATGATCACATCTAGAGAATAAACTTATTCTCTACTAGCTCACACTCACAATTGGACCTGGCAATCCAGAAAATCCTCCTCGACCTTCTCGACCCTTTGACAGGAAAACACAACTTATTTTTTGCGGTATAATATCCGCACTGGAAGCTGCAAAATGCTGTTTTTGTTTAAATTTTGCGTAAGTGCAATGACTTGAAAAGGGATGTCCTGACACATGTAGGGACCTGAGGGTATCATCAGTATTTTGTATATATTTGTATCAGAATGTTTTAATGTCTGACATTTTTAACAACAGATACCTGTCTCACAGTAGCATCAATGACCACACAAGCATTAAAATAAGGAAAACCACTTTGTCTATTATCAGCCTGAAATTATTCCACATGAATTTGACTAGTCTTTATCCATTTCTTATTACCTTGCTGCCTCGAGGCCCGGGAACTCCTTGAATACCTGCTGGTCCTCGATCTCCCTACAAAAAGACACACCACCAGTCCAACACGTGCACAATTTCATATTTTCATTTTAAAAGAAAAAAACAGTCATGGTTGTGTCAGCTTCCTCAAAACCCACCTTCAGTCCATCTTTTCCCTGCTTCCCTTGCTCCCCCATGATGCCATCAAACCCCTGCAATGATGACAGCAGGTATAAAGTACAACTTTATTATAAGTTGCTTGAGCGTCATTAGTGAACATGCCTTCATCAGTAACGGCATCTCACTCACATTGGATCCAGGAGGCCCTGGTGGCCCTGCTGGTCCTCCAAGGCCCTCTAGTCCTGAAGGGCCTCGACGGCCCTTAAATCCTTGTTTACCTGGAGGCCCTGGAGGTCCCTGTAGTCACACAACAAGTCACTAGACTGATTCACTGCTGTGGTCAATAAACTGATTAACTATCAAGAAGAGGATCAGACTCACCAGGTCTCCCTTAAACCCTAAGTCGCCCTTCTCACCTCGCTCAGCTTTAGCACCCTGGAAGCAACCAGAAAACATTTGCACTTTTAGCTCAATACTTAGAAACCAAAATAACTGTTGCAACGTAACCGCTGGATATGGTTAAGATCATTAAATACTGCCCTGCATTATAAATGTTTAAAACATTTTTACTTTGTCAATGGTAGTAGTCAATATTGAAATTGCTTTAAGTAATCTTACGGGATCACCTGAGGGTCCAGGCTTTCCTGGAAACCCATTGGCTCCCTGAAATGAGAGAGATAAACCATAAACTCAAGCTCCAACATGACAAACTAAATACAGCACATGTGGGTTTATATCTTCTCTGATGTAACTGATGTTGCTTAAGTAGAGGGTTTGTCCTTGTTGCCTTACATGAAGTCCATTTGGTCCCAGTTCTCCAATCTCTCCCTCATCTCCTGGATCACCCTGATGAGACACACACAGGGCAGATGACAGACTGACCCTAAAATGACTGCTGCAGTCTACTGCTGCATGTAATGCATTTATTTCTGATTGTTTTTCCTTAGAGTGTACTGACAAGGTCCCCCTTAGGACCAGGAAGTCCATCTGGTCCTGGATTACCCTGTGAGGAAAATAAAATCATAATTTTTTTACTTGTATTTTTTGTCATTAAAAAAGAAGTTTGCCTGCTTCAGAACGTTTTGCTATACCTGAGGACCACGGACACCAGAAAACCCAACCACTCCATTGGGACCAGGCTCTCCCTGAAACAATGTACATATATGCAGCTTAGACATTTATTAAGGGGAGTAAATATCATCAGAATATTATTTGATATCTGTGAGACAGAGGGCATTTTTGAATGACTTGTCACCTGTGGACCAGCTGCTCCTCCAGCACCCATTTCACCTTGATGACCCTGATTGCATGAAATATTGTTTCAAGTATGTTTTTATTAGCTATCTTTGATTACAACTTGATCGACTTTCTGTTTACTTACCGGAGGTCCTTTAACACCTAAGACACCTTTAACTCCTCTGGGACCCATTTTGCCCTGAACAGAAATCACATTAATAAATGTTTTCCATTTTCTACCCATTTTATGAAGACTTTGTTGTAGCACATTGTATGAGAAATCTTACAGGTGGGCCTGGTGGTCCACTGAAGCCTGGAGCTCCAATCTCTCCCTAAAAATAATCAGAAGTATATCAAATAAGAATAATAGTGTCATCAAAAGAAATGAAAACTGTCAGCCTGACAATCAAGACAAAGGACATTAATATAATTACTGTTATTTATGCAGACAATTGTTACCCGGTGAGGTGTCTGACACTGACCTGAGGTCCTGCTGTGCCTCGAAAACCTGAAGGACCCCTGGCTCCAGGAAGTCCCTTTAAACATAGGATAGTTACCATAAATTTGATGAACAATGAGTCGTGAACAACTATCATTTCACCAAAAGCAATTGCTTTCACCCGGGAAAACAGTCTCAGCTACCTGAAATCACAATTTACGATGACTTACCATGTAGCCAGGGACACCAGTAACACCTCCTACTCCTTTATTTCCCTGGTTACAGCAAAAATAGGAAAATCAGAATCACGTGTACCAGACCTCGGCTCCTGAAAAAGTGTGTGTGTTTGTGTGTATGTGTGTGGTGGATGCTGAATCTGACCTTGGCTCCTTTTTGTCCTTTGTTTCCCTTTGGCCCAGCCTCCCCATGATAACCCTAAAGACAGAGGAAAATTGACAAATAACTTTAAATCAAACGCTCTAGTCCACTATAGTTCTAACAATTTGACACATGAATATTGGCAACTGAGATATTAAGAAATAAAAAGCTACATCAGCACTTAGAGATTTTAACAAAGAGACAGATCAATACATACTAGATACACACATATATACTTAGGCCTCTATAATTTAAGTCCTCATAACATTAGAAGTTCAGGGCACTCTTACCCACTCACCCAGCTCCCCTTTGCTGCCCTCCTCTCCTCTGTAGCCTTTGGGACCCTACAGGGACAAGCATGAAATGAATTCATCAAACAACACCAGCTCTGCCCTTGCATATATGTGTGGGAATCACACGTACTTGTTTGAAAGCATTACAAACTATGAAAAATAAACACATATTTTATTATTCTCTCAGTGGATTTACCTGTTCACCAGGTAAGCCTGGAGGGCCTGGATCAGGATTCTCTCCTGGGGCCCCGTCTCTTCCAGTTCGGCCCTGAGGACCCGGCATACCATGTGGTCCAGGACTGCCCTGAAGTACAGCACAAAATGTAGAGCAGTTTGTCTGGTCTAATTTTCTCACAGAAAGGCAGACAATAAATTGATAACATATTTTCTTCTTTACATCATAAATCAGTGTTGAAATAGCATATTGACCTGTATTGTACCATATTCTAGGACAAAACATTCATCATTTATCTGATTCTACTTAAGTCAGTGAACTCAATATGCTATAGTTATGAGTTCAGTGGCGTGTTTGTGTTGGAAAGAGAGCAGAGACTAAAACAAAGTACTGTGCTTGAAGCTGCCCTTCTAAATGTCTGACATCCTTAATAAAGGTGCATATGATGAGCCCAGCGAGCAAGCAAAGCCTCACTGTAGACTCTGAGAAGATGCAAATGAGATACCTACGATTTTTCCTTGAACTCCTTTCCGTCCTTGTTTCCCAGGAATTCCAGGTGGCCCCTTGAATATAAAATTAGGACAGAACAGGAGTCCATCTACAATCTTTCCATCACTGGTATTGTCACAGTATGATAAACAAGCTTTGATAGCTGTTGCCTTTTCAAGTAATCGATCAAATTTTTCTTGACTTACAATTGGTCCATCATCTCCAGGAGGTCCAGGAGGTCCTGGAGGCCCTTTAACTTTCTGAAGATAAAAAAAAAACCACACTCACAACATGTTCTCATGGCATAGGCCCACAAGTCTATTTTTTACGTGAGACATACCTTAAATAATATAACACAGTATATTGGAGGTTTTCTGCCAAACTATTGGAGAATTTTAAATGCATTATTTTTTGGGAAAAACTCTTACTGGCCAGGAAGAAATCAGCTTTTTATAGATCTTCTTTTTCTGTGAAGAAGTGACAGAGAAAATATCCTTTTCATTCCTTTTCGTACACTCTTTAAATTTTTTTACAATAAAATATACAGAAGTGATAATAGTCCAGCAAAAAATACTGTGTAACAATGTAACCGATATTTATATGCTAGAATAATTTATATGTGTATGTTTCAAGTAAAAATATTATTTATTGATAATTTTATCACACATTTAAACAAGTGTGTAACATTTAGTGGTTACTGGTGCTGAGCTACAAAAGCAGTTTACCTTGAAAGCCTCCCATTCTTCTTCAGAGGTTTTAAATACAACAATGGCAGGCATCCCAGGAGGACCAATGGGGCCGCTATATCCTGTATGTCCAGTTCTGCCCATAACACCTTGATAGCCCTGAGTGGACAGAAATCATTTTGATGTGAAAAGAGGTTGACTTTAGATTGTATGCATTCTGAACGCTGAAACATAAGAATCTTTTCCAGTCAAAAATGATAAAATGGGGCTGCACTGAGCCATTTTTGACCACTAGGGTTCAGAAGAACTCCACAAAAACCAACAACAGTCCTAAGATATTGCCAAGCTCTTTGGTCTTTTGTTGTCATTTAGCTTCAGTATAACTGAAATGTTTAGTTTCAAGCCAATTTTAAATCTATGTCATCATAAATCTGGTGGTTGCTTAATCAGTACTTTGTGGACTTTTATTGGCAAGGTGTAATAGACATTCTGTTGGTATCAGGTAGTTTGGTCTGTGTTTTGTCTTTCTTGTGTGTCTCTTCTCCCCTCCTTCCTTTCCTACACCTGACCTGCATGTGTGGGTGTCTACCTGTCTGAGTCTATCTGGATCTCAGCTGGGTGGGCCCTGTCAATCTTCCAGTCGCCTTCCCTCAAGATCGGTCTTCCTTCTCTACCTTCACTGGATTGCACTGTTGCTCTGACTGGCATGCACAGCAGGCTTAATGTCTTTGTCTCACCTGATTATTTGCTCTGGAAGTTTCATTTGCATCTTTGTTCTAAACTCTTGGACTCTTTCTGCAAATCTTTTGGTAGACCACATGCATTCATCTGTCGCTCACTTCCTTCATTGGATTAGAGACTGTGAAATTATTTTTGCCTTTCTTGCATTTTTTTGTGTATAGTGTAAATAGTTTGTTTTTGTAAGTAAAGACTTTCTTTCTTAGTACATTCTTTGTCTGAGTCTGCTTATCTGGGGTCCTTATCCTTTGTTGAACTTAATACATTCATTTATATGTAAAAGTTCAGCATCGCAGGTTTAATTCTGTTTAAAGGAGTGAGACCAATCACACATTTCTTTTATTGCAGCCTGCAGCATTTCAACAATTATGCACTCAAAGTTAGTTGCCCTGCCCTCCACCACATTTGAATGATGAATTGTGCTCTAGAGATTACAGGATGTCTCCAGTGAGTTTAATCAGGATTGCTCCTTGGGACCTTGAGTAATGAGTCACGCCCACTTGCACCAATCAACGTGACACTTCATATCTTGGTTTATACATGCTCCCAGAGCGTGCACACCAAACCCCCCCCTCCATTTACATTGCCATGGCAATTGTTTTCGTAGTGCACATTGAAATTATGTTAATGTTTCAGGAAGCTGGTCCAAATCTGACTGTCCACTGAGGCCATTTATTCATTGCTTTAAGCAAACTGTTTATCCATTAACTTTAGCTCTCCTTTTCAGCTATTTATTTTTCACTTTTAGCTAATTCAACTGTTTATCCATCTCTTTTATCGGTCTATTGTAGCCTTTTCCTCCCACTAATGTAAGCCAACAATTTTAACCATTTAATTACCCTAAGCTAACAATTTGAACTGTTACTTTTAACTAATATATATTTTTTTAGATATCTATTACAACCATGAAGTACTATGCATCTTTTTCAGCTATTTCAGCCATCTATAACTTTTAACTATTTCCATTATCAGTTACTTTTAGTAATTTATTTATAAATCACCACTTCTGCTAACCTAGCTGTGTCATCTTCTTTGCTAGCTTGCTAGATTTTACACACGCTTGATGTTATAACTAACTCTATATGAAGATATGTTTTTATATTTAAAATGTAATTTTTACTTTTTCAAAGAGTACTTTTTCCATTTTTGTTAAATTGTTCCATATATTTTCCATATAATGCCATATAAATTTCCATAAAATACTTTCATCCCCAGGGGTAAAAGTACCCCTGATGTATACTAGTGTTGCAGGGTGGGCAGTACGATGATGACATTAGCACTGTGAGCAATTCTTGCAAATTAGAATGAGTCACTGGATTCAGTGTTGATACAAAAAGATCTTCTGGTTCAGAATAATTAAATACATACTTTGTCTCCTTTAGGTCCTGGTGGTCCTGGTAGCCCAGGTGGACCCTGCAACCCCTGATGAAGGAATGAGGTCCGTTAGATCTGGAAAATCATCACTACCAAAAATGATGTATTGTAATCCATAAAGATTTACTGATAAGAGCAGGATACAAAAAAATCAACAGATAGTCAAAAATTATCCCCTGGAACGGAAGACAGCAAAACTAGAGCAGAAATGTTATAATACCAAATGTTATATAAATGTTATATGTTATAATTAAATCCATTAATTATGTATGATTTCTGATCAATGCATCTTGTGATAGTGTATAAATTTTAGGAGAGCTTGTGTACTCTCTGGTATAAAAACATACATTTGTGTTCATCTGAGGTATGAGAAGCTGTATTTCACAGTTCGGGGTTATAGTAAGTACCACAGTTTAACCAGAGGAGGGAGACAAAGGCTTTCACTGAAGAAACTAACACTTTTCTAACACACACACACACACACACACACACACACACACACACACACACACACACACACACACACACACACACACGGCTTCCGAGGTGCTAGAATTGACATGGATTTATGCTGCCATCTCAGTCATCAAGGCAGCCCCATGCAAACTCAATTTCCTCCAAGGTCATGACGGAAAATGAGAGAAGAATGTCAGGCAAATGTGATTAAAAATTCCTATCGGTTTTTTGATACATTTATATCACCATTATTACTCTGTGCTCAATTTTACTTCTGAAGTTTAAAGCATCCCAAGACATAGACGGACAAATGTAAAGTAAGTTTAAGCAATGCCTTACCCTTTGGCCTCTGATCCCAGGTTGTAATCTTGCCCCATGATGATTGACTGTGTGTGTAGGCGGCTGACTGGCTGCTTCAACGGTCTGCTGTGGAGATTCAGTTCCTGGTTGGATGAAGGAGTCTTCAGTACTTACCTGGGAGATCCATTCAGGTGAGGTCTTGCTAGAGCCCTCAAAGATGTCAGCGTCAGGATTATTATTCTCTTTTTCCATTTCTTGCTCATCTTCATCTTTCTCTGTCCCACTCCCCTGCTCTCCACCAGGAATTCGTTGTGGTGACGTTTCTGTTTTGAGTGAAACAGTTTCCAACCTGTCTTGCAGTCCCTCTTTTTCTTTTATCTCACTGGCTGTAACATTACTGATCTCACCTTCCATATGCCTGACACTTAATGCTTCTCCACTTTGTACTGTGGGAGTTAAAACTGTCAGATTTGGGGCTGGATCTGTCTGAGGTGCATCAAAGTCCTCAGCTGTTGCTCTGTCGAGTGATTCATTTTCTCCTTTAGCCTGTGAGTCTACTGAAACTGGAGGTATAATGACCAATGGCAATGCCTCCTGTCTTGCCTCCCACACTCCTCTTTCAGATGAAGGGTACATGTTTGAAGTGACAAACCCTGATTCTGTGAAGGTGCTGGAGATAAGAGTAGATCTAGTAGGCAACCTAGAGTCCTGTGGCTCATTAATGAAAGATCTCTCTGTACTTGCAGTTTCTGCATCTCCCCCTGCTCCTCCTGATGTGACACCTGGGGCTGTGGGGTT
Source organism: Scatophagus argus (assembly GCF_020382885.2). Taxonomy (NCBI): domain Eukaryota; kingdom Metazoa; phylum Chordata; class Actinopteri; family Scatophagidae; genus Scatophagus; species Scatophagus argus. Next base: position 13,601,972 of record NC_058498.1, on the reverse strand, counting down.
TTCAGGTAGAATATCAAGGCTTGAAATGGCCTTCTCAGCACTCTCCAAGACACATGGGCCACTTGATCTGGAGGCTTCTTTCCCTGCAATGAATGGTTGAAGTACTTCTCTCGGGTCCTCAGCAGATTGAATTGTGTGGACAGCAGAAGTCCTAGTTATATTTCCTTCTGTGCTCCATGGTTCATTTACTTTCCCAAATTTGTCAGTGTGCAAACTGGAAAGCTGCTCATTTTCAGTCATAGTCAGAGGAGGCGGTGGCTCAATATCACCACCTTGATTTGCTAATTTACTCACAGTTGTTGGTTTGTCTTTTTCTGTGTTGGTGGAGCCTCCAATCTGAGTGTCTGTGCGAGTCTGGGTTTTCACTACAGCTTTAGTGTCTACATCCTCTGGAGCAGGATGTGACTTCAGAGGGGAAGTGCTGCTTACTGTATCCCGTCCTGGTGTCAGCTCAGTCGGACCAGCCTCCACAGTCATGTCATGAGGGGTATTTTGTGGTCTGGATGATACTCTGATCCCTTCAGCTCCAGCCTCCTGGCAAAGGTTTACATAAGGAAAAAGATTACCCCGCGTCCCCAACATGCACTGTGAGTGCTGATCTTTTTAAGCCTTCACTCTGCAGTCTTTACTCAGAACAACATGTGAAGGCTCATTGGTAAAATCTGTACTGCTTTGTAATTGTCAACCTCATTGGGGCCATTACTGAATAGCTCTAAAACAACAATGGATTAGTCCATTCAAAGAAATTCAAACAAACAGACCATAATAATGAAGACCATAACTTTAAATAGTAAAGCAGAAATAACAGTTCAGTATTGTGCTATGTTTGGTGGCATGAAAAGAGTCTGTTAAGAGATGTGACCACTTCTATAGAAAAAAAAAATTCTGGTGAGGTCACACACAAATATAACATGCAGTTAGTGTCCAAAACAAATACATTTTTTATGATGTTAGAGACAAACACTCCCTGTGTGTCCTTCACAGACAGACTGGAATGGTGCTTCCACAGACGTTTAAACCAGCAGAGCACTGTGGATAAATATTATGAAGAACTGTACATTCACACTAACATGTCATCAGTAAATAAAAAGTACTGCTACCATCTCATCCAGAGCAGACGTCTTAGAACTGCAAACAGGTGGAAGTGATGGTGCTGGGAGAGATGATCAAAGGTCCCACACACTCTCAAATCACCAACACAGGTGTTCTCAATTAGTTTACCTAATTAGATCTTTTCTAATTAGACAGTGTGTGTGTGTGTGTGTGTGTGTGTGTAGAAACTAAATTAACTTGATATCTCCATGAACTGCTCATTAGCGCCGTTGCATGGATTTTGATGAGGTCATGTAATTGCCCAGATAGCTCCATCTAACTTAAGCCTGTTCAGGGCCTGGTTTCTCGAGCACAGACTTTGGGGGCCTCACCTCAGACAAAGCTTGAAAAGAGGCAACCCCTCACCCACTCTTAGCTTACTTGATTTGTTCTGTTCACTTCCTCATGTTATTTGATCTCACAGACACTCAACAGTAACCAAGATAGCCTAATATTGCTGTATGACAAAACTTCAGATACGTAAAAAACCTCTGAATATATAAAAGAGATCTGTCTTCAGGAATTTCAGTCAGACAGCTCGTTTGAAATGCACCTAGGCTCTGATCACTCACTCCCTGCAGATATGCGTCTTTAGAGATATTATGGAGTGATGAGTAAACATCTTACACCCCCTAGCTGGAGCCTGCAGGTGGATGCTGGGGTGGTGCTGGGGCTCAAAGAACAGGAGTAAAGCTGCTGATGTCGGGCAGCAGTGGTATTGACAGGCAGAGGGAGACATCTTTGCAGCTTAAATAGGCTGACAAATTAGCAGAGTGTCTTTGGTTTGTGATTGTGGAGGGTGAGGCGTGTCACAAGTGTGTAGACATGCAGCTCGAACCGACTACCTGAATTAGCTCAAAGGCATTACTTCATTTATTATCTTCTGACTCTGAGAAAAAAAACTACAGCATCTCACTGCTATATGTAGCACATCACACGCATTTAGGCTATTCTTTGTGATCTCTAATTCAATATTTTTCCTTTCCATTCACTGGGCCTCCCCTAAGACTGCTTGAACCCCACAAGCTTTGATGAGGATTATGACATACTTCAGATAGACATCTAAATTAATTGGTGTCTCTGTCTAATTCTCAAATACCTAAACTGAATTGTGGGTAAATTAAGACTTTTTTCATGTTAAAAACATGTTTGATGGAGCAACTATCCAACTCCATTCACTCCAGCAGTAAATATTTTCCTTATGGAAGGATTCATTTTCAAAGAGAAAAATTCAGCAAAGAATGTAACAATACCAAATGTCCTAAGTTTGTCTTTATTTTTGTGAAACTGTCTGATCTAAGAGCAAAGGTAAGACTGGCCAGCACTATAGACCAATCTAAAATCTCTCTGTGATCAGAGGTCTTGTCAGGTTCAGTCTTTATTGTTTGCTATGTTTGATGGAACACTTTGCCTGGTTGTACAGCTTCTCGTAGCAGGAGAAAAGAGCAACATTTGTTCATAAAATCCCATAGTTTAGAAAGGTGTCTGGTTTGTACCTGTGTGTCTGTCATGGCTGAGCAGGTGCTGCTGTGATCTCCACAATGCAGCTCTGCAGCTGTAGGATCTCCAGAGACAAAGATTATCTGCTGAATAATGCCCTGAACACGCCATAAACACACATTTCAAGAAAGCTGTTAATGTGGTTCGCTGGTTGCTACTACAGTGCCTTTTTGTGATAATACCACCAGGGGGCGCCAAAGTTAGAAACATTCATTGCATCCACATGAGGCTTTAAAGGTTGCAAATAATTTCTACAATGTTAAAACTTTTATAACTATATAACTGTGGTTCAGCAGATACATAATGTGGACAGAAACATTTAAATGACCATAAATTAGAAATTAATATAACTTAATATAAATGAATTTGGAGTCTTCCACATGTTTTCCCTGGTCTCCACTTCCGTTGGTCTGACTGTGGTATGGCTCACATGCTCCCGCCTTTTTTAATAATCCCTCTTCATTCAGGGAAAGCGGAGGGGAAAAAAAAGAAATGTAGGGAATTCTGGCTCGTTTGGCTCATTGTTGAGGTACGAGTCTTAACTGACTGATTTCGCTAATGGCTAAAATATGAAAGAAAGATTTAGTGATTCCATGGCAAACAGGACAAATGCAGCTATTAATGTGAATCAGTCATTTAAAAAGCTGTCAGTATTGAATGTGTAGCATTCAGTATACTAGGCAAGTTTCTCCTCTGCTTTGTAAAAACATGCATCACTTCTTTAAGTGATATTCACAGCTAGTTGTAATGCCTAAATGTTCAAAATTTAGATTAAATAGGAGAGAAAAGCAAGTTGAGGATAAAGAAAGTTAAGTGTCACGCTAAAGGTTAGAAGATGATGTACTTTATATAAATTGTATTCAGTAGTTTTACAACATTTTTCTACATGGCATAAGAAAAATAAAATTCAAATCATGTTGTTAATATTCAAATTATATCAGTGTAAACAAATGCAGTGAATAAATAACATTTTTAGAAATAAACAGGTTTGGACTCATTGAATTGCTTAAATCTGCAGGCAAAAATATTTAGACATTCAGTATTTAATCAGACACAGTTAATAATTCTGCTTCTTAGTTTTACAGAGAAAGTTGTCAGAGAGTTCAACTTTAACCCTAATACTTGAACAACATTTTAACAGAGACCAGTGACAAAACAGTCAGACTTACGCAGCTCAGTAGTAGCAGGACCAGCAGAGCAACCTGCATGGCTTCAGATGAAGGTAACTTCTGGACTCCTCTGACTGCAGCTGCCTTACACACATTAAAAACACACGCCCCTCCCTGGAGGACTGAGCTCAACACTGACCTGGCTGACCACACTCCTTCAGTCCAGAGAAATGATAAAATCCACAGACCAAGGCCAGACACCCAAAGTCTCATAAAACACACACATACAGTATATACATATCCCCTCTGCTTCCTGTGGCTTCACAGGGCCAGACAGCTCAGTGTCCACCACTTAAAGCTCAGCAAGTTAGCAATGTTAACAACAGCATATGCTTAAATGTGTTGTCTTCTTGGTCTGTTGGTCCATATCAGTCGTTTAGTTGACCGAGGTAGATCAGTGGCCAGAGAGGCTTTGTAGAAAAACACACCTGTCACTCACACGGGCTTTGGATGAGGCAAGTAAGAACCGTGTGTTTACATGTCCTGCATTTCCTCTTTTATTGCAAAGTTTTCGTGTATGCACAGAGACAACATCATTCTGCTATTCATGGTGATTCTGAGATTAAAGTTTACCCTTAATCCAGCCTAATTTGTCTTTGAACTTCACATTGAGCCCTCCCCCCTCCCACCTTTCTTTGTCCAGGGTCAAGAGGGGAGGACTGTGGCCCAGGTGAGGAATGTGACATGAGGATCAGAAGAGTGAGGGGATGCTGCCTGAGGAGGGGAGTGTCGGGTGAGGTTGGAGCTTACTGTAAAGGGTGTGGTGAAGACGCGACTGGGAGAGACTGTGCCACAAAACTGTCAGATGGACCTATGAGAATTTCACTGTCACTTACAGCAAAAATGGCCACTGACAGAGTGTTTCAAATATTGAAATGTTTCTGTTGAATTTCTACCTGACCACACCCAGCAGTGATGTCACTGTGTACTGGCACACCCTGGAGTACACTTCTACATCACTACAGCAAGGTGACAAGTGAAACCATTCAACAAACAAAAACTCATGTGTGCAGTGGTTAGCCCTGTCGCCTCACACACATAGAGTCCAGGTTTGAATCCCAATCTGGGCCCTCCTGTGTGGAGTTTGCATGTTCTCCCTGTGCCTGTGTGGGTTTTCTCCAGGTACTACGGCTTCCTCCCACAATCCCAAAAAACATGCACATTAGATTAGTTGGCCACTCTACATTGCCCCTAGGTGTGAGTGTGAGAGTGTCAGATGTGTGTCAGCCCTGTGATTGACTGGTGACCAGTCCAGGCTGTACCCCACCTCTCGCCTATAGTCAGCTGGGATAGGCTCCAGGCCCCCCGTCACCCTGATGGATAAAGTGGTGTAGGGAATGGATGGATGGCAGGACTGTGTGAAAATACTGAGTGATTAGAAAAGATTATGAGTTTTGATCCTGTATTTATTCCCTTCAGGGATAAATAAAGGAATTCTGATTGCCTTTCACGTGGAGATCACTGAAGCCTTTGAAGAAAATGTGCCATGCACTGCTGTAATTTGTGCATCATTACATCTTTGTCTGTAGTCACGTGAACATGTTTGTGTTTGTGTTTCCTCATTCACAAGTGGTGGTTCCCAGGCACTAAAAAACAGTGAATCATCCCACCTTCAACTGAAAAAGCTCCTCCTCTTCCTGCTCTGAAAAGGCCATTAACATCATCTCCTCTGACCACCGTCGACCCAGAGGCAGACGCGTCAGCACACTCAGCTCATCTGGAAAACTGTCATGTAAACGTTAGCACATTGACAAATAAATGTACACATACAGAGGACTCTCCCACATACACACACTCCATGAAATGCACACATACAGTCACACAACATGCTCACATGCACATTTTTACTTAATCATTCACTGCACACGGGCAGTCGTGAGATGACCACACATAACAGATTCAAACACAAGGTTGTGTTGTCACAGAGAGACTCAAGAGCTTCCTCGTAGAGAGCAGCTTCACAAGTGGATGTAAACTGTATCACAAAGCTGACAGATTCAGACGGCATTACTACTCTGTGTGTAAACACTCAAGCTCAAGTTCAACACCAAAGGTCTGAGCGAAATCCCTTTAACCTACACATCACGGAAAGACAAACCATCCTGGATAAACAAACACGCTACAGTCACATGTGACCTTGTCAACTCTCTGAAAATGAAAAATTAGCTTTTGTAGTAAAAGATGAAATAATCCGTTTAACTCATCCATGACTGTAACTACTTAGTTTATTGTGTATGCTGATTTAAATTCAGTTGTGTTGAAAATAACAATGATACTAACAATGGGATTTCTTCTCTGGGTTGTCCAAACTGTCCTTGTATGTTCTCGCTGCAATCTCAGCAACGTTTTGTCCCCCCCACACAGCTGTTAGAAATTAATAAGGTTGCTTACCTTTCATGCCTCCATGTGTCACATTTCCTCTGGCGCTCCCATGATCCTTTGCTTTTGTATGGAGAAAACGCTGGTGTGGTGTGCTCACACAGTGAGACAGACAAGCTGTCTGGTTTCACCCTGAACAAACAGGCTTGAACGCAGAGCAGCGAGAGCAAAGATGAGCTCGGCATCATGTCCTCTGTGGAACATCTCAGCTGGTATTACACATGTACCACAAGGCTGGGCCTAACCGGCATGCCCGCCAGCTCACGAAAAGTCTCTCTACAGCTAGACATCTCACCTACATCTCTGCTCCGTTTCCTTCACTTCTGGTTATTTAGGAAATATGTGAACATACACACACAGAGACATGCAAAAAGAGGGAATCCTGGAGGAGTCGTTGGGTTCAGTGAAAGGCAGAAAATTCTGTGCATATGAATGTTCGTCAAATCATGGACTAATGGAATACATAATCTGTCTGATCGTAGACATGCTATAAGCATTAAATTATACTGATTTGTCTGGATCAGCAAAAGTGGTAAGTGTACTACAATTTAATTTTTATTTAGAATGAATTGGAGGGATGTTTACATAGTGCACAGTACAAATGGGATGGTATGCATTATTTTTTAATCTAGTTTTAATCTAGTTTTTAATCTAGTTAACTACACAGCAGTTCAGTTCATCATTATCTCATCTGAATTCATTTCCCGTCATCTCTAATGTCAAATTTCTAATAAAGGGATAACATTTCCCTGAGATATTAAAAATGGAATAATATATACCAGATAACTGAATTCTTAAGTATTTAAAAGCAGTAACATCAGCCAGTCCAGAAAGGCAAGTGATCTCTCTTTAATGGTCCTTTGAACAGATAAGTAAACACTTCTTTTGTTAGTCATAGACAGGCATCATGATACAAATAAAATATAAATGGTGCAATAAATTAAACATGGATTTATTTTGTACATTTTATACTACATTTGTACCAGAAAGCTTCTCTATCTAAAATCCAGACTTGATAGGAAACTGTTTGGGCGAGTCTCCCCAGGCACAGATTAGGCTGTTCTGTACAGAGTCGGACATGGAGGTTAAGTCCTAGGCTGCACTGTACATGCTAAGCACGGTCCAATAAACTACAGACTGGAGCCTTAAACTAAGCTATATACTGTATAAATCAAGCAATACGGTCAACACACCTCAAAGGAGATTTCTCTTCTAAAATACATCTTTCTTTTTTTTTTTCAGCCCACGACTGTTCTGTTTGGGGTCCCAGCAGGTGATCGTGACCTCTTCTGGCCTGTGGATCCTCAGCCCAGATACGTCCTGTATTCACATTTCAGAAACATGTCGAACTTAACTCATTACATTAACACAACAGCACATGATATAAATATACATCTCATTTAATGGAAAGCAACAAATGGTCGAAAGTTGGAATGTTCAAAGATACAGACGGTGAATGCTGTTTGTGAAGTGGTTTTAAATCCCATTCAGAGTCATGGATACGTTCAAATTAAGGACAATCAGGCAGCTCTAAGACATATTTCTCTCACATATCTCTCATTATCATTGTCACCATGATCATGCATGTGGAAAATTACTATAACTCCGGAGCACAGAAAATACCATAATGTTTGTTTCTGCTGACCAAAAGATAAGCTTGAATGTGACGGAAACAATGTGGCAGGTGACATAAAGACAAACAATACTGTGCTCGTGATTCCTCTTTAGTAAAAGTATCCGTGTTGCATCACATGTAAAAAGTGGCATTAATTTCTCATTGTTTTCGTTATCAGGTGAAAGAAGGCAACACATCCTGAAGAAGACAAGTCCCTGGCTCCACGTACCAGAAGAAAATGGCTTTAGTCACCTCTCTGACACAACATCGATGGTGGTTATCCAGCACAGAAATGTGAAGCATGAGCATCCTTTTGCCTTCGCTCAGGCTGTCTGTCCTGCAGATGGTGGTCCATGAGAAGAGAAGATGCAGACCACAAGCCTGTGTGTAATCTGGTCCGGTCTTGTTTTGTTGTCATCAAGCTGACTAACACGTTGGGTTCAGAGACATTTCTAGTCCCTCTGATTATCCTCGTTTTGGCGACCACGTGAACAAGAGTTTAGAAGATGATACATTACAAATTCAACGATCGAGTATCCTGAGACAAAACATCTCTTATTCTGTTATCTGTTCAAGATCTTTAGCATTTATTTCACACTAAGTAGAGGTTGCATTTTTTTCATATGGGGACAGGAAAATAACTCCATCACTAAAACTTTTGCCCACTTCAAGGTCTGGAACTGATTAGCGACTGTATAATGCCCATGAACCATGTGGATCCTCCAGCTGTAAACAGGAACTGTGTGTAATGGCTGGCTGCCAGTTACAAACTGACACAATCTGGAAATCTCAATCGACCCCTGTTTCAACTATGCACAACTATGCACAATAAAGACTAACAGCAACCCTCTCAAATGACCAGAAGCTAAAATACATTCATTGTATTACATTTTTACATGCTACCTCTACGTTCACTTACACAAACTGCACTTCACTTTCTTGGATTCAACAAGAGGTTTGGGCACCTTGGATCGACGTCTCGCCATATTTTGTTCAAATAACAATCAAAACACTAACTTGTGTGGGAAGGCTCGGCAACACTTGGGCTTGCCTGCAGTGTTCTACTTATAGTACAGCCAGTCTCTGCTGTTGGCTTGATTTGGCAAATTTTCTCTATGAGAGCACACGCACACAAACACACACACACACACCTAAACACACACCCATGTCCAAGCATGTAGCCTCCCTCCAGCTACAACAAACACACACATAAGAATACGTCACAGAAAGACACCCAAGTATCCAGATAAACAGCAGTAGTGTTCAGTTCTGCCTGTTATGCTACTGGTACTGAGAATACGAGTTCTCAGAGTCTCAGAGGAGCTAAAGCCTTGTGGCATCATGTGGCGCCGCTCTCTGATTTGCTCAGTCGCTCCATGCATCTCCTTCATCTCTGGTTTTTAGCAGCGGTCATCCTCGTCTGTGTCACTTAGAAGCTCGCTGGCCCCAGCCGGTCTCGCTTGGCCCAACTGCTTCCGGAAATGCCCATTTGGAACCTGCCAGGAATGTCTGAGCTGAGGGGCGGAGCTTATGGTGTTGGCCTGGCCCAGGCTTTTTGCCACTGCAGTCTCAAAAGTGAGTGTGTCCTGCGTCTCACCTGCCTCTCCACCACTGACGTCCTCATGGAAGGGGAGGTAGGGCTCTGAGATGTAGCGGTGAGGAGACGGGTTGCTCGGTCCTGAAACCTGACCTCCGGATGAGCCCTGGCCCCCAGTGATAGTGCCGCCCTCCTTATCAGCTCTCCAAGTGGTCTCTGTGGAGACACCAGGACCATCCTGAGGCTGGGTCTGTCCCTCAGCGGAGATCACCGGCGTGGGAGAGGTGTGGGCTCCGCAGACCAGAGGGGAATAGGAGATGTACGGCCGGGGTCGAGAGGGCGTCTGTGGCAGCTGGCGGCGATTACGAGGAGTACTGGACTCTGAGGCTGAATGGGCAGGGCTGCCTGATGTGTTCACCTACAAATACCACAGGGGCATTGGTGAGAAAAGCGCTTTTATAGGCCTTCTACTGCAGTTTCAGATATTATTCTCCTCCTGCTACCCTTTACCTGTCTCTGCAAGCTGGGCGCGGGTCCTTCGCTAGGTGAACGGGACCGTCTTCTTTCACACGATGGATCCCGGCTGCGTTCCTCAGAGTTGCAGCGGGACACGTCAGGAGACAGGAGGTGGCGTCGTTCCTTAGATCGCCCTCTCTCATGACTGCTTGTTTCTCTGTGGTTGATTCTCGGACCTAAGAGGAGTACATGTAGATTTCTTTTAGTAAAAAAAAAGCATTCAAAAGAAATGTAATTCAACACTCTAGTATGCTGGTCTGATTACTGGTCCTGCACAATGTCCTAATGGAGCAGCTGACATCGCTGACCCAATTCTGTCTAATTTAATGAATGACTCTAATTTCCATAAGCTGCTGTTCAGATCCAATCAAAGTGGGTACTTCAGGAGCCACAAAAAATCCCTCTTTAGTTGAACATACTGCTTTATTTTGGTTGTTAATAAAGTATAAATAAAACTTTAGTATGAAATGAGGACCATTCACTCTATTGTAGCTTAAATGTGCTGATTTTGATATTAAAATCTATGACAACGGGGGTTTTTCATAAATGCGACATGACCTCTGTAGCTTCTCTGCCGAGGTCTGTATGTGTCGTCAGGACTGACTCTCTCGAGAGAGTGTTGTTCCTGCCAAAGGCCGTTCACACACTGGTCTCCGATGGTGGAGAAGGAGCGCTTCATCACCTTACTGTCTGCTGACATCACAGGCTACACACACACACACACACATCGAACAAGCAGGGGAGGAATCACTTTAATAAACATGAATGTCACCTAATCAGCAAACACATCCTCCTCTCTCTCATAACTAAACACATACGCACAAGCATACAGTATCAGCTATAGATCACAGTATGTGCAGAGCAAACTCTGTCTTTATTACCTGTGGATCAACAGCCAGTCTGGGCATGGAGGACGCTCTGATGGATGCTGTCCGCTGAGGTGATTTAATAACTGTTGGGTCCTGCCTGGCCTGCTGCATCACTTGGTTATACTCCACTACGTCTGGCACCTACGCAAATACCAGAGAAAAGAAGAGTTCTGGCTGTTTCTCATTTATTTCTCCTTCCAAGTCTCAGGAATCAAACTGAGGACAGGTGTTGCATATAGATCTCATCACAGGTGCACTTTCAGTGGTTCAGGGGGCTCACTGAATTCTCTTGTGGCTGTAGCCATAAATACATGTAACACAGAACTAAAAAATTATTTTCATGGTGTCCTGCGTCTCACATGTGCTAAAGCTGCACATGTTCCTGTCAGCCACCGTGACCTGGTTGGTCCTAGTCTCACGCCACAAAGTGACCGTATGGCCCACTTTACGTGAGCTACACCTAGAGCTGCTTTTATCATTATAGTGAATAAGATTATAGCATAATTAGAAATTACATTTACACAATTAAAGTCATAGGAAATATTGTTAAGAACTATATTTGGAAACTAGACTGTATTTAGACTGGCATGATTTATGAAGTTAAATAAAATCTCAAAATTTAGCGGGTAAACATTTTGCAGTTTTACCTGCAATGCGGCCAATCCAGTCCTTTTTAAACTTTTACTGATCTTTGAAGCTTTGAACTTTTGTTTTCGAGGAACAGTCACTTCTGGAGAAACTCTGGAGAAACTAGCTGGGATGTGCATCTGGTTGACTGGTCACCTTTTGCGATTTGTATGTGTTTGATTACAAATTTCCGTAATATTCCATCAATCACTGAGGACTCATATTGTCGGATTATGAACATGCACCTGTTAAGAGTCCCGATTATTCATTTCTGTGTGAACAAAGCTTTTGTTGTGTATGTTGTATATATTTTTTCTATATATTTTTCTTCTTTTTGTGAGCCTCCAACCATAAATTTCAATCTGCACTTGCAGTTCTTCACTCAAATCATATTTTTCCATTCTTCTCTTGCAATAGTAAAACTAGCATATCCCATAATGGTGCTACTTTCCATGAGGCCGCTGCATAATTGACTGTTGATGGGTGTTGCTGACCCCAAGTTAACCTTCAGCAAAAAAATAATGCAGACTGGATGTGCAGATACTTCAGTTTTCTCAACACTACATGTATTGGTTACCAGCGTGTGTAAGTGATGGTGGTGGTGGTGGCTGTAGGGGTGATAGGGTGAACGGTAGTTGTCGTCGTCCTCCTCCTCATCCTCCTCCTCCTTCTCCTCCCTGGAGTGAGACAGCGGCTGCAGGAACATCTCTTGTGGAGAGATTGGGCTGAGTGCCACAAAACCTCCCCTTGTGCTGAAGGAGCACACACAGACACAGGCAGGGCTACTGCTTTACGCATCCACATAAGTTAGTCATTTACTACCAATGATCACAAGGTAACACTGAAGTTAGTGGCTAAATTCCAGTTGAAGATCACATCCCTTGCCTATTCCCACGAGCAAAGATAACCACAAAGCAGCATATGTAACAGTGAGAGTATAATTAAAGTTGAATATTTACAGAGCAGATCCGGCGCTGTGCCTGAGGAATGAAAGGGATTTGGCATTGCATAGGATTTCTTGAGGCAGAGAGGAGGCATCCATACGCTGGAACATTGGAGCATGTTTCTATGTGTGGGGGGAGAAGCACACAGAAGTAGATGGCAAATTTCAGGATGTATTCAGAAACAAACAGCAACAAGAGCACATTCAAAAAGCAATAAAACTACTGGTCATTGGTAGCTTTTGGGTGCTTCGTGGTAATAAATGTGACCTAAAATTCATTATGATACAATTAAAAAATGAAAACAAGTGTAAGAATAAAATATGAAAAGTACCTGCTCCTCCAGTTGCTGTCGGAGCTTCTTGGCCTTGCTCTGCTTGTAGTAGTCCATGATCATCATGGCGGCATAGATCTTCCCAATGGTCATGTCACTTGCTGAAAAGGCAGAAATCACCACACCATAGATATGACCCTTCAAAAACGCATTACCAGATGAAATACAATTTACCATTATGATGACTTTAACAGCAAAAATGTCCATGTGTCTTTTCTTTGATATGAGGATGAGTGTCCTGTGGTCACCTTTATGAATGGGAACCAGAAGGTCCAGTGACTTCTGAGAGAGATGAGGCCAGATGACACTTATCTCCTTCTGCAGGTCCAGGTCCATCTGATTTCTATCCTCCCCTCCTAGACATGAAAAAGACACACATACATACACACACACACACACACACACACAAACATTAAGTGTTTTACATTACAGTAAATGTACATCTTTAGGCTTTTGAAACGTGATCTCTAACCTCTGGCTATCTTGACCTCCAGGGCGGTGCGGATGAGGGCCATAAGGGTGGAGGTGAAGTGAACAGACATGTCATCGTCCACAGGCATGTTCATCAGGACCAGTCTCTGATGGCAGCAGAGTGTCATAGTCAGTAACAACCCAGCAAACAAACAAACAATTACACAACATATCACAATGCAAACGTGGAAGCCCAGAGCAGCTGTGGTGGATCATAATGTTTTTAAGTCCTTTTATCTTTAATTGACTGAATATTGACTGAATATATAATCATTATCTCAAGACAAAATTATATATATATATATATATATTCTTATCTTGGTTAGATCCCTATCCCAAGATGACAGATCATTTATCCTACAGGCTTGAAAATGAACGATCTAACAGAACTTGGATGGAAACAACATTTGAATGAGTTTCAGTTTGCCCTCTCACCTGTCAGTCTCTTACTGAAATAATTAGATAATTAAATTATGATTTCAGGGAAACTAGCTTGTAAAAAATCATGAGCAACCATTGCCTTTCTGGGTGTCAGAACAAAGTTAAGTGCAAGCTTTCACATTTTCATAACTTCATATGTCTTGCTTTGAAAAGAACTAAACTACGCTGATAGATACAGAAGGATGGGGAGAACAAAACAGTATTTATTTACTGTATCTTATTTGGAGAAACAAGCTACAGTAATTATGTGATGATGACAAGAAGTAATGAGAAAGAATGTTTTTCAATCACCTGTAACAGTTTGGCAATCTCAACAATCTTAGGTCACAAAATAAACTGAGACAAAATTTTTAAAGGAAACATCTCCTGTCCTTCTGTAAAATGAGGTCTAAACAGTGCGAGTTGTCCATCTAGCTTCATAAAATAAGTCATACAACACATCGTCTGAGATAGTGCATGCCTGCAAGGTCGCAAACTCACACACATATGGACACAAACAACACAACCAGTGCATTACACATTACACACAGATGTGACACTGGGCTGTGACAGGAGGCACATGCAGATGGGTTATATGTAAGAAAACAGAGAATGAAGTATGAAAGACATGAGAGCATTGTACAGCAGACCAGATTTAGCATGTAGAGGTTTGACAACTTTCTGATTAATGTTCTCCAGCTGGCTTGGAAAGATAAACTCCATCAGGACTCTCTCATCAGAAACCAGCATACAGATAACAATGTCTTTTTTTTTTCTTCTGCCAAGATGCAAAGCAAAACAGGCAAATCATTACCATAGCACCAATCATCTGCCACTGACAAAATACTGGAACTTAAAAACTCTTTCAACAAGCAATACTGCATAATATAACCAAAAGGAAAAAAAAAAAAGCCTTTTCCAATGTATGACACACAAAATGAGATTTTACGGCGCTTGTCCTCATTGGTTAAAATGTGAAGGCAGTGCCTGTTTGGTCTCTAGTGTTCAGTCTACCTTATATGCCAACTTGGAGGGGCATTTCTTGCCCAGGCCTAGAGGTGGCGACATGTTGGTCAACATCTCATACATGTCAGTGTAATGGATACGACCACTGGGGGCGCCAGGTAGCCATGAAGATGGGGATGGGAAAGAAAGATGGGGGGAGGGAGGGAGAGGAAGAGGGCAGTGAGGGGAGAGGGAGGATGTTGGAGGTGGAGGAGAAATTGAGTAACGGTGGAGGAGTCGGGAAATGTGCCGCCGAGGGATGGAGGAGGAAAAAGGGCACAGGAGTGGGTGAAGGGTAATGAAGAGGAGGGAGGAGATAGAAGAAAAAGGGTTATTCCAAGGCATCACAAGGGAGGAAAGAGTAAAATAGGAGAAATAAAACAGGTTGCATTCTTTCTATGCCGCAATCAGGGCATAGAAATCTGGGAGGGGAGAAAAACCTCACACAGGATGAGCAAAGGAATGACAGCCTCACCGGATCTGGTGCATAATATCAGTTACTTACGTGGGGTAGGTGTGTGTGTGTGTGTGTGTGTGTGTGTGTGTGTGTGAGGAGGTACTAAAAACATCTTTAAACCAGATCCAAAAGGTAGAAAGACACAGACTTCCCCCAGATTGTGCAACAATTGCATCAAAAAATGAGCGACATTATTTAAAAATATGACTTAAAATAACTTAAAATTAAGGATGTTGACTTATATGCCTAATTGAGGGATGCCCTGTGTCTTAGTACCCCGAGACTGGAGTGTCGTCATTCGCTGTAGTGAGTAACACACCCCTGGAGGTCAGGCAGGGTGGTGACAGCTGGTGAAGGGTGGGAAAGGAGGGATAGGAGGAGGTCAGGAAGGATCCCACAGGAAAGAGGCAGAGTAGAGGGGGAGGGGATTTGTCGACATGGGAGAACCAAACCTTGCATGCCACCCTGTGCGGGCAGTTCTTTCCAAAGCCCAGGGGAGGTGAGATAGTGCGTACAACTTTGTACATCTCCTTATAGTGGATCCTACCACTGGAAAAAACATACATGTCTTTAGTTGTGCTTCATTACAGTCCTTGTAGTCCACAAGAAGGGTGAACGAGGCCTAAATAAATAAATAGAAGCTCTTGTTCACAAAAGAGCAGTTTTAAGACATCTTAACGTTATTTTGTTTACTGTAATACACAAGCAATACTTTTCTGTAGGTTGGTGAAACTGTTTGTGCATGTTTATAGGTAGCTGTGGTCATTCATCTCTGCTGCAGCAAATTCAGTTGCTTGACAGACAACCTGCAACTGCTTTTCACATCCAAGAGTAGACACAGTGTCAATTTAATGTCAATTTTTTCTGTTTACATTTGACAGCATGACTGTCAGTGAACATCAATAAAAACTGTAGCACTTGTAAGTGCACAGCAGCACTACTGATGAAATGTGGGTGTAGCATAAAGACAGAGAGCCACTAACCAGGCGGCACGGTCATACTCCCCCCAGATCCGGACAAACTCATCCAGGTGGTGTGGACCCAAGATAGACGAGTCTCTTGTCAGATACTCAAAGTTATCCATGATCACGGCCACAAACAGGTTCAGCATCTGACCAGAGGACAAACAGAGGAAGTAGAAGCCATGACTTCATTTTTATGAAATGGGGGGGTGGGTATCAGCATAGTTCCCCAAACTTAAAGAAAAATTCTTCTTCCGAAGATAACATTAGACAGTGAATGAGCAGAAAATTAAGTGGCAAATTTATCTCCTAAAAGTGGTATCGTTGTCGTGTTTTAGAGGAATCCTTCATGCTGTAGTTTGCTTGTCTTACCAGGAAGGAACTGAAGAAGATGAATGAGACAAAGTAGAAGTAGGCAAAGTCGGAGCCGCAGCCCCCCTCCGGGTCAGACATGGATAGTGCTGGGTCAGTCTCACACTTCTGTCCCGCCAGACAGGACAGCATGATCTCCTGCCATGACTCTCCTGTGGCACTCCTGGATGGACACACACACACACACACAATACACAGCATCAGGGGGATGGGGAGATTGGTTAGGACTCCAGCTCACAGTTTATTCGCAGTCGTGTATACCATCTGGAAGGCGCAATCACAGCATTGAGACGGCTTTCAGATGTTCCAAATGTGAGACCTACAAATAACATTAAGTCCAAAGCTACCCAAAGAATAGGATATTATGGTGTCCTACCTGAACAGCAGCATCAGAGCACCAGAGAAGGTCCTGAAGTTGTTGTGCTGGGTAATGTGAGTCTTATCGTTCAGTTTAATGTTCCCAAACACCTGATTCACATATATGGAATTAAAAAAAACACATATTTTGGATCAAGGAAACACCACCTCGAATCGGAAACAGAAACCAATTACGTGTCTGCCCTTCTAACCTGCATGCCAATTATGGCATAGATGAAGAAGAGCATGGCGATGAGCAGGCAGACGTAGGGCAAAGCCTTGAAGGACTGGACAAAGGTCCACAGAAGAATCCGGATGGTGTAACCTTGTCTCAGCAGCTTGATCAGACGAGCTGCTCGGAACAGCTTCAAGAAACTCATGTTGAACGAATCAGCAGACTTGCACAAGGGCACAGGAGAGGGGAGGGAAACTGATGTTTACTGGTGCTGTACTGGAATAGTATTCACATTCACATATACTTAAAATTGAGGGAAACATAGAAAGTGTGAAGAGAAAGGGAAGAGATGACCAATCAAATAGACTCTCTCTGTTGGTGTTGATACTTAACCATGTTTTTCTTATTACCTGCAAGTCTACCACAATCTCTGTGATGCTGCCCAAAACAGTGATGAAGTCAAAAATGTTCCACGTGTCTCGAAAATAGTTCTGAAGAAACAGAAAAGAGACTGTGAGTGATTTCTAAAAGGGGAGCTTGTATTCTCATTCAGGTTGCGTGTTGCTCTTTTCTCTCACCAGAAAGCCGAAGGCCATGATCTTGAGAACGCACTCGACTGAGAAGAGAACAGTGAAAGCTGTGTTCAGGTGCCTCAGAACAGCCTCATAGGTTGGCGGTGCAGAATAATACTGAAAATAAAAAAGACGGCAGGGGTTAATCTACAAAAATCTGCAGGGCAGAGTGGGATAAAGAAGTGGAATGTTTCCTAACCAGTTCGCTGCAGCATAATCTCACGCTACAGGTCTGATATTAGTGTGAACTTCAGCACTGCACCCTGCGGATCTGCAGGTTGATGGAAGATTCCTCCAGACCCATAAATAGTCCCTCAGTCTCTGCACCTCTCATCTGTCGCACTATAAAAGGAGTCAGTCCTCTGGGGGCGGCAGCAACAGTTAATGAGGTCATGCTAAATAGCAGCCCCTGGACATTATAGATCAATATTTAATACAGGCTGAGTCACCTCGCGTCTGTCTGTCTGACTGTCTGTCTGACTGTCTGTCTGTTTGACCAACCGACACAACCCCAGAAAAGGCCAGTTCAGGAAATAAATATTGGTGAGAGAGGAGTGGGAAAAAAACCCTGAAACATCAGCAGGTCTAACTGAAATGATTACAGTTTGAGGAGGTAGCTGAAACAGATCCATGTTTCTGGTTAGGAGTGACACATCTTGGTTTATTTTAAAACAGTTAAAAGTGTTGACAGTCACAAGTCCATGACAGAATGCGTTGCCTATCAGCAAACAAAGATATGTGGAAACTGTCATTTTTAGGAGACAGAGGACGGACGTGCCACACCTGGTGCTGCTCTATCTGCTCCTACTAAAATACACCGTTGTCCCATTTTTGTCTTTTCCTCTCTCCCTTTTCCTCACCTTCATCATCAGTACAATGGTGTTGAGAGCGATCATTGCCAGAACGGTGTACTCAAAAGAGGGTGATACCACAAAATGCCACAGTCGGTACTGGAAAGTGTGCCGGTTCTGGGGCATGTAGCGGGTGAGGGGCTTGGCACTGATGGCAAAGTCAATGCACGCCCTCTGAAACAGAGAGAATAAAAGAGAGAGGAGAGGATGATGAGTGGAAAAGTAAAAAACGCAGCATACAGTTTAACTATGTGCCTTAAGGACAAGGCTCGTTGTTTTTGCTTCTATTCTGTTCACATCAAGGCAGAATAAGACATTTCCTACATGTGGATTAACAAAGACAGACAAGAGTACAGAGACAGAGAAAGAGATACAGATCAGGAAGAAAGAGGTGAGAAGACAAAGCAACATAAAAAAAGACAGATGGAGAAAGTGCTTGTTCGTTGTTCCTTCATCAATCTTGCCTCACCTCATTCTTTTCCAGGCTGCACTCCTCCATCATCTTGTCCCCCTGTTCCTGGAAGGTGATGATGATGAGAGCCACAAAGATGTTCACAAAGAAGAAGGGAAAGACGACAAAGTAGATGACGTAGAAGATAGACATCTCCATCCTGTTGCCGTGGCTCGGCCCTCTGTCCTCTTCTGTCACATCCACTGAGTGCTGCAGAACCCTGGAAAAGCAGAGACACCAGAAGCTAACTAACGCTAACACTAACGATAGTAAAGGAGACTACGAAGGGAAAAACTTCTACTGATCGGCACGACGGAAACAGCACAAGAGCAAGACGGATTTTACTGCAACACTCGCTGAAGATACATCAAACTGCTTAAAAGCATTCACAAAATCACTCAATTGCTAAAGAAGAAAAGTATTAAACTAAGGTATTGTGTTCAGGGAGGTTAAGCTTTGTAGCATTTTAAAAGAAGACACTGGTTTTGGTGGAAACTGTATTATAGTAGTATTATTTGTTCATTGGGAAGGAATCAGATTTGCCATTTGAATGAGAACATCATTTTTAATTTGTTTCTAAAGCAGCAGTCAGTTAGCAAGGGTTGGAACTGCACAAACCCACAAGCAATGTCAGTGAAATATTGGTGTAACCTTACTGTGAGATAATGAATGGCAAAATCTTTGTTAAGTTAATCACATCTATTATATTTCCTTCATCAAAGGTCAAATTCAATCAATAACCAAAGAATAAGCCAGATGTTAAAAGGTTATAATGCTCATAAAAGCTAATGAGCCCTCTTAGAATGGAAAATGATATGCAAGAAAGCTCCTGCTGAACTTCTTCATCCAGAGCAAGAGTTAGATTCCAGCCGGACACTCACTGAGGCCATCCCTCTCCAGTAGAAACAGTGAAGAGGGTGAGCAGAGCCCAGATGACGTTATCGTAGTGAAACTCGTGTCTCTTCCACTCTCTTCTCTTCATCTCCTTCTTATACTTCCCGTAGTCAATATAGTAACCCCTGAGGGAGAGAGGGAGGAGACGAGGTACAACACAAACATATGTTATTGAGAAATTGCAAGAATGACATGGAATTTGGTAAGATTTGCTAACATCCATCCATCCATCCATCTTCTATACTGCTTATCCGTCAGGGTTGCGGGGGAGCTGGAGCCTATCCCAGCTGACTACGGGCGAGAGGCGGGGTTCACCCTGGACTGGTCGTCAGTCGATCACAGGGCCGACACACAAAGACATACAACCATTCATGCACACACTGACACCTAGGGGCAATTTAGAGTAGCCAGTTAACCTAATGTGCATGTTTTTGGTATTGTGGGAGGAAGCCGGAGTACCAGGAGAAAACCCACACAGGCACTGGGAGAACATGCAAACTCCACACAGAAGGGCCCAGACCGGGATTCGAACCTGGAACCCTCTTGCTATGAGGCAACAGTGCTAACCACTGCACCACCGTGCCGCCGAGATTTGCTAACTGTGCGGCAATAAAACAAAAGGAAAAGAAAGATAAGAAAGAAACAAGAAAAGTAAAGGCAAACAAAGTAAAGTAAAGAGCATTACTGGCAGTCCTTCTCCGTGTCCTTCGAACTGTCGGTACAGTAGAAAAACTTCCCCTTGAAGAGCTGCACGGCGATGACAGCAAAGATGAACATAAAAAGCTTGTAGACAATCAGGATGTTGAAGACGTTTTTCAGAGACGTTACCACACAGTCAAACACCGCCTGGAAAAGAGAAAGAGGGAGAGAAGCGTGAGATGAAACAGAAGCGATGAGATCAGAGAAAAGGGTCTGTGCACTGTGAGACATCTGATGCATGCAAATATTTATTTACCACTTAATTATTTATTTTGTTCATAAAATTGTGGCAACATCACAGTAATGCATTTAAGTAGGGACTGTGCTGTCTTTTGTTGGTGTGTTTGATTTTATATTGTAAAAATCAGACATCTGAGACTTGACTTTATGGTTGTATGTCAGCACTTGAAGACAGACACACACACACACACACACACAGCTGTAATATAAATACAATAAATGGAAAGTTAAATAAATGGAAGTTAAAACATGTAAAACCACTGATGGTCTTCAAAGTGAAGTTTCTTCCACAGATCTTCACTCCCTCTCTGAGTGAACAGAAGGAGAACTGGAAGGTTTTAGCTGCAGTCCCAAGATGACGACCTGTTAGCACAATCAGACGGCCCGACAGCTGCTTCTCAAGCTGACTAATTCCCCGAGTTCACTTTTAACCCTCCTCTCTTATTTGTTCTTTGCAAATAACCTTTTTATCTTTATCCTCCTCAGTTTCCACTGTTTCTCTTTCCGTGGAGGAGTGTGTCTGTTGCTTTACGTTTCCTTTAAAAGGGATATCGACCTGCGTATGCATGAGCTTCGATGCTTTGGTGCATCCTCTGATCTTCTCCTTCTTGTTTTCTCCCTGTACACAGACTACGTGTTGAAGTTTGGGGATCTCGGCCCTGACAACATGTCTTCATGCCCTGATGCTCACAGTTTGTCACATTGCGGTTTATCACCTCATCTGTATACTCCTTCTTTCTCTGCTCTCAGGTCTACGAAATGCAGTTGGCGAAAAAGATGAAAGAGCAGGCATCCTTAAGCTGCAGGGGATGTTTCTAGTGTGGACACTGAGATCAGAAAAATAGCTGCTCATATGTAAGTATAAATGTAAGCGAATTCAGGAACAGGCTGGATTTTACAGAATAAATGATTTAAAAAGTATAAGACTAGATAATAAAAGGAAAGCATGGAAAGACTGATGTGTGTGATGCATTTTTAACATTTTGACCATTTGGGTTATTTATTAATTAGCTCACGATAACATGAAAAATACAAATGATACAAGCATGGCCATCGAAGACAGGGCATCTCTGACCTTGAGTTTAGGAAGTCTCTTGATGGTCTTCAGTGGTCTGAGGACACGCAACACTCTCAGAGATTTGATGGTCTTAATGTCTCGTCCTTTGTTATTTCTGCGCAGAAAGACAGACAGTGTGAGCATCACACCATTGCTTTTAGTAATTATCACATTTTCAGATGCTCTATGACTTGCACAACTGTTTCTCACACCTTTAGCATCCATTGTAGCAAGATGTTTAATCTGAGATATTCTACTTATGTTAGAAGTTTGTACATACAAAGATGATATTTATGTTATGTTATGTTTCATTTTTTTTTTTTTTTACCCCATCACATTGCTGGTGGTCAGTCCCACAGGGGCACCATCCACAGACGGAGACAAACAGGAAAGAGGGACATGTATATCAACAGTTACAATGTTATAAACACAATGGAAGTGGACTGCATGAAGTGAGGCTACGTTTACAGTGAAAAAAAGTTGATTTACAGCTGCTTTAAAGACACTTTTATCTTTAGACATATGATCTGTGCATGCGATGCACTAAAATAAATCATGTGACTGACGAGAGGGCGAAGGCGACCAGTGCTCCCACCACGACGATAAAGTCTAAGATGTTCCACAGGTCCCTGAAGTAGGAGCCATCATGGAGGATCAGACCCTGGTCGATCATCTGAGGACAAGACAAAGGTGTACAATGAAAACATGAAGTGGAACAAAATTAGTTTCCCTGGTCCTGGTATAAGCCCAATAACCTAAATACTAATGCTATAAATATATAAACAACACTATATAAACATAAAAACAACCAGAATAAAAAGATATAACCAGCGAACAGGGACCAAATGGCAACAATATTTACAGCAGTATTGCAGAATTGAGCAAATGACGGAATAGTGCAAATGAGACAATTCACTTCTTTTCATGAATTTCAAGTTTCAGTGTTGGGTTGGAATTATGAAGGCAATCAAGCTCCTGAAAGAGTGAAATTTACCGAGCAATTGGCCTGACAAAACTGCTCGTTACTCCAATGAAAATAAATCTGAGCAGTTGTGACCACAGTTAACAGCAGAGGAATGTAGACGGGTCACAACAAATGCAACTGGAGATGTAAACACAGCTTATTGTTAAGGGCTCACAAGCCAGAACAGTTGGAAATCGCTTGGTTTTTTTGTGTTCTAGGTGAACAGCACAGTTTGTTTTTGATCTGTTACAGTTAAAAGTTATTTTAAACGTATCCATTATCTGTTAACTTAGATGTCTAATCTTCATGGTTCTTCAGATGTGTAACAATGGCAAACAGGAAACGAGAGCTAGTTTAGTTTCTGTGGTGTCATCGTGGAGCCATCCTGCAACTCAAAAAGTTTTATTCATGTGTTTGATCACCAGTTTTTTGCAATCCGTAGCCACACTGTAACATATCATTGTTTACACAGTGACTCACCTTTATGATCATTTCAAACGTGAAGACTCCAGTGAAAACATAATCAAAGTACCGCAGAACCTGCAATAAGTGTGAGACAGAAGGGCCGTCAAAGAGAATGACCAGACGAGTAACAGATAACAAAGAAGTGCTCTTCATAAAAAAAAGGTGAAATTCTTCAACTTGTGTTTATTTTATGACATTTTGGCTTATTTTACCTCACAAGCTCTAATCTTGTGGAAAGACTTTACACTCATTGATGCATAATTCTCTCACTCTTCACTTCTTCTTAATCAGGTGAGTATGGCCGTTTGCTCAGTTAAAGCCACCAGATTTTGCCACGACTTCAGCCAGTGAAGTCTAACTCCCCCCTGCTTTTGTCAGACGTCATTTCAGTGCAAAGTCGCTGCAATCCTCCTCCACCCCATTCATAGGTCAAACTCATTAAAGTCTCCTCCCCATTACCACCACCACCAGTGTCTATGTTCCATCGGGGGGTGGGGGGCGGATCGTATAGTTTCCGACTAACAGCTTCTTCTCCCCTCTTATAATATGATGTCACATGTCACTATGGAACCTAATCGCCAAAGACTCATATTTTCATCTTAATCATGCATGGAAATAAAAATATCTCTCCTGTTTGAAATGAAGGTATTACAACACAGGAAAATTAGCCTAATTCCTTCCATGAACCGCCAGGCTCAGTGTGTCTCAAACTTCAATTTCCTCTATCATCAACGATTTAACTGCCCCCCACCCCACCCATCAAGTCACATTAACGGTCTTTTGAAAAACAGTTTAAGGAAATAGAAATATTTTATTATTTCTTTGTGGTACTTTTACTGCTTAGAATAGATAAGGCGAGCTATTAGACCCAAGGCAGAGATAAGAAGCGATGGGAGTTATCAGAGTGATTCAGGATACGGTAGGAACAGCAGAAACAATCTGTCCTCTTTGAAGTCATGAATGTTACAGCTGTCCCTGGCAGATGGATGATATATACATGTATGTGAACACACAAACCTTGTTCCAGTCAGAGGAGGTGGCGACAGGGTCTTCAGCCGCCAGTGCTATACTACTCGCAGCGATGACCAACAGGATGGACATTTCAAAGTACCTGAGGTTCACCACATAGTGACAAGCTCGACGCACCCTGAGGGATAGCAGATGGCTGAGTGAGGAAGTGCTGCGGAGGTCAGGTACCACTACGAGTAAGACTGTGCAGCCTTAAGCTGTCTGAAACCTAAAGACAGCTGGAATAGGCTACAACATGGATGTTGTGCAACAAATCTTAACTAAAAAATTTTGGCGCTGGACATGCTGAGAAGTTGGCTGGAAGCAACTTACGGGTTGTCATGTTTGAAGATGAACATGCTGTCTGGAGTCACAGTGGTGACAGGCTTTGTCTCCTCTGCTTCCTCCTTCTCTGATTTACAGGTTTCAGCATCTTTACTGTTGACTGGAGAAGTTAAGGAGAAGAAGAAGGAGGCGAAAAAGAAGAAGAAGGTGTGATGAGAAGAGTAGGGTATTTAAAAGGGGTTTTTAGTCTGGAAAAAGTCTGAGAATGGATGGAGCCAAGTGGTGCAATATGGGGTCTATCTCAGATGTTGACATGACTTCATTCATAACAGGAACTGCAGAGGCAGTTTTACCCTGCTTTTAGCCTGAAGCATGATTCAGTTTCTGCATGGCCTATCTCTCATCTTATATTTATTCAGAGAATAAATTTGACATTTGACAGATTCGTCAAAATGTGACGGAACAGCCATGCTTTTCCAGTTTGAAAATGAGCTGTAGGAAGGTCTTACACTGATGAGTGACTTGTGTGCAGTGACTTGAAATGAATCCTGTCCTGATTAAATGCCTCTTCACTCCTGCTAGACCACAGTGAGTGAAGTGGGAGTGATGGACTGAGAAAACACACAAATTAACAAAACACCTACTAATGTTACCAGCTACAATGTGAAACAGAATCACCATATCGGCAGCTGAAATCCGCAAAGCAACAGTTGTACCTGTGATCGTGGAGAGCTCCAGAGATGATTGAACGTTGGGTAACTCGATGATCACACTGGAGCTGAGCTGTGATTTATCCTGGTCCTGTTCTGTGTTGTTCTCTTCTTTGCTGCTATCTGGGATGGCGGCTGGACACGGGTCCGACTGCTGAGGAGGCTCTTCCTGCTTCTGAGGACACTGCTCACCAGTGTGGCTCTGGTTGTCTGGTGGGTCACCATCTCCTCCTCCTTCATTCCTGTCACCCAGTCTGAAAACACAGAGACAAAAGCTTCACAGGAGAGACAGGAGGACAGTGATTTACTTACAACTAGTCTACTATAGCATGGAATGATTCATTTCAGTGCAAGATTGTTTCATATGTTTTCATAAGTTGCTCTGCAGTCTTAATTCTTGGTTGACATTAAAGGGGACACTATCAGCATGAAGGTAGATGCTCAATAATTACAAGAACCACAGTTTCCCCATCCTCATTTTCTGTCATTTCTCTACTGTGTACCATCCAAATGAATCTTAAAATGCTCATATTTGAGTATGTAATAGATCATTTCTGAGACCCAAAAAACATTAAATATTCACAGCACAGATGATTTTAGTTTCAACCTAATAGGTTAATATTGGGTTGTAACCCAGTGCTGTGCTTAAATATGTGGTTAGACCTACTGAGAACAGGAAGTAATGTTCTGTCTGTATCTTGTTCCGTAACATCTCGAGGTCATTGAAAATCACTGGCATTAAGTGAACGTGACTGACTGGGGACCTCTGTTGCATCTCAATCCCCTCTCTTCTCTCCAAATAATTCCTGTCTCCCTTGACATTCACTTCTTCTGTTAACCGAATTTGGAGCAAACTGCCAAATAAACTTGTTTACCAAACAAACAAACAAACAAACAAAAACATATTGGATGAACAGCTGTTGGTCTGTCTCACCTGCTGTCATCAGGTTTTGACACCTCTTCCTGCTTTTTGGCCTCTGCTTCCTTCTCCTCTGCTTTCCTTGGATTTTTCTTTCTCTCCCTGCTGGCAGAGCGACTCGCCAAATGGCTTCCATTCCCAGTTGTTGACCCCTGACTTCTGGCTCCGTTCTGATGATGGTCACAGTGATGCAGCGCCCTCCTGCCCCTGATCCCACCATGACCTCCCATCTCAGGAGTCAGTGTGTCAAGGTTATCTGGTGGTCTGAACTTCTTCACCGCCCGGTGTTGGCGCTCGCCATTTAATCTGGGGCTCCGGCGCTCAGTGGTGGTGCTGTGGCTCTGATCAACACCCAGTTTTCCGCTCTCTGCGATGGGCTCTGATATCGCCACAGATACTTCAGGAAGGGGAATGTTCTCAGGATCCAATGACTCCGGCGCTGGCGCTGACACTGGCGGTTCAGGTATGTCACCAGAGCGCATAGCATCCAGAGGGATATTCACAGACATGGAGGAGCCTGAAGCCTGGTTCTTCACAGGAGAGGCTAAGGGCTCCGTCAGGCGCTTCAAACTCCCAGACTGCGTGTGCTCCATGACCTTGCGGTGCAGCGACAGGGGATGTCCATGCTGGGCCTGGGCTGAAGCAGAAGGTCCGTCTTTCTCCTCGCTGGGGCTGCTGAACAGGATCTCTCGGCTGGACATCTGGCGGTGTCTCCGCAGCTGGCTGGTTCTCTGCTCCCACACTGACATGGTCATCCTTTTTCTTCTCTCTCTCCTGGACATGAAAGAGTTAGAGGGATTGAGCGGCGGGGGAGGGCGGCCCTGCCTGATGCTGCCCTGAGCCTCGTCCAGGGAGCAGGAGTAAGTTGGCCGACTGCGGTGGATGGCTCTTTTCCTGTACAGGTAGGGCCGCCTCCTCCGACTTCCCCTGAGAAGAGAAGGAAAAGACAAGATGTCAGAAGATATTTAAATTCATGCAGTGCCACATCCAAAACACAGAACCTTTAAATTAAAGTTATTGTCTCAGTCTTAGCATTTGAGACATTCAATTTCGGCTTGCTTTCTTATTTATTTTTTCAGTTCTGAATCATCTTTTGTTTGTGAAATCACCAAATGTCTTGAAAGTCAAGTTAAAGTCAAGTTTCAGAATGTGCTTTGATAGACTCAGTATTCTAATTTTGCCGTTGCCTGTTTGTTTTATGAAATTTAAACTGGCAAAGTAGTTGTATCGAAGAATGAATATCACAGTACAGAGCAAGTGATTTGGAGCAAATTTCATTTAAACATGAAGCAATTTAAGTGGATCAATGAAGATGTTGGCTGATAAATTAACCAAGCCAGGAGGTGCTGTGTGACTTACTTTAATAAAAAACAAACAAATAATAATAATAATAAGATGCAGAATGAAATCAGCGTAACATATATAAAGAAATGTGAAATTAAATAGGGTTGGAGAGTTTGTAAAGAGTGGGACAGAGCATGAAGAGAATACTACATATGATGGAGTCTGGGACTTTCACCCATTTAAGAAAATCAGACAGGCGTTACTGAGAAATTCAGAGAGCTGAACAGACAGTGTTACTTACTGGTGCGTGGACTCTTGCGTGGTCCGTGTTATCAATGAGCGATTGGTTGAAAACAAGACATTAGTGCTTTTGTGAGCAGAGACAAAACAGGCCGGGAGACACACAGCAAACGATCCTGAAACTGGCCTTTCACACAAAGACCAAAACATCCCAAAACATCTCTATACAGACTGTTCATGTCATTTACCAGCTGCTCTCAATTTATTACACATTGCTTAAGGGTAAAACATTTCTTTTAAAAGTTTATACTGATTCATTTTTCATTTCATATTTAATTGCAGTATCGTGTATTCTGTTTGCAACACTGAGCATATTTTTTAAATGTTTGTAATGAATCTCACATAAATTTGGAGGTCAATAACTGATTGAACCTTCGATACTTTGGTGTGTGTCTCCATTAGAGCCAAGCGGCACACTGACAAACAAGATGGTCGCAGTATTAGGAACAATTAAACAACATTCATAAACATCAACAGTAAGCGCAACATTGATAAGAAGACATCTTAAGTAAGACTGAGATGTTAAGACAGTCTGAACTACAGTATGGGTACAGGTAGAAAACACAGAGATGGGCTCCATCAACAAACATAGAAAAAAAATTTGTCCGTATTTAGAAAGACCCTCTGAACAAAACCACCACATTGGGATGCAGCTCTGCACACCACCGTCACCTCAGTGCACTCACATATTAGCATTCTTTGAGGTCATGCTAGTAGAGCCAAATCAGGAAATTCGTGTTCTAAGCTTCAAAATATGCACTTAAAATAATCAGAAGCCTCGACAGCAGCTCAGGGAGGGATTAGATAGCAATGGAAGAAAAACTGTACACACACAGGAAAACTCAATCCAGGTATTCCAGCCTCAGTATTACTTGTTATGTTGTACGCAGAAAGCAGTGTGTGTGTGTGTGTGTGTGTGTGTAATTTCTGTTTTTCTTCCTTTGATCATGCTGACCAGATGCATGCGTTTATAGGGTGAAATTGTCATCAGTCTGCAACATGCTGCATCTCTCTCTCTCTCTTTTTATTGAGCAAATGCTGTCATGCAAGTTTCTTCAAGGTCAGCAGGGGCAGGTACCGCCGGGGCTTCATAGCTGACATCGGAGATGAGACCAGAAACCCTTAAAGTTCAGAGTGTCCGCTCTGAATGCAGATGCCGGCCCAGACGACCCCGTGGTATTCCGGTCTTCTCTATAGACTCTGACAGGAGCCTGACCCTCAGCTGGCTAAACTGAAACTAATGCACATCTCTAGTTTTCCTTCTGCTTGGATATAATACATTTCTGTTGAGCAAGTTTTAGGGAAATGGCGAGGCCTCGGCACAGAAAGACAGAAAGACGGGAAGCAAGAAAGATGAAGGTACAAAATATCACGCTGATAGAATGTTATCTTGTTATCTTCCACATGCCCATGCAACAAACTGCTTGTTTCTCAATACACAGCGTGCACACAGAGCCAGAGGTCCCCACTCTTGTGCATGCACATGCACTTCCACCACCTACGACAAGGCACTGTGAAATCAATCCCTGAGAAAAAAAAAAAGACAATCTATTCTGCAAGCTGGAAACCTGAGCATTGAGAAACACAAGGTCACGTTACTGATGAATCAAATTTTCCACACGTGAGAACCCTTCAAAGCCCGCACACACACACACTTCATTTGACTTCCGTATGCTCCATCCTCACAACAAAATCCCCTTTACTGAGTAAAGAAGTCTATTACTGTAATGGACACACCATGTTAATTCAGACAATAAGTAACCCTGTCTCCATGACAACAATATAAGCACCTCCCACCCCGGAGTCAAACCAGTAACCATGGAGACATACATTAGACTTCAATGTGGCAGCAAATTACAGTGCTGGGAGCAGGCAGAAGCTAGACCTTGCAGTGAAAATGTGTCAATAAGTCCGTAGTGGGACAGCATTATCTCAATGGGCCCTGAGTGACATTTAAGAACACAGCTTAAAGCTCTGTACTGATGACCTTTGACCTCTTTCTCTAACTGTTCTGCATGTCTTAGTTTTATTAGTAAACCAAATCAACTGCACACACGCCATGTGCTGCAGGCCACAGCAACTTGTGCACTACTGTGGGTTAGCCCTATATAGCCAATCCTTGGAGGAAGGAGGGAGGGAGGGAGAGGAAGAGAGAGAGAGAGGGAGAGACATAGAGAGGAGAGGATAGGAGGTCAGGCAGGGAGAGCGGTTGCATACAGCACTTACTCTGAAGACATGAAGGAGGACAGTGGGCCGACCTCCTTCGCTTTCTGGAGAGCGTGCTTCTCGTTGAATGCCGCCTCTGCTTCCTCTTCATCCTGATCAAAAGAGGAAAAGAGCAAAGGATGGCTGAACAACTGTAAAACCTAGGAGTTTTAATAATTCAATAGAATCAAAGTGATGAAGAGACCAGAGCAGAACTGGACATGGCGGAGCGGAGAGATTATTAAAACTACATAACAAGAATATTACCTTGGTAAGTTCTTGTGCATTGGCAAGGTTATCCACAGCAATGGCCAAGAAGACATTCAGCAGAGTATCTGGTCACAGCTGAGTTAAGCACACGGTCAAAGTGCGACAAGCCTGACATAACCCTGACTCCTTGGTAAGAGACATTTAATGGCACTGAACCCCTGCAGCTCAGTTGGATGATGTAATCCAGATTAAAAAAAAAAAAAAAAAAAAAAATCAAAACCAAGACACAACCTGGGCTATAAGACGGTGGCTATTTGAAATACATTCAAATGCTACAGCTACAGTCGGATATGTGTGACAAATTGTGTCTGTTGCATGTCCAGCATGCATTTCTAATACATTAGTAGGTTGATGGTTAATAGAGCTTTTGTTTCATTTCTTTTGGAATTTTACCCAATTTCTTATGGAGAAACACACTTTACAGCAATAAATCAAAAGTTCTCTTAATGCTATAAATAAAGGCTTAAATAAATAGTCAGTTAGTTTAGGTTACCAGCTGGAAAATTTTTTTTCATATTTCATTTAAAAAAGAGTAATGGAGGATACAGTTTCCAAACAGTGTGAGCACTATAAAGTAGATAGAGGACCACATGCCAGACTTTACTCCTCCTTGAGAACGAATACCGTTGTACATCACCTCATTCCAGTCCTCTCCGGTCAGGATCTGAGAAAACACATCCACAACAACACCCAGACATTCGCAGTTAGCATCCACAAAACCGTCCTGAGGACCATAGCTGAGCCTGGCAATAAACTCCACTTTCCTAAAATGTTGTTAAACTCATAATTACATTTCCTGTTCAGTGTTATTTGCTGTAATAAACTTGTGTGAAGAAGAGAGCAATCAATTGTCAGGTTTATTTCCAGACCTGAAAGACAGTCATGATGGCTGCAGGAAAGGTGTCAAAGTTTGTTGGGGTGTAGTCTTCGAAGATGAACCTGTGACAGAAATGTGACATGTAAGGTCCTTGAAAAAAGCAGAGCTGGGCCTTGTTTTGATTTTATGTTTTTCAGTCTGAAAGAAATCAATTTCTCCTCCTCTCCAAAGGGCTGGATGATGTTTTTCTTCCCCCATGTGCTCTGTACTCTCAAGGCCAGTTCACACACAAGGCCGAGCTTGTCCACCTCTGACAGCCTTTATTCAAGTGACAGCTCATGGGAAACAGCCTTCAACTCGGGGGGGAAAACCAGGCAACAATAGATGTGCCTTGAATCTCGACTGAGCCCAGACAGTCTCTCTGTATAATGAAAACAACTGTGAACAGGCAACAGGACAATTTATTCTCCCCTCAACTGTGTGCATTCAATAAGGATGAATCTAATGAACCATAAAGTCTATTTAGCCTTGTTTATCTGAACGTGTCTTTACTGGAATTGCAGGGTATGTACGCCGAGCAGGAGAGAAACACAGTCTGTATATTCTACCAGATTGATTAGATCTGTCTGTCTGCCGGGGTGGTAACTCACTTTCTTTATGGACTCATTTGGAGCAATGCACAGAACTATAAGCATTTACTGTTACCTGCCACCGAAGAGCTGCATGCCAAGGAGCGCAAAGACAACAATGAAGAGGAAGAGGAGGAAGATGAGAGAGATGATGGACTTCATGGAGTTCATCAGAGAGACGACCAGGTTTCTCAGAGACGCCCAATATCTTAACAGTCACAGAATATTTTTTTGTTAGGAATATGAATATCATGAATGTATATTTCATGATTTAGGTTCCTGTCTTTTATGTCGTTTAGTCTTTTCTAATCGTGTTTTAAGCTGGTATGTGATACACTTGCTGGATTGCTTCACAAATATATCAAAAATATATTTTCAAAAAACCAAACCAAGTAAAAAAAAGATTCACCCACACAACACAGTGTCTTATATTAATGTAAAATGCACAAAACTATGTGTCACACCAAGGTGGCAAACTTGAAACTACTGCTGGTTTCTGTCTCAGTCAACAGTGAAATAGTCCTTATATGAAATAATAATATGAAAACGTCTCAACAGATGGCAAAGAACGAGGAAAGCTGTGGCACTAACTTGGTAATCTTGAAGATTCTCAGCAGACGGAGAGCACGCAGGACACTGATGCCAAAGGAGGTGCCAGGCCTGAAGAAACCCCACAGCACTTCAAAGATGCTGCCAACAATTACCTACAGACATATGAAAGGAACTGTGTCATTAGTAAAAACACAAAAGAACAACTGAAAGCACACTAGCAACTATGACCAAGTGGTGGAAAAAAGAGAGCAAAAGATGATGCAACGCAGACAGATACACTGTGAAAGAGAGCGCTGATGCATATTTTAAGAACACAAGTTTTGGGATAATTCTGGCAGAAATAAAAGTGACGGAGTACTGACACTACAGTCAAAGCAGTTAAAGGAAGAATGGAAGTAGAGACGCGGTCCCAAGCTGTACATCTTCAGAAACATCTCGGTCAGGAACAGAGCAAGGAACAGGAACTCTGCATAGTCTGCAACAAAATAAAGAAATAAATACATTTAACAAAGCCCAACCCTAAGTTCAGGTACCCGTGAGCTCATTTTACAAGGTGTTGCTGAAATGACTCACAGAGGAAGTTGGAGAGCCACTGCGGCTGGTTGTGGTGGACAATGGCCACACACAGTGTGTTGAGGGCCACGAGGCCCAGCACTGTCCAGTAGAAAGTGTGTGTCTTCACCACACGCCGGATGGAGATACGCAGGAGACGCTCCTTACGGCGAAAATACGCTGTTGGACCTCGCTTGGCACTCCTGATACTTGCTCTGGCCATGGGGATGCCTTGGGGGATCAGGGAGAGATAGAGAGGGAAAAGAAACTGAGGTCTACCTAACAGTGCGTGTACAACATGTTTCCAACAGTGGAGTGTTTACAACAGTATCAAATATACATTTCTAAAGGCTGCAGCAGAGCACAGTGTGCCCAAATACAGTATACCTTACTTCTCCTGTGCCCATATTTATGAGCCTGTCCAGACTCCCACTCACCCACTGAGGAGATGTCACCATATTGTTCCTCCCCTGGCTGTCCTCGATGCACCACATCCATCCCTCTCCTCTTGATGGTGGTGGCTCTCTTCAGCACTGTGGACAGAGCAGATTGAACATAAGAACACATGGAAAAAGCACATAACCGACTTATGGGCAATGTGACCTTTGATCACATTGTGCTGAATTAGTGGATTGTTAACTTGGTTCAAAAAACTAAGAAAAAAAACCCCCAAAAAACATTCCTCTTTAAGACACAAGCAGACTCAGGCAGTTTGCAAGTGTGCAAACATGTAATGCAATGAAAAGATAATGATGATGCAAATGATAAGAAGAAGTCACAGCGAGGATCATCTGTAAGACAAGCTGATGTCTGTGAAGTTTTAGCTGAGAGGGAAAGTCGAGCTCATTAACGCTGCAGTTGAATGAGATAAAAATGATCATTTAATGTGTAATGATCCAAACAAGTGAATGCAAACCTTCTGCTCACACTTTATGAGCTCCGTCATGGCAAACCATGCTACAAGGCGACTTGACGGTCCATGCATTTTCTCTGATTGCGTTCGAGGGCTGCCATACAGTGTCAGGAGACACGCCGTGCAGTGCACACATGCTGAAGCGAGTGTGATGAGTGTGTTTTGACCTTTTCACTGGCTGATGTGTTCATGATTACCTTTCATCCTATCATACCGCTCCACTCATCCACTCGTACCTTCCTGCTACCTTTATGATTTCTGCATCTACTTGTGGTCAATATTTGCTTGAGAACTTTTTTTTTTTATAAGCCACTGATCAAACACATACATAAACACACACACAAACACAAAAATATTGCTGCCATTTCACACACACACTCAGCAGTGTTTGCTAAAGGCAGAACACTGACACTTGTCAACACACACACACACACACACACACACACACAAGCACACGCTGCTGCCTTTTCAGACCAGTGGTTGCTGAGGCAACTGCAGTGCGCCACCTTTCATTTTAATCAAAGCTATCTGAGCTTCTGCATTTATTTCCATCACAACAGCTGGAGCCACTATCTGCTTTTACAACAGATGTGATCATTCAATTTATTTTACCATGTCAGAGCATCTCTGTGCTTCAAGTGACATAAACATATAGAGAAAGAAATATATTTGAGCAAGGATTTGCTTTCCGGTTTCTATGTTAAATTGTTCATATATATGCATTTGAGTGGCTGTGTGTGTGTGTGTGTGTGTGTGTGCCAAATGCGGTGGTAAAGTTGGTGAGGTAGAGAGCAGAACGGAGGATGGTTCTCACCATAGGCACCACCTGTACTCCACTCTGGGAGCCTCCTGAGAGCTGCCAATCAATCAACATTTAATAAAAGCCCTGCTGGTTTAGGGAGGAGGAAACATCAAAGTAGAGTTGAGAGGGTCAGAGCAGGCACTTAGCTGTCTGTTGGGCTCCGTGTCTAGCGGCAGGTTTAGCACTATCAATGCTAATTCTCTCTGCGTGGCACTGAGACTTGTAGAGAGCAATGTAATGATGTATGCGATCTAGGCAGGTGTGCAAAAGCAGTAACAGACTGAACTGAGATGACATACTGACATACTAATTTCTTTTAGGTCAAGTTTCATTTCTTTTCAATTTTTCTAACTCAGAAGTGAAATTTCAACAAGAATAAGAGTCCAGTATCATACTGGAGGCTTTGTGAGGCTGTAGGGACAACGGTGCTTTGAGGCTAACTGCTAGCTTCAGCATACTAACACGTCCACAATGACATTCCTAAAATTTAGTACAGGACTAACAGCAGGATCAAAGGTCACAACATTAAGCAGTGTTAAGCAGGGATAGTGTTTACCATGCTCACCATTAGCATTTAGCATTAGCTATTAGCATTTCTGAATTAGCACTAAGCTAAATATAGCTGAGGCTTAAAAGGTGTTGCTGTATTTAGCTGGGCATGTATTTTAGAAAAAGAGTGTGTCAAAATAAAATCACACATAAATACAGACAAACTTTAATCATAGCCTACGCCTGAAAAGCCTTTATACAGCATGTGTGCATCAAGGATAGTCACATGCCTGTGTTAAACTGATTCAGACAGAAAGAGAAGCAATGTGAGGATAGCAGAAAGATAATTTGTACAATGAAACCAGGAAAAACAAAAATCTCTGCTGACTTACCATCAAGGGCAGAAGGTCCCGCATTCTTATTCTCCTCAGCAAGCATCACTTCCTCTGGAAAGCCAAAACCACAGTTAAAAATGAGCAGCAGCAGATGATGGCTGATATACTGGCATTTTTTTGCAACTATATTTATATCTTGTGGTGAAACAAACAACTGAAAGGAAACATCAGATAGTCCTTCTTTCTACAGTTGACAGGATTAGACTCAAAGCTCAAAGTGAAATATTGATTTTTCTTTTCTCATCAAGAGCCAAATCCTTGGTCTCTCTGAGCTGGGACTGAGACTAAAGCCACCTGCTCTGTCGATCCAGGCCCGGTAGCCGTTGAGCTCCCTCTCAATTTGCTGTTGGCGTCTCAGCTTCATGAAGGCCCTGCGGTTTTCCACCCTCTCCCTCTCCTTGGCAAATTCCCTGCAGAACCAAACCAAACCAAACCACAGAATCATGTATTTACTCTTTGAGAGTACAGGGATTTAGAGTCACACAGATAAATAATTCCTCTTGGAGACAGTCACCGGGGAAGAAGTTATTGCTGTTTTCTGATTGTTTGTTCATTCTTAGAAGGACAGACAAGGCAAAGAGGGTGTCTCCCCTCTCTCACTGTGGGGGTAATGACATTTGTCCCCATTAACCTTTTTGCAAAACTAATTAACTTGTATAGAAATTGATGCAATGTACTGAAACAGCACAGTTTGGCTTGAAAGTAGTTTGACAGCAACTCAAGCAGTGAGTGAAAAAGCAAGTTACACTGTGCTGTCTGTCCTCCAGCTGAGCCGGCCAGGTCCTTAATCAACAGGACAACAAAACAGCTGACTGTATGGCTATAGCCCATTTGAGGGACTGTGTACTTTGAAGGATGTCACCTGCATAATAGATTTAAAACTGGCCTCAGTTGGCAGCAGTTTCTGCAACACAGAATTTTATTACAACCCCCTGATCTCATGATTGGGTGTGCTGTCTTTTGCTAGCATATTCACCTGAGTCCAGTCTGGCTTGGTACAACCTACAGGGAGCTAAATTCCCACCGGTAGAGCTTTAAAGTCCTCTCCACTATGACAGGTTAACAGCACAATCCAAACATTGCAAATGCATCACAAATATGTTTCCATAAAATGGCCATCAAAATGGTGAATTTGTAATGTAGACCACATCCATAAACTATACTTTAACTTTCAGCTAGCTCTAAAACCCTGTGTAGTGATATATAACATGTTCAGGCTGCTAATTTCTAACATCAAAAATTCACACACTGTGAGCTTCAATGCAAGTCCATCAAACTAATAAACATGTCATAAATAAACAAAATAGTGCACAGCAGGAGCTGTTTAACATGCTTTTCATCTGCCTTCATGTTGAATGTAGAATGACAGGCTGCTCATAAGAACAAATAGATACGTTTATGTCTTCTTTTCCTTCTTTTATAGCAAATTTATGACAAGAAAAGCGCCACCTAAATGCATCATTACACTGTACAACTGACCACCATGCAATGTGTTGCAATGGAAACTAAGGATACTCAACACACATTTGCACCCTGCAAATCAAACAGGACAAAGGCTGAAAACAGTTTAAGTCTGTCTGGCAAACAGATACCTGACCCTCACAGAAATTTTTTGTTTAGAAAGTTTTATTTTATAATTGGTGACAAGCATCATAAAAAGTCAATTAAAATTAAAATATTGTAATTTGACGATAGGAAAGTTCCATACATCTCCTTTAAAGTGAACTTGAACTGAAATGTAAACCCACCCAGAGAGGACTCCCAGCACCAGGTTCAGGACAAAGAAAGAGCCAATAATGATGAGAGGGATGAAGTAGAGCCAGTTCCAGCTGGGGCCCAAGGCATCGTCGGTCTGAAACATCAAAATAAATTCTAAATTCAGTAAAATCAAGTCAAGCTGGAGCAGACTCATGTTGCCATCGGGATACAAGACAGAAATACACAAGTGTAGGTGTTTGGGTGGCTGCTGAGGGCTTCTGTCGGAGTCCAGGCGGGGCTCCGAACAGAGACATCACGCCTATTGATCTGCTCTGGCCGCGTACAAAGAATGTGGAGGAGAGTGGAGGTATTCTGTATACTGTATGAAGCCAATATAGAAACAGAGTATTGCATCTCCATTTTACTTTACAGCACCTGGGCCTGAGAAAGTTACCTGATGACATGTTTTTAATGTGCATTTAGGTGTGAACATATCCAGTCACTGTGCTTCTTCAGCACAGTGACTGGGCACATAGGTGTGTATCTCTGTGCTGATTAAACTGACTGTATCATTACACTAAGTCTGGAAGTGAGTAAGTGGGTAAGTAAGTAAATCTTTCTTTATATGGCACTCGGTGCTTCACACAATAAAAACTCGGAAAACCGTATATTACAAAAAACAAAGTAGGATACATAGAAGAATAAGTACATCAAAACAGCAAATAAACCAATAAAATGGCGTTCGTTTAAAATGAGCCAAACACTATCTTTGGAATGGAGCTTTATAAAAAGCTTTTCTGTTCAGGTAGGTTTTTAAAACCTTCTTTAAACTGTTCACAGAGTCAGCAGACCTAACGTAAGGGGTCATTGTGTTCCAGAGAGTTGGGACTAGCACGGCAAAGGCAAGATCACCTTTTGTCTTGAAACTGGAACGGGGAATGGATAAAAGGCAGAGATTTGATGAAGTAAGAGAGCAAGGTGGCGAGGTTATGTAGAGCCTTAAACATGATCAATAGGATTTTGTAATTAATTCTAAATTCTACTGGAGACCAGTGGAGAGATGCAAGAACAGGGGTGATGTGGGACCTGCGACTCTTCTTGTTGGCTTCATATTAATTGCCTGGCAACTGCATTTTGACTGAGACCTGCTGACGACACAAAGTTTCTGATTTTGGCAATATTTCTTAATTGAATAAAACGGGACTGCACAAGCTTAGTGACATGAAGGTCGAAAGAAAGATCAATGAGAATACCGAAGTTTTTAGCAGTAGGTTTGATGTGATGTTGAAGTGGTCCAACAAATGGATCTACAGCGGTGGCAAAATTGTCCGGTCCAATTACAAGTATATCTGTTTTGTCACGATTTAGGTAGAGAGAGGTTAGTGACATCCAATTTTTATGTTGGCCAGGCAGTCATGGAGAGTGGACAGTTGATGTCTGTATGTCTGCATGGACTGTATGGTCAGCAGTCTCTCTTTTCAGTGGCCCTCTGTTTCCTCCCTCCCTCGTTGTCCATCAGTGAGGCTCATTCAGCATCACTTTATACGACATAATACAATCACTCGGGCAAATCATCTGCCTTCATCTATCTCAATGAAACCTGAACGAGCAGGCAGCTGACCACAAACTCTACCCACAGAAGTCTGTGTGAATGAGTGCATACGGTTGTTGCTTCACTGACATAATCTAAAGTGAAAGAAAGAAAAACAAAACAAACTACCTTAAAAAAATGAAATTGCAGCTGTAATGTCTACAAATGTGTCTGTACTTTCGATTCTGAGATAGTCTGTGAAAATCCTGTCTCATACAATAATGACTTACAATCTTTCATTCCTTTCTTTGAATTCAAACTGGCTGTAATGTAAATCTTTTGATCTAAAGACTAGCAGTCTAGAAGTCTACCACTTTGACCTTCTAGCTGTAAAACTTGCAACTGTTTCCCTGTTGTTGTTACATCAAAAGCTCACACTTAGAGGAGTTTTTTTTTTCAATTGCTGTTTATGGCTCTGAAGAGAGTTGCAACTGTTCTTTTTTCTTTTTTTCCACAGATCAAATCTTCTTTTGATTAAATTTCACCAAAATCTCTGTAGTACACCTTGGAACTGGAATAGTGTATTTGAACATCTAACCAAAATTGACCCTGAAACACTGAAAAATGTCAGGCTGCAGAGAGAACAGTTCCTCTGAATGCACCACTGCACCAGACATCTGTATTTTACAATTAAATATGCATACTGAGACGTTGCAGTTTTGAAATGTGTCCAGGCCCACAGGAGCAGAATGACATTTGCAATATGATACTCTTGATTCCTCTTTTTTTTATGAGCAAGTTTTTATACTGTGTGAGTGATAATATGATTGGACTTGATTTGCTGGACGGTCATGCAGGCAACAGATATATCAGATTAGCAAATGGTGCCACTGCCTGCCACTGCTTGCCTTTCTGTCTG
The DNA here is from genome assembly GCF_020382885.2 of Scatophagus argus. Lineage (NCBI taxonomy): Eukaryota > Metazoa > Chordata > Actinopteri > Scatophagidae > Scatophagus > Scatophagus argus. Next base: position 13,562,703 of record NC_058498.1, on the reverse strand, counting down.
CATACTGCCTGTGTGGCTGCCTGCTCCTTTCACTCCGACACAGACGCTTATGAAACACAGTGCAGCATCTCATCCCCATCTGACAGCCACTCTGCAGCAGAGAATGACGTCGTTTACAATTTCAGCACTCATTATTTCAACACGACTCTCGATGAGATGTAGTGTGATATGATATATAGCAGTTTTCTTTTCAGATTTTTGGGGGTTTGAAAATATTTCTCTGAAAGGTATGGTGGGTAGAGGAGGAAAGGTCTTTTTAGGAGTCATTTTAGGAGCACAAAAATGTCTGGTTTCATTGACTTGTCAATCTGTCCATCCAGTCAGTCCCGTCGAGCAACAACACATCTGACTCAGCTCGCTCTTATTCTGAATCAATCTTTGAACAATCACTGCTGAGAAGATTATTAATCCTAGATTACTTTTCCAAGAGATTTTGAAGTGTGCCATGTTTCTTAACTAGAGAGCAGGGACTCTAATCTCTATTCCAGTCTTGCAGCAAGGTGCAACAGTTTGCACTTCTTGAAGGATAGATGGAATAAAAATGGTAAGCATAGAGTAGTCTGGCTCTGATGTCAAGGAAGGTGGCTGGTGGACAGACTCTGCAGCATCTTGACTTTCAAAAGGTGAAAATGTATTTACAGTGCTCTCCATTATGCATGCAGCTCAGGCAACCCCCCCCCCCAAAAAAAACCATGCAAAATAACTCCAAAATTAAGTTTTCAGCTTGAAGTAAAGGCACGCTTTAATGACAGAGCACCAGCTCTCCTCTCTCCTGAGCAGCAAAAACAAGCAACGAAGGTCAACATACGTGGTAAAAGGATACCATATAACATTGCAAGACTGATTTACAAGCTCATGATGTTACTCACTGACTTCTTAAAGGTAAGTAATCCCAACACACTCCTTTGGTAAATTGTTCACATAAACAAAACTAAACAGTCCTATTGAAGAGAAAACCCTCCATTTGTTTAGCCCACTGATGCCAGCATGGCCAACACCATGAATATCAAGACATGCTCTATGAGCCTCTCCTAAACAACACTCCTGCATGGTGAGTCTGAACAAAAGAACAAACAAGTGAAAAATATTCAAAGTTGGAAACATAATAAAAGTAGCTGGAGCTAACTTATGGTTGTGTTTGCTTTAGCTTAAGCATACGTGTTCACGTAAACTGCAGTACGATGCACAAACACCAACAAACCAGAGATTATGAGTGAAGCACATGTGAATACATGTAGAAAATAATATGATGCAATGTAAGTGATAAACTGGAAAGGGACAAGGAGTGAGTAAAGGAAAGATCTCACCCACTTTTAGAGAACAAAACAGGAGTCAACACTAAAATCACAACATGGCAACCCTTCGCCCTCCCCCATGCTCTCCATCCACAGGCAGTGTTAGTGAGGAGGATGCAGGGGTTGCAGACCTCCACTCAACAGCCATCAGTGTGCTGCCGCTTCTGTTCATTAGGCTTAATGAAGTCTAAAATGTGACAAAAAACTGTGGCATCTCAACATTTTGCAGCAATCCAGAAAATATATTATGAGTGGCGTGTGTGTGTGTGTGTGTGTGAGAGAGAGAGAGAGAGAGAGCTGTCTTACATTGTAGAGAACAGTTGTCCATCCCTCCATGGTGATACACTGGAAGACAGTGAGAACAGCAAACAGGATGTTGTCAAACTGAGTGATGCCGTCATTTGGGGCAGTCCCTGTATCGCTGCAGTTATAGCTGGCCGGACACTGACGCACGCCACACGGGAACTCCAGCTCGGAGGAGTCCACTGTCTCGTTCTCTGACCATATGGGGAGAAAACAGACACAGAGAAAGAGAGAGAGAGAGTGAGAGTGTGAGAAAGAGAGAGAAAAAAGCAGAAATTAGTTACATGTCTTATATAACATGAAACCTCCCAACAAGACAGCAGACCTTTTCAATTCACTGAATTTATCCTGGCATCAACAAGTTAATCACTGAAATTTGAAAGCTATCATGCACGTAACACTTTAATGTACACATGTTCAAACTGAATATCTACAGGTCTTGGGTACCCAGTGAGCAACGGTGCCCTGTTGCAGTGTCTGTCTGAGCAGTAACGGTGACAGAAAACACTCACTTCAGTCTGCCTGTGTTATCTAACTGTCCATTCAGCTTGGATAATAATGACAGCTGTGAATGTAAAATGAGCCGTTGTAGTGCACTAAATTGTGGGTTTTAATTATGCCGGACAACACGACCAGTTTGGTTTGATCAGGACTCCAGGTGCAGCCTGACATGCCGTGGGTCGTACGTGCGTATGCATTTGTGATTATGACCACAAAGCTGCAGCCTAAAGAGCTATGTACACAACACACATCAACACACAAGCATTAGACACACGAGAGCCAAAGCAACCGAACGGGTTCAGTCCCAACACTGTGCTTTGCTTTATGACGCAGTTTACAGTCAAAAATAGTCTTTTATCTGTTCACATTTATGAATTATTCACAACCATTTTGGGCCCTTTCTACAAATTGCTCTCTTTTGTTTCATCCATGCCATCAGTGTGTGACAGACGTGTTGGGACAATTTCCTGTTTTGTAACGCATTTCAAATTAGATCTTGACTTCAGATGAATAAATATCTGAATAACAGTAATCACAGGATGTCACTATTAGCTACAAATAGAGTATAAATCATCGCATGTGTATTGTCTGTGTGTGCATGTGAACAAGAACACTGATTTAGTATGGATACTAAATCAGACTCAGACTAAGTCACACACTTCTACACTCACATCTATTTGACTTCCTGTATCTGGGACAAACACTTGTGTATGTTTCTCAAGAAGGTGTAATCATAATCACATAAAAGCAATGTGAAACGATCAAATAACGTCAGTAAATCACTAAATAATTTTTTTTGTAAGACACTGAAGCTGAGAGAGAAAACAGTGTCGGAGACGAGGTTGTGTGAAGGTCAGTGTGTATCCTCCTGGAAAGTCCCTGGTAAGAGAGTTTTAGGGAAGAAAATTGGGGAAATACAACCTGAGCTCTACTCAGGGAAGCTGGGAAGTTGATCACATTTCAAAAGAAAAAGAAAATGATGGGGAGGTGAGATACATCAATTAAAACTGATGAATGACTACTATATTAAAAAGAAATAAGACAGTGATAGGACAGTAAGACACAATTAAAAAGGATAACATAACTAAGTTCTTTGAAGTAAAGAACAAAGACTTTAAGGTAGTATCAATATGAGTGATTTTCTTATGAATAGTGTTCACATCCTGCTCTGATAGGCATCTGGATATGCACATACTGATTATAATAAGCAGTGTGTACACATGCAATGAGCATGTCTGTACCCAGTATTCCAGGATGTGGTATGCAGTTCTTGTTCAGCTTGCCGCTGTAAAACTCCAGACCAATGATGGCAAACATGAGGATTGCAAAAAAGAGCAGCAGGCCAATCTGCAGCAGGGGAACCATGGCCTTCATGATAGACTTCAGGACTATCTGCAGACCTGGAAGTAGGGATCACAGTGACCAAGACAGTTCAAGTGAAAACACAACTCTGTAAATTTGTCATAAAATATAACATTTCAACTTTACTTCACAACAACTGAAAAAACGAGACTTTTTTTTAAAGATAAAGCTGAAATAATTAATGGATTAACTGATCAGTTGATTGAAAAAAAAATCAGTAGGTATTTAGATATTAATTAGTCATTCAGTCAAACAACAGTGGCTCCAGCTTCTCACATGTGAATATTGGCTTCTTGTGATCTCAGTTTTCCGATTTAACATTTATTTATACTATTCTAATGACTGTTCTGAATGGACCAAACAAAAGTACATTTTCAAAGCATGTTTCATTGTCTTGAAACTGTTTCTGAAATTAGAAATCGTTTTAAGTGACAATACATTCTTTCACATTTGTGTATACATTAGGATGGAGGCTCAATGTTTTTTGGGTTTGGCTGACTCGATCCTGGAGCTCTTTATAGTGTAAGTGAGCTAGTCAGTATTGTGGTAAAAAGATACTGATCACATGCGGTACTCACTGGGGATGCCTGAGACCAGTTTGAGGGGTCGGAGCACTCGCACCGCCCTCAGGGTCCTCAAGTCCACTGAGATGTTCATGTGTGCTCCTGCCGCAGCCAGGATCCTACGGAGATGAACAAACAAATGTGTATACACAAACCCACACAAACAGAAGGCACAGAGCAGAATTGTCACTGTCTTGCAGATGCACATGAATGCTACAATTTTCACGCTTTCTAAGCTGTGTCAAAAAGGGGAAGCACACACACACACATACACACACATAAACATGGATGTCAGTGTTGGAGGATGGCTGCAGTACTTAGATATGGATGGTGAGGACAAGAGGATCTCCAGCAGGCAGAGGGAAAAAAAAAAGAAAAACAGAGAAAACAACAGGGATGCTTTTAGGGGCTTTTGGCTGTTTCCCTGTGTGTGGGAGGATGGCTGTGACAACTGCTATTTAGGAGGAGAACAAAGAAAGCGGCTCCATCAGGGGAAGGCAGGACACCCTTAGGTTGGAGAGTCATGAAGCTCACGGACAAACATGTGGACAAAAACACACACACACACACACACACATCAATCACATCAACCTCTTATCTGTTACACAGAGCCAGTTTCCGCGAAAACTTCCATTTTTACTTTGTTTGTCTTGCTTTGCCTGCTAGACTCCCCCTGCCTGCTAAATACACCTCTGTGGCCTTCAGTCCTCATTAGTCTGCCCTCCTGCTTCCCTAAACCTCCCTCCTCTCTTCTCCCTCTTCGTTTTCAACCTCCTTCCCAATTATACTTGCACCTCTGACTCCTCTGTTTTTCCTTTTGCCACTGACCTGAGCACACATTTATTCCCCTCTCACCTGGATGTCTGCTGAGTACAGACAGAGATGGATGGAGAAGTTGGGTAAAAACAAAAGGAAAACAGAGAAAGGGGAGTTGAGGAATTGTTTATTTCGGAAATGTCTCCTCCAAGTCTAAAACTTAAACTTACACTGAATGCACACTGAATGCACACTGCTCCGGCCTTGAGATTCCTAAATAATTATACTCACAATTATACTCATCATCATTTTAAGAAGCCAAATATGAAGGCAGAAACATGCAAAACAAGAAAGGTCATTGTGAGGTAAATTAATAATCTTTATGTGCGGTAATTCGCTCAGAGATGATAGCATACTTGATCCTCAAACTGCAGGAGAAACAGCAACACAGAGCCAGTTACATTCCTGTGATACAGTGGTGAGAATTCATCCAATCTACTGTTAGGAGACAGAGAGCGTCATCTGATTTAATTAAGGGGTGGGGGGGGGGGGATTAAAATAGCTCACCACACAAATATAGAAACAGAATTATCCTCATGAGTTTCACACCTCAAACAGTTTGGCTTTGGATTTTCTCCCCTTTTTTTCACCTGAGTCTCCCAACATTTTATTTATTCCTGCTTCCAGTACTTTTCTCCCTCCCTCCTTTTAATCCAATCACCCCCTCTGCTGCCTTCTGCCACCTCTGTCATTTCATCCCCCACTTCCTCCATCTCTCAATCTTTCCTCAGACCATTAGTCAGTCCTGGCTGCTCTTTAGTTGTTATGGAGACCGGGATGTAGAGGGCCTAAAAATGGCTTCCTCATTTAGCCCTCTGTTAGTCAGTGGATGTCCTGGGCCCCGTTTACACACTGATGACTGTTTGAGTGGTTTTCTTTTTTCTTTTTTTTGAAGACGGGGATGCTCTTAAACATACAGATCTAATTTCCGCCTCTCTCAGTCAAAACAATAACGAAAGGCGTGGACTGATGATGTCATGAGGCAGTGTGGGATCATGGGAGCAGTCGTTCCTCATTGTTAATCAACCATTATAACAAATGAAAAATCTGAAAATCTATGAATGAGTGAGCAATGGAAACAATGGTAAACAACAGAGTGGCTTGTTAGCTTGTGTTTAGACTTCCTTTCTCACTCTCCAACACTTATCTGGTGTTTCCTGTCTTTGCCTGGAGATCAACTAGAGGAGACGAGAGGGAATAAAGGGGATATGATACCACTGACAGATGGCCAAATGAAACGCGTTGCATTTTTAAAATGTGTTCTTTGTTTAAGCCCAGCTGCAAGCCAAAATATTATGTGTTCATGCTTGCAGATGAGAAAGGGACAATAGAGCTATGAAGGTAAAGTTTGCTGCTGGCTCCCAGTCTGTGGATTGTTTGTGTCTGTGTCCTAGGATGCTGTCTGGAGGTCGGCATCACTGTCACACTAATATAACAGTGGCAGCTACTGGTAAAGCCTGCCAATAAAGATCAGAAATAATCTGTTTTGATTGGCTAGACGCACAGATATTCTCCACACAGGAGGCACCTTCATAAGAAAACTGCCACTTTTTGCTGCTGTTTTAGTACGTGTGTTGTGCATTAACTTACAGTGAGGCCCGAGAGTAGCTGTTAAGAGCCGCATATGGTGCTGAAGAGGCTGACAAATTCATATTATAGTAAACAGTAAACAGACAGCTAAACAATATAGTGTTTAGCTGTCTGTTCGTCAGTTGTCTAAAATACAAAAGTTAAAAGAAATAAAACACATAACAAACAGCATTTTAGACTCCATCACGCCATGTATTATTAGGACGCAAGCTGACTTACAGTGGGAGCTGCCAGCTTGCTGAATTTCTCCTTCCCTTCTCAGATAGACCTTGTCTGGTGTGATTGCCAATCAACAGTGTGAGAGGCCAGCCTCTCTGCGCTCTCTCCTCTCCCCTCTTTCAGTTTGTGCTTCTCACTTCTCACACAAGAATAAATAAAAGTGTTTACTTCCTTCCTCCTGTTTGATTGTTTTTTTATTGACTTCTTGGCCAAACAAGCCTCTTGTAGGCTGTTATAGTCTGAACAGGACATTCGCTATCAAAGAAGAGAAACGACCAGTTCATGTACACAGAGAGTTTGTCCCATCACAGTGCTCTGCAGTCATCATCATGACAGACACTACTGCCGTCTGGACATTGGCACATATGACAGAGATGAGGAAGGTGAAGGTTGGCCACAGAAACTGGCAGATATAAATCAGCCAAAGGAAGCACAACACATGGCTGATCTGGCACAAGTAAAATATTTGGCAGACAGTTTGTTTCCTCCCTGTAGTTCACCTTCTCCCTCATGGAGGACTATTCATTTACCTGTTTATTGTCTGTATTAGGTTTGGTCTATTTTATGATTCACATGTGCAGTAGAAGTGCTTGTTCTGTTCAGTTATCGTTCTTCTTCTAATTTTGAATAGTGTATTTTTTACCTCTTTCAACTAAACCAGACAGTCAATGACATTTTGGATTACCGGGATGTGGGGCTCTTCGGGGTTGGACTGGCTAAAGCCCAGTGGTCAGTTTTTAAACACACGCCAGAGAGAGCTCACATCTGACAGGTGCCTTGTGTCTCTCTCTGTGTTACTTTTAGTCACCGGGAGCTGTCACAGGGAAAAATATCTTTGTTCACCCTGCACGTGTCTGCTGCAGTTATGTGAGAAACGCACTGTGGTGAACTGAGCTGGTGCCCTGGTCAGAGTTGTCAGCCATGATAAGTGAGTAACTGTGACATACCCAGCAGAACTGACAGCTCTCTGCTGCGTGACAAATCTGTTGTGACAACCGTCATGCCGTGATACTGATAACGTTGTGACTCCGTGTCTCTGTCAAGCTGCTAACTGATATGATAGGAGCGTACCTGACTATTGTAATGATGTTAATTGCACAGCATGTGATCCTCACACCAACCAATTCTCAGCTCAGGGGCTTGCAGGATAATTTTTTTGCATATCACAAAACCGTATTTCTGAAAGCAAAATGTCTTCTTTTAAAATTGTTCTCTAAGCTTCACTTCCATCTTGTGAAACAACATTTACACCATGTGGACAAAAGTACTGGGACACCTGACCATTACACCCACAGGGACTTTAAAGACATCACATTCTAAATACACAGAGAGATTTGCAGCTATAACAGCTTCCACTCTTCTGCAATTCTTTCCACAAGATTTTGTGTTACTGTGGGAATTTTTGCCCATTCATGCAGTAAAGCATTAGTGAGGTCTGGCACTGATGTTGAACGAAAAGGTCTGGCTCGCAGTCTCTGTCCCAGTTCATCCCAAAGGTGTTCAGGGGGGTTAAGGTCAGGGTTCTGTGTGGGCCTGTCAAGTTATTCCACACCAGACATGTCTTTAGTCCAAATACCTTGCTGTGAAAATGCAGCTTGTTATAAAGAGAGAGGTGGTTCACAAGCCAAGAAGAGGATCACTGATTTGTGAATGAATGAAGTACTAGCATAGGTGCAAATGACATGCACTTAAGCCTATTTATACTCACTGCAGACATTTTAATTTAACACAGCTTGAAAATCACAGGTGTTTCTCATAACATTAATGATGGTTTTCAATGATGGTTTGTTTCCATTAAAGCCCCCTCACGGTCATGGTACACACCTGTGTGGATGTGCAGGGCCTTTAAGTGTCCTCAAATCCAGCATGCACAATTTTAGGGCCCTGGAACTGGCTTATTTAAAGGAAATCCTGCCATTATCGGTGTTATCAGCCTTTCCTGTAATGACATGTAAAAATATCTGCTGTGATTTATGATCTATTCTGTTGAGTTGTGGGCCTTCAGATGAGCAGGAGGATTTCTGCAGAAGGTACTTGGTGATACAAATAGATATTATATACAGTTCTTAGAAAATTGGGTTTCTGTTTTATCAACTTGCCTTGCTTTTTATTGTATTGTATTTTATGGTACTGTGGTGTAGTATTATGAAAGAATGAATTTGTGAAGCACGCATGTAGGAGTAGATGCAGATTTTCCTTTTCCATCCTCAGGCGTCAACGTTCCACCCAGGGTTTTTACAACATCATTTTAAATTTGTTACACACCGACTTTCTTCATATATTCATTTACTGTCCATCATGTTGCCAATATCTTAAAATGCTTCAGGCTGTATTCAGTTACTTTTTTGATTATAAATCACTGCTATTTCCCAGAATGTGCTGGCACACAGTCTCACACAAATAACCACCAGTGGCTCAGTTGTTGCATTTACAGGCATTTTGGCCCTGGGGTAGGAATAGTACGGTACTTAACAACTGTGTGTGCCCATCAATAGTTTTTACCTGAAATAAAACATTCTGAGTTGATTTAGAGACAAAATTTTAGTTTTGAGCACTAGTAAAGTTTGTTTAGTCAAGCAGGTGCCCTTTCCACACAGAGTGTGGACAAAGTTTTGCACCTACACTACTGTACATTTCAATCTGACCTCAAGGGAACAGTCAGGATTTTCAAAAAGACCACATGTTCCCACCTTATGAAGACCCGTGATTCTGCACGGATGATGAATTAATAGAACTGCTGTGGTGGCCCACAGTTTAGTGGGTGGTGTGTGTGTGTGTGTGTTTGTGTGTGTACAGTGGACTGTCTTGACAGAATTGTGTGGAGAAACTCCTACAGTGCTGCTCTGGATGCTTTAGTTAATATAAGCCTCTCTGCCTCCCACAGTGTGCTCTCTCATTTTTAACTCCCCCCCTCATCCTTTTCACTCTCTCTCTTTCTCTCTGCAACACACACATAAACACTGAACCCGTTACATTTGCACAGTCAAGACATTCAGGTTGTTGTCCAAGATCGAATACTGCTCCTTATATCAACAGCCTGAGACGCTTGCCTGGCTTTAAGTGAATCAGTTACCAGTTGAACATCAGCACGTGTGTTGGTTTATGTGTCAGTTAAAATGTTTGCTCTTTGACCAGAATGACTAATTGATTTGGATAAATGATTTATTAACCATCTGTTGACACACACAGAGAGAGAGGGAAAGATAAAGGCTGAGTGAGTGAGTGAGAAATGTTAATTCAGGACAGGGGAGAGATGAATTGTTGGCATGCCAACCTTCTCTAGGGCGCAAAAGCACACATAAAGTATCCAAAACCAAATAAAATTAAAAATCACAACCAAACTGCCTCTTTACAGTACATTTATATTAATAACCCCTGGCGCAGGCAAGGCAAGAACACTGCTTAAACGTCAAAGGTATAGAAAAATAGAAAACACATTGCAAAATATGGTAAAAAGGAAGTTGTACATAAAGGACTCAAATTTAGCTCTTTTATTAGTCTTGAGAGGAGGATTTTGAATCTCAGCAGGCAGTGGTGGAAGATGCAGCCAGATCTTTGACAAAAAATTAATAGTAGCCATAACAGTGTAAGAATAATCAATTACAAGAACCAGTCCTGCATGTTGATGTTGTACTAGTACAATCAGCAAAATGTCTTTTAGTATCAAAAGTGAAAGTAGTCCTGTTCATGTTTTATTATTGTTTTTGGATCATTGTTACTAATCATTGTCACAGCATGTAAGCAGCATCTTAAATACTTGCTTTTTTTTCCTGTCGAGTACTTTAATCCACATTAATGTATCATATTTTACAAATAATAGAGGGGCAACTTTTGTGATCATATTTTGTCTCTTTAGAGCAACCTAGAAACAATAACAGCATTTCTCTCTGAAATGAGGGGAATGAGTGGTTTCTCAGGTTTGCTTTGCCAGACAACTAAGGATGGGTTAAATGCAGAAGACAAATTCAGTGTGTGTATGTAAAAATACGTATACTGCCAATAAAGATATTAGTCTGGAAAACATCTAGATCATTTAAATATACAGAAATAAAGATGGCTGCATTTTGTCCAGGAGTTGTTGTGTCTCTTGTAGAGAGTGAAAGCCAAATGCAACACACGGCCCGTTGAGACGACTCAAGAAGCTGCTTCAGCACTGACTCAGTAGTGACAAGGACACAACACCGTGTCCTCGGATAACCCTGCGCTTTAATTAATGCCGGTCACTTACTATTATCCACACACTTGAAAAAGGTGTATGGGTACCTGGTGCAACAATGGATGCCTTTAACTGCATATTGCTTCAAAAATCAGACTGAAGAAAGCTGTTGATCACATAGGTAAGTCTGTTGACATGAATCTGTGGTTGACTGACAGGAAGATGCTTTGATGATGTAATTTCCCTCCCAGCTGGATTCCTGCAGAGCTCAAAGGGGATTTTCTATAGGTCAGGGTCTCTAAAGGTAGACATATGTGTATCTGTGTAGTTCACCGTCAGCCATACAGTACTTTCTGCATAATTTAATCTCTGTGTCAGTTGCCTGTGTCTATACTATAGAGCGTAAGAGTTTGTTGTTTCACTACAGAGTGCAATGATCTCGCTGACCACACTAATTTGATTAAATATATATATATGTACATTAGATCATTTATTTGCCTTTAATTTTGCTTCATTTTCTGCCATTGATATTCCAGCACACTGGACCACAATGCACTGAACGCTGGAGATATTTCAACTACCTGCAGTCTCTTGAATTTCTCTCTTTGGCGAACTTAATTTCCTTCCCCTCCAGACACTCATTCATTCAATCTAGCTGCTTGTCAGAGGTACTCGCTCCAATAGTTCTCCACTTCTCTGGTCTGCCACCTCTTAAGGAGAGGAGGGACGGGAGTAAGCTGCTATCACCAAAGTCCAAAAACAGCTTCTCTAAATTATCTTGAAACTCCTATGTGGACAAGTAAGTAAGTAAAACATAACTCAGCATTGGCAGATAAACTGTGGCTGTAACTGCGCAAACGCGTCTGTCTTGCTGGCAACACTGATGGTTGGTTCTGACACCATTTGGACGCCATCTGATGCTGATGATAAAAACAAAAACTTACTGGCATATAAATACTGCATCCCACAGTGTTTTAATTGAACCAGCAACACGTAACCATTTTGAATGAAGACTGAATTTTGAAAGAATCAAGATTTTTTTCCTTTAGGCTCACATCTGTACAGTAAATCTGTAGCTAGAACCAGCAACCCATTAGCTTAGCTTAGCATAAAGAGTGGAAACACCGGGAAAGCCTGGCTCTGGCCAAACCTTAAAAAAAAAACCATCCACCTACAGTGTGTGTCACATTATTTCTTTGCCAGGGGCCAGAAACTCCATGGAGTCCCCTCTTATTACTTGGCAACTGTTGACATATTTCTCCCAATATCATGCTGCTGCTTTGAAGGTTTGATGTAGGGAGACTTTTACTTTTATCTGGGGACGTAATTTTTGTTTGAGCAGGCAGACTCGGCCCACAGGCCTCTGTTTGCATACCACTGGTTCATAGCAAAGCATCTCTAAAAATCACACTGACACACATCATGTAATGTAGGTAATAACAAATCCAGTGCAGGGCATGTACGTAAACCTGTCTCACTGTGAAGTGAACAAGATCTTTACAACTCTGCGTAGAGTGCAGCCCGCCCAGCACTGACACCTGCTGTGTCTCCATCTATGTCTGTCTCTAAAACGTGTAATTTCATTCTCAAGTCTGTCTGACGAGATTCAACTGTAATTTAAGTTGTGGGAATAGTGTGTTCCTTGTGTATTTAGCAGAGCCTGTTCAGGAACAAATGTCAGACTGCATGTATAAATTAAATTTTCACAAAAGGAGGTTGTCTAACTCCAATTCAATTTGCAAAGACAAACTGCCTGCTCATAATTGAGAAATGTTCAAGTGAATGTCAATTCAGACCTCTTTCAGTTTTTGGTAACTTTCACTCATAACTCAACTGAATTTAATTTGAGTTCCAGCTGACACCAGGACGGCTTTCATCTGAGCACAGCACCTCATCTCCTCTGATCAGATACCATACTGGACTGCATAAACGCCCTCAGCATAGGCTTTGTTTTACAGCCCACTCACGCTCTTTACAAAGATGGAGAAAGAGAGAGAGGGAGGTAATGGGGGGGAGCATGGAGGGACAGAGAGCGAGCCTGTTAGACTGTCAATTTCCTCGACACCATCTTCATTCACTGATTTAATTGACGCTCACAGCTAATACACCACTTTTAGTCTAAGGATGTTACTATTCATACATGCACTCTTTCTTCATATTATTCGCACACATATTCATGTTTCATTTGGTTTGATGTGTGAAACAAAGGCTTGTTTAAAAATGAAAGAAAAGCATTGTCTTCTTCACACATTTACTCAAAGAGCGAGTGTGTGAGCGCATTCCCCCATCAGACTACGAGAGAAATCTATCATGGTCGGGTCTAATTGTAAAGACATTGACCACAGAAGCAGCAGGACTGGAGCCAGTGACAGCTTGACCTGGGGCGGGGTCCTCAGTCACCACAGTAACAGCTCAGGGGGACATATCCACCCCTGCAGTGTCTGAACTCATCAATCGATCAGACAACAGATGGGAAATAAGACTGGAGAGGGCAGGTCTGTCTGTGTATCTATATGTGTGTGACTGAAAAGTATCTGTGTATATATGTATGTGTGTGTGTGTGTGTGTGTGTGCAATGGCTCTAACAGGTGTATGACTGCCAAACAGACAGAAGGTGTTGTTGGCGAAAAGACATGCAGTAGTGGCACATTCGGTTCACACACATGAATGCACAGACACATCAGACAGATTGTGGTTTCAGCGAGTCAGGTACAGAGACAGTACGTCCACACGCTGATAACTTCTCAGAGATAATAATATCACACGAATGGTGCAGCTCATCTTTAGCAACACTGGCAGAATGGAGCTGGAGAAAAGATAAGGATGGGAAAACGAATGAAAGGGAAATGAAACATAAAGAAGGGAAATGGACAGGAATGGACCTGAAGAGAGGAAAAATGAAAATGTAAAGACATTTAAGCTCTAAAACTCATAATGTTATTACATCTGTCTTGCTGGCTGCTGTTAACAGCGCTGTGATCGATGTGGAGCAGTGGATAAAGATGGATGGAATAAAGACGGTTGGCCGCAGCATCTCTCTGCTCACACAGCAAAGAAGACACTGCCTCCATCTGTTAATTAACACTTGATGTGTAAGGTCGGAGGCAACTCCACCTACTCCATCTTATTATTGCCACATGACAAGGCATGCAGATTAAATACACACAACAACAACAAAAAAAAAAAGAAGACACTGATTGATGTATGAAAAGCAGTGATACAAAGAGGATCTTTTAAAAACTAAACAGATTTTTGCAGTTTCATTTGGTGGATTATGTGATTTAATCTTTAAAAATTGGGCGTTTTGGACAACCAACTCTTGAGACCTTTTCAACTCTTGCATGTCACAAATGCAAGTTGATACGTGTTAAGACTCAGTGTAAAACTTTTCTTTAGCTTCACTTTGCTGACAGTATGAAAAACAAAGCTCTCCAATCTCTAAAATACCCAGAGATGTTGATGAGAGAGGTGTTGTAATGTATCTGAAAGATCAAAGCCTTATTGAGTCATTTATTCTTCTCAGCATCCATTTTTCTCCTCTTTGCATCTACAAGCATCTGGCTGCCCCCCCTGGTCAGTGTTTCTCATGTTCCTTTTTTGATCTAGAATGCGATTTTCATGAGCTGTAAACTACGCTTTAATTAAAAGTATGGAGGAAAAATGCCGAACCATCCTGACAACAGATATGAGAGAGCGGACATGTATGAGTTCCAAAAACTATCCTGAAGGAAACAGAAATGGAGAAATGCTTGAAATGCTCTTTTTGCCCCCCCCAGTCTCCTCATCTGTGCTCTCATTAACTCCCTCTGAGCTAACTCCATCGCTCCTCCACTCTCTTCGTATCCCCCACAAAGTGTCTGGCACATAGTGGTGACACAATCCCTCGGTGGGCGTCGCCCTCTGCCAACTGACGCCGGTCTAATGGAGGGCTTGCCAGCGAATGAGAATGCCAAGGTGCCAATTATCACGTACGCTTACGCATAGAGGTATCCTTCTCATTTCCTCTGGCTTTATCGCTTTGCTCTTCTCTATTCTTTACTTTGTTTCTCTTCAGTCTTGTTTTCCTGACCTTCCGGTCTCTGACTTCCCTTCCCAACTTTTGTGGGGTTAACTGGCTGGTGAAGCGTGTGTGATGACCTGAGAAAGCCACTGCAGCCCCTCTGGTTTCAGTCACAACAGTCCTCAGCTACACAATAACAGCCTTTAAGGAAACAGCGAGCGCCATCTGGTTTTTCATGCCTCCCTCCTACTCACTCTCTGTGTGTAATACAGGCCATCTTGAAACATTAAGGCAGCTTGCTGAGGTAATCATGGCCTCCAGCATCGACACAGTTACCAAATGGTTCCATAATTACACATGTTCACACATAACGTTGAATGAGTCAGGGGTATCCACGATGGAAAAGGTTTGCATGCTTTGTAGTCTCTGCTCAGTCTTGTGTATTCTGCCTCCATAGGCAAAAATTTTCCTGCCTGTCTGGCTCAAAGTGTATTGCAAACCTCAGTCGGAGCCGTCAACACTTCTCTGACACAAGGTCAGCAAAACCGAACATTATAAGCTTCACAGATGATAAGATTTACTGCAGGGCAATTTTGTCGGATTGCATTAGATTATACAAGTATTAACTAATAAACTGTATCAACTGCAAGCCGGAAGGGACAAGATGCATCTGTGTATGTAACCAGAGTCCCTCAGTGCCTCAGGGACCCAACAGGTAAACAATCGCAAGTCATCAATACGTAAAACCATGTTTTAAAGTATTTTACTATGTGAATGTAAAGCTTTTGTGGTCTTCTGCGCACTCTTAGGGTCCACACCGAACTCAAAACCTATTCTGTTACTCATAATAAATGAAGTCCTAAAAATTGTGTGTCATGAGTCAGATGCTGGGCAGCAAATCTTCTCTGATTCTTATTTTTCATATAAATTTACACTCAATTTGGCTCATATTGTCATGATTATGATTTTTATTTCTACTATGTACAATATCTACTGAATATCTGACTCTTCTGTCAGAGAGATCTCTCCCTCCATCTTTTTATTTTTAAATCCTCTCACTCTCACTTCAGTTCAGTCCTTGAGTTTGATTTATTTTCACTCATATTCACACCCATATGCCCCCCTTTGTAATTTTATGCATCCTGAATGTTTCTTTGCAGCTAAATGGATGAAAAATGTTATTTTAAAGCACTTATCAGAACATGGTTATAAAGTACTTCACATGACAAAATGAAACTGCAAATGAATACAGGTGACCGAATGCTGGATGGTCCGTTTGTGTTTCAGAGAAGGAGAGACAGAACAAGAACATTTTCATTAATTTATCTATGCTGTGGCCGGAATGATAATTGGGGTGGGGGATCTATCTGTAGCACACTTCATCATGCTGAATATTAATAAAATGAGACCTTGAAGGCTATTTCATCCAGATCGAGCACATCTCCTCCCTAAACCACAACCATAGCTCAAATTCAACCCACAGCATATAAAGGAGGAACGAAAAACCACTGGTGTTTTCTGTTTTTTGTCTGCATAAAGATTCTGGGGGAATTAGATTTTTTTTTTTTTTTTCGAGCTTGTGTATCTGCCATTTGAATGCTGTTTTGGAAAATATGCAGATGCGTTTGGCCCACACTGACCTCTGTTCAGGAGGTCAGCGCATCAATATGTAGTGGCTGTCTGTACACACAGAGCTCACAGAGAGGTAAAGTGCGATATCTGTCAGCCTTGTCAGCCTCTGTCAGTCTTTTTCTCCGTCCCCACTCGAGCAGGTGAGACTAGAACAATCTATTAGAATGTGTCTGTCTCGCTGTGCTTTAATTAAGCTTCTAATTTTGCTCATAAAGTAAGAAACATGCCAGGGGGTTGAGTGTCCTCAACTGCTGTCACACGTCAACTGATCAGGCTAAAGAGGCAGGAAGATCTCTGACCACACCTTTCCCTACTGCCTTCCTCAATGATCCCCTCCTTATACTCCACTTTCCTCCACCAGCTTAGCACCCTTCCCCTCTCCAGCAGCGAGTGGAGTATCGTTAAGAAGCCAGAGCTCCACTCATCAATTATTGAACTGCCAGAATCATGTAGAATTCTCTAAGAACCCTGTCTGTCACCCTTTGTACTTCTGCGCTTGTGAATTGATTAATATTTCATTTGTGTGTGTGTGTGTGTGTGTGTGTGAGAGAGAGAGAGAGAAAGAGAGGTGTGGAGGTTAATCTGCTGTCTCATCAAGCTCCTCTTTTGAAGCCATAAACATTCCCTCTCCCGCTCTGACAGTGAGACACCAACCTCTGCTTAGAAGGCGCCTGCCGTAAAGACTGCCATTTAATGTAACATGCCCTTGAACTTCCATGCAATCAATGTACCGTGAGCACACAGAGTGAGGTGATGGTTTACAAGCTGTTGCCACCACAGCTGCTCCTGGTATGACTTCAACGCAACAGCTTCGTGTAAATCCAGCACGGTGCTCAGGTAATAACAACAACTTCTTTCCAAAATTCCAGCATATTTGTTACCTGTTGCACTCTCTTTACTTTCCACATGGGAAAAACATCCTAGATGAAAAACTTTATACTTTATATCCATCATGCCCTCAGAAATTCTACAGTGGAACAAAAAAACTGTGGTGGCAACAGGATGTGCTTTACTTTTGACTGAAAAGTTCCACGATGTAATACCTCAGCTTTGATAGATGTGCAAACACTGTTATGTATCTCCAGCCTTCTGTGACGTCACACAATAATGGGAAGTCATGACTGGTGTGACATTTTCCAGTAATTTAAATTAAATACATAAAAGAAATTAAAAGCAGAGTAAAATTGGGAGGGGTGGATGGATGCTTTCGACTGAGGTATCTGTACATGGCTGCTCATTAATTTTGATGAAACCTCTTTGCCCTGAGCGTACAACTGATATGCAAAAGTAATATGTGATATATGATGATTAAAAGTATTTCTGGGCTGAGTTTCAGGTAAACTGATATCACACATTAACCCTCATCTGGTCCTTCTCCTAGCAGGAAATGAAGTGTAGATGGTAAACACCTGAAACATCGAAGCGTTCTGTGACGTGTCCGGAGTCATGAACTACAGTGTATTTTGACAAAGCTGAGAAAATAATCAGAACCAACTGCAAGAAAAAGGCAGCTAATGACATGTGCCTATGTCAGGTGTGTCAGATGTCCATATCAATCTCCTTATACACGGGAGACTGATGATGACATCTGACAGACAGCAGATCTTGACAGCAGCTTTTGTAGTCAATGTGAGGTGAAATAAACAGTTATCACAGGCCTCTTCTCGGTGCCTGAGTCCCTTTTAATTTGTCAGTGACAAATTCAAAATGTAACAAAATTCTCACATTATTCTGTATAGATACTCACCAAAGACCAACAAGTAACAAAGAAGCAAACTGTTTGTCAAATCTGACCAGACTAGCTAGAAATAAATGGGAGCCTTAAACAAGAGCACAAGAACACTGGGTCTTTTGAATGCAGTAAATCCAGAATCATCATCCATCTCAATTCATAAGGCTAATCCTGTTTCACCGCATCCACACACACACACACACACACACACACAATGTTTGACTCACCCACTGAGGACCACGATGAAGTCCATGACGTTCCATCCGTTCCTGAGGTAAGAGCCTTTATGAAACACAAAGCCGAGGGCGATGATCTTTATGCCAGCCTCGAAACAGAACATCCCGATGAAGTAGGGCTCTGTCTTCTCCTGCAAGTGCAACACAAGAAAATTCATCAGAATCATAATTTGCTTACACTGAGCTGAAAGGAAAGCACTGCGCAGGCAGGTGTCATGTCTGGGTTTTGTGAGGATCTATAGGCTCCATGAGAGGTAGGTTAGATTTATATTTTAATAACAGCAACTAGACAAATGTTTCTGTAAGTGTGAATATCTCACCAGTCTCTTGGACATGGGTGTTTTGTCCTCTCCAGGAAGGTGCTGCTCCAGAGCCAAGACGATGCAGTTGGCGATGATGGTGGTGAGGATCATGTACTCAAACGGAGTGGAAGGCTTGAGTTAAAGAACTTTCAACTGACTTAAAGTCGAGTATCTGGTAAAATATCTTAATTTAAAGGATAAGGCTGGTGGTATTCTATAACACTGACTTGAAGAATCTAAGCCAAATGTTGTGAATATTTACTGCAGTATGTGGGATCACTCAAAACGCTCACATTCATGATAACGAAGGAACAGGTCAACAGTGTGGCTCACTTAAGTGTTTAAATAGTGTTTAAAAAGTTTGTAACACAGAAGAAAAAAAGGTTACATCAGGTTTTGGATACAAGCAATACCTGTTAACAGATCAGTTCATTGTTGGTTTTGGTCAGCCAGCCTCATTCTTCAAGTAATATATTTTAGTGACACATGCATTGTTCGTGGGAGAAACAAGTAGACGGAAAAAGAGAAAGCTTTAAACAGATTTCTAGGTCACAGTGAAGTGCAATGCAGCCTGTTCATCAGAGCACACCAGCAGTGCACGTGTGGTGTAATAAACGGCACTAAAATTCTTCCTATGATGTCTTTACGGAGCTCAGGAAGTCTATGCACTTTGAATAGAAAAGATTCAGATACACGATCGGGAAAAATAATTGATTTAATCACAGTAAATCAATTCCAGCAGCACTGCAATTACAGTGTCATGTAAACATAGACAGACGGGCTCACACTGATTCCCTCCCCTGTATGAAATGGAATTAACCTGGCATGTTGTGAGGCCCAGGGCTGTAGACACAACCAGACACAAGCTGTATCTTATCTGAGGTCAACTGCAACAGGCACTGACGGACACACACACAGCAATGCAACACCGAGGAGGAATGAGCAGGTGGGCCTGTGATGTGATCCTATAAACAGTGCCGCTCTTACTACACGCTCCGCTGCCTGTTCCACAAGACCTGCATTGGTCGTCGGTTCAACTCCAGCCGCTCTGAGGTTGAGCTAAGCCAGCAATGTGCTCTTTATCTAATGCTCTGCGTGGGCAGTCCCCTGGTTATGTGCAGAAGAGGTAGGAAGGAAGGGAGCTTAAATCTGCAGAGTGGAGACGGGGAGGGAGAGCGGGAGGGAGAAGGAGGCAGGGATAACAGGGAGGGATGACACAGGAGAAAGTGATAAGGAGGATGGAGGATGATCAGTGCAGGAGAAGATGATGGTTATATAGAGTCAGAGGCTTGAGAAACCGGTGGGTGAGGAGGAGGCAATGAAACTGACATCGATGTTATGCTGGCAGCTCTACCCAGCAGGGTTACTCAGGGACAAATGAGCGATGAGAAGCTAAACAAACAGAGCAAATACAATCTCACTCCCACCAGCCCAATCCAACTAAAACCAAGGCGGTACACGGATTGACTCAGTGGGTTTCAAGTTAATCACTGACTGGTTTTGGAAAAACAAATCTATAGTGGCCATCCTAAGCTACCAGTAGATGATGAGCATGAAAACAAATGAGAAAAAAGTTGTGTGATGGAATAAAATCCGTCTCAAGCTAATGAGTTGGTTTCAATCGTTTTCTGCCTTTTCAGAAACTAAAATGCATCTTTCGACACACTTCTCTACAATAACTAGCATGACTTTAGCCTCAGTGAGAGCACTCAGCAGCAGCCAGTCGCCACACCCTGCACTCCAAACACACACAACAAACAGGAGGAGGAGGAGGAGGAAAAGAGAGACAGAGAGAATGGAGGGGGGGGGACAGAAAGACAGAGGTATCCACGGCAACAGGCTTCTCTTTCAGTCAAAAGTCAATGCTACAAGACTGTCACACACTTACTTGCTCTCTCTCTCTCTCTCTCTCTCTCTCACACACACACACACACTCAGGCTACAGCTTTGTGGCTGTCTTATCGATCTCATCATTATTGTCAAAAGCGTCAGCAGAAAAAAAATGACATATATTTTTTATATATTGTTGTGATTGTTGTAATTTCATTGGGTGATGGAACAACATTGAGCGGTGTGTTTAAGTTTAATCAAGCTGTTTTTAAGAGACTCTGAGGTGCTAAACTAAAGACAGTTAACAAAACTTTTCTCCTTGTTCCTCCTCAGAGTGTCTGTTGAGTGACTTCTTGTCTTAGACTTTCCATCGCTGACACGTCTTGGCCACTTGGAGGCATAACACTGACATGTTATTACTTTGTAATTTGATATAGCAAATGTGTTAGCAAACAAAGACACTAAAGGACTCCAAAGAGAAACCCTCTACATGCAGGATAATTCTATTCATTGATATTACTGGGTTCTTGTCCACTGCAGCCTTCATATTCTGCAGTCACAGTGTGTGTGTGTGTTGACTCATTAGTAATACAGTAAAATTCAACATTGAGTTCAGCTTAAGTTACACATCCAACAAGTGTCTTTAACCAAAACCCATTTCCCCTCCTCTGTGCTGTTCTTGTGTGTGACGTTGATCACAGCCCGTCTGCCAGCTTTAGCAGCAAGGCGTCTCGTGAGCAGTCCTGTGAGTCACAGTAACGCTGGCTCTCTGCCTCAATTCCTCAAACATGCGTGTAAAAATAGACATGCAGGCAGAGTGTGATGCCCCGTGCATCTGTGAATACGCTCAAGCCCAGATTGGATCCAAGCCCCTGTGATTATTATTACATAGAGGTGAATAGCAAAATGAATCAAAGGCATCTGAGCCTGGCTTATTGGAAATCTGTGAATTATCAGCTGCCTGTGTGTGTATGTGTGTGTGTGTGTGTGTGTGTGTGTAAGAACATGTAAGAACACAGAGTAAAGCCAGGGGTGTAATCTCAATTCAGAGTAAGATTATCTCTATTTAACCTGCTGGGAATGAAAACACTGACACACTACAACTTCATTTTCTATTGAGAATTCAAACTGTGCCGTTCTTAAAATATTCAAAAGATGAAAGATGTTGTCAAGCGAATGGATTTAATGCGCAGCTACATCAAACAGAGTTCAATCTGCCTTCAATACCATGTCACCTCCAGACCTCAGTGGTCTGCTTGAGCCAGCCAATCAATCCTGAGGATAAATGCGGCCGAAGCGCACTCGGCCCTGTGAGTAAACCATGCCAACTCAGAGCCACAGGCTGCTCTTACATCCACCTCTCTGTCAGGAAATACAGAGGCAGGTGGATATACATTCATAACACCAGCGGCCTTTAGGTAACCAGAGAAGGAAAGATGGAGCGTACCTCATGTGTGATGTTTTGTCGACTGGTTATATGAACTTTTCTGTTAGCAGAATGGAGACCAGCACGTACCTAGTGAAGTGCAAGGCTTCAATTACTAGTTTGTTCAGCTAGGTTCACTCTAAAAATGTTTCATTTAAGGAGTAAAAAACAAGCAATAAGTGAAAAAATGTTTTCATATTTAGAAATACCTGAGAGTAGAACTATATCTACACTGCAGACACTGGGGTCATTTCCTTTTTAATTTTCCATTTCCATTTTTCATGCAAGGATGCAATTTAGTTAGAAGGAAAGAAGAAAATTAGAAGGAAATTAATGGTATTTCTAATTCTTTCTAGTATAAGTTGACTCTAGAGGCATATATGAGTACAATGAATTTACCACCTAAAATGTGACATTTTTGAAATGACCAATTGTGTATTTTAAATCCTGGTTGGGCCTCTGAAGCAGACCAATAATTAAAAAAAAAAAAGGAACAGTGAGATTCCCTGTCCAAGGCTTAAAACGCATACCTGACTGTTTCACACTTGAAAACTGAAAATCTCACAGCCGGCAAGCATTTGGTTATTTCTGTGTGCCCTGATGAAACAAACTCTATTAAATTCATCAATCAATTATTCAGAGGTGTACCTTCTCACTGGGAAACTTCCCGCTGCTGGAGATCCCAGTGGGGATCAGACAGGAGAAGCAGCTGCCAGTCCTCACCAGGCCTGCCACACTGAACTGAGGCCCTAATTAGCCCTGCCTCTTCCCTGCCAGGCCTCGAGCAGCCTTCCATCGACTGCAACCTCAGGCAGGTAGGCTGACAATCAGACGCCCATAAATATATATAGATGCACACTGTAGACAATGGAGTAGTTCCATACTCTCGTGTGTGTGTGCAAAGAAGCATATAAGAGAGAATATGTAGTGAAATAAATATCAAAACATAGTAATATGCGTTCATAAGCTCACACACAGCACGAAAGCCTCTGGATGATGCCTGAATTGATCATCTGCTATTAATTGAGCAGTCAGAGAGAAAAAAAAGCGAGGTCTTACAGCGAGGTGACAGCGGCAAGTTGTGCTCCTACCACAAGGCTGACCTTTTACGAGATGTCCTGCAGAGATTGTGTGTGTCTGTGTGTGTGTGTTTTTGTAATCCATTTCTATGAGGACCAATTTTGGGTTTTACAAGAAGAGAGCAATGACTCTTGTAGGCAGTGAAGATGTTTAAAAGTGGCTTTCAACTCTTCAAAAGGCTGTTTTATGGTTAGGACTTGCAGGATTAAAAACAGAATCAAGTTTGTGTTAACTTTGGGGAAAGGACTGAGTATGAAAAAGTACAAAGAAGGGGTGCACATACCCAAGTATATCAAACTGCTCCTCAAATTAAGTTCTCTGTTTCTAAGCACAAACAAAGGGGCAGATCAGGACACTTAAGAAGACTTAGCCAAAATGTCCAGTGGTTGGTGGGCCCCCTCACACACTGCAGAAAGTCACTCCCAGTGAGAAATAGTCCAGTCCAGAAAAAGACTTGCTGGTTGGTGAACTTTTTTACCTTTGGACTAGGCCATGTGAGTTATTTCTCCCTGCTTCCTATAATAGCCTATAATAGCCTATAATAATTAATCTACAGAGAATTATCACCTAAATCTGTGACTCAGCTTTACAGGCCATCATAACACTTTTCAGCTCATTGTTTAGCTGTCTGCCTTGCAACTTTGCAATGTCTGTTTTGAATAGAGCAAACAGATGTTTTCAGCAAAAAAACAAACAACAACAAAAAAACAAAACAGAAAAACAAGTAACTGCACATCTAAATATAATTTTGTATACACAGAATTGCTATCTGCACTAAGGTAAAAGATCTGAATACTTCTTCAACCACTGGACATTAAGGTGAGTCAAAGGTAATAAGGAAATATGAGCATGAGTGTGTATCGTCATTGTACGCACAGGATGTGTTCTGACTTGCGTATTCACTCTGCATGAATCTTCACACCTCAAGCATGCGTCATTCTGTAAATTAGACAGAGCAGCTCATCAACAGCCACGGTGGATATTGACCAGGACACAGCAACACTCAGCTCAGCATCACTCCATTCAAAACCACATTAGCAACCAATACAATATAGTATAACCGAGTGAGTAATGACTTAATGTAATAGCATATGGCACAGAGATCAGACATCATTACATATAATTCCTGTTAATGTCTGTTAATCAGATACAGTAGAGCTCATTAGATGTAATGAGACACTCCCTCCATAACAGCACATTAACCTGGAGGTTATTAAGTCTGACTCGTTTCCTTCTGGTCACTACAGCACTCACAGGATTTTGACCTAAAGCCAGTCATGTTCTTGATGCAGAGTATAAGATGAGCCTCTAAGTGCAGTTAAAGTATTGTTCATGACCAAACTGCTTGAAAGGGCTGATATATCTGAAGTAAGATAGCCAACACACATGCGTTTCAACCCCTTTTTTCCACAACTATTGATTGAAATTCATGGTGTTTCTATTTTTAATCACCTCAATGGATAGGCAAACCAAGAGAAAACAACAACAGACAGGGACCAACAATAGAAGCATATTCATTCTATTTGCTGGGTTTTCACAATCAGCAGTGGGCCAGTCAGTCAGGAAGCTGCTGAATGGAGCAGAACAATAGCAGTGAAGAGGCCACACCTGGCCTGGGCACCTGGTGAGCTGCACAGCAGCAGCACAAACACGCCACCAATGGACATTTGCGTGTGGTTGTCCTCCTCAGCAACAGGCAGAGAAAATAATATGGTCTCTCCCCTTTCAGATGAGTGAGTCATCAGGTTTGAGAAAGCAGCCAAGTAATCATTTATGTAATCGCAGCACCAAGTATTTAGGCTTAGAGTAGCAGTTGGTAAGCTTCTAATGAGTGGCTGACTTTAGTGTTGCCACACAAGATAAAATTGTACAGAAAAGTCTATCACAGCTCCCTGAAGTCCACAAAAGGTGTCTTCAGATGTCTTTTGTTTTGTCCGACCAACAGTTCAAAACCCAAAGATAATCAGTTTATGGTCACATAAAACAGAGAAAAGCAGCAAATCATCTCAATGGAGGAGCTGGAAGCAGAGAGTGTTTTGGTATTTTTGCTTAAAGAAAGACTATAATTGATCATGAAAATGGTTTGCTGATTAATTTCCTGCTGACTGACTAATCGGTTAACCGACCAATCATTGCGGCTCTACATGAGTTTGGTGTATTTACTGGAACTTGTCAGTGTCTGTGAGGATGATGACAACAGCAGATCCTCTCAGCCTTCTGTTGACAGAAAACATTCATCATAAACAGAGAATCTCCTATGTGTTCCTTTAACCCACTCCTCCCCCTCTGCAGTGGTTTTGGTATAGATAGAGCTTGTCATAGCTTGAGTAAAAAACATATTTAATTTTATGCACTTCATTTTATCCAGGGGAATATTGTTCAATCAAGTAGTAAAAAAAACCTACTTGTACACTCAAATAAGAGTGTAAAAACATGTTTTTAAAACTCATCAAACAATATTGTATTGGATTGTATTTAAATGAAGCAATAAATTAATTCAACAAAACGTAACTTGTCACTCAATCAGTTCCCAGTCAGAACTCAGAGTCTCTCTCTCTCTCTCTGCTGTTTCTTCGTGTGTTTCCTAGATTGAGTGCGTGTGTGTGCGTGCGTGTGTGTGCGTGTGTGTGGTGGTTGAATTTCTCATGCACTGCGCTATGTGAGCTGTCCATGGTGCTGAAATACCCTACAGACCCTACTGCACAGAAACAAAAGCAAAACAAGAGAATTTGCTTGTTTCGGGACTTTTTCCTCCTGTGTAATTGTGTACACTTGTGGAAATATGAGAAATTTGGATTCAGGTTGGGGGCCACAAATGGTTTATGAAAAAGACTTGGTCTACATGTTGATTTGCTAAGCTGAACCACAGTTTACCCACCTTTGCAATTTACTCCTGCACTCTGGTGTGAATGTGTTTGTACATTTCACACCTTAGCCCCTTCATTAGCACCATGAAGCAGAAAAGGATATGGCCACTCAGTGATTTTCTTGGCGTACTTCCTGACTATGTTGTCCTCGCCAAAGATGAAGAGGGACCTGTTGACGGTGAAGCAGTTCTCCCGGACCGGGATGGGGTTGTACAAGGCCATAGTGCGGGCACGCTGCGCTTTGGTCTGCTTGAAGGCTGGGGAGATGCCACCTGTGGACACGGCCGCCCCATCGCGGTTTCGGTTGCGCTCGGACCCTCCATCGCCTGAGCTCAACAAGCCCGGGACGTCGTCTCCAAAGCGGGCCATTCTGTCAAAAGCAAAACCACACGGGAAGGAAGACAGTGTGAGACAGGAGACAGAAAAGGAGGTAACAGTCTCCTAGAAAGCAGGGCGCGGTGCTGCGCGCGGTGTGGCAGCAGCGGAGCGGCGAGATCCCGACCGGGTTTAGTCCATCATCAGTCTTATTCACACACACACACACAAAAAAAAAAGACAGCGTCTTCTTCAACTTCAAAACATGTTCAGAACATCTTTTCTCCAATCGGACCACTGAGCTGGGTAGTTAGAGGCGCACCTCGATCCCCCCTTCTTTGAAGTGCGCTCTGCGTAATAGAAAAAAGGGGGGCACAAATCCAGATTGTAATTCAATTCCACGTCAGTTAACAAACCGGCGTCTTAAATGAAGGTGTAAAAACATCATTCTGCAGCGTTTAATCCATCCAAACACTAAGAAAAGCTGCAACAGGTCACGTCTTCAGCCATCCTCAGTCCCCTGAGCGAAAGCAGAAGAGCGGGTTGATCCATGGATTTTTAGATAAACTAGCCCTCTGAGTAATTCAGAGCACATCACTCCTGTCTCCTCTCTCCTCTTCTCTGTTGACCACCTACAACAAGAGCACTACCGGACTGCATGTGTTAGAGTACAACGGAAAAAAAGAAACCCAAAAAAACAAACAAAAAAGAAAACTTTGGTATTTTCCTCTACATTTCCTCCGAAACAACGCGAACAAAAACAAGCTGTCAGCTATACGTGTCACAGGGAGGGAAACGAAATCCTCAGTCCGCCTGGTCTGCAGTGGGATGGTGGAGGAAGCGTCTCCGTTTCCCCCCCGCACTGAGAGAGCAGGAGAGGAGACAACAGTGTCTCCTAATGCGACAGGATCAACACACCTCTCCTAACCTCTCTTTAACCCCACACATGCAGCTAACCAAGCGCAGGTTTAGATGACAAACCGGATGTTAAAGGACGATAAAGACGAGGGGGTGAATCAAGCATCCAATTGATTAAGTCAGAATGTAATTAAGACAAATATTTGATTCTATTTCCACCATCTCAAAGAGTATAAATTATGTAAATTCAATTATCTTGAACATTTGACAGCCTGCAAAAGGCATGAAGACTGACTTGGTGCTTTGGCTGTAAATTCTTGTAGACTCCTAAAGATTTACTGCAGGGTCACTCAAGCTTTTTTATTGTTGTTATGTTTTCCTTTATGTGACTGGTCAACAACCATTTGAAAAAGGCCCATGCTGTGGTATTGGCTTTGACTTGTGTTGCTCACCCTGCCGTGGTCACGCCTCAGGGCGAACACATTGAATGCTGGTCACGCATCAGATCTGGTGGGGAGTAAACACCTGTTGTGAAATACTCAGAGCCAACAAGACACTCTGGAGGACAGCAACAAGCATCTTTGGCTAATTACAGGGTTCAGAACCTACTATTCCCAGGAATGATAGTGAGGGGGAGCCGTACTGTGTGCTGGCTGGAAGCGATCGTGTCTGCTCTCGAGAGGATGTGGGGTTTTCACGATGAAGGAGGAGAGCAGCGGTTGATGCATATTTGGGTTAGAAGTGAGGGGGTGAAATGTTACTTCTGTCATATGTGAAACATGATAACTGGCTATAAGGCAGACATTTGGCCATATTTACTGTACTGTCAACACATTCACTGAAAAGAGCAAAACAAATTCTGATGTATTCTGCTAACGAGGTTTAACTGATTAGTCTTAACAAAGTCTAAACAAAATTAAACAGAGGAAGTGAATGTCATTAGCTTTGCAGGTATTTGGTTTTAAACCAAAGTATTTGACACCAAAAGAAGCTAAAATCATCCTATTGGGTACATGTGTAAAAACCCAGCCGATACAGTTGAGACATTTCACTCAAAACCACAAATGTCAACATCATGGTGGCACTAGAAAAAGTCATGGGGTCAGGAAGGGCTGCCAGCCATGAATTTCTGTTTTTGCCGATCAATATACCACAGTAGAAGTTGAAATATTTCACAGGTTTAAGTGAACACTTTGACCTGCACTGTGAATGTTTGTACAATGTAAATCTAATAGCTATCTGTCCAATAGTTGTTGAGTTATTTCAGTCTCATCAGATATGGTGGACTGACTACCCATATCCTTTAAATGAGACAAGAGAGGCTCTGCTCCACAAATGCCACTGTCTCAAAAGACATAAAGCACGTCATCACCTGCCACCATCATGCATTTTTATTTTAAACTGAGATAGCAAACTGACGGTGATGGAAAAGGAGGGGAAAGTAAAGACGAACGGTGGGAGGGTAGACTGCAAGCCTGACGCTGATGGGGATTTAGTGATGGTGGTGTGACAAAGGCAGTGATCAATGGTGTGTGGCCTCCGACTCATTAGTGCTCCAACACATTACGAGCATTAAAAATAGACCACATAACAGACAGTTTTCTGACGTCTCCTCATTATAAATGGTGAGAAGAGAAATTACAAATTTTCCACCAACAGTCTCTTCCTGTTCTAAGACAAAAAAAAAGAAGCATATTTTACTTGCTTTTTGTTATTTCAGTCTCGGCTGAGTGTGACAGAACTGTCGCTTCTGCCACTTCCTCTGTGCAACATTAAGCGTCTGATACCATTACATTTGTTTTCTGTCAGGATGAGACTGCGTGGCAGCCACAGCTTTCTTGGCTGAGAGGTGAGGGTTGAATTATGGTAATTACGCGTTAGCAACAGGGATGATTAGTGTGTAAGGATGACGGCCCTTTCCTAGTAAAAGGCAGAGAGCGAGCAGTTAGAGCCTCTTTACTGAAGAGGCGACTTTGAGCAATTTATTTTTCTTTGATTAAAAAAAAAAACCAAAACAACAACAACAAAAAACAAACACACGCCTGTAGCTGTGATCAGTGTGATCAAACCTACAAAAACTACTGGGACCACTACTGGGAAAGAGCTTCTAACTAATGGCTGAATCAGTTTTATGTATTTGAGTCAAACCATTTAAAAATCATTTAAAAAATTGTTTAAAAGTCTCTATAATGTATGTAGCTATAAGTGGATAAATGTGTTATGTTTATTTATTTATTTATTTATTTGATACCAACTCATAAGTTGTAAGTGGAGGCTGCTGTACAAACTTGGCTGGTGATGGATGACATCACAGTAAAGCACAGCAGAGAAGTTATGATTGCAAACAAATACAGTGTAAGGGTGGCTACATAAAACGTACCTTAAATCTGGTTATACACCATTCATTACATGTTTATAGACTGCTAATAAATGCTACATAAGGAGGAGACTCAGAGAAAAGACAGATGATTGGTCTTAGATTTCCTATCAATCCAGACTTATCTTTTCGTAAGACTTTTACAGATAGAGATTATTCAAATTAAATTCATTTTTTAAAGAGAACTGTGATAAATAGAAAAAGAGCATCTTTGCCACAGAGATAACACAAAGTCGTGTGGGTTCTGTCTTGTCTCTTACGGGACTTATGAATATTTAGTAGAACCCTAAAACATCCTACTGCAAATGAAAATCTGCAATCAGCTGAAAAATATAACTTTTTCACTGTTGCAAGTTGACTGCATTAAAACAGCTAAGCACTCAATGAAGAGAACAACACACTTAACACTGATAACATAAAGTTAGAGAAGGTAAATAGTGGTGGAAAAGTGGTATTTAATTTGATACTGTAGACCTGTTGTCAGCGTTGGAAAATCTTCTCCGAGCTGTAAGCGATGCCTAACTCGCATAAATCTAGCCGAGGTTGCCTGCCTTCATGACAGCAGGTTGACAGGCCTTGCTGTGGTAATGGGCGTTAGTGCCGCAGGACTCAGGTGTGAACAAAGATTTCATTTCAAAAATAGAACGTGTGAAAGGAGGTATCTGGCAGGCTTGTATGGGAAACCTGGTCATTATTGCGCTCTTCGCTTTTAACTAAATTAGCTACTTACCCAGAGGGAAAATAGTCATGTGAAAGCCCACATGTGAACATATGTTTACTTGTTCGGTCGTCATATGCCACCGTTTGAATTGTTTCCATCTTCGCCTGCCAGCATCTTTCCATCAATACTTTGAATTCAATGCTTTTCAAGAGGCAAATGCCATTTTTTTCCCTGTGAGAACTGAACTATCATGCAACACTGCAGAGTTTACCTCATTTCTGTCCACACAAACACATAAATAGATTACACACACGATGGACACAATCATAGCCAATTCATTATTTGTGGATGCTACCTTAACAATTCAACAATTAGTTCTGAGTTTTGGAAACCAGTTCGACATGGATCTGAAGCGGAGAAGTACAAGGATGAGTCATTTAAAAGGCACTGTGCAGCTCAACATATGGTCCACTAAACGTGTCAGACTAGAATAAAGGAACACCTGCTCTTACAAAAATATCAACACAACATTCATAAATAATATCCTAGGCTGAAACAATGAAGTGTGTATAGACTGATCTTATCTGTTCGGTGTAAATGATAACCATGCACACGTCACGCACATTTGGCTTTTTCTAGTTTTTGTTCCTTTGTGGAGAACTTTTGTTTGAAACCGCAGGTAGGCTTCACAGCATTTGGGACAGAAAAAGCAAAGATTAACCTTGGACTAAATAACGAGTGACATCACTGGAGGAGTGTAAGTGCTGGCAGCCAGTGCAGAGAGTAACACATACAACAGAAGACACATTACTGACACTCTGCTGTGAGACAGACTGAGAGAGATGTCAGATAAGGAATCTGTGTGTCTGTCTAAGATGTGTCAACACATTTTCATCAGTGTGCAGAATGCACTTGTTGACAGTCATGGGAGGGGCTTTAAATGTGCCTGTATAAAGGAGCAGAACACACATGCAGGCAGTACGACCATAATGTCAGCTTCCAAACTCCAACTATTCCACTACTCCTCTGTGATAACTAAATCTAACTTTATTAAATTCACAATATAGCCGACATTTCATTTTGTTAAGAGATCTGTACATTGCACATGTCAAATAAGAATCCTTGCACCAAACGATGCTGCGTAGAGTGTGTACTGTATGTTTCTCAATCCAGAAGCATGAAGACTTCGATTGAGCACAAAAGATCTTATTAAGGTAAAAGTAAGCTGAAAGGTTTTTTTGTTTGTTTGTATTATTTTTTAACTCTTGCCGGGCTATTCCAAGATGAAACTGCTTCATGCATGTTATTATCAGTCTAAACTCAAAAGGAACAATACATCCACGAGGGGATGAGCGCCAACGTACTGTCTGGAATATGAGCAATACTGTGATCTTACTGAGTGCTACTGCAACCACTCTGTCTAAAATGGCTGGAAATTGACCAAA
The DNA here is from genome assembly GCF_020382885.2 of Scatophagus argus. Lineage (NCBI taxonomy): Eukaryota > Metazoa > Chordata > Actinopteri > Scatophagidae > Scatophagus > Scatophagus argus. The sequence goes on along the minus strand of NC_058498.1, from coordinate 13,531,137 downwards.
AAAATAAAATAAAATAAAATAAAAACCTCAAACCAAAACAAAACAAAACTGTCACATTCTTTCCACCACTGCTGCACACTACCACAAGGTGTTGGATGTACTTCACTGAACCAAAGACATTTGTTAGAGAAAAGTGCCCATCATTCAGGAAACATTTGGATTTATCCAACCTTCCACAGTAATTTTGTAACAGGACACACGTGGAGGGTGTCCTGTTTCAGCCAGTGTGCAAGCTCAGTTTGACTATTGTCTAAGGTACCAGCTGCAATCAGTCATGTACTTCCCTCTCCTTTATGTGTCATGCTTTTAAGGGAGATGGTGCAAGTGAGTGGACAGGATGGCTGTGTGTTCTTCAGGATTTATTACCTTCACTTCAAATGTTTGTGGGGGACATTCACGAGGAAGGCTGTGGTGGAGGAAAAAAAAAAACGTATCATCAATTTCACAAAAACAATTACCAGCAAAAGAACCTGGTTGTTATTGAAGTCAGATTTCAAGCTGACATTCAGTAGATTTAGAGCTTTTGTAAATATACCCGTCCTAAGAGTGCATTCACAGAGCACAGAGAGGCAGCAGCTCAATGAAAATCAAATTCAACCTCAAGTTTAGGAGAAATGACCACAGAGCCAACAATTCCCTCTTTGTCTGGCATTCTTACACTCAGACACTGTGTTCATTTATTATGAGCTGTTGATCTCTCTCTCACTGTAGGTCTCTGAGGAATACCGGCTGATTAAATTCTTTTCTTCCCACCACAAGCTTCCTTCATACTTGCGTGAATCTGCACCTGTTCTTTAGCGGCTCAGCGTTTTAGACCAGATGCCACCATACTTGGACTGAAATCAAGCCTGACTTTGCATGTCAATTCATAAATATGGCTAAAAACACGAGAATAACAGACTGGGTGATGAGGTTGAACTGCATCAGCACAAAACCAATCTGCTCATGCAGTCTGTACACACAGCTGATGTATGCTGACAAGCTCATTAACATGAGTGAAAGCATTGTGGAAAATGTAACGAGAGCGTTTTGAAATCCAGGGACTATTTTCCATTGCTCCCTATAGAAATGAGCTGGGAGCACAGTTAGAGATTTGCTAAAACAACTGTATGGAGTTGATTACATCAAATTCTAAGTGATGAAGTTTTTCTTTTCAATACCAAAAAGGTATTATTTATAGATATTATTCACCTGCAACATCCACTCAGCATAGTGTAAAGAAGTGTCATGGCCTCATTAATCAGCTTACGATGCTCAAATATCGAAAAAAAAACCAAAAACAAAAAACACATACTAAACCTATTAAGTTCCCCAAAAATATCTGTTGCGCTGGGTCAGTGTGCCATCGGCCCGACCCCAGAATGCAGCGTGACACAGAAAAGCTCAAGGCAAACACAGAAGAAGGACAGACAGATGACAAAGCCAGACCTATTGATGTGGCGAGATGAAGGGGCCGGGGGGGATTGGACTATATTTAGCTTCATTGAGATGGTAATGGTTGGAACATGAGAGGACTTTTGTGTTTGTGTGCGTGAGTGTGTGCGGTTTTGCATGTGTCTGGGTGCGTGTATTAATGATGAGCTGCACAAGAACCACCATTTGAATATCTGGGAGGGTGTTTTTGATCACAGAAGCAGGAATAATTACAAGTGCGTTTGGCAGAATCAATAGTCATCACTCTGTAATAACACATCACGAAAATAGCAGCACTGTTGCCTTCTTTCCTGGCCTTGATCAGCGCCCGAAGGAAACATGATGAAACACATTTACCCTGCGGCACGATTTCTCTGCCTGTCTTTCTCGCCGTCTTACGCTCTCTCACCCTCCTATATTTCTCCAGCTGTCTTACCCTCACTCCCTCTCTCCACCCAACCCAGATTTCTGCCTTCCACTGTTGTCTTCCTCCTACTTGTTTCCTAGCAACTGAAACGACATGCCCCCTATTCTCAGCCCCATGAATCTGTCGCCATAACCCCAGATTTTTAGATGGAATAACCTATATAAATCATGGTTCCCAACGGGGACCTGAGTTACGGTGGTTTTCTACAGACAAACGACTCTGTCCACAAACATGTTGCTAATTGGTTTTCTGACATATTGTAAGTTTAGAGTGGTCAAAGCAACAGTTGGGCAGTGAATAGTGTGGTGAAATAATCAACCGGAAACAAACATGAACGCTGACATTTATGCAGATGCCGGAGAGGCTCCATTAAGTTAAGTGGTTTAATTTAGGAATGAAGAGCAGTGTTTCAAGGTTTTGTGACATTAGTTGTAGTTGTCAGCTGTGCCTTTTTCCTCTTCATGTGTTAAATCTGCTGTGGTGAACTTACTGACATGGAAGAGGATTAGCCTTACACAGACCAAATGATTTTGAGGAATTCATTCACACAGGATTTATACAGATTTTGAGGCTTGAGGAAGTTGAACAGCAGATAAAAACACTGCAATGCAGTCCTTGGCAGCATGCTGTCCGTGTTAAGATGAGCAACATCTACAGTTCATAAAAGGTCAATCTATATTTCTGATATAATTATATAAATATCATAAATATATGTAAAAATTTAACTGCCGGCTCTGACTTTGAAATGAAAATGGAAAGATCTTGAGTGTAATTGTTGGCTAATGTCCTTCTAGTAAAAAAAAGAAAGAAAAATGTAATTTGGGAAAGATAATTAGGGCAACACTTGTTTCCATTTGGATCAGAGATGATATCTTTTGTTACCTGTTTCGTGAGGCAAAGTGATACATCATACTAAAGAAATGGAAAACTCTGGTAAACATTGAGTCTTTCACTGAATTATAAATTTATGAGACATAATTAAACAGTTAATGAAACATTTTGAGCAAAGAAAATTGGATGTCAGGTTTACCAGCCTGTTTAAAGGAAGCTGTCAACAAAGAGCCTTTTTATACTGCAGGTGGATGACAGTTCCAGATGATATTCAATATTTAATATGTGTCTAAATTAATGTGTCTAAAATTAATTTTATATGTGACTATACTGACATTGCAGTCACACATCCTAAAATCTGTCCAATGCTGCACAAGCCTTTTCTTGAATAAAGTCATTAGGAAATACGACCTCTGAGCAATTAGCTCCATCTAGTGACGGATGAAGGTACAACATCATTTAATGTGTCAGAAACTCGATTTCAGTGTTCCTTTCAGATTATTTCAGTAAAGAATTATTTGATTTGCACAAATAGACTTAAACAGTAAAAACACACATTTTTTTTTCTGTGTACTGACGCTATAAATCAGTACTTAACAAGATTAAATAACAAAACGAGAATAAATAAATATTTGATTCTTCACTATCATCGAAGATAAATGAAAACCCTTTGAAAAACCTACATACATTATTAACATTAAACAAGCATTTATTTTTTTTTATGGTTGTGACCCATGTGAAAGCAATTTTCATCCACCATAGGCAAAGCATTTTTCTCTGAAGGCACAACTGTCATATAGAGGAGGTAAAAGTAGCTTGTAAAATGTAATTTTCTTGCTCAATGAAAATAAAACATTTAGGTGGTTTGGGGAATGTTTCTACCACACAGTATTAATGGGCAGAGGTTTAGCAACTTTCTTGATCCCAACATTCCTAACACATGGTGCAAAACCAAAAGCAAAATCCAAACATTAAATCCTGATGATGGAAATCCATTATAACATGCAGTGGAAGGGAGGCAGGAAGGCTAATCAAAAAAGCCATGAATAAGGTTTTCTCCAGGACTGTGTGCTGGAGCCATTTGCTTTATAAATTAAACCATCCATTACTCCATATATCTATCTGGCTCAAAATGAGTGAATGAAAAGAGTGTTAATAATCATACTGGCAGCTCAAGAGATCAATATTGTCAACAGGCTGTTGTAAATTTACCACAGAGGTGTGCAAGGCCCTGCAGAAGGCTGGTACGCTGGAGGATGCTGGATAACCAGGAAAAACAAAAGTGTGCATGGTGATGCAGGCAAAGGCGAGGAGAAGGTAAAAAACCCCATCCTGACTTCACACATCTGATCCAACCAAAGACCCAAATTAATATCAGGTAACTCAGTGAATACAGTTTCCTCAGACTTTAAATCAAGTCATTGGAAAAACGCTCCAAAACTCAGAGATAAAAAAGCAACAATAAGATAAAACCTCAAAGACCCAGTTAGGCTATTACTGAGACTGTCCCAGCAGCTGCAGATGGGGTATGTTTGATTTTTCTCTCCACATGACTGCATTCCTCACATCGCTACCTAATGGCTTCTTAAGTGGCAGCTGCTCTGATGTACAGACAAACTCGACTGAAGCTGCAGTGAGTCACGAACACAGTGGATTAGGAATGTCATCTGATGCGCTAAACGCTATTAAATTAACACACACAGGATTAATTCAAAGTTTGGTTTGAGATTAATAAAAATGGAAGAAGAATTGGTCAGTTCTCTGTGTGTGTTTGCCGCTGCTTCTCTTTTTTAATGTTTCAGCACACAGAGGGGATCCAGTGAGCTAAATTAAACCTTAAAGAGATTTTTAAAACTTTAAATGTGTGAGATATCACTGTCTTATTCTCATTGTACCTCTGTATGAATAATTCTCAAGAATATCTGTTTTTCATTTTCTTCTCCTGTCAATCCCTACACCTTGCTTTTTTATACATCTTTCAACATATTAAGCCATCATATGAATAAATGATTCTCAGTTCTCAGTAGCTCCACTAGGGGTCACAAACAGGCAGCTGAAGTTGCAGTTTGCTGCTATACAGGATATTGATGATGGCTCAGTTTGCTTACCCAGCATCCTTGTCCCCATTTGTCAGACCTACTCCCTCCTCGAGCAAAATATGTCACACAGCTGCAACATTTAGGCTCCCTCTGGTTTGCAGGGGGTGGGGGAGTGGATGTGATGAATACCTCACACTCACACACACACACACACACACACACACACACACACACATTTCAGATGCGTTTCTGGCTTGTTTCCCTGCATGATGCTTTCAAACAACAGCTAATGTGTGGATCTTGATGCTGACCACATACTATACAACCCTGAATTATAATCCTAAAACGAGCCAAGAAAGGCAATTTAGATATAACTAAGTCTCCCTGCTATAAGCCCATTTGGCTTGAAAGCATCAGTGGCTGAAAGAAATCCTCTTGCACTACAAAGGTATTATTTGCTCCAATAAGCTAACGGCATTGAACTCTCAGAGCGCAGCACAATCATCTTTGATATTTAAATCTGAAGCTTTGAATAAATGGATGGGAGTGAATTCAAGGTCTATGACAGGACACACATTCATCCTACTCAGGGTGTCAGGACTTTTATGTCCAAAGGAGCATGTGGCAGCTTGGCTAGTTTCAGCATGTATGCACAAAACACATGGACATACTGACTTCCTATACATACACACAACTATTAAAGTACAGTGAGAACTGAAATGGAGAACTCAGTCGTAATGCAGCTCACAGGCCAACAGAAAGAAGCATGGAGGACTGTTATTCTCATTTCACAGGATATATGCAAAGTAAATCCAGCCAAAAATGTTAATTAACCACTAAAGAAGCAGGTGCATTTTAAGAAATTGTTTAAATAAAAATGAATGTTTCTGGATAAAATGATTTCACTGGATATCTTATTTACAACCTGACATTTTGCCACATGGAACATTCAAGACCTAAATCACTTCCTTCCTTATGTTAGCTAATAGCTTGTTTCTATTTTTAAAAAGGGGGTGGAGGGGTCAGTGCTCTAGCCAAACATCATTACATGAGAGCCTTTTATTTGCCTGTGTACATGCATACACACTGGTGGAACAGGTTGCAGGTCACATTGCTTCCTGTGCTAAATGGTTTCATATCACAGGGCAGAGAAAGTGAAGGGCAGTGTGGTTCAAGCTGATCCTGAATGGCAGCTAAACCAGCTGCTCAGAAAACGGTTTCTCTCCACCATTTAAGTGAGACAGAGAGCAAGTAAATCAAGTTAAAAAGATTATCTACCATTAATTCATTTTTATTTTGACAAAGGCTGGACGGAGATACTTCAATACTGAATGATAAATTTCTTAATAAAGTGTTTAGATAATTCTGAGAAACGTGTATCTGGCTCTCCTCAGGCTATTTCTTGTTCTAGTTTCCAGAATTATAGTTAAGACAGCTACACTTCTTGGAGCACATTGACTTGGTTAAAAAATAGATGTAAAGTGACATAGAAAATTCCATTCCACACAGAGAGCCAGAAACATTATTCTAAGATATTGCTTGCAGAAAGTGAGTTATCAGAGTTTTATTTAAATTATTAAACAGATAATAAATGTTGATCTATGCAAATGTCTGAAAACCACATGCGCTTAGACTCACAGCTGCAGCATGTGTCCGTGTGCGTTTCTGACTATGGCTGGGGACACACTGCATTTCAAAATTTCCAAGACCATTTCAAAGACCAATCAACTAGGGAAGGTTTGTCCAACTGTGGACAAAAGCTGGTTTTTGGGTCAGGTTAAGCTAAGGGTTAGCCAGCTGGTGAGAGCAAAGCAGGGCATGAGCCCTGAGATGCATGGCAGTAACATTTATGCCTGTAATAATGAAAGAATGGGGTGCAGGAAATGGGGGCACATGGATGATCAGTGAGTCAAAAAATAGGCCATGTGGGAGTGTGCAGCTTTGTAACACAAAAAGGAAGCATTTTACCACCACAGTCCAACAACTACTGGAGAACTGTCATGACATTTTTGCATTCATGATTCCCAGAGGATGAACCCTAATGTCTTTGACAATCCCCCAATTCTAGCCCTACCATGTTTGTGGTTTTAAGTGAAATGCTAAGACAACTATTGAACGTTTGACCATGAATTTCAGCAGTCATGTCCTCCTGTGGATGAAATGTAACCACTTTGGCAAACCTCTGACTTTTCCTCTAGCTTCATCTTCAGGTCAAACTTGTCCAATGACATGTTCCCATCACCTTCAGCTGTACTTTGTGTCCAGTGATAATTAGCAATATTTGCATACTTAGATGCTAAACTAAGAGGATGAACATGGTGAACATTATACACTATGTAGACAAAAGTATTGGGACACCTGACCGTTACACCAACAAGATTTTGAAGTGAATTTTTGCCCTTTCATGCCGTAGAGCATTTGTGAGGTCAGACACTGATGTTGGACCAAATGGTCTGGCTCACAACCTCTGTTCCAGCTCATCCCAAAGGTGTTGGATGGGGTTGGGGTCAGGGTTATGTGTGGGCCAGTCAAGTTCTTCCACACCAAACCCACCCATCCTATGCCTTTATGGGGCACAGTCACGTTGGAATAGAAAAGGGTCTTCCCCAAACTGTTGCCACAAAGTTGGAAGCATAGCATTGTCCAAAATGTCTTGGTATGCTGAAGCATCACGATTTCCCTTCACTGGAAGTAAGGGGCCGAACCCAACACCTGAAAAACAGTCCCATAAAGAGGGGTGTCTGGATACTTCTGTATATATAGTGTACCTGCCTGACGTTAAGTTCAAAGCACTGTTGAGTGTAGTTAAGTGAGTTAAGTATAGCCTCAGAGAGCCAATAGTGTGGCTGCAGACTCTTAGTCTTGTCTTCGAGATTATTATTTGGCTTTTTGGGGCAGCAGTCAGAATCAAGTCATCATTTGCCTTAACATCATATACAAAACAAAAGCAAACTTTAAAAACCAACTATTTTCATCAGTTTTTGCAGACAGAATAATGGATATGCATCAATAATAGCAATAAAAAATAATTTTATTAATGAGGGGCCTTCTATGGCCCATCATGCAAACCACAAATTACAAACACTAATTCAGTCCAAAAAGTTTTTTCCACTTCTCTCTGTGTCTGTCTCTCTCCTCTTTGCTGCAGCCCTAAAACTCTTTGCCATCGCTTCACTGTCTTCGTTTTACATCCCAGAGCAACATTTAGTCAAACTCGGACAGCATCATCTGCTGACAGGTCTCACATCTTGGTAACTCACGATCTCTCTCCATCTCTGTGATGGTCATCAGCAGTGTCAGCTTGCAACATTTTGCCAACCAAACACAGGAAGAGAGACAGACAGAGAGAGAGAGTGAAAGAAAGAAAGAGCTCTCTGCACTAAACACAGCACAAACAAACACAACCTTGTCATAAAACCAATATGCCAGCGTGAATTAAACGAGAATATTCTTATTGAATTTGCAAGTGAACAAACATTTCCACACTTTTCCCTCGACACACATTCTGTCTCAATAACACTGCCTTCCCCATTCTGCATATTGTTTGACAGACACATGGTTTTGTGGTGCGGAAAATGGCTTTTCAGCGTGTCATCATTAATAATTCACTTATGACAAACAGCTCTGACATTTACACTGCGCTGGGTGTCTGTCTGACACTGACAGGGAGACAATAATGAAGGAGAAGGAGACCCATACTGGGAGAGACAGATTCTCTCTCAGTTGTGTACTGATGAAATTAGAAAGGGTCAAGCCTAATAAAGTGTCAGACTTTCAGTAGTAAAACATTGATGGAAGAAGCAAAACTGCCGGCAATGACCTTTTCAGAAATCATGCACTGACCTCAAATTAGGTTTAAGTGAGTAACTGTAGCTCCAAGGAAAGGAAGAATTATGAAAGACTGCATTTGAGCCCTTTAAGGATGAGTATGAATGAACAAACAGGTCTGCACGACATTCAGATGCATACGTTGCTGTCCAATTATGCCTCTGTCTGAAACATCGCACACTCCAGAGACAAACGCGAATAAAAAGATGTGTGAATGAGCTGCTGGCAGACTTGTCGACTGACTAAGTGATGGACTTTGTAAATCCCAGTCTTCCCTCCTGAATATCTGTCTGACTCACAGCTCAACAGGTTGAGAATAAACTCGATGTGTGAGGCCTCCGAGGGCAGCAGAGTGCAGACGTTCTTTCAGAGCTAATGCTTTGTGGGCTGACAAACACTGAGAGAAGCAGACAGATGGAAACCAGAGGTGGTGCCACTGTTTCCTTTACCAGATTATTGCTTCTCCACTCTGTAAAGCAAACAGTTGAGTTTTTTAAAGACAGAAAACCATGAAAACAACAAAACTGTGATCGAACTGTGCAGACATATTTACTTTGAATGTTATTATGAAAATAATAACAAATGTGCCAGAGGCAGAGAATATAAAGTGACAGCTTTTCTATAACAGTTAAGCCTGTGCTGGTTAAAAAGCTTTCTTCAAATAAAGGAAAACAAATAAAAAAACAAGGAAAAGTTTTAAACTGTAAACGTGTATTCTGAGGATCATCAGCATGGTTTGAATGCACCTTTGAAATGTATAACATATATTAATTCATATTCACTGCAGTACATATTTAAATAGTAAATGGACTGTAATAACTGTAATATATAAACACACTGATGGAAGGTGTGCGTGTGAGAGCCATCAGCAACAATTTGGAGTTCAGCATCTTGCCCAAGGACATTTTGACATCAACACTGGACCACAGCTGTTCCAAATCAAACAGCATTTAGCTAAATCAATGTTCATGCTAAAAATCTCAAATACCAGGTGTGTGTCAGAATTACCTTTACTCAAACGTTTTCTTAAAATTATTAACTTTCTAACAAAAGACTGCAGCTAGCAGCTCTTTGAATTTGAACTTACACAGTGGGGCCGTTGGCTAAATGCTAGCAAACCTTAGTTTAGCATGTTAACAAGCTAACTTTTGCCAATTTATCTAAAAATGCGATGTATATGTGAGTCTGATGAAAATACTGGTTTTGCAAGTACTGGACAATTTAAAACAGCTGATCTGATGATGGGCAAAAAAATAATGAGATCGCCAAAGTGATTGCAATTCTTCCTCGTGAAAATATGCACTATGTTGCCCGCAGGCTAAAAGCAAGGGCGCTTGGTTATGGGCTTCCTCCACGCTCTGCTTCACAAAGACTTCAACAAATACATGAACCCTGGACCAAAAACTAGCAAATCTCCTTATTCTTTGAACCGGTGGATAAATAATGAGGCTTGTGCTTGGTGTGTGAGGAACAAAAACACAGACCCCACTGTAAACAAGGAATTTTCCAACTGCAGCTGTGAGCAGTGAAGCTGCGTGGACACTTTGTGGATGGTCAGCAGCACAGCCAGTGTGCGCCAATCAGGAGGTGATCAGAAGAAATGAAGATCACACACGGCATGTCTATGTCTCTAAACACCCCTGCAGAGAACAGCCCAGATAACCCTGACCACACAAAGACATACACCCACACACACACACACACACACAGTGTAGGCTATGAGGGTGCGCTGGTGTCTTCATTTTTCATCTGTAATCACTGATGCCTACAGTATTCACATAATATGTCACCTGTGAAGTATTACATGAATTGTTAATTTGACATCCTTCAATACATCTTCAATGTGGAGACTTTTATGTATGTGTCTGTGTGTGTGAGTCTTGCTTGTCAGCACTGTGGCCAATGAACTACAACGGCAAACAGCTGGTAGTTGCCCTTGGACTTTCCCTTCTTTCTTCATCAACATATCTGTTCTCTCTTCTCATCAGTCCTGCAGTTGTTCAGCCTCGTCATTATGTTATGTTGCTGTATGCAATTAAAAAAGTTGTGTCATATATTCTCTAAAAATCAAAACACAGGTCTGATGTGAAGCAGACAAATCTCAGCAGAGATATGGCAGACTAGTTCCTGATTTAACTAGTAGGACTTAGATGTTTTTGCCCTGCAATGATAATGATTTGTTTGGATCACCATCACTGAAAATGTCTCCATATACCAAGTCAGCAAAGTTAAACAAACAATCAAATCCATTTTTACACATGTAAACACATGTTAAGTACATCTCTGCCTTTGTGTTTGTGAAAGGGAGAAAACCAAAGTGCCATTTACTCTTTGAAATCTTTTAACAACACCATGAAGATGCTTTTGTAATTACAGTCCAACTGAATCATCTACAGACTGTGGAGTGCTGCTATTGTGTCACCACAGCACCACTCCACTCTCCCTTTACTGTAAATGTGTGCAGCCAGGCAGAGCTGAGCAGTATATAAGAGCCCTCAGACACTCAGACAGAGGAGGTAAAGAGCAAAAGATGACGAACAGGAGTAATATTTAAAATTGAAGACTGGAAATCAAAGCAAATCAAGGGACTAATTCAAGACTCACATGAGACCTACCCCCAGTGCACACGCGCATGGACACTCATGCATGTGCGCATACATGAAATCTATGTGTCACAAAAGACTGCTTTTTGTTCCCATCACACATTAGAAATCATCTTGGGGTAGAGCTTCATTTACAGCGCTCTCACTTGGAAACTGGCCTTGTAGTTATGCCACACAGTCTTTTCACACAGCCATTCTTTCAGAAATCGGCTGTGGCTCAATTTCCAAGTTCAGCTTAATGACTCATGGATTTAGCATATGCTCCCATTAGTTTAACAACCACTCTGACTGCCTTGAATCTCTGGCTTGCAACATTTAAATGTGCCACTACTCCCACACTTCCAGTAGTTCTTCTTTTACTGTTTCTCTCCTTACTTCAGGGAAACCATTCTGGAAATCCGATGCTGAGGGTCTGTCTTGGGGTCTGAATAATGAAATCACAACACTAGGAATTATAACCAGGTTGGCCAGTTTTGTGTTGTACAGAAAAATACTTTTAAAAATTAATCTGCAGGAGTTTACTTTGAATTTTAGTGAAATGTGTATACAATTTTGTACAAAACATAAAGAACCTTTTGAGGGGATCCACTGGTGCATTTCTAAAGCTCATGGCATTTTGGCATGGCACTCACTGCCTGAGCTACCCTTCCCCTTAGAAATGGAAACACACACACACACTAAACATAAAACACACAGAGCACCGAATAGAAACCAAAACATGTTTAGAGCTCTCCTCTATTTTTGACCCAAATGGGCTCCCGATGCTGTTGAAATGCCTGATTAATTCAGCCTGATTACTGTCATTAAGGCCACATTAAGGTCAACTCTAAGTACCGTTATTTCATCAAGCACTTCCGAAAGGACGTCTTTATCCAGATCGCCATGTGTCAAATGCTACAAACAAACACACATATTTGCATCTGCAAGTACCAACGCAAACTGCTACGAACAGAATGAGATACCAGAATTGGAGGCTTTAATTGTTTCATTTACAAAGCAGCGTTTTCTGTTTCAACATGTCTTTCAAGCGGGGCTCTGTGTGTGAGACGTCTGAGTCTTTCACAAGATCCCTGCTGGAAATGAATGAAAGTATGGATACAGAGCAAATTTTGACGTGACAGGTCAAAGTGCTACAATTTCTGAAATAGCTCACTGGAGACTAAAAATATCCATTCAACTAGACATGACAGTTTGGTAAGTTGTTGGTGAAATATCTTGCTGACTAAACTGAATCAAAGGAACAAACTGAGTAATAAACTGAATGATGTAACCAGGTTTGATCCCTGCTGATATCTAGGCAAAAACTTTAGTTTTCTTTTCCATAACACATTCAGAATTCAGACCAATTTGCTTTGAAAAACAAAAGCAGGTGCACACTTTGGCTCAGGTGCAACATCTCATTTTCCACCCTCCTGTCAGGTGGTTGTGGGTTTGCCACTAAGTGGCCCTGAGAGGTGGATGTTCATGGTTATAACACACCCTGACTCACTCGGGTTATTGTCCTCCCAGCAACAGAAGTGGAGATTTATCATTCTGTATTGTGATAATGATACTAGGCAGGGCAGAGAGTGGTTATCTGGTCCATGACCAAGCATCTCTACAGGTCTGGTGATCCAGTATTTAATCACATCAAACCTACTGTGACATGGATGTCAATATCAAATGTACATTAAAGTGGGAATAGTTCTCATACCTCAAATTACTCCTCTTATATCATTTTGTGTCTTCCCTATTCATCTCTTCCATTGCATTCATTGAACATCATCCGTTACCTCTCCACCACTCATCTGCCCTCCCACTTTGTCTCTGCCATCATGCACCCCTCCGTCTCTTAGCTATAGACATAGCTAAGCATGGAATGTGGTATCCTGTACCTGTGGTGAGGAGGGGGGGGCGGCACAGAGGGTGCCAACACCACTAGACGTGAAGCCCCAGCTTCAGCAGGGAAACAGAGGGGGTCGTCACCTCTATAATCAGCTAGAAATTCCACAGCGCAGCAGGGCAGGAAACCAGTATACACACATATACATGCACACACGGGCACATTCACATGGTCTGAACATGTGAATGAGTATACAGTGAACACACACACACACACACACAGACACCGTATCTTAATAAGTGAATGAACATTAGACTAACAATAAAACAAGAGTTTTACAGCAATCACTTTTGGGTGAGATACATTTTTCTCAATTCCACTGCAGGATACACAGCAGAAACAAAAACTAGCACAAAGAAAAAAAAAAGTTGGAGAAACATCTTGCAAAATCCATCTACCGACACATGTCAAACCTAGCTTAGTAACACCTTATATCTTGCTTGCTTGGTTGCACAAAACATAAGTGTGAAAATTAGATTTTGTGGTTTCATGTTGTTTTATATTGCATGAATATTTCTTGGCTGTGAGGATTAGTTTCCTGGAATTTCCACTGGTTGACTCTTAACAGCTTGCAGCCAAGAAATAGTCTGGGATCTCATAAAATTGTAAATTAAATTTTTAAGCTTTTGCACAGATTTAATAAATAAATAAATAAATATGTGAGTGATGCTGGTAGCAGGATTTTGTTTTGTTTGACTGAGCCAGACAAGCTGTTCCCCCTTGTTTCTGGTCTTTATGCTAAGTTAAGCTAACTGGCTGCTGGCTGTATACATGCATGAGAATGGTCTTGCTCATCTACCTCTCAAAATGAGCATTTAAGCCAAATTTAAGCCTATTTCCAAAAATGTGAAACTATTCCTTTAAACAAGCAATCATTCCAGTACTGAACACTGCTATGGAACCACACAAAGTCATTCACTGAACGTTTTTCACCATCTCCATGCGTGTAATTCATGTTAATACATTCTTTGCAGGTGTGACATTGCTGATGAGAAAACCTGTTAAATTGTTTTTGTATTTCTTGCATCTTCTTTTCTAATTGCGGCCACTAGTGAACTGGTGAACAATAGTTTTCTCCTATTCATCTGTTTCGTCTGAACTGACTGTCTAGAAAATCAACTGTATTACTGTGATACAGGATTTTGTACAAAAAAACCCACCTTACCTGACCCCAAGCTGAAAACTGGAATAGAAAAATGAAAGTTTTACCCAAACTGTGGCTGAAGCAACCCCGAACACTGTATTCTTTTAAATTACATCTCTACAGATTTCCCCAGTTTGTCAAAATAAAATCTGGTCCCAGGCTCACGTACATCTCTGCTTACAGGGAGTGGTGAATTGAAAAGAACAAAAAAATTCTAGCCACCAGCATGCTGGGTATTGCATTTTGTCTTAATAAAATTAAATAAAACAGCTGGAACAGTGAGACAAAAAATTAATTGCAAAGTCTGCAAAACATTTCTTCAAATGTACAACATAGTGACAGTTGTTTAGCACCACGTTGATAAAAAAAACGGATTTTGCGATCATATACATAAATGGTCAAGACTGTGGTCTGTTTCTAAATTCTATGCTTTCAGAGCACCTGATTTCAGAAGCACAGCCCTGAACAAACCTTTGGTAATACACACTACATTTAGGATAAAGTTCAGAGGAAATTCAGCAGGGAGGAGAAAGAGAGAGACAGGGTTCTGTATTTATATCTGCATCATACTCACTCCCACTCTTTGCGTCGTGCCTGTGGTGTGCTGTGAATCTTATGAGCCTGATGGGCTTTGACGATGTCCCTCTGCTCGATCAGGCCGCCACGACGTCTCTTGATCACATTGGGACTGACCACCAAATCTCCATCCACCCCCAGCATGGCCCCCCCAACATCAAAAGTCGAGGCCACATCAAGAGAGAGGCCGAGACGGTTTGGATGTAGAGGGGGAGCATGGCCAGACACTTGTGGGAGGTAGAGGGTGTCATAGCTGGTTGAGAGACTTTGAGGATCCACAAGGGAGTGGGACTCAGAAAACAGGTTCGACCCTCTGACCAGTCCGGTGCGATGCTTCTGCCAGCTCTCACAGTCCGCTGGGGACGAGGGAAGGATGTGACGCTTGGGTGTGCTGCTACCACACATCTTCCCCATGCCCAGACCAACCATTGGACACTCTGGCCCCACTGGAGCTCTAGGTAGCCCCACGGCATTGTGGTCCCCTGTCAGAGACTGAGAGCTGACCGAATAGGAGCCCAGTTCCAACATGGTGGGAAGGCTACCCAGGATCTCAGCATAGTGCTAGAAAGGAAATGGAAAGAAAAAGTGAGAGACACATAAAATTAACGTTTAGATTTGACTTTGACATCAAAGACTCACAAAACAGATCAATGTCTGGATTGTTCTGAATTTAAAAGAGGCTGGGATGTAAACAAATATCATTGCATTATTTGTCTAGGAACAGAAAATGAGCTCTGACACAAACAGCCTCTGAACTTGTGACTTGGCAGTCGAGACAAAAACTGCATCTCAAGAGTGAATGCAAATTTCCCCATATGAGTTTTTCAGATTTTCTTTTTTTTGAAATCATAGACACCTCAGAACAACTTAACATTCACATGGGACCTCCTCCCACAACCTCTAATTTAAAGAGGAATAATGAAAAATGACCCATTATAATTCTGATCTGTATTTTCACTGTTAAAACCTCTTGTATCCCTATTCACTCCAGCTGCACAGCTTTTATTTCCACTCGGCTTAGTGAAGTATAATCTCCACAGACGACTGATTAAATCACACAAAATCCCTGCTGTTTATATGAGGCGAACCTATTAACAGTATCTGTGATCAACACATCCAGTGCTGCTATGAGCTGTCAATATGAAAACTCTGCTATGAGATTCAATATAAAACAAAATCAATGAACCAAAACAGCTCTCTTCTCATAAAGACTCCAGGAGCTGCTGCTGATAGGACACCTGGTTCTGAAGACAGAAACTGTCCAATGGAGGCTGGACTTGGTGTGGACTGAACGGACCAAATGCTTCAATAGCACTTACGCTCACATGTCGCTTTTCATGTGGATTCCCTATGGGGTGCAAATGGCATCAGAAAACAACTGAACAGCCACAGTAATTGAGGTTAGTTGGTGATTTCTAACTTCCTGAAAGTTAGTATACAGGTATATTACAGCTCTTTAGTGAAATTAACAGCTACAGGTATTTTCATTTTAAATTCCTAGTTGCTGGAGCAAAATCATTACAGTTTCACTCAAAAACCTGAAGAGCTCTAGATTGTGTCTAAGTATGAATACATTCAGTTAACCCTCAGAGGCAATTTGCAAATGGTCTCATAGCTCTAATTGTCTTCAGTTGGTTTAAAATATTACCTCTGAGCTTTGAACCAATTAGATAGCTGTAATGCCCTCAAAACAAATAATCATATAATACTGCCAGTGCTGTGCTTAATGGTGCAATTAGAAGGAGGGCAGAAAAAGAGAGAGGAGTTTTATCAACCCATCTTCTACTTCATCTGGTAGGAAAAATAAGGAATAGTCTGATTTCAGGTATGTGCTAATCAAGACAAGCACACAACACATACATCTTGTTGCCTACATCTGAAAGCCTGCGTACTGCTGCTGCTGCTCCAGCTTTATGGAGCTCTCACTATTTTAGTCAGCTGAATGATAGATTTGTGGTTTTACAGTCCTTCTGAGAGAAATGGTTCGAGAGAACATAACTTGTGAGGTGAAGATATTGAACAGTATAAAAGAGGGTGCTGTGTTGTTTTACAGTGAAAGCTTTTCGACCGTCTTTAGCATCCGCTTTAGATCCAGCAGACCACTTGAGCACCCTGAGGGCCATTAATTTCAATGCTGTCGATAAGTGGACAATCTGCTATGAATGAACCTCTAATGAACAGAGATCCTCCAGGGCTGATGATGCTGATAGTGTCACTTCTACAAGAAAGCTGCACCTCCTTGATTTTAAGAGCTCTCCACTAACACCTCCACACATCATATCGCATATCATATTTTTGCAAAAAACTGAAAGAACTGAATAACCCTGCTTGATTTGCTAATATCTTGTGAGCACTGAGGAGGATAAAACACAGAGAACAACTAGCCTTAGGGTGAGAGGCTGCACAGGAAAAGTTGATATGAGAAAAATTTTTCTTTGGACTTTGTTTACAAGAGCACAAATAAACCAGCAATAATGTGATTTATTAAATCCATGATACAGAGCATTAAATTTTAGGATAAAAAATTTACAAATGCAATCAACTTTTCCTGAGGCAGGGACAACTGGCTCAATTCACTGGAGGTAAAAGCAGCAGGCCAGCCGGTGAACCACTCGTATTATTGTCTTGTTTTTGACAAAAGGCTTCATTTAAACCTACTGTTTGTTAGAAACTGAGCATCAAACACCAGGCAGACAAAGTTAGTAGTGGGCAGCTGAACAAAAAGAGACTGAATACCAGACACACATATACTAGGTGACCAAAATCCCAGCTCCAAATGAATGTCAGCATCACTCTGTGTCTGCTGTGTAAATAAGCCACTGTTAGCCTGGACATTCACTTCAACTTTATAAGGTAATAAAACACCAATGTTGTATTTATAGCTTCTTGTTTGTGCCCAAAAAATAATCAATGCAATTTTGACAGAGCAAAGACAAAAAACAAAACAAAAAACTAATTTTGTCACAAAAGTTACATACATACATATATATATATAGTTTAATTTGACAATTTATGATTTCCTCAGACTGTATGTGACATGTTAAAATGACTACATAAAATCTGAATAAGCCACCAACATTTCCAGAGATTTAATTACTTAGCAGGGAAATGTCATACCTCAGTGCTTTTCATTTTCAATTTGCTCAATTTACTGAGCAAATTTCAATTATAACAGGCATAATAGTAAGAGACAAACAATGTGACAGTTAGTGGTGGTTACAACTACCATACACAGCAGGTTCAGTGCTGAGATGAGGCAAACCTTTATCCATGTCAGAACTGTTTTTAATTAGTTTGTAGAACTGCACTTAGGGTCCTAAATGATTATAATGTCTTGTACTGGAAGAAATCAGTTAGTTAAAAATAAAGTCTTATAGCTCACTTTTACTGGTTTTCTTTTTAAGGCAGTTCTAAGATGTTTCTATAGGCTCTGATTCACCTTGTCCATTAGCTGACCTCTGACACCTTAAACTCCCTGCTCTCTGGAGGGTTAATGGTACATAATGACAAATTTTCTGATCTGAAAATCAGACAGCAATGGGACCACAGGTAAAGTGGTTTTAACTGCTAAATACAGCTTGGTGCTGCTTAATGAATTTGAGCTGGAGAGACAGAAAACACCTGGAAAACATCAGTCCAGCCTCCTTCTTTCTCTTCCCAGCTTTACAGAGTGCTCCAAAATGACGTCCATAGAGCGAATTTCATTTAGAGAAGCCCAGGTGAAACATATAGATATGGATATATGTATATTTGTCTATACAATTGCCCATTATGTGGTTCCTGGCAGGAGGAGCTGCATCTGAGAAATGGAAGGGGAACCTCCATTGATCCAAGGCTTACTGAATCCATTTCACAAATTATGTTTTCAGATTGACGGAACAGGAATGCCAACATGATTAGCTGATGATGTTTCAGTCAGGCAGTTGGATCTCAGTTTGATACTTTTAGAAAAGCACCACTCATATGAATAAGGAAAATAAAACGAAGAAAAAACAAACTGAAACAGAAAGGTGCCATATTCATGATCAACAGAAATAAAATAGGCTGGTATAATAAATATTTAAACATCAAAACCAATTTGCCAGACTTTACAGGGAGAAAAAGTCTTTTTTTGACAAATATAGTAAGAAAAGGTGTAAAGGACAAAAGTTGAAGTTAAACTAAAATGGACACAGACATTGATGTCCGGCCAGAAAGTATATGACATTAAACACTGGCTGTATTCTGCCTTATGCACAAGGCTGCTGTTGCAGCAAGTTGCTCCAGTTCTTATCAGAACTCTCTAGGGCACCTTTATGTGTGGGTCATTGAGAAAGGCTTTACATATGCAAACATTATCAGTACTGAGGCACATAATTGACCTCTTCATGATCTACCATCTGCCAGTGAAACTGACACAATGAGATACAAAGGACAGCTACAAATACTTTAAACAGTCCCTTATATGATGCACTTTGTCTGTCTGAATTGTTTGTTGCTGTTTTCTTCTTTTTCCTTTATTTGTCCAGCTTTTTAGCTGTTATGTCTACTCCTGTGATAATACACTGAGAAACAACGGGAAAAAAAGTTAAAAGAGTTACATTTCTTGTAGGTTTTGTGGGCACATATTGGCCGATAAAGCTGATTCTGATAATTCAAAATTTTGAAAAATACTCTTATTCACTTGCCTGCCAAAAGCTAGCTGAGAGGACTGATAACACGTTTGCGTCTGTCTGTTAAATATGAAGCTAGCCAGCAATTGATTAGCTTAGTTTATATTTCGCTTAAAACTGGAAACAGCTATCTTAACCCAAACAGTAATCCTAATCCTAATCTAATCTAAAGGTAACAAAATCCAGGTAAAAAAGGTAAAAAAAAAAATCCACCTACCAGCACCTCATTTGTGTTTAATGGACTTTATTTGTGCTGGTACGTGGATTTGGTCTTTAGGGTTAAGGTTAGGGGTAAGCTAGCTGTTTACTTTTCGTATGCTAAACTAAACTAACCCTTTTTTTTCTTTTTTACCAGCAAGAAAGTGACTAAGCATATTTCCCAAAATAATCAGGAAAAGATAGAAAATTTGAAAGAATGTTTTGTGACCAAGAAGTAGGAGGAAGTATTGTATCTTAGGAGATAGAAAGAGCCTGAAAGCTTATAAAACATTTTGATTTTATCCCTTTCCCTCATGCAACCATTATCATAACCATTAGTACAACCACACCCATACCACTAGTCGAAAGACACGACTTCACCACAGAACAGTACAGACTAAAACATCAAGGCTCAGCTTCTTTCCTAAGCACTGTGGTTGCTCCATGCAATTATCAAAACCATAATGCCAAGAAAGTTCACTGTGGTTTGATATAATTCTCTTCATTAGCTTTTAAGAGGTTAGTTGTTGATTATCCTGAGTCACTGAGCTTTCATTATCTGAAATCACAAACTTCTAATGTGTTACTCACAGCTATATGGTGACTTTCCTGTTACTTAGGCCAGATAAAAGCCGACAAAAGAATGAGCCTTTGACGAAATCTGAATCAATAATAGAAGGGCCAAGCTGTTGGACAGCCAGGTGTTTGCAAGATTACTAATGAGGAGTGAAGTAGAGGTTCAGGCAGGCGAGGGACGTTCTCACACCTGCTGCCCCCGGCGGCCCACACAACTGCCTGATTACACATCATTTCTCACCACATCCTCCCCCCAAACTTGGATGTCAACCTGGTGAATGACCAAACGTGTCAGGAAGTGTTATATCACCTGAACCTACTCTAATGGGTGATGCATTTGAAAGGAAATCAGGTGTAAAATTTGAGCCAGCTGAAAATAATCATCATGTTTGCAGCAAGGTGCAGGGGATTCAACCACAATGTTAAGAAACCTTGTGAACAGCTCAAGACAAAAAAAATCCAAAGTTGGAAATAAGGTAACAAAATGTGGCCTGATGAAGGCAAAAAACATGAAAGTTGTTGTTCTTTTTTCAAGTTATCATAAATATTTTTCCTATTATTTAAGGTTTTGTTCTAAATGTTGTCCTTTCTCATTCAGGAAAAATGCAAGAATATGACAGTAAGATAACAATTATAACACAGTACAAAAAAAGTTTTCATCAACTGTGGTAGAAATCTTTTTGATACTCATGCAATGCTATCAAAATTTGAATCTGAACATACAATAAGAGCGTTAACACCCTTTAGGAGTTATCCAACACAAAGCTGATTGAAAGTTGGACCGAGATCAAAGAACAATATTCTCTACACACATATTACTCAAGTGAGTCAAAGCTGTAATATTCAATCATTTCTGGTCTCACTTTGTTATCCTGCAGCTTTGTTTGCCTCGAACAAACATAAGAACAAAGATTTGAACTAAACAGCTCATCAGTGAGTAAAAAACACTGATTCTGAAGCAGCGCTGAGACAAGCAGCAAGTTATATGGATGTGATCTCTCAGTGAGAGTCTGTCAAGTCTGATTTTCCCTGGCTCGCTCAGCTAATGTCTAACTTCAAACAGTGACTCTCAAAATACAGCTGATGCATACTACTGTTCTGTATTATAAAGACTGCATTAGGGAGTGCACATATTAAATTTACAGCTTTCTATTACACACTGTGGTACATTGTAATGGTCAAATGGGAGCAACAAATATGCAAATGTATGGAGGGAGATAGGCAAGAGTATATTAAACATTTCCAAATGTAATATAGCATCAACTTTCAGGAAGCAAAGAGACTGAAAACACTGATGACATTTCCACACACCAGACTAACAGGACCACAATGTAACCAGAGTGAAAGGAGCACATGCTACCACAGAGGTGCTTTGAGTTAAAGGCTAATGTGAGGGTGATAACATGCTGTTTAGCAGGTTTTCCACATTCTTCATCAGTGTCAGCACTGTAATTAATTTGGCTGATCATATTTGATCATAAACCAAAGTGTTGAACAAATTAAAATTTTTACCTCATGATGACACTTTTTGGAAAATCTCTAATGACCAGGAGACTGAGTGTCCGATCGACTGCCCTGCAAAGCCTCCTGCAGCTATAACTGCTTTGCTCACAATCTCAAAGCCTGCCTTCCGCCCATGTCTTCTGCATTCCTTTAACTTTTTAACTTCCCAGGAGGTCCTGACTTTTCAAGTCCATGTGAGTTGACTGGACTGCTGCAGCGTCCGTCAGGATGCAGTCATCTTCCACAGGCTCTTCACAGGCTTTTCATACACTAATGGCATTTGGACTGCTCCCAAAGAGAAGCAGTGCTTGTCAGACACTCTTCCCTTTCTCAGGACTAAGGTCCCGAACTTGGCTGGCTTGAAACTCATTCTTGGCCATTAAGGCATTTGAGGAAAATTAAAAGGGGAACTCAGCTTCACATTTTACATATTAAATCTGTTTACAGGTCTTGTGGAGTATTTCTGCATGTGGGGAACAAAGCTGTATAGAGGCTTTTGCGGCTCCAGCATGAGCTGCACAAGAGCAGACAATAAATGCCTCAAGTCATGTCACTTGAGTCAACATTAGTTGGAACTGCAGACTACAACTGTAGACAACTAGACTAAGTATGAAAATTTAAAAAAAAAAACTGTATGATGTTAGAGAGAAGTGATCTTGTATCATGTGGGTAAAAGAGGCTCCAAAAAAGAGACAATATCTGGTTGGCAATTTTGTCTTGTTAGAAAAACTGCATCATGAATCAAATAATGTGACAGGAATACAATGCTTAATTAATTGGTGAAGCACTTTTGAGACATTTTGCTCAAAGACATGACTGTAAAACTCTTGGGGGATCTAGAGGTCAAGTCAGGGGATCACCAAAATTATGATACGTTGTGTGTGAACAAAGTGTACCTGTACAAAATTTAATTACTGAAGTAGTCTGGTCAACAGTACTGACAATGTGATCTTGCGGCCAATGCCGCAAGCATTATGAAAAAATATCAAGATAACAAAAACCCAAGTGTTAACCCTCGCACTCATCTTATTTGAATTATCTTGTTTGACTCTTAAACACAATCTCATTTAGCTATTTCTGCTTCTCATTCAAAATTCATGTGTATTTGGAAGAGGGCATCCCCCACTGAGACAAAGGTAACTGATGAAAGATACAAGTGCAATAACTAAACCAGTAAAACTTTTCCACTGCACCTTGCCAGCACAGTCTATTCCACCCACAGCAACATCCCTCTCCTTCTATTGCTGTCTCTAAATTATTACTTCAACTCCTCTGTATCTGGAAAAATGGAATGTATTTAATGACAAAGACAACCTACACATTTTCTACAAAGATGTTGCACCTTACGTAGAAGTACTACGCATGATTTGCTCATCGAGTATGTATGCTATGAAGGCCCCTTTGTGCTTTTCCTTTCCGTGCTCTTCTCAGTTTTTGTTATTTTAACTGTAACGTAAACATCATCTGAATATATCATGTTATATGTGCTTTCTATATTTTATATTCTTCACATTCATCTTTCATTATGTGTCATGTTTGTTTGCTATTGTTTTGCATTTTCTGCATACTACATACAAATTTCATTCATATACCTCAGGTTAATACTCCAGTTGTTCAGTATGGTGCTGTGTACTTGCCATGCTTTGATCTTATTTTCATTCTATAATGCTTTGCTGTATCCTTCCACTACAAGACATAAGATAATATAAGATAAGACAGAACTTTTTTAATCCCGAAGGAAATTCTTGCGCCAGTACATACAGTACAGTATATGGCTAAGACACCAGTGCATTTCCCAGGTTGGGGCCATGCACTGATTCTAGTTATTGCAGAAAATAATAGTAAAAATAATAAGATGGCTGGAGTACAAAACGCTAAATATGAGGTACGTGAGTAACACCAGTGTCTAGTATCACCGCAGCATTTATAAAAAATGACAAGTAACAAATAAAGAACAGAACAATAAACACACACTAAACCTCCTCTGGCTAAATAGATCAAATAGTTCAATCAAGCCTGAGTAACAGACATGTACATCAGAGTGCTCAGCTGGAAAATATGAGGAACATTATGAAACAACATAGTACATGTTTGAATTCACGGTATTTATGACTTTGAAAAGTTTGTCAGCAACTATAACAGTGACACCCACTTTAGCAGAAAAAGCTACCACTGACTAATTAATCAGCTTTGTGCTTGTTTTCTTAAATAATTTATTTAGGCCATTATCAGCGGTTTTGTCTTTAATCACAGCCAGGTATATCCTGACATGTAGCCCTCAGACGATGAAAAGACACTTCTCAAAGGGATCCTACCGCTGTGTTGACCTTCCAATTCAGACCATTACTCAACACCACTGACGCATCTATGATATGCAGTAATGATCAGCAGTATTAATAGGCCCACCACACTGTTATGGTCAAGTCACTGGAAGATAAAGTGGCTGGAAGGAACCGGACTGTTACACAACATCATAAGGATAATGTGAAACCATTGCCATTCAAAAGAAAAAAAAAAAAATCAAATGGTTTGTTTTTGTTTGTTTTTCAGGTCTCGAATTCAATGGTGAAATTCCTGAACTATTCAAACAGCACATTCTCTGGTGTTTTAGGAGAACTAGGTGAAAATGTACGGTACACTCTGATGCCCCATATGTGCATGTCTCATAAAGTTTTGATGATGTTTAGATGTTTGATGAACAATGAGGCCAAGAGAGGTTTTTGAATTCAACCTGGTGTTGTGG
The DNA here is from genome assembly GCF_020382885.2 of Scatophagus argus. Classification (NCBI taxonomy): domain Eukaryota; kingdom Metazoa; phylum Chordata; class Actinopteri; family Scatophagidae; genus Scatophagus; species Scatophagus argus. The sequence continues at coordinate 13,506,722 of NC_058498.1, read as the reverse complement.
AAAACACTCTTGAAATTGTTTAGCAAAGCATATCGTAACATTTGTCAGTGAGAAATCCCAGTGGTTTGCTTTGGCTGCTGTTTAATGCAAAGTTTTTGAACTACATCAGGGTATGAACATGATGGCTGGCTATCATTAGAGGCTGACTTGAGAGATATTTTACAGCTTGCAGTATAAACACTGAGACTTAAATGAGAAGTTTGTCATTACGCAAAGTTAAATATACATTGTGCTCTCCTGAGTCACCTCCAAAATATGTTGGAGATTTGCATCAAATTCATGTTCTGATGTCCGCAGCTGTTCTACATAAAAACGCGCTTCACTTCACATTTTGAGGATTTTTGTTACATTTCTGGCACTTCAGACAGTCTCACCTGTGTGCAGTGTAAATTGAATAACACACTGATATAAATATCAAGTGACAAAATTGATTGTGATCTTACCACAGAAATAACTGAATTCTGTGGAAAGGAATTGTCAGAGCATAAAATCACAAAAAAGGCTTTAAGTACACAATGTCTTCACAATTACATTACAGCATTCCATCCTTATACTGTATAATAATAGAAAATGATCTCATACATACACATTATTGCCATGCACTCTCTCTGTGCAATGTTTTCCACAGGGAATATATGGCAAAAAGGCCACTGACTTTTAAATCTTTGCTAAATTTATCCTCAAAGTGAAGGAGAAACAACACTATTTGAAACATACAAATGAATGAACACTGATTTCACGTCCAAATAAAAGAAATACGTTGGCATGTACAGCTTAATCTTGGTCGCTGAATGCCTAACTGTTGCATTCATTACTCTGATTCTGTCAGGTTCAATGGGAAGCCACTATGCTGCTGCGCATATGAAATTAAATCACTGTCATGAAATCTTTACCAATAAACTGGTTCGATTTATAGAACAGTATGCACCGGACGCAACCACACCACTGCAGCCCATATAGGCTCAGAGTGTACGACAGGGTGGAGGAAGTACCACAAAACTGGAACAATTCATCCAAGCTACAGCATGTATTCTTTCAAAATGAGACCTTTGAGCAAGTTATGGTACATGAAGTAACTGCATTTGGCAACCCTGTTTGATCCAGCTCTGGTCCAGTCAATAAGAAAACAAATCTGCCTTCATTGAGATGCTCATTGCTAAGTCCTTGAAGATTATAAGAGAAAACAAATGAGTATCAATATCAGAATAAACTAAGTGATTTCCAGTCACCAACACGTCTTCAGACCACTGACGGAAACAGAACCAAAAACCACAGGTGGATAGAAAGAGTATGTGTCCAATGTGTCCTGGCACTTTTTGCCTCTAAGTGATTGCCTTGGTGAACTGTATTAATGAGTATCTAAGGTTTCACTTCAACCAATGATCACACATTAAGCATTTCAGAAGGCCCTCATCTTTGGTGTGATTAATTCAACAAAGGATTTGTTTGTTTACGTGCACATTTACATGCCAAGAGTTTAACAGACTGAAGATTGACAGAATGTGCCGATTAAACATGAATTTAGACTTCAAGCTGTAAAGGATATGATTAATCATCTGTGCATGATTCATAATCATTCAGCATTTAAATATGTATTGTAGGTGGTCCAAGGAACACGAAGCTTGTTTCAGTTCAAGGGGTACAGGCAGGTTCAGTCTCATGCTGAATAGAAGAACTAATTTATACACCATGAAAACCAATTTGCACCCCTTCCAAGGAGAGTGGTATTATTCAATGAGGACAATTAGAGCACTTGACAAGAAAAGATTACCAAAAGGCAATAACAGGAAAATATAGCCAAACTAGACTGGGAGTGATAATGACAAATGTTAATCTGATGAAATAATTAACAAGACACTCCAGAGAAGCAGAATTGATCCAAGCAGTGGTCCATTTGCCCTCGTTCAAAATAAGATCATTTGATCAGCTCTGGCTCAAAGCTGATCACATTGGCTATTGAACCACTAGACGATAAGTGGGTTTTGTGTCTGTGCTTTTAAGGCTCGAGTTTGAAGAATCGAGGGATACGAAGTGACAAAGTCGACTGTGTTTGCCTCATGCAGCCTGTCATCTAACACAAACACTGATTATTCAAACTGCCTCTTCCTTTGTTGTCAGACTGGCATGACTGGAGAAAACAGGCTGTTATGGTACTTCTGATGGATGAGTTTATCGAAATGCATCACTACAGGCTTTAATGAGGGTTCATTTTTCAAGAAGATATTGACTTAACACGTAACATTTGATAACGTCCCAGGTCATAGAAGTACAAAGACGAAATGACAGATGAATGACACAGGCAAACCATAGCGTTATAATATCTAAAACCCCATTAACAACTTCTCAGACACACGCTTCCTTTCTACTCACTGCAGCAAATGTAGTTTCGATTTTCTCATCTTTAATTAATTCCTCTGTTGTTGAAGTAATGATCGTCGCCTCTGAGACTGAATTGGGGAGATTTCTTTTCCTGCACTTGAAATGTAATCATTATCAGATTTAGGCCTACTTGGTAATTAGCAGAACCTAATTCAAATTCGCCTCCATGTGGCTCTTTCACTGACACTTGCTCTGTCATTCTGCACAAGACTAAATATGAAGATCTGAATCTTCTTGTATCAGTCTCAGTCTCATGACTCAGTCTCCTGCCTCATCCTGTTGCACTGGGAAAAGCCAAAGTGAGGAGAGTCACAGTCTTAGCACACTGCCAATTTGGTCATGTTTTGTAGGCTAATTAAGTATACAACAAGCCAGGGTTATTATCTTTATTATTATTATTATTATTATTATTATTATTATTATTATTAGGTGAGTTGAGCTAAAAAACAAAACAAAACAAAAAACAGCTCCTTGTCAGGACCAAAACATTTTAATTAAAACAGGGATCTGCCTGACACAGTCTCCTAGAAACATGTTGTGTTTTTTTTTTTTAATGAACAAAACTGCAAGCTGTTATCTTTCAAGTCACATAAAAGCTTCACAACCATACACTTGTATTACACTGCTAATCTTTAGCCTGTCAATAAAGACTGAAGGAAGACTCCTCCTTATGGATCTGTGCATGCTGTTCCTCTGGGTGGCACACACACACACACACACACAACCTCTACCCCAAAAAAAGCTTCAGTTGCCGGAAAGGCGATAAGCACGATAAGCACAACACAGTAACACAGGCGCGTGTTTTTAACTAACCTGTTAGACAACGACCTATGAATTACGCGGTACTTCTTACCTAGAAAGAGAGAACTCCTTTCCATTTCGTTCACCTTTCCACAGAAGATGAAAATGTGGGAGCAGATACGACCACCTCCTTTGAGAGGGAGAGAGAGAGTGAGAGAGAGAGAGAGAGAGAGAGAGAGAGACAGAGAGAGATAGACAGACGGACAGACAGGTAGAGACAGAGACGTGCCAGTTATTAGCCACGGGGAATCCGGGGAATTGGAGCAGTTACCAGTTACAACACCTTATCTTCACAGGACGTCTAGAAATATAATTAAAGCTGCCATTGACGTATTCGATATCTTAATGAAATTTTATGTCAGCATGTATTTAGTTCCACATGAACACGAAGCCAGAAAATACCCATAAACAGCACGGCACAGGAAGGATAACCTACTTGTTGCCTTCTGCATGGTCAAACAAGCATCCATAACCTGGAAACCTGGATGTCAGGCTCCCGGCTGCACTGCAGTTTACATATTTATGACTCACCTGTTGACTGTAAGCACACATCCTGACTTCAAACTACTTCGACTATTTTTTTTTTTTCAAAATGCACTACATTTATTGTCACTGGGACCAGTAAATGAGAATTGAACTGGACCCACAATAAAACATTAGTCCGTCTGGGGGGAAATGAAGCAAAACATGAAACAATCAGTGCTTCCTTTTGTCATCTCAGGAAATTCAGTTTCCTGAGATGAAACAAAGTCAACTGCAGTGGGGGTTAGCGGGTCAATGTTTTTTGTTTTGATTGAGTAGAATGTTGAAGGTAATGTGATGCAGCACTGTTTGGTGTGTTGTGTGTCTGTGCGTGACAGTGTTCCTGAGGTGTAATACACGCTGGGCCGCTGGGTGGCAGTAAACGCAAATAAATTGTCTCTGCTCTGTCTGCCCTTATCCTTGATCGAACATTTGAAAAAAGAACCTCAAAAATATGTGCAATAACAATTCTTATCTCGCCAGTTAAACTTCTAAATGTATGTAGTAGAGTAAGAGAAGATTATTTATTTTATATATTTCTTTTTCTTTTTTCTCATGTAGTAGCCTAATGTATTGTGTATGTACTTTGTGTGGTAATTTGACTCTGTTTATCACCCATGGTTTCTGTTTCTTTCCTAACTATGTGAGTTTGTTGAATAAAAAAAGCAACCAAGTGAAATTTTTCAATTACACTTTCAAATTTCCGTTTACAGCTACTGACAAATAGTGTAGTCCTAAAGCAAACGTGCCAATAAATGACGCCCGGTGGGTTGAGTGAAACTGAGCACAACAAATCTTTCAGATGTACATTACTGTATAAGAAATATTATAAAGTGAGTCACTGATGTACAGTACGTTTCTCAGCAAAGATAATACGTTACTTCTCAGAGTAGGCCTACAAAATTGAATTGTAACAACTACCAAAAGTTAATATTTAAAAATTTGCTACAATTTTCTTTTTTTAAATGACATTTTAATCAAATATCTGTTACTGTAATCCAAAGGTCAATATCCATTAGAATGTTCATTTAATACCACAAAATAAACAATAGGTACTTGAACTATTTGTGTTTTAACTGCCATAATTTATTACTAGAACTGTATTATTATATTGTTAGTTATGGTCATTTTTGCTGTTTCGTTGTAGTTTTATTGCGTTTGTTTGTGTAATTTTGTGTGCGCGCGCGCATGCCCAGCTTTTGACGTGATCCAATGCTCGCGATATTTCGGTTTCTTCGTTACCTACTCGTCTTGGTTACCCCAGTTCCACCGAAGAGAAACATCAACATAGTAACCCGGGAAAGACAACCTCAGAGGCGGGTAGCGACATTTATGTCTATGAATCTCACCTCTGACGTGGATATCTGGTTGCTTGGACAAACGCTGAGACAACAACAATGGGGACATGTCGCTAGAAAAAGTTGCTAGCTTAGTTGGCACAACTGTTAGCTAACATTGGTTTGCTTGCGTTAGCTGGCTAACGTTAGCAAATAGTCAGCTGAACGAAACTGAAGAAGTAGGGAGAAGTTGGGATTTTCTTATCAAGAGGTCACCATGAATGTGGACATCTAGACACAACGGACTGCATCCCTAAAGGTATATCTTCTGTCTCTCCAAAGAGATGTCTAGCTAAGTTAAGTCATGACTTTATTGTCAGCTAGCGGTAACATTAACTCTATTGAGTTGGCGGCTCCGACTATTCCCTGGACCGAAGACATTTCGAAATAAGTCATCTTGAAGTTAGATGTTAGAATGAGATGCAAATATAAGCTGCACTAGCAACAATTGTACCAGACAATTAGACATAGTTGTTAAAAAGTTGAGAGTGATTTAATAATGATGACGTTTTTAAAGAATAGTAATATCCTGGTTGTTAGATTACATCGCCGAAAGTAGATTAACGATGGCTTGTGTTGTCTGATTGGGAAGGAGAGTAATTCCTGGACAAGGTGTTTCAGTCACAGCCTTAACACAGGTCATTTCAAGAATGTGGCGTTGAATTGATATCGACATTACCTACCATTTCATGTAATATTTTTATAGATTATTTTGTTGTATAATAAAAAAGTGTCGTTAACACTAACGGCAGCTAGCTTTATTTAATAGCCTCTGTAAAGGTCCTGATGTAGCTCACTAACATCATCAGCGTAAACCAACTATTTCAGTCTCTCCATGTTTTACAAAATAATATTAAAAACATGAAGTCACCGAATTGAAGATAAACTTCCTAGCGACCTATGTTGGGAGCAAAGGCGATGCCAAGTAGAAGTAAAGTAAAACAAAACAGGACCATCTACAATAGAGTGAGTATGATTAAAGTTAAAGTCAACACAGCCCATGTAAAGTCAAAGATGGCACGTTTTTTCTTCATTACTCAGCGGTCGGGGCGCTGTAAAACAGTATTTTACACAGTGGTGACTTTAGTGGTCGGAAGCCATATTGCAACATTCTTATGTCCCAACAGGAGTGTTTTGTAATCCGTTTTAGGGAGTAGTGAACTACATGTAATTGAACTCGTAGTGTAACTACAGTTTAGCTTGCTGGTAGTTCACTTACATCCATACTTGCAAAGTGATACACTTTACGTTTTACCTTTTTTTGCATTTGCTACATTTTTGTGCCATTAAAGGAAGGATTTTTTTTTTACATTTTTTATTTTACCATTGCCTTTTTGTTAAACTGCACTTAAGTATGCTTAGAGCAATACATTCAACTGTCAATTAGTCACAACCATTTTATTCATTAGAAGGTTACGATGAGTTTCTGCACACTATTTTAGACGTTACAAAAAGTTTAAAGTTACCTGGCTAACTGAGTAATCCTTACCTCATACAATAGCCCCTACCTGGAATCTCGTTTCTGAAGGGCTGATGTCTGATTGATAATCAGTTTAATGTTTTTTTTTCCCCCACAATATAATTTTGGACTACTTTTTCTAAGTAGCTTTAGTTAACCAAACAAGATCTTGTGCAAAGTGTTCGGTAGTTTACAGAACTATGCTTTCCAAGTTGCTTTTCCCCAAACATGTTTGTAGAGTAACTGTTCAGCCGCAAGTGGCAGCACCGAGCGACTACTGCAGTTTGTGTGAGCGAAGAAGAAATATTTCGCCATCTTGGATTTTACACGGCTTGAACTTGCTTCATGAAAATCAGTCGCACTCCATCTGGGAAGTTGTGTTTATGTCCCTCAGCGCTCCCCCTACATCGACCATACTCGCTGATGGGCTCAGCTGCCATCCGACGAGTATGCAGTCTCAATAAACTTTTAGGTAACGATCTTTCATCAGCTCTAAATGCGTGAATTGGATGTGCTCACCCTGACGGCAATACAGGACCGGTATACGGGGCTATAATCTTGGATCAAGCCTGCTCTTTGTAGACTCTTCGGTTGTTAACTTGAATGAATCAGCTGACAGCGGTAGTAAGTTTCTCTTTAGTACGTTCATGACTGAGGAAAAGTTAGCTTCTGACGGGAGAAGTGTTTGCTGTAATACTGGCGTGTGCACTTTTAAATTCAAGCCGCAATTTTGCCACAAGTTGCTAGCGTCAGCTTACCTCGACGGTCAAAACGACAGCCTGAAATCGTAAGTCCTGTGTATGAATTTACCGACGTTACATACGAACAATTTAACGGCGTGTTATTTTAGACACACTTGGCTTTTCTGCCATAGATTTGAGACTCAGTCCCTCTTGGGTTATAATATTACAGAAGAGACACGAGCGACTGTCTAGTTTGGTTTAGTTAACTTGATTTACTTCGCTGCCTGCACTGTTAATTTGAGTTTCTAATCACTGTCATCAGTGTATGGTTTTATGTATGTGGGGAAAGTTGTCACCAATAAATTCTGTTTTTGTAGAAGCGGAGAGAAATTCACTTTTCTTCCTGTTTGCTCACTTGGCCTGCCATGATTGCCTCAGGGCAGTGTTGCGTGGTTATTATGAGTACAAGACATCTTCTGAAGAAGTCCTCATGACTCACAGAGTGTTAAATATGAGTGCAAGACACCCATAATGATCCAACTAAGTAGGCTATACTTCCTTTTAGACACAGTAGTTAAAATAAATTTATCAACATGACCACTGTTGTCTCAGGAAGGTGGTTCCCAGATCACAGCAAAAGTTTGTCACAAATCTTTGTCATTGACCTTGTGAGGGTAGCACCTAGGTGCTGTCTGGCAGACACTATGCTCTAGCATTACAGGTATTTTAAGTAAATGTCACATGCCTGTCATGTGACAAACTTCAGTTCTGCTTACCTTTCCTCATGGAATTTTTTAAAGGAATGTGCTCTTGTGAAACCTGTTTTAAATGACAGGGTGCTCATAGTCTGCTCATAGTCAAGTTGTCATAATAGTTACATATGAGGTGTTAGGAATTAATTAGGAGACACACAGAGTATTTATTATGTGATTGTTAACATGTTGGGCATGCTGTTGCTGTGCAGTCTGATTTTTTGTCCTCTAAGGCTTGTTTCTGTCTGAGTCATATTCTTGTTGGAAAGCGCTTGATGCATTTGTTTCGGTATCCTATTCCTCGTTTTGGTTTCAGTTTGCATTTTTAGTTTTAGCTGCTATTTTGCTGAGATTTCAGTGTCTGTGCCTGCAGATTGTGTCTCCGACATGACTTGTGTCTTTTATGTACCTTCTTTGAGTATTGGTTTTCATTATTTCCCTGTCTAAAGCTGCAGGTGAGTGGGAGAGATGAGGAGCAGCAGGCGGACTGAGGTGTCTCTTAAAACCCCTGCTCAGCAGCTCACAGATCACAATATTGGGACAGGTTTGTTTTGTTTTGTTTTTTTTAAAGAAAAAAAAGGCAGTTCATTTGTAGTTGTGTTTATTCCAAAATTGGTATAGTATTTTCCCCATCACTATTTTGAATTCTTATATTTTTAATGTAAATGTGTCAGGGATCTCTTATGCAGCAGGAGGCTTTGTATCACTTTTTGTAATAAATTCTATTCTCTTTGTCAGAGCTGACAACTGCATGGCAAAGTTTGGCTCAGTCCAAAGCTGCTGTAAGTACACCTAGAATTGTTCTCAGATACCATCGCTATTACAGAAAAGTGATATAATACAGTCTGTGATATCTAATGATGATGAAGATGACTCGTTTTCATCTTCACATAACTCAACGAGTCTGATGTGTGTATTCTCCCTCTGTAGTTGCGGCATATAGAAAACCGTTTAGAGGCAGTTCCTGGGACAGGGGTTCTCCTGGAATCTGTCATGTACCCCCCCAAGAAGAAATCCTCCAAGACAGTTCGCATCGGGGGTGAGTTATTAGGAGCTTTAGGCAGTAACGTTAGAGGAACAACTGTGACGTCTGCAAAACATAACCGTAGCCGTCCATTCAACTGTGCACTTAAACTTCAACTACAATAAATTGCACTCTCCATTACAGCTGGACATCATGCTGATGACAATGGAAGATCTTCAAAGCACAGGAGGCGCAGTCAGCTGAGCCCAGAAAAGAGCAGCTCACGCAGCCCGCTGAGAAATACCACTCAGGACAGCAATGTCCGAAGGAACACCAGTGTGGAGTTCAGGGAACCTCTGGCCTCCTACAGGTAGGAAGACTGCACTAAAGCACATTCGTGAAACATCCTAAGCTGCCTCTTTCTAGGTATCTTGCTATATTTGGATAGGATGGTATTCTGTCTTACTCAGGACTGAACATCTGTGGTTGGTGTTTTCAGTTACTAACCAGATCACCTCACTAATAATGTCTTTTTCAAAATCCTCTACAAAAACATGAACTACAATTATACCCAAAAGATACAACTTTTATATAACATACCAAAACAATATCATTAATATTAATATTTTTAAACGATATGAAAATTATATCAGTCTCATATAGTCTAGTGTGGGTGTGCTGTAGCATGACAACAGAATACGATTATGTTGTTTCTTGACGCGCGTTATGATATTTCCCTTGCTAATTTTGTGTCACATCACTGTTTAAAAGATATAATATGTGTTATTTACACAGTAAAATGTCTAAAATCTCTGTAATGTATTATCGTTACCTTGTCCATGAAGATTTCTACCTTAGTCACGTCAGATATATCTTCAGTGGTAATGATGGTTGTTCACCAAGGAAGAGAACATCTTCCATCATGCCACACTACAACATCAGGGACTTTTGTTTTGATTGAGAGCTCCCTAGCAGTAGAAACTATATTCTCTATGTTTAACTTGATGCAGTACATCAGGAGAGCTCTTTCACCTAATTACCAGTCAGTCCTTAATGCTCTAGTGCTTTACTCTTCAGGACTTCCATTCAAAGACCATATGTTCTTGACATTTCCTCTGAATAGCCAACGGCTGAATTGTTCACAGGTGCTTAAGTAACTCAAGGCTCCAGTCTTTGATACTGCGAAAACATGAGTCTGCTACTCTTCTTAGCCTAACCGAGTTTTATACTGAGTTTCAGTTCATAGTTTAGCTGTTAATCATGCAAATGTACCATTTTGGTCACCAGTTAGCATACAGCCACAGTTGGCAACTAGCTGGTGAGCACTGTAGAGCATTTACCGGCTGATAAACCAAATATGTCCTCAAGAAGCTGGTGGAGACTGAAAGTAGAGCTAAAGGAGAATCAGTATTGCCCTTACATTTCCTGTGTGGCCAGAAACATGACTCCATATGAATGAAGATGTTGCTCTTTAACTTGTTGATGTTTAAATGAATTGTTTGTTAAAAAGCTCACTGTTGGTGCAAGACATGTTGTGTTCACAACTTGTTTCCACTGCCTTTTTGCCTGGCAAAGAAAAAAAATTAAATTTGAGAACTTTTTTATTTATCTTCTGCTGTAAACTACAGCTGTACACAATAGTACATGATATTCACACCATTTTCTGGTGTTACTGTAAGTAGAGAGCTAATAGTATTCTTACTCTGCAGTCATGTTAGTTGGTGAGGGCATGGCAAGATTTGGATTTAGAATTACCACGAGTCAAAATTCCACAAATTCTTGTGATAAATTTTTAATAATTAAAATTGTTGAACCAAAGAGACATCTTGAGTGACTATGTCACTCAATCTCTCTGTACCCTTTGGCCACTCGAAAATATTCTCTTCTGTGCACTCAGTGAGTGGTAAATTAAGAGTAAATCATTTGAAATCCCCTTCCTGATCCCATGTAATCTGGTTTTTCTCCAGAGAGGCCACCCCTTCACCACATCCCTCTTTTCAACTGGAGGGCTACAGTCTGCAGTCAGTGCCAGGGTCTTCGTATCCGTCTTCTCCGCCTCCCTCAGATCCTCTGCTCAGCCAGCTGGTCTATCAGAGAGACACCAGGGACAAACAGACAGACAAGGACCTGGACAGCACACGCTCCTCATCTCTGGAGAGCACGGAGGTCCGCTACCTCAATGACCACCCAGCCCTGGTCACTCTGGGGACTGATGGACTCCAGTCACACAATACAGGTGTAACAGTCCCTGCAAGGGAGGAGGCTGTGGAAGAAAGAACTCCCAAAGCACAATCTGGCATGGATATCCAAGAGTCAAGCCCATTTGTAACTCCAGCCCCAGTCTCTATACGACGAGGGGAGAGCACTCCCTCCTCCAGCCCTGGTTCAGCTTCCCAGCGGTTGGAGAACCTAAGGCGGCATCAACCTGATGATAAGCTGGAGAAGCTCAAAGAGCGTATTCGTAGGCAGAGACAACACCTGGAGGAGGCTGCAGAGAAGGAGAAACTGCTGGGTTATCTGGAACAGCCCATTATGGCAGCTGTGGAAAGTAACAATGCTGGAACTAGCAACATGCCCACAGCCAAAATACGGAAAGTAGCGGCTGCACCGCCTGCACCCATATATAAAGGTACCATCAGTGTGGGATGTATCATAAATGAAGTGATAAAGTTATGTGTAGTGATTGCTTGATGTTCTGGGAATAAATATTATAGCCATATGGTAGGAAACGGATGCTACATCTTACATCTTCAATTTTTTACTTCTCAGGTTTCAACAGCACTGAGACAAAGATCCGGACTCCAGATGGGAAAGTTTGGAAAGAGGAGGAGTTTCATAACCTCAGCAGAGAAATATACAGAGACCTGTCACAGCAATTTGCTGGTAAGCAAGGGACACAAAGGTTTTCCTTTCAGATCTGCAAGGAGTACAGATTATAGTTGGAAATCTATTTGAATGGGCCAGTCAGTTAAATTCTGTATATAAATAAATATATAATAAATAAATAATTGTTCTTTGATTTTTAACATCAGATGATTTGTGACCCTGGGTCATAGGGCTTGTTTTTCAGCTTTTGATTTATTGAAGAAAAATGAATTAATTAAGAAATGTTTGTCAGTTCGTATCTCTTATTCTTATTCTCTGAATTTGTCCAGAGAGCTCCAGATCCAAGCATCAGCAGCAGAGGGAGCAGAGTACAGAAAGGTCCAAAGAGAGGAGGCCTCCCAAGCCAGTCAGGAAGGTCCATAGAGCTGCCCCTTCCTCTGAAATAAATGGAAAAGCAGGTATAATAATCCGCTTTTATGTGAAATGGCCAACCCGGCCTCTGATCTATTTTTAATTAGTGAAAGTAGGAAAGCTAAGCATGTGGAGCAGTCTGACATGATTTTATCAAGGGTCAGTGAGCATGGTCCAGTCAGAGCATGTCAGCTGGATTTGCCGCTCTGAAAAATCTTCGTTTATTTGTCCCTTTTTCTGTGTACATTTTGTTGTTATTTTCCAGTGCGCACATGCTCTTGCTGATGACAACTGAGTTAAGATTTGGCTGATGTCATCTCTTAATCTTTTGACAAGTGTAATATTAACTTTGTTTACATGCCTGAATTCTTTCATTAGTTAGTGTCACAAAAAGTAACTGCAGAAACTGATGTTGAGTTTACGGTCTTTAGTGTGTTCTTTCCATCTACTCAGTTATCCCATACCAAACCTATGGATGTGTTCCAGCACATGAACCATTGTTGACTTCTGAGTCTGTGTTAAGATTTTAAGCCCTGAAGAAATGTCCAGAATGTGTGACATGCAGTCTGGGACCAGGAAGTAGTATACATACACTTAAAAGACTACCCTCTCCACTTGCAAAGATGCTTCCAAGCAAATATATAAACATGAATGTTAGCTGACTTTTTCTCTGTGTTTTGTGGACCTGGACACAAGAAAAGGCATTTCTTCTGTTTCTTTGACATATCATCCTTATGAATGATTCAGTGTCATTGCAAAAGCATTTGAGTGTAAGATATATCTTTCCTGTGCTCTAGCACATTCACTTTGTGCCAGATGTCGACTTGTGTTTGTGTAACTTTTCTGGTGAATCTCAAGTCTGGCTAGTAGGGATGTGGATCTTTCGGGAGGTCACAATTTGATTCAGTTTCAGATTTCAGTTGTTGAGAGTTTGATTCAAAATCAGTTTTCAATTTAAAACAAGTGTCTATTCAAAATTAATTCTTGTTTAAATAAATAGAAAAGGGAGCAATGTTTTCAGCCTCTTGCTCTGATATGTCTTGTGCCAGTCCATTCACTGAAGTCCACTGAAATACAATATGAAATACCTCTGGCAAGTAACATAAATGATCCTTTGCCTAATTTGATAAAATTAGAAGTGCTAATTAATTTCTTTGTTCATTTGAAATCATCTTACAGTCATGCCTGTATGTGTATGACAAAATGAGGGGGAGGTGGACTGCTGTGTTTTTATTAACATTATGTCTCCAGCTCTTAGAGTGCAGATTCATTCAGCTCCAGGAAAAACCATCCAGGCACAGAGCTGCTTTCTTCAGCTTAGAGTTGATTTAAGTTGCTTAATCTTGAAGTGTACCTCTTGGTTAAAGTTAGCCTCTAGTGACAGCATATTAGGTATGCACAGTATACTTTATATTTGTACCACAAAGTTGATTATTTAGTCATTAAATTAAAACTGTGCAACTGTCTTTTTTTTTTTTTAAAAGCTAATCTGCAGCATAACTCAGTGTGCATCTGCTATAGATTGAAGAAGTTGCACTCACAGTTGAATGCCATGTTTTTTTTTTTGTTCTGTCAACATTACCTTTATAAACAACATTTGACATTTGAGTGAACTGATTATGATTCATGGGAGATAAAAATTGAGATTGTTAGGTGAATTCATTTTTTTTTTTTTTACCCACACTTGCTGGCTGGTCTGTTTTGTACTGGTACATGTTTATAAATAGCCCTGTGAAATCTGTGCCCTGGTTCGTTTGGCTCATCCACTCAGTACAAACAGCTGCCTAGTTAGTGGATGTACAGCTTCATTACCAGGAACTGCTCTTCTCTAGAATACATTCATAGTGAAAAGGGCAATAGAGAGTATTCCAAGTAAATAGGCTTTGCGGTTTTTTAAATGTAATTTCTCTGAGCACCATAAATAAAATTCTTCTCACATTCGTTGCAAAGGGTTAGTGGCAGGAAACTGAGCAGTAGAAATTGGCACTGAAAGCCCTGCAAAATTAAAACAAATTTATCTGCTGGATAGCTGCCTTGTGCAAGCAGGAAATTATACTTGGAGGGGAAACTGCAAAACCAAGTTCTTTTGTTGCATCAACTCTTTAGTAACGTCCTAAAAATAAACAGACTCTGGACCTTCATGTCTTTTTTATATTGCTGATTTAGGATTAAATTCAATTGATTGTACTAAAGCAGTTGCATTTCTTGTACCTCTTTCATTTGCTAAGCTGTGTTTGTTTATGTTCAAATGAGCCTATGTTGTAGCACGTAGAAATGCTCCATGGAATGTTCATGGACTCTTTATTAACTCTATTGAATTGCATTGCTCTTCACTGGCAACATCTAAGCAGTTAATTTTCTGTTTCTCTGCAGCCATAAGTCCTGCATCATGGCGAGAAGGCCAAAAGCTGGTAAAGATGGTACTGGGTCCAGATCCCAAGCTGCCTGGGGAGGACAGGCCCCAACCCCCTGATGGATTGAGCAGAACAGGTGGGGTCTAGAGATCTAAACTCTTGTAAACATGCCACTGCACCCATGTCTTATATTACTATGTCAGCCATTTTAATACCAGCAGCCAACATCGCTACTAAAAACCCAATTATCTCTGCTGTAAACATTTGTAAAAACAAATGCCATTTGGCATTAAACAGTGCCCGGGGGTAGAAAGATAAACCAGGTGATTAGATGTCTGCTTGCTTTAAAGAGCCACTCGGCATGTGTGAGCTTGATGCCAAATGTCTGCTCTATTATTTACATACAACTGCATATAGACTTGACCACCGACATACAAATTAGCTTTGGCTCTTGAATTGCTGTTCACCTCCTCTTTTCACCCTTCTTTCAAGCATTGTGTGTGATCATTTTATTTTTTTTCTGTTTTCTCCTGTTGCTATTGAACAGACATTTCTGCACTGGCTGCATTACCTGTTATGGAGTTTATCCTGTTGGACAATTTTCGCCAAAAGTTTTGCATGGCTCGGACACAGACAGTTAGACAGCTAGACTGACAACAGAGCCAGCCAAAGAATATCAATAAATAAAGAGTTTTGGCTGCCGCTGTACATACACAGCCATAGATGATCTGTACTAGGTACCACTGACCGTAAAGAATAGAGATTGACTGGCTGTTATGGTTGAGTGCATGATTAGACATGACCTGATTTTCAGAGGTTGCTATCAGTGCATACTCTGCATAAGGGCAGAGCGAGTCAGGAAGATGCAGTGAGGCTCACTGCAGCCATGTTCTGGAAAAAAAAACATTGTCTGGATTAGATACTGTAAAATCTCAGTTGGAATTTTCAGTTTGGCCCAGATTAGTGGTGCCATGGCAAGCCTGTCCCACATTCTCATTTAGTACTTGAATTCTGTCTGGGTCTAGTGCCTCAGCTTTTAAATTTTTTTCCTTTAATCTGTTACAGTCACTTGTTGGAGGAGCATCCAGTATTTTTAAAGCTGTGACAAACCTTTTTTTTTTTTGTTACAGATATTATTTATAGATAAACAGGATTTCATAGCCCACTACTAATAGAAATTTAAAGACCAGTCACACAGTCATACCTTTGATTAAATATGTTTTAAATATATCAGAAATGTTCTGTGTTTGATCAACCTAGATTCCACTTGAAAGTATTGGAATTGGAGGTGTTTAGTAGCATGCACTAATACTAATGTACATGTATGGTGGTTTTTTTAATAAGTTCATTACCAGTTGCCGTCTGTAACATTTTATCTTTCTTCACCAGCTTCCCGTCACCATTCCAGTTCAGACCCACGCTCAGCATCAAAACCACGGTCTCGCCCTAATAGTACAGAAAGGCCTCGTAGTGCATTTCGAGAGCAATCCAAAGGGCACTCCACCGCCACATCTACCCCGTCATCAGCAGATCGGAACAATGCCCCAGTGGGCACAAGTGCAGGTCTGTTGTCAGC
The DNA here is from genome assembly GCF_020382885.2 of Scatophagus argus. Classification (NCBI taxonomy): domain Eukaryota; kingdom Metazoa; phylum Chordata; class Actinopteri; family Scatophagidae; genus Scatophagus; species Scatophagus argus. Next base: position 13,490,658 of record NC_058498.1, on the reverse strand, counting down.
AGACATCCAGGGGATACTTGATGATCTTCAGCTTGAGTGTAAAGCAGCTGAGAAGGAGGAGAGGGCCCGTCAAAGGTCCCGGGGTGGCAGCAGTGGTAGGAGAGGTAGAGGGGGATCAGGGTCACAAACAAGGACTCCAGTATCTACTTGGGGAACTACTATGGCCACAGGTAACTCCTCAAGAGGCTGCCGCAGCGCCAGCCCCACTACACGACGCCCGGAGACTGCCAGCACAGCTGACATGGGGCATAAAAGGCGACACTATGATGCAGATACTGTTCGACAATACATTTCCAGACAACAAGAGGACAGAAAGAGGCGTCAGGCAGAAGAGAAGAGAACACTCAGGGAGGAAGCAGAGAGGAGAAACCAGAGATTGCAGGAGCTCTACAGGAAGCAAAGAGAAATGGTTAAAACAGTGGCCCTACCCAGTGAGACACATGTGGCCCCTGTACAAAAGCGACTACAGGAGACCTACAATAAACTGCTGCTGGAGGAGTCCACATTGGGCGAGGAGGCCATACAGACGCAGCGTGCTGCTTCTTCTGTTCAAATGGTATTGTACATATGCATGAAAAATGATAGCTGTACTGGTTAGAATGTAACTAAGTGAAACAAATGAATGAAATCACCTCATGTAAGAAAAAGAAATTGTGGATTTTCTGTAAACGTGTGTTCTGCCACAGAGACCGATGTACCAGCCCTCAGGAGAGTCGGACAAGGAGAACAAGAGACTAGAAGCACCGCAGAGCCCCTCGAGCAGTGATAGGTCTTTGAATGATCAGCCACCTCCTTCATTATCCAGGTACAGACATGGACGCACACAAACTCCCAGAATAACAAACTTCCTTAACTCAGATTTATTGACACAGAAAAACAACAAACAATTTTCAACACAATGCACATTATCTGCTGCCTCCTGGAAATAGTTTTTGGGTGATAAATTCTAGAGAATCACCTGACTTTATGAAACAGAGAAACTGTTTGTTCCCAGATGGTTGTTTTTTTGTACAGACTCTTTGGAAGTACCCCAGAAGCGTCACTGCTCTGAACTTTTGTACTAGATTGAAGAAAAGTACTTTCATAGTCACTGATCCTATTTTAGATACATGCAAGAACATTGGAGATAATAGTTATTTACCTTTTTCTCTGTATATATTGAATGATTATAGTTATTCTGATTTATAATTTTCCCTCCAGTCACAGTGTATGCTGTATCCTGTTCATTATGTTCAATATAATTACATATTGGGCTGGTGAATATTTTTCATTTTTTAAAAATTTATAGCAGTAAACATGTCGCAATGCATAAAGGTGTTTATGCAAGGGAGTTTAGATACAGATGTCAAAGAAATAATTTTACAGCACTCTGATGCCTGAATGGCCGTAAATATGTTGTCTGCGGACATTCTGGGTATTCACAATGAAGATTTTCTTGCATGCTATATTCAGTAGCATGTATGATGAAAACACATACGTATGTTTAGTTTGATCACTGATTTAAAAACAAGCTGTTATATTTTTCTCTGCCCTATGCAGGAATGATCTGGATGTTGGAGTTGCCCCTTTGCTTCAGCCTGACAGTCTAAGCCCAGCTGTTGGACCTATGAAAGGTCCCAGCAGCAGTGCGCTAGCCCCTTTTGCTGACCATCTCCTCTCCCAACTTCTCAGAATGGATACTGCTGTGGCAGCTAGTGGCATCCAGCACTCCCAGCGGCCAGCAACGGCACCTTCCGACAAATCGTGGTCCAGAATGTCCCGCATTGAAGCCCTCAAGGCCACAGCTGCATCCCTCTCCAACCGCATAGAGAGCGAGGCACGGAAGCTTGCTGGGGAGGGGATCAACTATGGTGCATCAACCTCGATGGACGTGGATACTGTTTTGGCTCCAAGGCCTTCTCAAGCTAATCTTGATGATATATGCTGGGCAGAAACAGCTGCAACACAAAACAGTGACATGGCTTTAAGGATCCAGAGGATTTTGACTAGCACAGCTCATAGTTCATTCAATGACACACCTCTTCCGGGAGCAGGCAATCTGCACACCTTCAGGGGACAGAAAGAGACAAAGGGTACAAACACCAATTTAACAAATCCACAAACGATTTCTTCTACTGTAGCAGGACCCATTCTAAACAGTTACACACATGAAGAGAGGATGCTAGTCAATGGTTCACAAAAGGCAGAGAGAATGAATAAAACAGAACAAAAGACGGTATATAGATCAATAGAGGACAAGAAACGGACAGATCTGCATGACTCAAGTGCTGATTCCATCAGTGAGGGTCCTCTTCTGAGTGAAGGTAGTTTTTCTGAAGATGAGGCGAGCCCTTCTCACCCCTCCAGCTATCATGCAACTAGACCAGCAGACCGCCTGGAGGCAGTCAGCTACTGTGCAGGTCAAAGAAGGGCTCAGCAGCGGTTGTCAGAGTTCCAGAGGGAGGCAGCGAGGTGCTCGGCCCTCAGTTCACCCTTTTCCCACCATGATGGCAGCAAAGCAGCCTGGGAGGAGCTGAACAAAGGAAGCCCTCTGAGTGTTATCAACATTTTCACTAAGAACCTTCATGGCCATGTTAGAGGTTAGTTCACATATGAGTACCTTTTCACTGAGGAAAATATGTCAGTCAAGTTTTACATATTAGATGTGGGTGAACAAACAACGAGTGGATTTATGAAAATTGTTGAGGGTCATTTTTTTTTCTCCTTTTAATACTCCATCCTGACAGTCAGTCTAGAGAAAGATCATTAATATTTCTCTTCTATATGTTTAATCTCCAACCTTGTCCAATAGTCAATGAGAGGAACTCCCCATCTGCCCAGTCGTTGCACTCTGGAAATGGACCCGTAGACGCAGCAGTCTATGAAGATGACTTTGTGTCATCTTATAGCAGCGGAGCTATTGGTCAGAGAGGCTCCAACTCACACAGGTAGGAGACATGTAGTTGACATTAGTTTTTAAAATTAACCACTGGATGGCGCCCATGTTACAAAAATAGAAAGCTCATGCAGCTCTTTCAGACAGCAACACCGCCCCTTTTATTTTTTGGTTCCTGACAGATTTACCCTACTTTTTATTTCATCTTCCTTAAACATAATGTTTTCTACTTGTGTCACAGATTCTGAATTTTGTCTAAAAATGATTTGAGTTTCTGTCTTTCTCCCCTCTTTTTTAGTGTGAATAGTCATTTTGAGGAACTGATGAGGAGGTCTCCTTATGAGAAAAGTAGCCGAAGCATCAGTTCACATCACTCATCTTTTCACTCGTCTGTTCACTCACCGCATCTTTCTTCTGGTTCACCATCTGGCTCCTCTCCGTTCTCTAAGCACTCTGGCAGAAAAAGAGGTGAAATTTAATGTTGTTGCAGAATTTCTTTTTATGACTGAGATATTTTATTTTTATTATTTTTATTGAAAATGATTAAAGGAAACAGTCTTTATGTGGTCAAATGATGTTCTTGTGTAGTTAGAAAACCCACATTATAACTGCCTCATTCCTCTGCAGGCACAGCATCAGACCACAGCGATGCCACTCTGGTGGAAGAGCAGAGGAGCTCCTGCTCACCTCCCTCAGAGCCATTATCATCTGACTCCAGGAAGAGAGCCTCAGACAAAAGCTCTTCCCACAGCCAAGCTAAGAGTGTCCAGTCTAATGACACTTTAAGGGAAACATCTCACCAAAGGTAATGATATTCTTCAGATTACATTAATGGGAAATTGGTACCCTACAGTTTAGTCAAGTTCTGTAAAAGTAAAAGAAAAACCTTAAATCCAGTTGCCTGTCGTATTTTCTTCCTTCCTAGTTTTCAGTAACCTTCAGTACAGCTCTGCTTTGTAGGAAGAGTGTTGGCTTACATTGGGATTTATTTTATGCTGTCCTGAATATGGTAGCTTAAAGATGTCAAAGGTTAATTGTTATCCAAAAAACTGGTGATCAAAAAAACCATTAGTGCTTTTCTGTTCAGTAACACCGGTCTCCTGAGTAAAAGTACTTACCTTCATTGCTACCAAAGCACAAAGGTGACACCTACTGGACCAACGTGGGGTCCTACATACACTTAGGTCTAGAAATGGCTCCTACATGCATCTTAGTAGAATATAAAATAATAAGTTTAATAACTGATTAGTATTTCTGAAACCAACTAGCGAGGAGATAGGAAACAGACATACGGGAGTTAGCTAAAGCAGTGCATCCCTACTGTTCTGCACTGGGTCATCTCAGCCTCCATGTGATACAGTGTAATTCCAGAAAGGTTAATTTATTTTATTAATTCATTATTTATTTATCTATTTGCGTGTGACTAATTACTAAACTATGCTTAGAGAGCCCTGGTTGAGGCTGACAGTCTCAACAGTCTTGTGACTTGCTGTTCTGTTCTGTTGACCCAAAACAGAAAACACTAGTTGTTTTGTTTTGGGGGCTATGGGATTGTTGGGCAGGTCAGCCAGCTTCACCGCAGCTTGGGCCTGCTGCCAAAGTAAAGCAGAGAGTTCTTTTTCTCTATAACTGAGCCTTCTAATGGTGTACTCTGAAGCCCGGGTGACAGATTCTTGCCACCCTGTGGAACCTGCATCTATGCCACAGTGATGGCAAAACATTCAGGCAGGATTGTGTCCATCTAAGTACCATTTACCAGGCAGGTTTTGAGTTTATTTTGGTGGCGTGATGTTCATTACTGTGACAGAAACAATCTCAAAATTGTTTCTTTATGGACAACAGATGTATGTCTCTGTGGACTTTTGGCAGACTGCTTTCAGATCTGTTTCTGTTCATACATCAGCTAACTGTTTAGGCATCAAGGTCACAATAGTGTTATATTATGATATTAGTTGAATCTGACTGGTTAGCTTTGGAGAAAAAAAGGTGCCATTGTCTGCTATCCTTAATGGGAAAGCGGAGTGTATCCTGATCTCTTTAGACATTGCCCTTGGCCTCTGATCATCTCAGAGCAGCACAATGTAGCCATTCATAGTCTGGGCCTCTCACAGAAGAGTTATGCTGCTTGAGTCAGTTCCAGGGTTTGCAGAATCAGAGGCCCCTTCTTTCTTAATCTTTTTGTCAACCTGCTCCTCTGTTCAAAATGGTCAGAATAACATCCCACTTTACAGTGTCTGATTTAAAAACCTGTTTCACAGTTGATTTTAGAAAACAATTAAAAGTGTGTTGTACTAAATATATTGATACATGGTCCAAACTATCTTCAGAAGTCATTCTTGTGCACCAAAGTCCCTCATCTTGAATGCTAGAAACATCAGTGATGTTCACTGGTTTCAAAATAATATTTGATCTTTCATTTACTTTTGTTTTGTTCCTTTTCTAAATGTTTTTCTAGTTCGGGACTTGACAGCAGGAAGATAACATCAGCCAGGTCCAAACAGGCTTCCCCATCTGGCTCTCCAGATCCTTGTTCTCCTCTAGGAGCTGACTCTCCCAATGAGCCTGGGAGAAGTGGTTTTGCAGGAGCAAATTACCCAAACACTGGCGCCACAGCCCGCAGTGGTACAGCAGAGACCAAGACTGCAGGTAAATAAAACTAAAAAATAAATATAATAAATAAATAAATAAATAAAAATTAACAGATGATTTGTGAAGTGGAATTTAATTAGAAAAAATGGATAGTGTGCACCATGAGATTTAAGAAATGTGGTTTCACTAGCCCTGTGACAAAAACAAGTTTAAATTTTTGTCACTACTTCTTCCTAGACTCACTGAAGTTCCAATTATAAAGATGAAGACAGAAAATACCTGAATGTTGAATGGATTTAAACTTAACTTTAACTGGAACTTTAGTTTTCCACTGCTGTGAATCATGTTATTCTCAAAGTGCCTCACTCCACCAGCATTACTGCTCACCCTGTGCGTCCTTCCTTTCTCCCAGGTGAACTACAGTATTCACCTGCGGTCTTGCAACAGCGTATGGCAGCAGAGCTCCAGTACCTGGAGTCTATTGAGGAGTCAGTCCGACAGCTGGGGGATGTGGAGAGGCTGATGGGTGTGTCCATGGCTCAGCAGGAGAGCGCATCATTGGCCCAGATGCTCAAGGTGGCATAATTGATGTATTTGACAGCACATACTTGAGGCTATGCTTTTATGTACAAATAAGTTACAATATCTATGCATGACATAATGTGCCATACAGATGTGAATTTTACATTGTAAAGTATTTCCCAATTATTGCATTAACCTGGAACTTAAATTAATTATTGATGCTGCATAACATCTATATGATAAATACTTAAAGAGCTTTTTTGCCCTCCATAAATTTCAGTGACTTACTACCTCACTAATGTCTGTATTGATACACTGTATTGAACTGCTCTCTGAACTTTGATCCTGCAGGTCAACCAGCAGCGCCATGAGCGTGACCTCTACGAACTGAAGATCAAGGCTGAAAGGGAAGCCCTCGAGTCACAGCTACAGCTAGAGGAAAACAGGCAAAGATTAGCCAGGGTACAGCTATACACACACACACACACACACAATGCATCAGTTATTTTATTCACGCCAGTAATATATATATGCATTTGTAGATGAATTCAAAGGTATGGGTGCTTTTATTTTTCTGAGTGTATGATAACGGTACTTGATTTTGTCCAGGCTCATATAGAACTGCAGGAAAACCTGGCAGGAACTCAAAAAGAGACTTTGGAGGGCCTCCAGGAAGCAGCTACAAAGATGATGAGTCAACAGGCTGAGGCAACGCGTTACACAGCCGACGCTGCCCGACACATCAAAGAGGTTAGGAATCACTGCCTTTCTTTGTGCCTGGAAAACAGCCAGTGTCTCCGTATTGTAACAAAAGCTCATTCACTTTTCAGTTTCAGTTAAGACATAACAATAGATGCAGAGGACAGTGTAATATCTAGTTTAAGACTCATCAAATCAAACTGTTATCTGTATATGGTGTTCTTGTCTGTCAGATGACAGAAGTGGTGCGGTCACAGATAGCAGGAGCTTTGGTAACGCCCCGTGTTGCAACTGATTCCTCCATGTTGGACGAACAGGAAGAAGAGCAGAGCTCCTATTCAAAGCATCGTAAGGACAAAATTGACTCTGACAGGTAAACTCAAAACAACTACATACTGGATTTCATTGTGAATAGATTCTCTATTAACCAACTGAATCTCTATAACCAACTTGTTTTGTGAGTTAATTTTATATTCAGAAAGTATTAAATCACATTAATAGATGTAATTTCCACCGATGGAAAAATGTGTAGTACCTGTTCTAAATGTTTGTTAAATCTCTTCTGCATGCTCTCTTATAGCTTCCAGAGTGAGATGTCCAGTAGAAGGAATCAGCCAGAGGAACCCCTGTCTTCACCAAACAGCCCTAGTCAATCGGACTCTTTATCCTTCAGGAGACCCAAACTCAGGTACCAGTTAGGCTTGTCATGTAGCACTAGTTTTACTGTATTCAGGTTTGGAAAACGAAAGTCTTAAGACACTTTATCTGTCCTTTGCTTGTTTTCTTAGTGGAGCAGACTCAAACAGCCACCACAGCCCATCACATCTCTCTTCTGACCACAGAAAACAGATGAAAAAGGAAGCAGTAGAGGGAGAATGGAGGAAGAGGGGAGCTGAAGAGAGGATGGAGAGGGAAGCACGCAGCAGCTCAATAGAGGAGGAAGTTCTTACAGCAGCAAACGACTCCCTCTGCAGTGACAACATCCCCTCTGTAGTGGATGAGAAAGGTATCAGATGCTAAGGGCAATTGTTAGTATAAAGTTAACATGCTGTTACATAAGTGTCTTCTTGACAGCTAGAGAAAATGTGAAAATCATGTTCATTTAATCTGTACTAGAATTAAACCTGTGTGTATGCACAATACTTCACAAATGGCATCTGAGTGAATACAGTTGAAGACTTAGGATGTACACTGAGCTTATCTTATTTTTGGACCCCAAGGAGACAGTACATCAGTAGAGTACTCGCTCAAGTTTGATGAGTCCATGACGGAGGATGAGATCGAAGAGCGCTCATTCCGCTCCCTGCTGCCATCAGAGGCGCATCGCCGTGAAACTAAGGAGAAGAAGTCCCACCATCATGAGGAATCAGAGGATGATGGAGCCAGTCATAATGCAACATTAGTTTCAGGGGTACGCAATATCTTAAAGGTGAGAGAGCAATGCAGCAATTCTTATGAGTCAGTGGTTGACAGTGAAATGTGGGGATGACCACTGATGGTACAATTTATCCCCTGAAACGTGTGATGATTTGATTGAGCAGGTGTCCTTGTTTGTCCTCTCATATATAATTACTTTCCAGTAACCCACTTCCTGTATTCATTGCTCCCCCAATGATCTCCTATCCTTTTAACTCATGTCTTGCTGTTTATTTTTACTCTCACCTCACTCTAACCACCTTTGTGCTCCTGCAGTCTCAGGATGCAAACATGTCCTTTTCTGGTGGACAGGACAGCTTTTCGCAGTTCACCATGGACATGGTGCGTCAGTATATGAAGGATGAGGAGGTGAGACTGCAGCACCAAAGTGCTCTGCTGCGTCTCCGCCAGAAAGCTCTTAAAGAGAAGACAAAAACTGAACTGGCTTGGCTGGAACATCAGAAAAAGAGGCTGAGGGACAAGGGAGAGGATGACAAAATGCCACCTATCAGGAAGAAGCAGCGGGGACTCCTGATGAAATTACAGCAGGAGCAGGTACATGTTAGTGGAAACATACTGTCATTTAGTGACAGTGGAGCTCTGGGGTGATCTTACCGCCATTTTAACCTTCTCTCCCACTATACTCATGTTCCTCAGGCTGAGATCAAGCGACTTCAGGAGGCCAACAAAGCAGCCAGGAAAGAAAGACTGCTGTTGCTGAAGCAGCAGGAGGAGATTGAGCGGATGAGAAACTCTACACTCAGACTGAAGGAGCGTCTCAAGTGTGCTGGAGGTGAACCACCGCCTGTAAGTAGTCCAACGCTTACTAATTACCTTAAAAGCCGAATCCAGGAAAGATCGATTTAAGGTTTTATTTTAGTTTTGTTTGTTCTACGGATCGTAACAGTATGAAAGGAAAAATACTTAGAACTGTAGAATGTTGTCCTGTTCATTTGAAGTTTTTATTTTTATTGGCTTTAGTCACACTTGGTCTGTATGTCCATTCATGCATTCTCCAGGAGACTCCTGTGTCAGAAACCCCTGTGTCAGAGGCTCCCTCCCCAAACATGAGACACACCGAGGATGTCCGCAGCCCTTCTCCATCACTGTCCATCTCTGGAAGTGAAACTAGCAGCATCATGCAGAAACTCAAGAAGATGCGCTCTCACATGGATGAGAAGTAAAGACTTTCTTTTCATTTTTCATACATTAATTGGGTTATCTTTGGTTGATAACGTCTTGGCAAGTAAATTATCAAATGCTCCTTAATCAGTGTTTTTAACACTGCTTACTATAGGTGTGTGTTGCCGCTTTCTTCCCTTGAGGTTTGCTTCTTTTGCACTACTAAAGATATCATCTAAAGACAGATTTATTTTCTTATTCTTATTTTTTTGTTAGTTTTTTGTTTTGGCCCATGTTCACAGTCTGAAAGCTTTAACACTCAGTATGTGTTGATAATAGACTTTGATCGGTTCTTGCTATTTTCTTGTAACACAGCTGCACAGTTTACGCATAGAGCTTTTGTTGCATTTTATAAAGCACATCCAGGTATTTTTGTACAGCTGAGTAACTCAGCATCAAATGATGCACTGTGCTGTTTTCACACACTTTTTGTCATTCTGCAATGACAAGCCATAAAAGTCAGAAGTTTTTCGTTCTATGCATACGGTCCTTATCTTGACTATCAACTCACCTAATTAAAGCTAAGCCATCTCTCTTGCTGTGGATGTGTGAGTGTGTGGATGTGACGATAAGCATGCTCCATGTTGTTCTCCCTCTAAAGTAGACAAGAACCAGCACTCTCGGCTAAAATCCCCCTCTTAACTTTAGAGGTTACCACCTATAGCAGTACTTTGTAGAAGGATCTGTACTAAGAATACATCAGAAGTGACTTGACAGTCGTGAAGATCCAGTTTTTAGGATTTTCTGGCATCTAGCAGTTAAAGAATGTAAGGAACTGACCCCTCACCCTCCCCTATGATAGCCGCTAAAAACACTAAAGACACTCTCTAGAAGCCAGGGTTTGATTTGTCTGTTCTGGGCTACTGTAGAAACAGTGGTGCAACATGGTGGACTCCATGAAAGAAGAGCTGCTCTATCTCTGGTCATAAAAGGGTCATTCTAAGGGAACAAAGCATTGCTTTTGCACAGCATTTCTTCTTATTTTACACTAATGAAAGCAGGATTATAAACATTATATTTCATTTGTGCCTCTAAATCCAGCACACTGGACCTTTAAATGATTGCACTGTTATAAAATAATTTTAATATTGCAGCTTTGACTTGCAAAGGCATATTTTTTTTTCTAGATAAGTCAAACATACATTGTGGAGTCCATCATCTATATTACACCCACTTCATGTGCTTGGAGTTCTGTAGGTCCTCTAAGATTTTAGGCCTGGCTTGCAGCTTTTGGTCAGGTGGTTGTTGAGCCTCTCATGACCGGGTAGCTCCAACAACTTGGTTAATTGTTCTGGGGTTTTAGGATTTTTAACTTGACTATAAATCACAGCCCAGTTCTTTATGGTAGCACAGTTTCTAAGTCTAGATTTGTTTCAGTATTTACGATTAAAATTATTATGAATTGTTTGAATTGCATTAATTTCAATACATTATAGAGTTCAAAATGAACACAGATAGATTTAGATCATTGCAATATAAATTTCTTAAGAGGATTAACAAACAGTCATTTAGTTGCTTAAATATTTGTGTCTGGTAATGCATTTAATGCCTTGCTTGCTTTCCATGATCTTTTGTAATAAACTATCAAATGTTTCTTCCCTTCACTCTGTCATTCTCTGTTATCGCTGTCCTGCTGTTGATTGTAACCAAAGCAATTATACACTATGTATTCAGCTTGCATGCCAAGTTGTTGTCACTTCGTCTAGGGCTATAACTGTTACCTTGCGCTGTAATTGGTTTTAGAATCAGGATTGCTGATAAATCTGTCATCAAACCCTCTTCATAAGCAGGTCTGGCAGTGATCATACCCTCAGCAAACCCCTCCAACATCCTAGTTTAAATGTCCATATTCTTCCAAAACATTTTTAAATCTAACAGAAACCTGACATACTGACACCTTGGGTGCACATAAAAACCACATCTGCTCATATCGCTCTTCTCTCTCCCTTTCTCTCTACTTGTTGTTTCCCTGTTTGTGTTTTAAATGTGCCCCTCCCCCCCCCCAATTGTGTGTGTGTATGTGTTTTGTTTATTTCCATACCCATGTTTGTGTGACTCTTTTGACTTTGTTTGTTGCGTGCTTGTGTGCTGTAGACACTGTTCTCCTGTCCACTACTTCTTCTCTGTGTTCACGGCCCACCACTGGGCCTCCCTCAGTGTCTGTCTTCCCAACCTTCACCCTAAATTCCAGCTCTTTATCTACAACCAGTTGGTCAGGTACTGTACAGTGCTCTATACCTTTTCCCCAGCACCTCCACTTAGCTCTGCTCTGCCCTGCCCTGCTTCACCCCACCCTGCCCCATGGAACATGCTTGTGTTCATCCACTGGCACTGGGACCTTGAAGGGGTGGGACAGTGAATGATGACTGATTGGATGTGTTGGTTTGTTTGTTTTGGGGTTGTTTCTTTATTTCCAAGATGGAGTTTGTTGGGGGAAGCCTTTGAATGAAACCTTGAGGAGTGTCCAAGGAAGCTGCTGTGCTAAAATAAGCTAACCTTTTGACAACTTCACTTTGAATATAATCACATTTTTATACCAATTGTCAATATTTGTGTTGTCAGTCAATAACTGAATTTAATATTGTTATTAAAGGACAGTGGTTAAAATGGGAATATTAGAGGTGTCATAAACAATTATGTGAAGGTTAAAGGTTATGTTTATTTGAATGGGAGCCTTCCTTGTTGAATGGGAATCTCAGACATTCTGTGGTGTTTAATTTGTGACTCTTACCCTTTCTCTTTCTTGGTTCTTGGAACATGAGAGAGTGCATCTCTTTTCAATGTCCTTTATGTTGTGGCTGTTGGCCACAATAGATGTTTTGAGAATAAATCATGCTACAACATGGAAGTAAAGGACTTTTGCAGAGAACAGAGTAGAGATAGAGCGGTCTATCTCTTTAATGAGCCCAGTAAATCTTGACTAGCCCTCTTTATTAGGTAACTGTTGCATAGGATGGGATAATAAGTACAGATGGCCATTGGCTGTAATAGAGTTTGGGAAGGCACTAAAAGAACCTTCCTGTCTGGTTCTTCAGTATCTGGCCTGTCATCAGTATACATTAGGTCAAGAGAAAGGCCTCTAAATTAGATCAAGACTAAATAATACTGCTCTGTAATAGCACCCATAGCTGTGGGAAACTACATTACAGAACAGCTATACCTGACATCTGTGTCTGCAAAACTTATGTATGTATAAGTGACTCTGTGGATGTTGGATTTTTGAATTATTAATTCTGCTGGTTTTGCAAGACAACAGAGCCCTGTGTTTAAGTCTTGGCATCCTCATTAGCCAGAGGAGTACAGGTGTTTTGAGGTGGGTGTGACTACCCCCAGTTGGCATTCATCTCCTCGGTTTCAATCTGATGCATGAATCTGACATCTTCACTGTTATAATCCTGCACCTCTTTTCTCCTGACTATCATCAATTTGTGCTTGTTCATTAGATGGGTGCTTGTACACTACCTTATTTGGATGATTATTCTAGGCAAAGATATAAGTAAAGCATGTATTGGGTGTGTATGTGTGTGCTGGATAAAGGTTTGAGGTGAACTTGCAGTGATAACTGGATGTCTAGGTGATTTGGGTCTGCTTGCTTCTGTGATGTCATGTTTAACAGTCCTTATGCTAAATGTCTTTGTCCTGCTTCTCTCCCTCTTACTTTACCTTATCCCTTACCACCCAACTACTTCCTGTCTCTTTCTTTTTGCCATTTTCTCATCTTTCTTCTGACCATCATCTACAATATCTCTTTTCAATCTCTTCTTCCTCAACTCTCCATTCTCTTCTTCCTTCATTCTTACCGTCCCCTTCCAAAGATTCCTGACAAAGCGGGAGCAGCAGCTGATGCAGAGGCGTCACCATGCAGAGGAGCTGCTGCAGTGGAAACAGCGCCTGGACCAGGAGGAAGCAGAGGTCCGTAGGATGGAAAAGGAGGCTCTGGCTGTGTGGGAGAGACAAACACCTCTGGACAAGGACATGGCAGATAGACAGAAAAAGGAGATATCTGACATCAGCCCCAGCCCCAGTTACCATCAAAGCTCAGAGCCCAGAACTGACAGTGAGAAAGGTGAAGCAACAGGATCCTAGTGTGGTTTAGAGTCGCAAGATGGACATATGTTATGGTTTGGGAATGAGGTCAAAATCAACATAAAAATAAAACGACTCAGTGTTTATCTGTTGTATGTGTTTGCAGAGTATGTGAGCGAGGGCAGCTGTTCCTCAGCAACACCTGAGTCCAGTATACACACTGAGGGATTGGGGTCCCAGCAACCAGGAAGTATATCTTCAGCACAACCTGCGTCAATCCCTGAAACACCTGTAGCATCTGTTCATAGCAGCCCTGCGAATTACACTCAGGACTTTACTTCAGCCTCCCAGTTACCTAGCAGACAAGTATGTATAAACGTGATGTATTTCAGTGTTTAGTCCCATGATGATGGTAGTTAGTTTTGACTGGAAATGCTTCAAAACTGAGTTTGCATGTTGGAGAGATTAACGTCCGTTCCTGTGAACAGACAACAGACAACTTAATTCAAAAGAATTCTGTTTAGCTGCTTAGTATTATTTGCAGCATATTATGGAACTATTGAACAAGTATTATATTCCGTGAGGCACATGCAACAGGATAACTAGACATTTGTTAGCTCACTGTACATGTAAAATATTAATCCATCCATACCTCTAATAGTCCATCTGACTGTGCTGTTTTAGCTCGAAGTAATATTCCTTTCTCTTCCCCTCCTCCTCCTGTTTTGTTTCTCCAGTCTGCTTTCAAAGGGAGCCACAGCCCTACTGCCTCTCCTTCAGATGGCAGCAGCAAAACCAAGATGCAGCTTTGCTCCTCCTCCAGGACCACCAACCAGGCCCGCACTCAGCCAACTGACTCCCCCATGGCTACGCAGACTGGTGAGTTAACCAATGACTCAACACCTATATGCTCAATATATGACATTTTGTGGGTTTATAATACTTTGTGATAATGCTTTGTTTCCCCCCCAGAGAAGATGGGGTGAAACAAAAAGAGCAGACATAATGCAGCTGTATTGCCAGTGCTGTGTAGTCAGGCATAATGTGATGCTGCCAGGAACGCATTATGCAAGCACTTCCCTGATACCTAACCTGCTTAGCTGTGTGATAAGAGGAAAGAACACTTTGCATTGCACTTAGTTACCGCACAAGCAAAGACAATTTTGCTGGCTGACTACTGTATAGCTGAGTGTGCTTGTGAATGGTGAATGTTAGTCTTTGTAACTACGTTTGTTCATTGCATGCAGGCAGAAGCAGCATGCACATTAACGAACTGAACACATTCTTGGTAAAGAAAATAATACACTAATCTCCGCAGAATTGGGTTTGAGTTTGAGTTGGCATAAAGTTGGATTACTCTTTGCTAATCAGAGTTCTGGCACTGGTTTTACATTCTAACTGCGATTTATCATCTAAATTTGCCTCCAGAACCCATTTCAGACCAGAGTGATATAGAGAGCCGTATCAAGGCCCTGAAAGAAGAACTCAGAAAACGAAAGTTTATGGCCTACCAGCTGAAGAAAGAGCAGAAGAAGAGGCACAAAGAGCGCCTCAAGGCACAGGAAGCCAGCCTCCTGAAGCAGCTGGAGGTAAATGTGTGTGCCTGAGCAATTATCCATGTACTATATTTGCAGGTTTCTTCATATCTTTGCTGTTATTCTCCTGTGTTCCTTTTAGAGTTATGACAACTTCATCGAGAAAACTAAAGCAGAACTGAGCAAGGAGCCAGGCAAGACATCAGACACAAACTCCCTATTAAAAGATTCTGCTTCAATCGGAGCGCAGACCAGTATTAGACCATCAACTCACAGGTAACAAAGGCTGTAAACAGCTGTAAACAAGTTGTATAATGACATTTTCAATCTTATACTGTGATGTAAGTTAGAAAAAAATGGTGCTTATTTAAAAGCAAATCCCTCTTCTCAGGTCTGAAGCCAGCAAAATCTCTGAAAGGACACGATTTGATGCATCATTAGATCACAGTGAGTGGTGTATTCATCGTAACTAATTTATATAATATGTATATATATAATATCTACATATATATATAATAGTATATATTTAATTTTGACAAAGGTGTTCCAATAATGATGCACCCCTTTCCATTATGACAGATGCCTTTCCTCAACTTGATCATAGTAGATCTACCTCAGTGCCTGAAGAATTGTCTGACGACCCACCAACAGTCACTCCAACCCCAGTATATGGCAGCCCAGAGTGTCCAACCTCAGGACCGAGGAACTACCTGTCCACAGGGGGATTTTTAAGACCTTCCTCTAAGGAAGACCAGACACAGATGATTGAGTCTGCAGATGACAATATTCAAAGATCTGACATTCAGGAAGGGCTGGTGGATGAAGTAAGCTCTGAATCCGCTGGTCAACATTCTGAACATCTTCTCAAACTTGAAAAAGAAGACAGAATTGACTCCCAGGAGAAGCTGTCTACATCTAAACATGTTTCCTCTTTCATGAGTGAAGAACATCATTATTCTCCAACCGTTAGTGTAGAACAAGATAAACAAACAAAAACAAATGAAACCTCTGAAGCTGAGAAAGCTGTAAAATCTATTATCTCCTCTAGTAAGTCACATTCAGATGCATTGGACCTCAAAACAACACCTCATCCGAGTTACAGGTCCTCATCCAGTGACCATTCTTGCTCCCCTGACTCGGTTGCCTTCACCTCAACGAAGGAGGCACCATTGAAGGATGTTGAGGCATCTTCTCCCATGGCGGACGGCTATCATGATGACTTTGAGTTGTCAGTGAACTCTTCACCTAGGGAGGAGCATCATAGTTCCAAGCCTGTCTCTCACATTTCATCTTCACCTGCTGAGAAAAAGGGCTCGGGAACGGACTCCCCCAGCAGAGCCACACCGTATGACAGTCAGGATGAAGAGATAGAGGAGGAAATTGCTGAAGAACTGAGTCACTATTCAGGGACTAGTGGAGCTAGCCAGCAATCTGGAAGACTGCTAGATCTTCATAACCAAACAGAAGACTCTAAACATGACAGCGAGGACATTGTTAATTCCAGCCATTCACCACCCATCTCTCCTTTGCAGACCCCTCTGTCTCCTGTCATAGATGAAATGTCAGGTTTTAAAATTGGAGATCGGGTTCTTGTCGGTGGTGTACAGCCTGGAACTCTGAGATTCAAAGGTACAACCAGCTTTGCTAATGGCTTCTGGGCTGGTGTGGAGTTAGATAAGTCTGAGGGGAGCAACAATGGCACTTATGATGGGGTGGTGTACTTCAAGTGTGACGACAGCCACGGTATCTTTGCTCCTCCAGACAAGATCACACACCTGCCAGACAAGTTTGAAACGTACACAGACACCACAGAGGATGAGGACTCATTCTTTGATGATATGCCAGATAAAGGTTTAGGGGATAAAGGTAAAACAGATGAGAACGAATTCCAAAAAGAAGGAAAACTAAAGAGTAAAAATGAGCAAACATCTCATAAGCTATTTGGGCCTGGAGATAAAACGGTTACAGATGACTTTATTCAGAAGGCTGCAACCCACCTAAATTCACAGCATCATAAAGAGTCCATGCATCCCATTTCTAATGGTAACACAAGGGATATAATTTTGGATTTGGAAGATGTGCCAACCACCCTCCTCATCTCTGACATGGACAAGATTGGCCTGGGGAAACAGAGTCAGAAGGACATTGATGAGAAAGAAAACGTAGACTGCCAGCACCAGTTTACTGCTGTAGATTTTTACACAGATAACAGGGATGATGAGAGAGAAAAGAAGGACAAAGTCTTATTGGACACATTTGCAGACAAACTCCTCAACAACTTTGTGAGAGACACAGTGAAGCAGTTTACTGAAATCAAAAAGACTAAAGAGCAGAAAATAGAAGCTGCCAACCAGATGAATGGAGACTTGTTTGATGAAAATCTTGAAGAACAAGAATTCTTCTCTTCATTGGAACAAAAAGATGGTCTCCCCTTCTTCCTGCCGACCGAAAAAGAAGAGCTGTCTTCTCCAGAGCTGTGTAACCGACCGGTGAGTGAATATTTTTGATTCTTTAGTAACCTGTTTGTAAAACTTCAAGAAAACAAATAATTATTTTTCTTGTTTATCTCCATGTATTTGCAATATTAAAGACATGAATTGAAATGTCAAACACAAAACAAAACTGTGGAATGTTCTTTGTTGAGAAACAAGAGCAATGACATTATGTTACTGACAAACAAGACTTGTTGATTTGACCTGGAGAACCCTTGTTTTTGCCATGTGTTCAGCCAAAGTCCAGTTTAATGTTGACAGACTTTATTGAATTTGGTGCTCTTTGCTGTGCCTGAAACATCAGAAAGAAGTAATACTCTCTAAGACTAGATCAGAAATGTAAACCATGATTTATAATAGGACTTGTAATGTCATGATGAGGTTAGATGCTCATAATTCTGGGAGGCTAATCAAAACTGGATGTAATCATGATATTTCCTTTTTTTCCACAATAGGAAAGTCCCGTGTTGGGGGCCAGCGGTCAAGAGGAGCTCGCCAAGCGACTAGCAGAGCTGGAACTGAGCCGTGAACTACTAGATGAACTAGGTGATGATCAGGATTGGTTTGATGAGGACTTTGGCCTCAGTTCCCGTAGAGAACAGCAGAGACTCAAACAGAAACCAAGAGAAGAAGAGGTGAGGCTGGGAGGAGGGGGAGGACTGGGAAGGTCTGGAGCTGGAGCAGCCCTGGGTGGGTTGGTCTCATCACCAGGTGGAGAACAGCAGGTAAAGACTCCACCTAGACCTGAGCTACCTCTCCCCCTGCCCCCTAAACTCCCTGAGCAGCCTGCCATGGTGGTACCCCACTCAGCCACAGAGGTGGAGAAGATGGTCCATGCTGCCACTCAGGAGATCTGGGAGAGTTGTGGCCTGGGGAAGGAGGGAGTGTTGACCCTTGCACAACTGCCAAACCCCAAACCCTCACAAGAGTATTTGGGCAAAGAGGCCAACAGCCAGGATCAGGAAGCCATCTGCATCCATAGCTACAGAAAGGTGAAAAGGACAACTTTTGAAAACATTTAAAAAGAATAACTTTGTATTACAAAGAAAACTGTAAAGGTGGTCCACTGAAAACACGTGTTTTGTAAAACCACGACCTGTAGGATTGAACAGAAGGAAGTCAAGCCTCCTTGACTTCCTTTTTATCCTCCTTGCCAGTCATGCTGGTGAAAATCAGCGCTCAATGTACTGCTTCAGTGGTGCAAAGCCACTGAAGCAGTACGTTGAGGACTTGTAATGTTTTCTTGAAGGCAGCAATTAACTCTGAGTGAGTCCACTGAGGTTAAATGCTAGGCAAGTTTCCATTATTCAGCAGATTCTGCTCTTTTAGATTAGCATCTTTTCAAGACTACACAGCTGTCCTCTTGCCCCAGATATTGTCTCAGTTGTTGCTGTTGAGCAGCAAATATTCTTGACATTTTGAACGTTTTATCTCACTCCTTTATGTTGACCCAGCATGAGATTATCCAGCTTAGAGAAACCTGTCCACTGCAGCTTTAAGCTCAGTTTTAGTATCTCATGAGTCTGTTATTCTCCAGGCTGTGTATGACTTGACATGGGAGATTCTTCAAGACATCTATGCTGAGGACCCCCAGGCTGATCAGCCTCAGTGGGTCAAACCACGTCGAACCAAGTCCTCCTGCTTCTATAGAGTGAAGACACCAGGAGACATCACCAAAATCCAGGTAGAGCTCTGCAAGACTCTCACCACCAGCAGAAAGAGACGTGTGATTGATGTGTCTGAAAAGTATCATCCTCATCTAAACACCCCTAATGTTAAAGGCAAAGCGTGTTTGTAAAATATAATTGTACCTTCAGCAGTTAAACAAATAAAGTTCTGTACAGTTGCAGGTCCAGTGCCATGCTTGAAACACATGATGACATGTTTCTTTTTATTCGCATTGTGTTCCAGGAATACATCACAGCAGAAGTACTGAAACTCTACGGTCTGGCAAAAGATCAGAGCCAGAAGACTGACTGGCAGAAGATGCTTAAATTTGGCAGAAAAAAGCGGGATAGAGTTGATCACATACTGGTAGGTCCCAAAATTAAATATTTGTGATGGTTTTGTACGTGATTTAAAATGGCAGCCATTTCATACTGTATCCATGCATAGATTTTCACCTAATACGTCAAGAGTAGGTATTTGTAACTCATGATAAAGCATGTGTCATGTTTTATCTCTTTATATGAAGTAGAATTATATCTGGCTAAAACATCTATTAGCAGTATGGTTCCCTTCCAGTTAGCCCCCATGTAGCATCTCACATGTATAACACCGTGTTGCTGCCTTTTAACCTTGAGTCCCAACCAGAGTTTTTGGTATTCAATAATTGTTGTTTTTTGCCTGTTAAAGTACAACATATTGAAATTTTTGTTGTTAGAATGTACAGTAAAATAATTGCCTTGTTTCATGAGCTTAACTGAACTCAGACACCCTAAGTGCCTACCACTGCTTATCAGCTTACAGCTAATGTACAGTAAGGTATTTGATTCTAGTGGAAACCCTGGTCTTGACATTTTTCTGATTTGCTCCCTGCAATATGAAAATCTGATTATTAGTCAGTGTGTTACAGTGGTTGTCACTGTTTATCTCTCAGGTACAGGAACTTCATGAGGAGGAGGTCCAGTGGGTCAACTATGACGAGGACGAGCTGTTTGTCAAGATGCAGCTAGCAGACAGCATCTTTGAAGCTTTGCTGAAGGACACTGCAAACGTGCTGACGCAAATCTATGAAAAGAGGGCCAAAAGAGTCACCCCCTCCTGACAGTTTTCCTGCTTAAATTTTAAACCACAACCTCAAACTGAATCCCAATTTTTCCTCACCCCAGTGAACTTCAGCCAATCTACCACTGCTTGGTCTTCCACCAGCTGATGTGCCAACAGCAACGCTCAGATGCCTTCAGTCCCGCCATTACCTCTTAGCTAAACAACTCCTAGTTATTTCTATGACATTAATTTACTGAATTCGTGTCAACTAACTGTAGTGGTTCTATAATTTGTTTTACACAGAAACACCTCTTGAACAATCCAGCCTTCTTAAACCTTGATACCATCTAGTCTCAGTTCTCACCTCCTGGACTGGTCCTTTTTGTAAATGCCAGTTTGAGAATGAGTGGATGGTTTTATTAGGATGGACTGGGCTATTTGTTAGCATTTAAAGTCCATTGATGCTGCTAAGTTGATTGTTCCATGCGGGACTGTAATATGAGATCAACCTGGAACAACAGTAGGTTGGAGTATTTTGTATTGAATCTTGAAGCAAATGTATATATGGGTTCAAAAAATGTATTAGAGTAGCAGATAAAGAATATACAGTGTGATCCATGCGTGATTTGACAGTGACATGTTATTGTGTTGCCTTTGTAATCCAGCACGTTGAAGTTAAACAGTGACTACAAGGTTAAACCTTTAGCTTTATTTTAAGGGTGGATGGTGATCAACACCCTCATGTAGGGGCTTGTAAGCCTGCCTTAAATTAAAAAAAAAAAAGTCTAAAATCTGAGACCTGCAGAGATTGCAGCCATCTTCAACTTTGCTTGTTTTTTTCCAGGACTACAGTCTGGTCTTCAGCAACTTGCTCAGTTGGTCTGATATCAGGTGACTTACTCAGCCACTGCTTGTTTGCTTTGACTGTATGTTTTGCTTCATTGTCCTGTTGCATTGTCTTAAAATTGGGGCTGTGCTTAGAAAAAAAAACAACACTGTTCACCCAATGTGAAGCAAAGAGTCTGCACTTTTTTATAATCGTTGTTGAATTTCAATTTCAGCGTGATGGAGGAGAACTACAACACATGAAATTTGTCACCAGTCAGACTGCACTGTATTGGAACGTCACTGAGATCAGATATTGTATGAAACATTTTGCCTCCATAATTTTATTATTTATTGTGTGAAAATGTTTGATTGGAGGAGTAAGAAACATTTTGAATTGTAAATGATCTTGTCAACATATAAAGAGCAGATTTTAACATCTAATGAAATTGTTAAAAGCACAAACAGAAATGTGAATGTGAACATGGCAATATATTATATAGGAGGTTTAAAAAAAAAAAGAAAACCTTATTGAAACAAGAAAAAGAACAGGGTGGGGTGGGTATTTAAATGTAGTGTTAATAATTAATTAAAACTGTTATGTTTGACTTTTATTGTAGCCACAACTGCCCAGTTCGTCAACACAATCGCAGTGTCCCACTTTCATACAATATGTTAATATTTTGAAGCACACAGTGTGTACTTACATTAGCTGTGTGCAGACATCTCATACAAACAGCAAATAAAACGCCTGCGGTTTATTACTTTTTTTCTGTGCTGTAGCTGAAGCCTGTGCACCTCATTCAACACTGTTTTTCACTTTGTGTGTGTGTTCACATGGGGGAACAAACCGTCCATCAATCAATGTCAAGTTCAAAAATCAAGTAATTTTAATATTCATGCTGGCTTTTTTTTTTTAAAGCAATTTATTGGATAATAAAAACCCAGATTTGTGTGTATAGTATGCAAGTGGGATGCTGAAGACTGGCGGGAGTGGTTTGATATTTTAGAATGACACCACAGGACAGTACTGAAATGCTGGATTTGAGCCTTACTTATCCTATAGCCTGTTTATTTAATATGATTAGAGAAAACACCTGTGGCTCTCTTATCTCTTCAGTGGTTGCCCTGGTTATGGTTGCTTGCTGATCATTTGGCCAAAGAATATCTGGTCATGTAGCAGCATGGTTATTTGCCCTATTTGCTGCTTTGAATCACTTGGCTGTACAGCAATCGGCAAGTTCAAACCAGCCATCAGAATGTAGCCCGGCGATGTCAGACAGCAGAGGTCTTTCTCAACATTCAGTTCAAGTGCCTCTTTAAGTTGAGTTCTAGATTTCTAACAAACTTTGTTGATGTCTCAAGACCCTTTGGACCTATTTGCTTTGAATGTCTCTTTTAAACTGCTGTAAACGATCCTTAAATTACTGCTCTTCCTTCTAACCCATTTGCCAGTACTTCAGTTCCTGCCTTATCAATCTGTGTGTCCCGAAGCATAGTTGTGGAAGTTTTTAAAAGCTGATTTTCCTGTCCCTCACCCCAAGAAAATTTTTGTAATACTAACAGAATTGCCTCCTTGTTGACCCTCTGCACATGTGCATATGGACACAGTTGAGTCATTTTACTGATAAAACTGTATCAGGAACTAGTTTGTTGACACACGGTGACTTCAGCCCACAGGCAGTACACTGTGAGTCATAGAGCTGATGAGAGTATGCACTTAGAACTGTATCTAAGGGCTTACTTTGGTCCTCACTGTCAGCACTACTTTGATCCAGCAAACTGTGTGCAAACTCATTGTGGCATGTGTGACAGAGCTTGTCAATCTTCTCTGACTGTTAGGAGCTAAAGTGACCTTAACCCGAGTACTTGTTCTTTTTTCTACCGTCAGTGTTGCTAAGGTGTATGTTCATACTGTAAATAATGTAGACCAAAAACATTTGACACCAACCTCTCCATGCTGTAGGACTTGTATGTCTGGTCTGTAGGCATATGTAACTGTAATGGTGACATGATTAGTAACATTTTCTGTAAGGCTTTATTGCAAACCCTCTAGGATTGTCCTCTCAAATGGATTGTATGTGGGTGGGAGTTAAGTTCCCCTTTGTAACTATGCAGTACTTGGTCATATGCATTGCTTTATGGATGTGGATCAAACAGCTCAAACTTCTGGTGTATTTGAAAGATTAAATAATCCTTCAAGAGGCTTGAGGCTGTTTGGTGTAGGCTGGGGTTGGTTTGAATAACCGAATTGGATGTTGTTATCAGAAATCCCAGTCAGACTAGAATTCCCTGTTCATCTTTTTTGAAATGTTTATGAATATTTATAATAATGTGTGATGAGTGCACACCAAGTGCACTTCGAGACTTGTACAATTCTTTTATGGGTGTAAATATACTGTCTATCCAATCTGATCCACTGTTACTGTAACCTGATTGTTGTAAAATAAACACTGTTTACTTTGCAAATATGTGCATAGTATATATTTGTTAACTAAATGAATTTTGAAATTGTAAATAAAGCTTTTCATTGTTTCCAGAGGAATGCTGACTTGAAATATGTCGAAGTATGCAGAAGTTAGTTGTGTCAGGTTGCATATTTCTCACCTTATACTTAACCAGAGATACAAGTTTAGTAACATCTACATCTAAGTCCCATTCTTCAATTTTATACTGTATGTGCAGATATGTGGATTTAAATCCCTTTAGTCTGACACAAACAAAAAACAAAGTCCTAGCAAAGATTCAACCTCATCTCCTACCTTCCCTCTGCTGAGATGCGTTTAAATCGCACCCAGGAAAAGACGATAATTTATTTATTTGTCAGTCAAAATCATGGTCAAGGTAAGGAATGATTTTTTTTTTACGCTCAACTAATAGGTTTTTTGTTAAATAAGCATATCAGTAATCATTAAGGATTATTTCCTGGATGAGAGCCGCGTAGGAGCAAAAAATGTATGTGCAAGTGCTCTCACCGCGCATGACTTTCAATCGCCTGATATCAACATTTCACGTCCCTACGAGATAGAAAGAAATAAATGTTTGGACAGTGGGTGTGTTCCTGTGTTTCGGGAGGTGTTTTTATTCTTTTTTTTTTGTTAGACGCAGTGAACTGGACAGGGGGAGGACCCATGAGTCCTGGACAGGAAAAAGAGAGGGGGAAAAAGTTGTGAGAAGTTTTCGTTTTTTGGAAACTCGCCGCGCTCAAAACGACGCTTAGCGGCAGCAGCTCGACCAGGGGAAGATGGCGCGGTGCTGCGGCCGTGCCACGTCTCGGTGTGCCGGAGAGACACCAACACATCCTAGAAAGATAGCAGCATCCGCGGTTTGCTTATGTTTATGCCTGCTTTTTGTTTCTGCCGCGGAGGCTGGACTGTACTCCGCTTCTGACCAAATCATCTTGTTAACTCCGGAAAATGTGGAGTCGGTTGTGGTCAACTCCACGGCTGCTATAGTTGCGGAGTTTTATGCTTCGTGGTGCGGACACTGTGTCGCCTTTTCTCCGGTTTACATAAGTCTGGCCAGAGACATAAAAGGTTGGTACGGACCTGCAACGAATCACGTAGCTGCAGCTGTTTGCAATCGCAGTAAAGACTGAGTATTACTCCTGTACATAGATTCATAATTTACTCTGCGTTATTTGCAAGCGGTTTTCAGCTTTGCTCTGAGCTTGTTTTATTCACACGATAAGACTGTAAGCATTTTAGGACTAACAGTAATTCATTTGTCTCTAACTATAATGTTGCCAAGGTTACATCTTCCTCTGTCCTCTATCATCTGCGTGGAAAGAGTGACAGCACCAAGCTGTTGTTTCTGTCTGTTAATTAGAGCATGTGATCTAATGAATGTGTTTTTATTCTGCCCAGCACTGTGGCTCTCCATCAACGTCCTCCGACTGTCTGTGTAGCTCATGAGTCAAAAGGAAATATCACACAACTTTCAGAATAAATATGATTAGAGTGACAGTTTCTGATGATGGCAGGAGGCCTGACACAGTCATAGAGTATTTCAGTCCTGTGTTTCATCCTCACACACAGTCAGTCATGGCAACAGATCTCTCATCAGTGTCACCTTCGGAGTCAAAAGGGTCACCCATCTGATATTTTGGCCAAATTCAAGAAATTACGATTACATGCAGATGATATATCAGCACAAACTGCAAGTTGTGGTCCATCAGCTGCAGCAAATCTGTAGATCAATGAATGCAAATGTCTGATATAAAGCTCCTGAGCCTTTCGAGTGAGTCGTAACATACAATGCGAACATAAAAAGCTAAAACACAAAGATATTAAAGTAATGGGAAAGAGAAAAGCAAAATAACAATCGCCAACTCAACAGACATACTACAACAAAGTACGTACAACCACTAGATAGCAAAAGAGAAGCCGTGAACAAATTCTTGCCCAGTAAAAATACAACAGAAAAAAGAGAATATACAGAGCTTTGTTTATTGGCATAACATCATTTGAAACATGTACGGTTTATTTCCAAATAAGAATCTACACTGTTTTTAACCATGTGAAATGATGTCAAGGATTGTACGCTTAAACATAAATTATTTCTGTCTGAAGGAGTCTCTTTCCAATAGTTTTCCTGACTCTAGGAATGGAGTGTTTAAAGGGACAGTTCATCCCAAAATTACAAAAGATACATTTTTCCTTGTAACTGTAATGTTGTTTATCCCTTTACATTGGTTTGGCATGAGATGCTGAGTTTTGAAGATTTCACCCATAGGAATTCCTGAATTCTCTCTAATATAATGGAACTAGGAAAAAAAATAAACATTAATAAATAGCCATTTATTTAAAAATGAATAAATAAATCATGACCTGGTTATTCAATATAATCCACAGAATTTGTCATGAGTCATTTCACACAGGAACTATTTGCTAACTAAATTAGGGTCTGTGAATTAATGTGAGTTCCTGCATTGTGATTTCTAGAAACCGTCATTGTTGAGCCCATTTTAGTCAGTTATACATTATACAGTGATGAGTGCTAAAGGAACATCGGAGAACAAATTAGAGATTATTTTATTCTCTGTGGAGGGTAGAAAGGTAGCTTTAGATGCACTTGATTAACAGCATCAGCATAGTCAAGAAATAAGTTGTGAAACAAGTTTCTTATGGACACAAAGTGTGAAACAGGAAAGAATACGTCCGTTCCAAAATTAATTTAGCAGAAAAACGTGAGAATTAAATTAAGTTCAGAGTCAATCCTAACCAAGTAACTTGGTAACTTAAGTGTAGTGAGCAGCGTATTATTAGATAAGAGCCAGTTTTGTCAGGTATCATCTGCATGTAGCTGAACAGAAGAACTGGAACAGATTAAAATTGATTCAATTGAAAACAGAAATAAGAACTGGACCCAGTGTTAAACCTGCACCTCTTTACTGAGTGAACAGATCAGACTTACTCCCTTGAAGGACGACATTTTGTTTTCTGTTATGTAACTAAGAGTTAAACCATATTAATTCATTTTGATATTGACGTGTCAAATGACAGCAGCAGAAACCGTCTGGGCAGGCCCATAATTGCAAGTGCATGTGAGGAGTTTGTTGTCTTTTCTTTTTTTTTTTTTTTTTTACAAATAAACAGCACAGTGAAAAGTGGAAAGGAAGTCTATTTAACATAGAGGATTTTTTCTTGTCAACATTGGCACACAGAGGTCTTCTGTATTGACATAGCAAAGTGCACATTGGCACATGTGGCAGAAGGACAAACACAGAAGCCGATCCACAGTCAGTAGAGTGTACAGGTTGCAATAGAGAGAACACTAAATATTTACTGTGGCTCTCTTCCTCTGTTTGATGTCTGTTCTTCAGAGTGGAAGCCAGCTGTGGACCTGGCGGCTATAGACTGTGCTGCACAGGAGAACAGGAAGGTCTGCGCTGGCTACAGCATCACAGGGTATCCCACAATAAAGGTATTATGCAGTGCATTTAAATTGTTTACATGCAGGCCCACATACTGTGTCCTCCCTTCTTTCACGGCGGCTGCTGATGACCGGGGACAGGTGTGATGATGTGCTGCTCTATGTCTGTTATTGCAGGCTTTAGAGACTAGTCTTGGAGCAAGTCTTAAGCTAATTTTATGTTTCTCTGTACATTATTTCAGTAATTCTCTAATGATTGTCTGTGTAGTGTGTGAAAGACAATCTAATGTGTAATTTAGATAGAAATAACAGACAGAGTTATTCTGTATTTGAGATATGGAAGCATTTGCAAAGCTAAAATAATCAGTTGATTAACTGATTATTCAATAAACAGAAAATGAACAACAACAAACTAAATCATTTTTTAAGCAAAAATTTCAGCTTCCCAAATGCAAATATTTACTGACTTTTGGAGTCTTGTATAATATTAGATTGCATTTTTCTTTTTTTAGACAAAAGCAATTTGTGTGTGTCATCTTGAATAATTAATAACTAATCGATGAGGGAAATGCTGGCTTGTTGCAAGAAGTACTGTTTGTTTGTTTGTTTGTTTTTTAAGAATACATTAGAAGTACACCAGACTGTGTTAAGATAAATCCCCCTTTTGGGTCCCTTCATGTTCACACTACATTTTCTGAACTGACCATAAAATCAGGAATGTTTGCAGTTTTGCTTGAGCTCCCTTTTTCAACGCTGATCCTGCGTGTTTGAATTGAATCAGCATGTTCTGTAGCATGTGCATAAGCATGTGTGGAAACTGTGCGGGTACTTTACAAAGGTATTTGATAAACCAGAGTCACTTAAACAGTTTGCTGTTCATCCCTAAGTGACCAGACTATTGGTGTGTGTTCAGTTGTCGACTAGTGATTTTTTTTCTTTTTTTTGTTTTTAAGTATATGTTTTATATTTCTGAAGCCACTGTAAGTCAATTTAAAACAGTGAGATTCATTAGCAGTTGAATTATTTCTGGATTCATAGCTTAATATGTCAATATTTCAACTTTGTTGTGGTAGTTTGTCATTAAGTAACTTCACTGTAAGTTTGTGTGTAAGAGCATCCCTCTTTTGAAGGGGCTTCTGTTTGACTAGTGAAGCTGTGGGTGGGAACATGACAGATCGGGTTAGCTACTGTCATTGCAACAGCCTTTTCTCAGTAGAGTTATCTTTTGCGCGATCAGCAGACACACTACAGAGAACCCCCAGCTCAAACATCTGCATTTCTATTTGTAGCGTATCTGATTAGTCAGCAGTAGTGTGTTTTTAAGACTATCTGCTTTTAGTACCTCTCTCTTCTCTCTTGTCATTCACCGACAGCCAATGAAACAAAGAGCTCTTTCTGGTTGAACAAACAATGCAGCTTCAACATCTGTGACTCATTTTAACCAGGAAGGATTTAAGGGTCAAGGCGGGCAAGGAGGGGAAGGCCCACCCAACCCACCCCCCGACCAAACATTACACAACATGGCTTTGCTCCTCTCACGGTCGTGTGAGGGCCGTTTCATTTAATCTCACTTCTGTCTTTCTCTCTACTTCCTTCATAACCCAAGCCTTCTCTCTCTCTTTCACTTAACAGTTCTTCCATGCTTATTCCAAGGCTGGTTCTCAAGGACAGGCTTTTAAAGGTACTGCTGCACACACAGACGCAATTCAGACCAATAAAAGAAATTGTAACATGCAGTTTCAGTCAGTCAGTCAGTGCAAAGTGGGCATCTCTGACATGCTCACGTAGCCATCTTGCATGAGAACTGGCAGCAGTGTATGATGTTCTCCTGATGTTCTCTGACCTTTCAGGTTTCCCTCGTGATGTTCGGGGGCTCCGTCACAGGATCATAGACAAACTGGAAACCCATGAAGAACCCTGGCCTCCCGCCTGCCCCCCACTGGAGCCTATCAGGTCAACACACACACGCACGCATGCACACACACGCCCATTTTCACTGAAGGAATTTGACAGATCTGTTTTTATTAATTCAGGGAATAGGCTAGTTTTGTTTTTGTTGTTGTGTTGGTCAGTTTTTTCATATTTTTTATGTCTTCGTGTTGACCTGTGTTCTGGCTGTCTGAAGGGAATTTTCTTCAAATTTAGCACAAATGTCCACTTGGACTCAAGGGTGGACTGATTAGAATTTGGTGTTAAAAGGTTAAAGTGATCCCACATGTTTCTCGCCATAATTCAAGAAGTCATACATACATGACAAAATGTCACACAAATGTCTCATAGGATGAGATGATGATGGGATGACATTTTATATCCAAAAGATCAAAGGTCAACTTCACTGTGACACCACAATGTTCTGCAAAAACGCTTTTGCACAGTGAGTCTATATTCTATCCTAAACAATGTCCATCTCATACTTTTGTTGAACCCGTGCTCAATATGTTTCCTCATGCTGTATTCATATACTGTAAGCCACAGTTTTGTGAATTAAAGTTCCATGTTTAGCTCGAGTATTCAAGCTTGTGCTTTTGTTGTCGCAGACAGACACCCATATTCTCAGCACGTCCCATAATTACTGATCTGATCTTTTATTTATTAGTGATAGAATCATTTGACCAACTGTCAGGCAGTAGACATAATAATGGCTGCTTTGTTTGCTCAGTCATCTCTGCTAGACCATCCTGCTCTGCCCGCATGCTGCCCTGCAGGTCTCTGGATATTGATGGTGCAAGAAAAGGAACCAAGAAATTATTTCTTTCTTTTTTTTTGGCTTGAAAGGGAATGAACTGTTGTCCCTTTCAGAATCATGAGGTCTTCCGTCTTCTTCTTCTTCTCCTTCTTCCCCTCTTCTCTTCTTTTACAAAGGAAATTATGCTAAGTGGATTTGAACTGTTATGATTTCTTTTCTCACAACAGACATTCTTATTTACCACTATTCTTTGATCAAACAAAAAGAACTTTTTCAAATTGAATTGATATACTTGAAAGCAGATATCTCACTGGGGTACCGTAGTTCTCGTGTTTATTATTGGGTGTGTGGGTGCTCTTAAGATAAAAAGAGCCTTGTGCAGACAACTCAAAAATCAATAAAAATCCCAAATAAGATAAAGCTTTCTCAGTTCATTTTAAGGATGTCCCTTTTTTCTTTCAAGATAAAATATGTCCATGAAAATCTGCACTTGTTTAATTTTTCCTCTTGATCTTTGCTCGATCAACATCCTAACCCTTTAAGATTTAAAGATGTTTGGATTTTCTTCAAGGCTTAGTGTAAGTTGTCGGTGGGATTTCAGTCTTATGTGTTTTCTTCTGGTCCTTTCTCTTCAGCCAAGCGGAGATCGACAGCTTCTTTGAGAGCAACAGCGTTGAACACCTGGCTCTGATCTTTGAGGACCCTAAATCATACATTGGCAGGGAGGTAATATGTTTCCATCAGTATGAGCTGTGTGTTTTTCTCTTCTCTAGCATATTATTTCTTCTTTGGGCAGCAGAAGAGACGTGCTGCATGTGTCCCCCTCTCTCTCCCGTGTCCTTCCTGTCCAGCTGTCGCTATCCAAATAAAACCATAAAACAAAATAATGTTAAAAAAGAACTGTAACATGGCCAGAATATTTTTTTAACTGTGTGTGTGTGTGCCTGTGTCTGTGTTTGTCTGTGCGTGCACTGTGTTCTTCAGGTGACCCTGGACCTGTTACAGTTCGAGAACATTGCAGTGCGGAGAGTCCTGAGCACTGAGGAAGGTCTGGTAACCAAACTGGGGGTGACTGAGTTTCCATCCTGCTACCTTTACTATGCTGGAGGCAACTTTACCAGACTCAGAGTGTGAGTATTCAGTTAAATTAATTTTTTTATTTTCAATATATTTGTATAGCGCCAATTCGCAGCAAAATGACACTCCACTAAATTCTATTTAGTTCCATCTGAAATCCACAAACGCCAAGTTTGCTTCTCTTTGGTTCCTATTGTTCCACACATGACAACTTTGCTTTCTGCCGAAAACCCTCATCGCGTGCTCATTATCTGAACCCTATTCATGAGAATACTTTTAAACATCTGGCCTCTTAATGGGATCAGAGCATCAAAATCGCTCCCATTATTCACTATCATAAAGCGGCGCTGATCATTCCTCACCCTGCAAATTCATCTGCTGTTTCTGCCGCTTTGTTTGGCTGTTTCAATAACTTGGCATGCAAAGAGGACTCTTTTTAGTTGACAAATGCAAAAAGGAAATGATTTATTGCTGATTTATTTATTCACCCTCCATCTCTTCCCCTTCCAACCCCCCTCATCTCCATCACTGTACAGAGGGGAGGTTTTTTAATTTCTTGCATGAAAACAATGCCATTGCTTTTCTGGCTTCACCTGCCAAACAAGCCCCAGCCGCACACAGCGACAGATGGCCTCCCATCATCACTGAATGTCTGATTGATCCTGGGAGAGCAGAGAGAGTGTGTGTGTGTGTGTGTGTGTTTGAGTGCGTGAGTGAGAGAGAAAGAGAGAGAGAGTGTGCGGGGGCGTCTCACATCCGTCATGCATGTAATGTGTGCTGGTCCCAGGTGAATGTCCCCCCCACCCCCCCACCACCACCGCAGCCCTCCCCGATGCCTGCCTGCTCGTCGGCCCTGGGGATCGCTGGATGAATGGCTCTTCCTCCACATCTGTACACTCCCACCAGACACGCAGGTGTAATTGAGTCCCGGGCTGGTGTGAGTGAGCATGGGCCCAGAGTATCCATCCTCCTCATTACCATCCAGTTCCCGTTTTACGATGCTCTCTCTCTCTCTCTCTCTCTCTCTCTCTCTCTCTCTCTCTCTCTCTCTCTCTCTCTCTCTGTCTGTCTGTCTGTCTGTCCCTGACAGGGGGTGAAAGCAAATGAGAGGAGGATGTGAGGGGTGGTGGGACAGAGAGAGAGAGAGAGAGAGAGAGAGAGAGCACATTAATGGTCATGGTTCCAGTTGCAGGGTTATCACATGGGTTAATGATCAGCGATCTCTCTCTCTCTCTCTCTCTCTCTCTCTCTCTCTCTCTCACTCTCTCACTTCCATGCTACTCTGGCACCATCTGCTCAGTATTTGAAACGCGTTCCCGTAAGTGTGTAAAATATATGGCAACTAAAAATACAGGTCATAAAGCATTTTTATGGCAATGGACTGCTGAAACAAGAGGTTGAAATAAAAAAAAAACATTTCTTTGAATTTCCCTGCAGAATTAGAGCAATGCCCTTGACTCAGTGCTGTGCAAACTGGATTACACATATACTACATGGCCAAAAGTGTGTGGATTATCAAAACATCATACCCACATGTGATCATTCAACATTTCATTCCAAAATAATTGTATTCTGTTTTAACGGCCTCCACTCTTCTGTGAAGCTTTGATATAAGATTTTCATCACATCCAACTCTGATGTTTGGTTAGACGGTCTGACTTGCGGCCTCTCAGTTCGTCCCAAAGGTATTGGATGGGCTTGAAGTCTTTTGCACCAAACTCCATGCATTTCTTTATGGACCTCTCTTTGTGCATGCGGTCATTGTCATGTTCAAACAGGAAAGGGCCTTCACCAAACAGCTGCATTTTATGCTGCAGCATTAAGTATCCTTTAAGGGTCCAGTTCCATCCACGTAAAACAGCCATAGAATAAGCACATAAAAGTACATAGTTTTGTGCAAATCTGCTAGTTGATGTTGAGTGGCCGAAGTGTCATCTGTCCTTCTCTCCATCAGCAACGTGGAGGCTCGTACTTTCTACTCATACGCCCTCCAGGGGCTGCCGGGGGTGGTGCGGTCAGGGAAGCCTCCACCAGACATCACAGACACTGTCACCAACAGCACAGAGGAGCCCTGGAGACCCTTCAACAGGTATGAACAGCACATGCAACACAAGACTGTCTTTCTCCACTGATTGTTGTTAACGTTGTCGTTATGTGTGTGATTGTGCGCTTAGGTCCAGGGTGTACATGGCAGACCTGGAGTCAACACTGCATTACTCTCTGCGTGTGGAGCTGGCTGCTCATACTGTCATCAGGAGAGAAGCCCTGACTTCTCTCAAGAAGTACATCTCAGTTCTGACAAATGTAATGTTCTGCATACACACAAACACACACACACAATACACACCAATAGTAAAATCCAAATGATAGATATAGATTAGAGGTAATTTATTTTGGATTTGTGATATTTTGTTTTTCCATATTTGTTTTAGAAATATTTAAAACAGACAGATTTTGAGCAACACGGTCATGTGGTGGTTGGCACAGTCGCCTCACAGCAAGAAGGGTTCAGGTTCGAATCCCGATCTGGGCCTTTCCGTGCAGAGTTTGTATGTTTTCTC
This sequence comes from Scatophagus argus, assembly GCF_020382885.2. Taxonomy (NCBI): domain Eukaryota; kingdom Metazoa; phylum Chordata; class Actinopteri; family Scatophagidae; genus Scatophagus; species Scatophagus argus. The sequence continues at coordinate 13,457,590 of NC_058498.1, read as the reverse complement.
TGTGCCGTCATGGGTTTTCTCCGGGTACTCTGGCTTCCTCCCACAATCCCAAAAACATGCACATTAGGTTAATTGGCTACTCTAAATTGCCCTCCTGTTAGTGTGCAAGCATGTGTGGTTATCTGCCTTTGTGTGTCAGCCCTACAATTGACTGTGTCAATTGACCAGTCCAGGGTGAAACCCGCCTCTCGTCTGTAGTCAACTGGGATGGGATGGATAGAAATTTGATAAAAACAGTTACGCCAAAGTCCAAGTAAAATATTTGATTTCAAAAGTCACACTTGCTGTACAAACATGCAATATTTGAGTGATTCTTTGCTTAGAGCAATTCTGTTACATATTTGAGTAGTTGATTCACTTTTTCCTCATTTCACTTTGTGAATGTAAATATTTTCCTAGTCACCTGAGGGGTGAGATTAATGGATTAGCGATGTATTCTTAGCCTAATGCAGTAGTTTTCATTCTCATGAAGATGACTCTCTTTTAACCTGGCTAGATCAGGTGAGTTATGCTGCACACTTAACCTGGCATTACTCGCACTTTTGCATTAAAATCGGCTGCTCTTTTCCTAAATCTTTTTCTAACAATATTTTCTGTGAGGGATGTAGATCGTAAGCTGAGTCAATACATTATATATGCCAGTTGGCCTGTACATTAGTAATGTAAGCAAATGCAGCTGTGTAATTACAGGAGAGCAAAGCAAACTTTGGGTTTCTTACAGATCACTTTGGATTATGTTTGCTTCTGCTCAGTTCTGATTTGCTGCCAAGTATGTTTTACATTGCTGAAGCTAAAATAACACTAATTAAAATAATTCTACTGGTTAATTTCACACATAAAATAAAATTCATTTCACTTTGATTTGGCCAGGAAAACAAAGGGACAATGTCATACCTTTATGCATTTATTGAGTATAATGTTTCAGTATGCTGCATCAAGTTTAAAGTTTCAGGGCTTTACAATGTGCACTTGTCACATTAGTAATAAACAGAAGGCATTGAGGGTACATTTTCGGGGTAAGATAAATAGGCTTTATTAACTTACAAATTCACACCATCAGCATTTTTCTGCCAGCGTTCCTCTCTTGCTTTATTTGCAGCTTCGGTGTGGCTTCCTGCTTTAATATTTTATTTTGTATTCCTTGTAGCTCTTCCTTATTACAACATGTTCCCCTTGACTGAAGCAGACAGCCGAAGTTCATAAAGAAAGTAGATAAGCACCATTGTGATACTCATTATCTCTCAAGTTTTAAGTTTTGCCAGTCCAGCTCACACGAAGAAAGCCTTGTTGTGTTGAAGCTGCTTTGTCGCATACCCCTCTGGAAACAGAGGATTGATTACTATGTAGTAAGATAATCACACAAGGCAACAAAATCTGTATAAACTGATTTGTTTTTGTATAAAAGCTGGTATTAGTCAGAAAACTGAAGTGATGAGCCTGTGTATTTTAAACTTCAACAGTCAACAGAAATGTGTAGTTACAGCAGGTCACCACAAGATGGAGAGTGAGACAGCAGAATGTTTGTTCACATCAGATTTGAACTGTTGTTTCAAAGCATTTAGCCTAATACCTTCAAAGCATGTTTTTTTTCTTTTACTTTAGCATTCATTTGCTAATTTTGCAGATTTTCCTCATGAATTATTTAGTCAACTTTGTTCTTTTGTTTTCCTTCACACACACTTACATACATGCATTATTGAAAGCAGAAATGTCACTTGATGCGAACAGAAGCAGAAATACTCTCTGGGGTATTGTCAACCCTCTTGATGTTGACTCCCAAGAGGATTGAAGCGTGGCTGCCACCCACAGAGCCTACACAAACCCCTTCCTGTGATACCTCTGGCCACTACTGCTCCTCTTTCTCCTTCTTCTTCTCCTCCTGCTTTTGGTTTCGCTCTGGTATTTCTGCAAATACTTGTGTGCATGCCAATACCCACAACCCACCCACCCACCCTTTCAAGGTTTTCTTTCTTAAATCTGTCCTGCCTCTTTCCATTCTCTTTCACCTTTTCCTTTTTAAAAAAAATATTTTAGATTTTTTTTCCTTATTTGTTTGAATTATCAACTTTGATTTCCATCTCAATTTTTGACTGCTTTCAACTTTCTATGTTACTCATCAAATGCTCCCTCATTCCCTCTTTTCCTCCTTCCTTGCTGAAGTGTGCCAGCCAGGCAAACATGCTGTGATGATGAGGCCTGACCTGCTAGCCCTATCCCTATTGGCTACGCACCAGGCTGTCTCACTGCCCTAGTCTGCTACCAATCTCTCTGATTATATCTCACTCTCTAGGGAGGCGTAGTAACAAGCTAGTGTGTGTGGGGGGGTGGGGGGTAGCAGCGCATTGTGGCCTCCCATTAGCTTGAGTTTGTTTTGTCCATAGCGGCAGGTCCCAGTGGTATTTTTAGCTTGCCCCCCCCCCACCACCACCACCACAATGGACCAGCCGCTCAGCAGGGTTTTGTGTTGCTGAGGAGACTGTCATTGTTGCAGCTGACTTGTGACAGTCCTTATTGTCATTTGACTGAGCAATCTCTGTACAAAGAGGCCGAATCCTTTCAGTCAGCTTGTTTTAAGGGCAGTCAATGTACACAAGTAGATCATGAAACTAGACTTGAAGATTTTGGGGGGTGGAGGATACTTACAGTGGGAGTTTCATATTTTGCAGGTTATATGCTAAATCTCAGGCAAATATATTTTTTCCATTTTTGTTGTTTTTGTCTTTATTCAAATGACTTTTGGCTGATGACGAAATGGCTTCACTGCCAAACCGCTCTGCCTTCCTGATTAGCGACACAATATGTAAAAATGTGACACCCGAGATCCCCACATGAGTCATGTGATTGGATTAGTGTGAAAGTGACTCACGATGTCCTGACGACAGCATGTGTGTCATTGCTTCACACTGGTGACACATTCCCTCAATCGTAACACACTTTGACTGATTAGTTAATTTGAATAATTGATTAATTATTTTGCCTATAAAACATCCAATAGGACCTCTTCATATTGTTTTTTTGGATGGTTAGCAGAAAAAAAAACAAATTTTTCAGAAGCTGGATATATCGAATATATTAAAGTGTTCACTTGTAAATATGTCATTCAGCTATTCGACTAGTGGTTGTTTTGCACATTTTGAGGACCTGCAAAATCTGTGTGAGTGAATACCTATTTATCTCTTTCATGTATTCATTTCATACTAAGGTTGTTCTGTCCAGAAATTGCAGTTCCAGGAATCTTGTATGTCCACAATTTTCCCCATAATGGAATCTCTTCATCCAAACATGTAAACATGTTGGTTGTTTCATTTTTATTTGTTTATTATTTATTTATTTTCCTGCAGCCAGTCATAATATTGCTAGATTTTCTGTCTTGTCGGACTGAAGCCGGATTTATGAATCCTCTTTATGTATATGAGGATTTAAAAAAAGTGGATCTTGGGAAGCATGAGAGCATTACAGTGAGGTTTTTAAGGATTACACTTCTATCCTGCTTTTCTTGAAAGAAGCCCTTCAGCCCACAGAGGACAGAGGGGCAGGGAAATAAAAGAAAGATTTAAGAGGGGGTGCTTTGGTCTGAGGGGACGCAGGCCTCGGCCTTCTCACGCCAAGGTTCATGACTTAATGTTCACGTATGCCTATATTACCGAGCCATCCTCTCTGCTTCTTTATAAACCAACTGACTTTGTAATTATTTATCATATTCCTATCACATAAGCAGTTGTTTAAAGACTGTTAATTCATTAGGCTGTTTTCAGTCGTAGTCTCCCCTTACTGGCAGTAACAAGTAAGTGTGTGTGTGTGTGTGAGTGAAGAGGAGGCTGCCGTTTGTCTGGTTTACACTCAGTGGCACGTGCCTGCAGCGTCTCTTTGTGCATCCCCAGGTGGGTTGAATTTAGGTTATTACTAAGGGGCTTCATCCCTTTTTTCTATCCCAGGCCTGGCATGGTCCACCCCCCTGGGGCCAACAGATGCCTCCCTCTCGGGACCCTCACCACAAGGAGCTTGCGGTTTCTCAAGTGCTGCTGATACTAATCGGATCAGGGATGACATATTGCCGGGGTGAAGGGGATTGTCATGGTCCTACCGGGATGGGGGCTGGAGGGTTACAGGGTTAGAGGAGGGGAAGCGTGTGTGTTTATTTGTGTTTTCTCAGTACAGAGAGAACAAATGCAGAGGGAGATGATGGAGATCCAATCTAGCTGATGATCAGTTATCACCAGGTGTTCCCAGTACTGTGTTTTATCATAAAATCAGTTAAATGGTCCTATGAGCTGGTATAGTATTGAGTATCTAATTTCCAGTATGGTGTCATTTCTGTGTTCTTGTGTAACTGTGATTCTTGTTGTGGATGCATCATCTGAAATGTGTCATAATTACCAGTTAGCATTGTTTTCAAAAGTAAATATTCATGAAGGAAATTATTTCAAGTACATTTTAAATATAGAAACAGATAACATTTTTTTTAAACTGTTTTGATGTTACATTTTATGTTAATGTCTGTCAAATTCGAAAAAGAAAAAAATCATCTGACATTGTGCCCCGTCATTGACCAAAGCCAGGGAGTCAAATAGGAGGACAAGAAAAAGAGGAATAAAAGTAAAATAAGAGAAATAGCAACAAATCTGAGCATTATAACACTGACTAGTACATGATGTTGAACGCGGTAAACATTTTAGTTTGTAGGTGGTCACTAGGCCCAGAAAGCTCATGAATAGTGTTTCTTTGGTGATGGGGAGTTAAGCCCATTAGTGGGAAACACCTGCGTTTCCTCTTCTGGTTAAATTCATATGTCTGTTTAATGAGCTTTTCTGACTGGTTGGTATCCAGAGCCCAGATCCGAACCTAAACCTATTATATCACTTTCCCAGCAGTGAGCGGCACACATCAGAGGCCTTTGTCTGCTCTTTACATCCCACCTTTAGTGCTTGTGTGTGTGTGAGCTAGTTCTGTAAATATTTTCATGTTGAAATTCACAGCACAGTTCTCTGTAGGCCAAGTTGATGGAAGATGAAAGGTGCTGCCTGGAGTCACTCGTGTTGTGGTGCAAAGGGCAGGAAGCAGGACAGAGCAGACTCTGTTTGCCCTACAAAAAGAAGGTTTAAGCAGATCACTAGGGGGGTCTGGTTAAGTGGTCGGGGCAAAACGCACAGATCCTGTCAGAGGGTGATGAATGGACAAGCTGGGCCATGGACTGAAAGGCGTGTGTGTGTGTGTGTGTGTGTGTGTGTGTGTACAGGTCTGTTTAGTTGAACAGATGTTGGACAAAGCAGCGGTGCTAATCAAAAGATCCACATGTTGGATGCTCTCTCTGTGTTTTTATTTTTATTAAATATGTTCCGTCTCTCTAATTTACCACAACTTTGTAGAAATCCACAAGCTGTGAAAAATAGTTGAATGATGACGACCTCATTTTGACAAAAAATTCTATAAAAAAAATAAAACTAGACTTGCAGCAATTAGTCAGTTAATCAATTAGGGAACTATTTTGATGACCGAATAGTGGTATCACTCATTGCCGTACCTTTGTTGAATCCAAGATTTGATGTTTTTCTTTGCGCTTTGGACTGCAAGTCTGACCAAAAAAAAAAAAAAAACACATTTGAAGACATCACCTTGGGCTCAGTGAAAGCATAATGTAATTTTCATAGTTTTCTGGCATTTTATATGCAAAATTATTCAAAAAATCAGCAGATCAGTCGATAATGAAAAGAATCTAAACTGGGGTAGCTGGAGTTGGGAACCATGGAAGTAGTCAGTTTACCTGTTGTTTAAGTCTTGAATAAAGCTTGATCCCTTTGCTGTGTGCATTTCTGAGAAACTGGACCATCATCATCAACTGTTCCACAGAGAGGCTTACAGTAAGAATAGGAAGCACATTTAGCTGAAATTTATCAAAGTGCTTTTCTCTCTATTACAGTCTAAACACTGGAGACATCAGCTGTTTCTATTGTCAGTATCGTATGTGTGAAGACAGGTTTGCCTGTGTCTGTCCTCACTCTGTCATCGCTGGTCTTAGACGCCCATCAGCTGGATTTCCTCTTTCTCTTCACCCGCTTGCCTCTGCTAGTTACAGTATCGTGTTTCCTTCCAGTTGTGGTTGTTACCATGGTAGTTTGAAAAGATGTTAATACACAGCAGGAGAAAGCACTGAGTAGACAGCGTCTAAGTGGTTGTTAGTGGCTTAGGAAATGGATCTTAATGAAGGAAGAGGCTTAAGCTCGGCTGCTGTTACATTCTGTGGATTTGTTTAAAGGTGCTTGGAGGGGAAAAACACTCAAACCGCAACTTGTGTGCAGCTCATTGCGCACGACATTGTTGAGGATGCGATGGCAGCTTGTAATTTTGGCTTTACATCCACGCTTGGTTCATTTTGTATGTTTGTAGGAAAAATCTAATGTTAATTTAAGGTGTCACTCTCTAATAGTGTGCATTGGGGATGGGGGATCTTATAACTCTCATACCAGAGATACTCTCATACTAGAGTTGTAAGACAAAATTTTTGTTTTATGAATTATACTTCTCTAGTGAACGGTAATCTATCAACAGACACATTATAATCAAATAAAGTGATGACAAGTAACTCACTAAGTGTGCAGGACCTTTGATTCCTTGTCATCAAACTATACTATAAGTTGATTAATGGATTTACATGTGAATCTAAGCGTCTTTTTTTGTGATGTCAAATTGAATGAAAGGACTAAACATGCAGTTTGAAGAGGTCACTTTGGGGAAAATGCGACTGATGTTTCTCACTATTTCCCAGACATTTTATAGAGTAAATGACTAATAGGTTTTACTCAGTAATGGTGCGTCAAAACCCTTCTTACATCTCATTTGCAACATCAACACTTTTGTTTCTGTCAGTTCTTAAAGTTGGCACGTGTTGTCTCATGTCTGCAGTACTTTCCAGGCCGTCCAGTTGTGATGAACCTTCTGAAGTCTGTAAACTCTTGGATGCGGAACCAGACTGGCGATGAGGTTCGTTATGAAGCACTTAGAGAGATACTGGACAACTCGGCACAGGTGAGTTCAGTCAGAGCCATAGAGACACAAGTTTTGACCTTGCACAATTCGTCCACTCTTGTCACTCAAGCCAACATCCAAATTATTTTTGGTTAACTTCTTTGTCTGTCTTCAATCTTTGGTATGCATTGGACTCAGAAGTGGTCTGCCCTTTACACGCTGCACTGGGGAAGTGCATGAATGCAAATTGAGAGAAGGAACAGACTTTTTTGAGCCTGAGCGGGCAGGCATCTAGAAGCAAAATAAGGGAGAGGAGGGGAGAGCGGACAGATAAGCAGCTGCAGGGAGATGAGAGGGCAGGGCATCACAAAATGCACCCAGACTGATGTGAGGACGTCTGTCTGGGAGTGGCCTCGTTGTTCCACTGAGATACCAAGGTCACTTGTCAGTCTGGCCACTTAATCAGTTCAAAACCGCCTCAGAGGCGCGAAAGCAATGCCTGTTTTTCCCCGAAGAAATGCCAAAATGCAATCTTGAACATTTCCATAAGAACACAGAATGTGCAGATGAAAAGATATTTTATAAATATGCATATATTTCAGTATTTGCTTTGTTCTTGTCTGGTTGCCAGCACATACAGCTGAGGATCTATGTGCTGTTGTCTTTGGAATGAAGCCTGCATGCCTCCAGTACACCACCCCTCACAAATTGAAAGAGTCACTTACTTACATCATTAGCTTTTAGCAGGCAAATCAATGGATCAATGAATCAATGGGAAAGTATGAATAGACTGCGCCTCAGAGGAAATGGACTCACACGTGCATACACACACACACACACAGACCAAATCTTTACTATTGACATGTGAGTAACCCTGTCAATCACGCCAGCGATGGCAATGTAGTGCAGCGAGAGAAACGACTTTATGTCAGAGAAAATATGTTATTGGATTCAACTGTGGCTCGTGGTTAGAGATCTGGATAGCTTGTGTTCATTAGTGGAGGGCTGAGCCATTAACCTGAGATTGACTTCCTATTGATCTAGAAAAGTATGCAGAACAGCTTTCATTAAGTTGAACAGGTTTGGAGATGCTGGAGAGGCTCCACTTTTTAGAAAACCTTTGAAATTTAGTGGACAGCAGTGGAGACCTGTAACACAGCGTAAGCTACATCAGGCTTCAGTTACAGACAATACTCGTCGGTATGATCAGTTCATCGTTGGGTTTTGTTCTTTTCTTGGTATTTGTTTACAATGACAAAGATACAGAATAACACGGGAGGTTATCCTTTAAGCTCTTTCTCTCTGTTTCCTTCTTCCGATCTGTCTGTAACTGGTGTTTGTCTGTTTGTTTTTCATCCTCTCCATCAGTCTCCACGTGCTGCTTTGCCTGAGGGAGTGAGGTGGGTGGGCTGTCAGGGTTCACAGCCCCACCTGAGACGTTACCCTTGTGGGGTGTGGACTCTTTTCCATGTTCTTACTGTTCAGGCCAAGAACGCTGGAGGCACAGGTACACACACACACACACACACTCACAGAGTGCCTTGCTGTGAATGAAAAGGGCCATTGAAAGTTCATAGAAACAGGGGTGGATTGAGGATAAGTGGTTTGAGAGGCTTTGTAAACAAATTAGCCCAGGAATGTTTAGTGGATTGCTTTTTTCCACACTGGCCTGATTTAACATCTCACAGAGAAAAGACTGAACACACTCACACACAGAGAGAGAGAAACACATGTGTGTAGATATCCTGATAAAGTTTTGACCAGAATTCTTTGAGGTTTTTGTTTTGTCTGTTTTGTTTCTGTTTTGTCATTTTGTCACAGCTAAAACTGAGCCTAATTGTGACTGTGTGAAAAGGGATTATGGTAGATTAGTGGAATGTGAGTGGTTAATAAAACAGGCAGATGACCGGAGGCTCCGTTCCTGGCAGGGATGTTAATCTCCCTTCAACTGAAACACACACACACACACATACACAGAGGTTAATCCCAACGTTTACGGACCACCACGTGACCTGCAGATGGACTGGTCAAAAGGGGTGTCCATCTGTCCCCCACAGACCACCAGCTTAATGGGTGGATACACATGTACAGTATTGACCATAACACAAAACTCCACCTATTCATGTACACAGGCTGCATGGATTATTGAAAGTGTGAGCACATGAGTAAAGGTTTGCAGAACATGAGCCTATTGTCATTTTCATTTTCAAGTGAACATGCACACACACACACACACACACACACACACACACACTCCCGGACACACTGCTACTGTCGGCATGGTTCATCTGAAGGTCCTGCTAAGCCAAGAACAAAAGCAAACAGCTCCAGGAAAATATGTTTGTGGCCTGTTCGAGTCCTGAGACAACAGCCTGGCCACCATTCACACAGAGGGTTAACTGTATTTAATCTCCAGATTGGGTTATCCCATTGGCATAGATTATTCATCTCAATATGGGGTTAACCCAGCTCTCTGTGACTCCTGGCCCACATAAACGTGGGAATCCAGGAAGCTGTGGACCCTCACTGTCATTATCAGACTTTCAGACTCGAGCACAGGTTGACATTACCCGTTATAACGTATAGAGACAAGCAGCTTTACATAATGACTGATATCTACTGGTGGAAAGGAGGTAGTCTGTGCGACTTTACCTTTTTCATTTACTCTTCTGAACATACTTTTTAAAGTAACAAAATCAAGACAAATTAAACAGTTTGTGTCGGAAGTGATCATAGGAAGGAGTTTTCGCTGTTGTTGTGACTGAGACACACACAGCATGATCTGACCTCGTGTCCTTCCCTTTCAGATCCCCTGGAGGTGCTGAGTGCGATGAGAAGCTACGTCCGCAGCTTCTTTGGCTGCAGGCCGTGTGCTGAGCACTTTGAGAACATGGCAAGGGAGGGTCTGGATGATGTGAACACATTGTCATCAGCGGTCCTGTGGCTTTGGAAAAGACACAATCGAGTCAACAACAGACTGGCAGGTAGGAGTCAACACCATCGTCTGCAGAATTGTGGAAATGTGGTGCTCGATTCTCATCTCTGTTTTTCAGCTACAGATTTGGTTCACCTTTTTTCTGTAGCTGCGCATTGCACAGATGTTATAGCATCTTTAGCTTCGGTAATGTGACGTGTGTCTGAATGAAATTAACTATGCGAGTGGGCTAAATCAAATCGTCCAGATGTGATTGGATCCTTACAAAGTGGGGGTGTGGTCTAGCAAATACGAAGCTGCTGGCCTCTATCCACACTTTCCTCATCCTTGTGTTTAGGTCAGGAGGATGAGGGAGAAATGAACAATTAGAGCACAAACACATTCTCTTGAAATGTAGTCTTTTCAGGGTGACAACACACCTCTGAACCACAATGTTGCTTCACTCTCATAACTACTGTGAGCCAAAGCAGGTAGATGTCCCTGAAGATCCCGAATCTCATTTGATTTGTGATATTTATGTATGGAAAATGTATTTTTTATTCACTGGGTCTTTGAAGTGAAGACCATATTTCCCACAATACCTTCTGCTTTCTGCCACCTCTCTGCTTAGCCAACATGATGACGATTAAGTTTTTGTTAAAGCCTCATACACCAGAAAGCAACTCAGCAGACTGTAATATGGTTTTGAAATTAGCGTGTCGTAATATTTTAATCAGTTTTTTTGATGCTACAGAGAAAAAGTGAGATGAAACAATTGGTCAGTTGATATGTCAATCGACAGAAAATAAATCTGGAATTTTTTAACAACTCACTCTGCAATCGGAAACAGTATCTCTGGTTTCAGCTTCTCAAATATGAGGATTTGTTGCTTTTCTTTTCTTTTCTATCATTTGACATAAACATGGTGTTTAATATATATGGTTTCTGGGAAGGGCGGCACGGTGGTGCAGTGGTTAGCACTGTCGCCTCATAGCAAGAGGGTTCCAGGTTCGAATCCCGGTCTGGGCCCTTCTATGTGGAGTTTGCATGTTCTCCCTGTGCCTGCGTGGGTTTTCTCCGAGTACTCCGGCTTCCTCCCACAATACCAAAAACATGCACATTAGGTTAATTGGCTACTCTAAATTGCCCCTAGGTGTGAGTGTGAGAGTGTGTGGTTGTCTGTCTTTGTATGTTGGCCCCGATTGACTGGCGACCAGTCCAGGGTGTACCCGGCCTCTCGCCCGTAGTCAGCTGGGATAGGCTCCAGCTCCCCCGCGACCCTCACGGATAAGCGGTATAGAAAATGGATGGATGGATGGTTTCTGGGAAATGGGCATTTTTCAGTATTTGCTGACATTTTTTTAGACAAAAAGAAGAAATTGATGAACCAGCTTTAAACATGAGGAACTATACAGGCGATACAGTATATGATGAAGATAAATGTGAAAGATGATTTTCAAAAAACCAGTGGCCCTGCATTTCTAAAGCGCTTTTCTGATCTTCTGACTCCTCAAAGCACTTTTTCACCTATAAACACCTTGGGATCTTGTATCAATATTGATACCCTCCTCAGTTTGGGGGGGAAGATTTTCATTTCCAGTTTCCTCTGATGGTCAGTCTTTGTAATACGACTAAGGGGGTGAGGGGAGGAGGAAGGACGGATCCTCAGGTCAGACGCCAGCTGTCACCCCGTCTTAGTCCTCCAAGTATCATCTGCTTCTGCCTCACCCATTTTCTCCTGAGCCCCCCTCTGTCTTCTACCACCCATCTCACACCCTTACTTTGAGTCTCTCCCATGCTCCGGCTTCTCCCCACTGTCGCCTCAGTTGTCAACTCATTTCTCATTTTATGCATATCTCTTCCAATCTCACTTCCCCAAATTCTTCTCTTGTATCTCAGAGGTCTGTACCCCAAACTGCAAGGAATTTTCCATCTGAGTCATCCATTTAAACCCCTCATAATTACCAATTTTAGTAAACCATACACAGAAATAAAAATCTGAATATCTTTCATGACTTGTCTTGCTCTTTTTATAAAGCTACAGAGTTGTCTCTCTGTTTTGACTCTGCTGCATCAGCACATAACGCCTCTGCACATCAGTGTCAAGAGTATTAAACAGCTCCTAGGCGTTGCTCCTCCCACGTCTGTGATCATATGATTTTATTAGGCACAGGGCTGTCATTAACAGCCCACTTTGTTAAATCACTATGTTTTGTTTGTGTTGACTGCCCCCTCTTTTAGCTCAGGGACAGCTTGTGTCCTGAACAGCATGGGCCAGAAGGACACCCGTCCCAGCGTGTGTCTTCTCCCCAGACGCTTAAACACTATTCAACCCACCACCTCCATCCATCCGTCTTCCCTCTCTTCCCTCTACTCCTGTGGCAGTCTTTCTCTCTTTCCACTCACTGTCCCCTGGGACTCATATACTCCGCTTGACAAGTAATAGCACAGCATCCTCACCCTCCCACCCCCCCCACACACACACATGCACACACACTATTCCCAAGGTATTATGTGACAGCAGGTGGCAAACACCATGACACAAGCCGCACACGCCCCCCCTCCTTTCTTTTCTTTCCATGCCACACACACACACACACACACACACATACAGCCTCCCCAAGCATGGGTCAAGTTGTGGCGTGTGGCAGGGGGAGTTAGTCACAGTGGAGGGTGAGTCGAGGTCCACAGGGGATAAGTCGGGTGAATCGGGAGAGAGAGGGAGGAGTGGAGGGTTTGGCTGTTTGCAGCAATGAGTGGCAGCGTCTCCCAGAGGAGAACACACTCTGTCCCTCCATCCACTCAGCCCCTCCTCTCCCCTTTGCCTAAAGTGGAGCTCTTTAGCAGGCCTCCCCGCCCCTCCTTTCAGGAGCAGCCATGCATGAAAGAGCAGCTATTTGTAAAGCGGACGAACAATTAATTTAGCTGGCAACAAAGAGGCCCCAGGGCCCTTGGCCTCCTCACAGCAGCAGAATTAAGACTGGTGGCAGCTCAGTCCTGTTGCTGCTTGTCAACAGGCTGAGACTGATTCACATTTCTACAGACAAAAACAGCTGCTGCAGCAGCCTGGCTGCCTTCAGGTCTGAGTGTTGCACATGCAGCACTGCTCACAGCGTTTGTGCATGGTTTCACTAACAGCACTGATACAGGTTGGACGACATGGGCCTAAAATATGATTATGACATCACAGAGTATTTCTGTCATAGTGATATTCTTGTAGGATAATCAAAATTAAACTATCTCTTGTTTTGAAAATTAGTAATTCATAGTTTGTCTGAGTTGGTTGTTAAGGTCTGAAATCAGTGGTTGCGTTTCTTGGCTCTTCTCATACTAGTTGGGTACATCAGTTTGATACAATTAAAAAGGTTTGTTGTGTTGTCCCCTCTTTGCTGTTAGTGTGTTCCTGCACTATTTAAATACCACTGGATTCACTGTAGATCTGAGTTTTTATAACCATGCAACTTTTGTACCAAAGTCAGTGCCAATTTATGGACCAAGCAGCTGTGTTAGTTTTGCTGTTAGCCATGCATACAGTTAATGATGTGATTTTTGAAGGGCTAGATGCACATAATGCTTGAAATAAACTTATATACTGACGTTTGATGCACAGCCCAGAAGTCCTGGGTTAGAATTTGTCTCGATGATTTAAATGAGCGTAAAATATCTGACATCATCCTCACTCCCCGACAGCAGCAGCCATGATGGTTCCGTATGCCGTTCAGTGTAGGTGATCCTCACTTACAGAATTAGTGCTGAGGAAGCTAGTTTGACATGCTGAACAATACATATTTATACCTGATGAATATGTATGCGTGGCTGTGATGACATCTCTGTGACAGGCCATTGTGGCAATCTCAATATGGCTGGTATGGCTAAAGTCACCCTGGCCGCAAACGTGGCAAGCTGATTAGAATGAGGAAGGAGATCTGAGGCATCTGGTGTGTGTGTGTGTGTGTATGTATACACACACGCTCTCTCTCACCTGCTGAAATGTATAAAAGCCCCCAGACACACCCACCGGCTGCAGCCCATCCACGACACAGTAAAATTGATGTATCCTTTATGTAAAGTACTGTATGCAGAGTACATACACACATGCATATGACTGAGATTAATCTTGAGCGGCGGTGAGAAGGAGGAGGGAGCGGGGACCGAGGTGGTGGAGGATGTAAATTGACAGTGTTGTAAAGTGACAGACCTGCTGCTGCTCTGCTTTTTTCCCCCCTCTGTTTTCACACACACACACACACACACACACACACATCATTGTTGGTGTCAACAAGCAGTTTATTACCAGATGTTGCCCCATGTGCACAGTGTGTCTGCTGTGTATGAACCTGGATATTTTTTGTGTAGCAGCTGCATGAAAGAAAACACGTTAAAGAGGAAAGTTTCTTTTCCAATTCATTAGAAGGGAAGAGGGGAGCTCCCGTCTGAGGTTTCTGTTGCTCTTGTGTTCAATTTGGAGATTGGACTCTGCTTTCAAAGGGGTGTGAAGGGAAAAGGCCGGTGCTCCAGAGCACAGAGGTCTGCTGCCTGAAAACCTGAAAACAGTGTGTGTGCATGTGTGTGTGTGTGTGTGTGTGTGTGTGTGTGTGTGTGTGTGTAAGCTGTCCACTTTGGCCACATCTATTATCTCACCACCCCTCCCACTGGGACAGCCCAGAAGCCCATTGATCATTGTTAGACCCTGTCATATACTCACTCACACATATACACACACTCACACACACACACACACACAAAGACAAGTGTCAATCCCTAGATTACAGGCCCACAAACAGACAGATGATTTACATATACACACTTAAAAACATACATACACATATGCATATGGGCACTTAGTTTTTACGAGCGCTGGGACAAGATCAAATGGGTTCAACACAGATTGCATCCAGTCCTCAAAGCACTTTACATCCTCAAGTCAGTGCGTCAACAAGGAGAATAAAAGAAACAACAATGGACGAAGCAGCTGATGTTGTGCGTGTGTCCCATACACCTTGTGTATGTACTTTAGGTTATGTGAGGCACTAAATAGTTTGTTGCTTTGAGAAAGACTTTGACAAAGCTGTAGTAGTGAAAGAAATTCGCCTATTTAGTTAAAAATTGACTAAAAAGAGTATCAGCATTGATGTACCAATACATCATAAGTACTTAGTATACAGAAAGACCTCGGTTGATAAGACTGTTGCAAATTGCTTACAAGTAAAAGATGTTTTACATATAAATAGAATTTTAAAGTTCATAGCTTGCAGCTGTATGTAGTGCACGTAGACAGTTTAATGTATAACAATACATTATATTATCTGATTAAATTTAATGGCATATTACCTTTTAACCACCCGTCAATCCCTCTATGGTCCCAGTTCATCCTTTTTCACCATGTGATGTTGTGTGCTTGATCTTCACCCAGTAGTAAAGTGATCAGGTCAAGTACAGTAACCGTACTTTTGTATTTATGTCTACAGGTGCTTTAAGTGAAGACCCCAAATTCCCAAAGATCCAATGGCCTTCGCCTGAAATGTGTCCAGCCTGCCATACAGTGAAAGAAAATGGGGAGCACAGGTGGAACTATGACGAGGTTCTGCCCTTCCTCATGTCCTACTTCTCGTCCAGCCGTATCCTCACAGGTACGTAGTTCATTGTCTTATATCTCATAAACCCGACAAGCTTACCAAATTACAGAAATCTATTTTTTCCTTCTACTTACCTCAGTAAGCATGAAATCCACCAGTGTCTTTCCTCTTTGAACACGTTTTATTGATCAGCTATCTGCACATGTAATTAACTGTTTCATGACTGTTCTGAACACACCTAACTGAAAAGGACATGTGATCAAGTGAAAAATACAGAAACAGTAATGCAATTTTCTTTTCTTCACTTTATCAGACTATCTAGAAGATGAAAGTCAGATTCTGGCAAAACAGAGGGACAAACATGCGAGTCAGCAGCAAGCTATAGAGGCTCAGAAGCATGTAGAGAGGAAAGCCAGGGAGGCCTCAGACTCCATGAGAAATCCTTTACCATCACAGTCCAGCATGCAAGCAGAGGAGGAAGAGCAGCAGGAGGAGGAGGAGGAGGAGGAAGAGGGGCCACAGGATGAGGCTGTTGCAGATGAAGAGGAGGAAGGTGGGGAAGGAGCAGCAGCAGCAGATGAGATGGGTGGTAAGAAGTCTGACCCAACCTCCTGGGCCAAACCTGAAATGGATGTTGGTCGAGGCCGGCGGCAGGTCCAGAGGAGGCCGAGCTTCGTGGGGATGAAGATACGAGAGCTGCACGAAGACATTGTGGATCTCGACTCATTTGTAAACCAGCACTACAAGGCCAAGGCACTTCAGGTGGCTGCCACCAGCCGGGTCAAACACCGCACCCTGCAAAGGAAGGAGGAACAGGAGCCAGGACCCGTGTTTGGGCTTGGCATGGAGCTGGATGCAGGGCTTGGCATGGTGGGCTTGCAGCCTATAGAAGCAAACTTTGAGGTGGATGTGGGGCAGCAGAGAAAGCGGCTGCAGAAGCGAGAACTGATAGGTCAGTACTTTGTTGAGGGGTCAGAGTTGAGCCAGAGGGGACGCTGGATGTCCATGCTGAGCATTGGCTTCTCCAAAGTGGACATCAGCCTTTGTGTCATTCTTTATTTCCTGTCCTCAATGTGTCTTCTGACCATGTACCTCTTCTTCAAAAACCGCCTCAGGCTACGGCGAGCTAAAGTAGCCCTGCCCTGAACCAAACCGCATCCAAATTTGATCTGAATTGGCAATGATTAACTTCTATTAGGTCCATGTAGGCTAATTGTGTGAGGGGATGTGTCAAGTTTAGTGCCATCTTAGGTGGTCCACTTAACTGTTACCCACAACCGAAATAATCAACGGCTCGTTTTACTCTGAATGTTGTGGATGTGTTCCATCGAACTGGAGAGGAGAAGAAGGGAAAGTAGATAACCTTTTAAAAAGTTTCTAAAAATCACATCAGTTTCTGAACCTTACTCTTAATCTGGCCTCCAGAGCTTTTCAGGCAGCACCTCAACTGTGGAAAATCTGGAAAATAGTTGTATATTTCCATAAGAGGGTTTCTTTTTCTTTGGGATTTGTGCTTGAGTTAAAGATAATCAGTTGTGCTTTTGATTCTGTTTGACCACTTATGAAGGATTAAATTAAACTCTTTATTAGAGGAACTGAATTTTTTATTTGTATGACGTAAATACAGCTGACCGAGTTATTTTTGTTGCTTTACTGACTTAATGGTCATTTGGGATTTCTTTTTTTTTTTTTTTTTTGCTCACACCAGGGCGAAACCACCCCTGTGCACTATGACCAAATACATTTAATTTTATCACAATTTTTATACATTTACACATAAATACATTTCAGTCATTTGAATTAAACACTCAAGCAGATGATTCTTCAGTGATTTAAGATTTTCTCATTTTCCCTTCAGTCAGTTACTGAGAGCTTTTCTCAGTTTCATTCAATAATCAATTTAAAAAAAATCTATTGATTTATTTTCTTTTTCTTTTTTTTGTTATTTTAAAGCAGTCCCTGAATGCTTTATGGGTTTTTCCGGTTCATTGAACGCCTGACGGTTGCATTATATTGTTGAACACTGTGACTGGACCAGCAGGTCCACTCTGACTTTCTCCAGAGTTTACTGTACGTTACACTGAGCATTATGTCACATCTCTGAATATTACATCACACTGCTGAGTCCACATAACAGCTACTCTGGTTGTCTGTGAAGTGTTGTGGAGTGACACATATGTTCACACTGGACGAGGTTTTGGAATAAGCAGGATTTGTTTTTGGCTTGTGTCCCTGATGTCAAGCTTTGGCTACTCATCTCAAAACACTGTGTTTTCCTTTTTCCTTCTGTCTGAATCAATAAAATTATTTTTGATAAGGACTCACTGCTTTTTCAATGCTCTGATCAGTCACTGATACCTTGCATTTGTTCAGGTAGGTCGAATTAAATGCCTGTCAATCACACTTTATTTTGACAATATAATGGAGACTTGGAGAGACCTTGATCCCATCTGTATTGTCACAGAAGTCAAAATATATTTTCAGAGCCTCCCAGATGTTATTGGTTGCAGGTTTGGCAAAAACAAGTTTCTGTTTGTTTTTTTGTTTTGATTAAGGCTAGCAGGACATGAGGCAAGGACTACCAGGAGTGTTACATCTAGAAATGGAGGGGCAGGGGGGATAGGGGGTTGAGGGGTTAAAGCATGCAGTGTTGAAGGAAAAAGCCTGTTGCCATCTGCTGTGCGCCACAAGCTAAATCCTAACAATTTCATTGGGATTATAGCAAGTGAGTAATCCAGCTTTCCTTTAGGACTAGAGGGGAGAGATTACCCCCGAGGATTAGCTCCTCGCAGATAATAAACTTTATTAAAACGCAATCGGCTTTCGTGGGGCTTCTTCCTTCGTACACTTGGAGGTGTGCTCCGCAGGGGGCGGGCAGGAGGCTGGGTAGCATGGGTGAGATGGTCGGGTGAGGTGGATGAAAGACGGAACTGTGTGTGTGTGGGGGATAAACTGATGGACGGACGGATGGAGTACGAGGGTTTGATGTCGTCCGGATTACAACAAGCCCATCTGAGAGACAGCCGATGCTTGATCTTGAGCTTCATGTTTCCTGGAACGTTGGCTTGAATTCCCCTGACTCCTGCCCCTTACCTTCACACCACCCAGCCTGTCACACACACACACACACACATACACACACACACCCTGATCTCACTCGAAACCTCACTCCATTTTGATCCAAGCTACATTTCCAGCATCAGCAATGTGGCAGGTTTTGATGGTGAATTAGTTGAGTTAAGGCAGTCGATTCCTCTAGCAACACACACTCACACTCTCACACACATGCACACACACACTCACATGCACAATAGGCTGATTAATAGCCCTACATTAAAGCAGGGGAGCATCAAGGCTGAGCAGCTGTGGTTCTGTGACTTAATCAAACTCTCAGATACTTTGAATTAGATCCTCAATGACACATTATGATTGCCAGAATGGATTGAAAAAAGCACAGTTTGTCACTGGAAAGCTTCGGCAAGTTATTTATTCCTTTTTCAAACATTATCCAGTATATCAAATGGCAAATTTTAATATCAGGGTGGGCTGTTTTTTCTCTTTTTTTCCTGCTTGGGAAACTGTTGGTTCTCAAACTTTTCTGTGTATCCAGTTGCTATTTATTCCATTATATCTGGCATGTAATGTAAACGCTGCCTGCTTTTTGTTGACCTTTGCTAGGGCTCAATTTGAATCAAAGAAATACATTTTGTTATTCAATTAAACCACGATTTGTCTTTTTGTTTTTGATTGAAACACTTTTCTCCCACAAATCTGATCTGTTAATCTGTTTAAATGTTTACCTGTGTTTGTTATAGGATTGGAGTCGCGATGCTTTGTGCTGCTTACTCTACAGAAGCCCTTTATTACGTGCCTTGAGCCTCTGAGCTGCAAGTGTTATGCTGGTTCAGACTAATGATAGTTAATGAGGAAGTTGGCAGAAGTGTAATATCTGTCTGCAGCTCTGCCAAGGCTGAGGTGAGTGGTTCACACTGAGGACAGAGGCTTCAAATGTAAATCAAAACGCATTCAGAGCTGTTTGTGTTCTTTATCTGAATTCAGAAGCAGAGTCACTTTTATTAAGTTTATGTGCAGGAATTTTGGGTATCTAATGCAACAGAACAACAGAAAAATACTGAACAAGTTATTGATGAAACTGCAGACTTTTAGACAGCCTAATGACATAATATGGAGGAGTTGTAGTTACAGAACAACATTTAATATATAAAGTATAACACAGCAATTAATCTAGTAAAAATATACACCCAGTAATCAGGATTACAGTGAATAAAATAGGCTAAATAAACATTTAATCCAACTGTGAGGTTATTCATGAAGCTGCAGGCCTGCTAGCAACACATTAGCCTCAGGGAGCTACCACAATTGTTAGCATGGCTAGCAGCAAACTAATCGTATTCAAAAAGCTTCAATAAAAACAGCACCTGCAAATTTAACAAGCAAGATGTGTTAATTAATGTGATGTAGATGCGCTGGTTGGGCTGGTTTCTTTTAACCTCTGGACAGAGTGATTTTTCCCCTCCTCCCTGTCTTCATGCTAAAGTAGGCTACGCTAATCATCTCCTGGTCCTACTTATACTCCACACATTAAGAAAAACATTTGCAATATCACCATTACACACACTTTTATGTGAAATCTGAACATACATCACATTTAATAAACATTCAATGAAATATGTATGACAATAAAATAATAATACACCTGAATTCACTTGCACATCTGTACTCCAAAGCAGCAAACTAAGTGCATTTACTCAGCTGTACATAAGAAGACTGCAATTTTGAGGTAGGCCTGTACTTAACCTTCATTTATTTAAGACATTTATTTGTACTTAAACTCCATTACGCTTAAGAGGCAAATATTGTTCTTTTAACTACATTAAATGCAGAATATTAATACATAATATAATCAACTAATATATGATTATATTACTATGTTATTGTTGATTACGTAGTTAAAATTAGCCATAGTTTTACCAGTCTCAATATTAAAATGATCTGCACATTAACATATCAATAATTATATATAATAATATGATATATAAATCCAAAATCAGCTGTGATTCAGTGAGTACTTTTACTTTTGGTGCCTCTTTTTTAATGCTAACTCATTCATATTTTTACTTCAGTAAAATCAAACATTCGCACACTGTGGTTCTTGTTGTAGCTTAAATGACAGAGAGGACTTGTTCCACTGCTGCTACAAGGTAAATTAAAGGACTCTAGAGCCTTCAGAGAACCATCTGCATTTGTTGGGTTTCTCCACTTATTTATGCAGGTTTTCCCTTTAATGTCTGTGTACAACCAGGGACACTAAAGGTTCCATCTTTGTCTTTATCCAGAGTTGCAACTGTTGTTTCCAAAGTGAAGTGCAAACTCTGAAGCCCAAGACAGCAAAAGGAGAAAGACATACCTGCACACACCTGTAAATATCTGCATTTCCATGATAAATGAGGACCACATCTGCTTATGCTTTTGTTATTTGACCACAACCTCCGGAACAGGTTGACTTCTCCAGGAAACATTACCAGTTTACAGAAATTGTCAATTCTATCATCGCTCCTCCAGGTACAATGTAACAGGACAGATTACTTTCTTCAAAACTTTTGTGTGTATGTGCATGTGCGTGTGTGTGTGAGTGGTTGTTCGCTGCCAAACAAACATTGTGCACTGAGACATTGTTGTGTTACAAAACCACAGACTGAAGGGTAAAAACCTCACCTTGCTGCCCTGTTGTTGTCTTCCATAAATTAGACAATGTAGGGTTTTATAGTCGCTCCTCTCCTGTATGCTCTCTGCCTCGATGTTTATTACCCCTCTGGTATTGATATTAAAATGCAGGAGGGGCTTGATGCATTTTTCTGTCATCTCTCTTTCTGACTTTAATAATACTATAAAGCTTCCTGCTGTGGACAGAGGGAGGGGGGAAGGGGGTTTCTGGTGAATAAATTATGAAAAAGAGGTTAATATATGGTATCGGTATATATCACATCCGAACTAAGCCAGATCCCCTTTCGGTTTTAAACATTAAGCCTTTTAAAGGACGGAGTCAAATAGGGTCAGATCCATCTCATTTTACTGCCCCTCCTCCTTTCACGTGTGCTGATCTCCTAAACATCTCACCTCACCATCAGCTTGTTGGAATGGTGTTTGTACCAAGGAGAACAGGGGTGTTCACTGTCACTGCCCATCCACCAGTATTCAACCGAATGAAAACCAAAGTGTGTATTTATCTGTTAGTTTCCCTCTGATCCTGCATAATCACAGTCTGTCCAGTTGCGTGACTCTGTTCTCTCCAATGGTCCAGTGTTAGCATTCTGTGTTTTAAAAAAGCGAAGGTGAAGAAACTCTGATTTTAGCAAACTGGAAGTCCTTGTGGTTCATCCATGCACAGCAGAAAGAGCAGAAGGAGTGCAGACAGGAGGGAGGGGGAATCAATAACCTCCTACTATCAGCTGTGTTTAGGCTTTGATAATAAGCTCGACTGCACCGTTTTAATTTCAACACAAATCTGACCTTTGCTTTTTCTGTTCTGTCTGTCTGTTCTGATCTTATACACCCTGGTCTCAAACCCCACCTCCTTCTCCTTTGCCTCCAGTGTTAGCATATAGCTTACAGGAAATGTGGGTAATGAAGCTGGAGAAGATCCAGCACTTGTCAGTCACATCGTTTTAATTCACTCAGCTGACACAGCTCCCGTTACTAAAGTGGGAGGATTCACTCCTGTTTTTCAAAGGAAAATCTTGCGCTTGTGAAAAGGGTTTTTGGTGCATTTTGTTTAAGTCGTTTGTTGCTAATAGAAGGGGCTTCCAGTCATCTGAAATAAGTTGTTGTCTTAAATAGAAATAGCAGAATGTAGTGCTTTAGAGGGTAACGCTTTAACAACAAGTTGTGTATTTCATTTCTTAGCAATAAATGCAAAAAATATCAGATAGCAGGCAAGTTTGTTAATAATTTGAGATGCTGTCAGTCAGTCCTCTGAGATTAGCAGCACATACAAAAATTTAAGATTTTTAGATTCCCCTTAGGTCAAACTTTTGCCAACCCTTACCAGCATTTTGCACTTATGTTTGCTGATTCAGTTACATAGTTTTTAGAGACTGTTTTTGTATTGATGCAGACATTATTGTCTTCGGGGTCTCGGATCAATAGGCACGATGACAGTTGAACTTAAAGGTCCTCATAAAGGAATGTTTCATTATTAAAACTCTCTGTGCACAGTGTAAGGTCCACGATTTCATTCAACTTCTTCCCAGGCTAATGTGATGAAGGTGGTGAGGGTCTGGAGACTATCCCAGCATGCAGTGGGCAGCATGCAGGCAGGGCGACCCTTTGGACAGGTGCCAATGAATCACAGGACTTCAAATTAAACTGGCCTGAATATACCAGAATTATATCTGTGCTGTCCAGAGAGATTTCTGCAAAAAAACAACAAACAAAACAGAAAAACATTAGCCTACCTCTTCCACCTTCTCCATGCTGTCTTGATTGCAACATATGGGTCATCCGGGTTCTGCAGTCTAATGCAGTTTATTTCTGAATACAGAGCCACAACGCCTCTGCCAATATCACCAGTTTTCTTGCAGCGAAAGCCGGTTGTTTTGCTTCCTCGTGTTTAATTTGATCACAGTTTGAGTACGCGGCCTACATTTCTACATCATGTTTGTGATAGGTGCAGCATGTAAAAGCCAAGCCAGCTTGTTTTGATAATCATGATACACCTCTCTCAGGTTATTTTACAAAAATCGCACTCAAGTCTCGTTTTTTTTTTTTTTCAGGCAGGCTTGGCCGGAATGTTGTAGTAGTTATTCGAATCAAATGAGCCTATTACAGCCTCGTCTTAACACGACAGGGTCAGGTTCAATCAGGGAATTGGAAAATATCATTTCTGACGGGAATAGATTTGGTTTGTTCAACCAATCTCTTCTACTAATTACCCAAATGGACAGGAGCTGTCAGGAGACAATAACTATTCCCTAATAGAATTTGCCCCCCAAGTGCAATTTAATTTTCTCCTCCGTGCTCTCTCCTAAGGTTTTCCCCTCGCTTTGCGCCTCTCTCCCTCTCTCTGTTCCGCTCCTGCTTTCGGACCAAATGGTTAGGAAGACGGTGCCATTGCTGCCTAATGTTTTGTCAGTGGATGACGGACAAAGTGCGGACTGACTGCTGCTGTTTCTCTGCGAGCTTCAACAGGAACAACAACAAAACAAAACAAAACAAAGCAACGCTACTCGGCGGCATGCAGGAGAAGCAGAAGAGGAGGAGGAAGAGGAGGAGGAGGAGGAGGAGGAAGATGAGGAAGAGACAGCCTGCCTTCAGATCACCACATCACCCGCGGGTTGTGGAGCTCAGGTGGGTCTGCACTGTGCTGCCGTATGTTCATTTTGTCTGACATGATGTGCACCTTTCTGAAGTGAAGTCACTCACGTATAAAGCATGTTTTTGATTTTATTGCGCACATTCGTTGCAGTGGATATTTTTGTTTTGAAGTCAGCTGCACACAAACCGAAGGTGATATTAACGCAGCTCATGCGCGGTGTGATGGTGGCTTTACTCTTGTGCTCATTTGATATTTTATTTTTGTGTTTTGATTTTCGAATAACCTGCGTAAAATAGGTCGAGTGACCTGTGCAAAATATTCCAGAAGTTAAATGCTTAAATCCAGTGTTTGCTCACATAGGAACAATCATTTCAGTGCGTTAAATATTTTTGTGTTTTGGCTCGTGGTAAACCGGGCCTGCTGCAGTGAGTTACAGCTGACAGTGACACACACACACACACACACACACATAAGTCTGCTCATCCTGCATAGACTGATGCGTTTCTGTATTTCTGACTGCCTGCTCCAAGATGGATCTGTGAATCGCAGATGTCAATGAAGTCGTCCACTGAAATATTAGATCTAATTAGAGGTGGCTGGGTCAACGGCGGTGGCAAAGGAGTCGCCCTCTGCTTGAATTATTGCCCGAGAGCCGCTTCCTCTCCACTGTCCCCCCCCACCTTACAGCAACACCTTCATATAGCCTGAGATCAGTCATCTCACCTCTCTCAGAAAGTGCTTTATTGTAATCATTAGGTGTTTCTTTCTCATTCGCTTGCTTCTCTTTGTGTGTCTTTGCATTGTTGCGTGATTTTGATATAAGGTTAAATTGTACTGATGTGTCAGGGACTTCAGACATCTTTTGTCAGTATTAAGAATATATAGCGCAGTTGATATATATATTTTTTTAAAAAAAACGCCCAGTAGGTCCAGATGTGGACTGTTTCATTCATTCATTTGTTTCCCCCCGTTTAACAAGAAGAAAACGCAGCACATCATTCAGCGTCCCGCTAAACCAGATGTGCGCGCTCGCATCTTTTTTTTCTTTCTGCATTTTGCATCCGTCAATTATTCTAATTGTGTTGCCCTTTGCTGACAGGTTAAGAGCATTTTTATCTGCATTGTTTTCCAGGGCAGCTAAAGGGCCTCAATACCAACAATCAGAGTAATTGAATAGTTGAATAAATTGAATGATCTTGAGGGGAAAAGTGTATAATGAAAATAAAGTAAGACCAGATGATTCCCTTGCCACACATGCACGCCATGAATGGATGGATGGGTGGATGGATGGGTGGATGTGGATGGAGGGGACACCTGGCCTGAGACGGGCAGCTTTGAATCGGTTAGAGAAAATTCCTGTAATATCCCAGCCTCGCTTTTTTTTTTTAATCAGCTTGATGTGCGTTTTCATTTTACTAAATTACATTTGAAACATTACCCCCACAGACGAGCGGCTTATGGGATGAGGGTCCCTTCAGTATATAAACGGTGTGCGACAATGGAATAAACAGTCCGCAGTTGGAAATATGGGAAAAGAAACGAAGATAAATCAGCGTAATGACGCAGAGAAACGGTTGGCTCGTGCGCTGCGTTTCTTGTTTGAAGTGGACACACGCAATTTAATTTCCTAAAGCAGAAAATCTGAGCTTCCAACACAAGGCTAATTTTAGTAATTTGTATACACACTTAGTGCAAGCTGCATAGTGTTCATTGCTAATTAAATTGCATTTTTAAAAATATATATATATATGTATATTATTTGGAGATATTTTTACGTCAAAAATAAGATTTTGAAAAAATATCACCCTAGATTTTGTGAGATTAACACAAAATCTGCAGTCTTTTATCATTATTATTATTATTAGCAGTAGTAGTAGCATTAGGTTTGTTGTTGTTTATAATTGCATTGAACTGATAAAATGATGATTATAATATTTGCTAAATAGATATAATAAATGCTGATAAATCACTGGAATTAAATCATACGGAGATTAATCTGAACGAAATCAAACATCATGACACCTAATTTCTCATTTAGGATAAAATCAGTGGTGTGGTCGGAGTCAAGCGTGTGTCCCGTGTGTGTGTGTGTGTGTGTGTGTGTGTGTGTGTGTGTGTGTGTGTGCGTGCCGGTGCGAGCTGCAGACGGACGCCCTGCTGATGGAAACAACCTGCGCTGGGCTGGGAGGAGGAGGACCGGAGGGAAAGCGCCACTGTGTGCTTTTCTTTCCACGCTTGAAGTAAATTGGAAACGAAGATTGAGTTCATCTAGCTTGAACTAGCAGTCCTCCAGGGGGAATATCTTATCCGGGAGAGCGGCCTCAGACGATGGGCTTTGAAATGAACAGTGTCAGGAGGACTGCGCCCTGACTCCTAATCCTACCTGTCACTGAGAGAGATCCGGCTGCACGGCGCTGCCGGGGTAAAGCACGGCTCACACAGGTGAAGGTGCTGCGGGTCTGACTCACAGCGACACGTGCCCCATCGGATGACCTCCGTGGTGTGGCCTCCCTTTTGCTCCCGTCTTAGTGACAGCTCGGTTTGCCATCTTTTCCCTTGCTTAAGGGAAATGTGAGTTAACACTTCTGTTAATGGTTTTGTTTTTAATATTGGCAGCTTTCCTACAACTTGTATACCCACAATCATAAGCCTAACTCAAAACTAACTAAAAATCATTTAATTGAGTATATCACAATCTCTCCTGCTGATTGACTGGAAAACTTTCATTTTGGCTTGTACTTTGTCCAAAGAATCTGGTGCCTGCTGGAGGAAAAAAAAAATGTTGAACGATACAAATGATCACACAGCTCTGATCCTTTCTTCATAAATTGTTCATTCCTAAAATAGAAGTGAAATGCAACTGTTCCTCATTTTCCTGGCTGCAGGGCTGCCCCCCCCCCCACCCCTTCCACAAGGAGCCCTGCTGGCCCGGGGCCCCTCAGGGAGCCACTGCAGTGAGCTATTTATGGTCTCCACAGGAACAAGGTCCCGCCTCTCTGGAGACATTTTCATATACCGAGCAAGACGCCCTCTTCTCGTCTCCTTTCTCCTCCTCGCGTGTGCACCTATGGAGGATGCTTTCCGCCCTCGAGTTGGGGGGGCTCCTCTTCCTGCGCTCCTATTGGTCCCCGGTGAGCCTCTGCCGCGGTGACGTCAGGCCCCGCCGCCCCTGCAGCGCTGAATGGACCGAGCAGGCTGTCTGATTCACTCCAAAACAGCTCGGCACGGCACGGCACGGACATCAGCCCCAGAAACAGAGACATAGCAGGGATAGAGACTTGACGGGACAGCCGGGGAGCTCACCCTGCAGAGAGGAGAGAGGCCTCAACATCAGCACCATCATACTTTTTTTTTGTTTTTCTCCACAAGACAGGACGGGGGAGTGCGCCCACCGTGTTGCGGGTGTATGTGCGTGCGTTTGTCTCCCGGTTTGGATCACGATGATGCAAAGTGCGGCGGTCCTACCGACAGAGAGTCCTGTAAAGAGTTTACCGGAGATTCTCGGAGTGCCACTGCAACGTAAGCCATTGTTGTACCTTTCTTCTTGTTTTTCCTGTTGATTATCAATCTGGAAATCGTTGGCGAGTGCAACCTGCGCTCCAGCGTCTCGCCGTGTAGGGACAGGGTTTAGGTACAGTAACTCGACCGAGGAGAGGAGGCTGGACCTCTCAGTCTTACATTGTCACGTACAGGCCAGTGATGTGCCATGTTCCTTATATTTCAACGAGCATAGCGAAGCCTTAAAATACACTGATTATTTGCCTCGAAGCCAAGCAATGATCAGCCAGTTAATCTCTGCAGCCTCGCAGGGCTGGAGGATGGAGGCTGCAAAAGGTTAAACAGTGCAAAGGAAGGCGCTTTGGTTATTCCATCCCTGGAAGACAGGAAATGGTCATTTCTGTTAAAGCAGCAGTATTTCATTTTCCAGCGTGGCCTCAAACTTTGCTTCATCCTCCGTCAGGTTGTTGGTGTTAGACCGAGTCTTCCCAGTCGGCTGTTAATTTGTAAACGAGCCTGCGTGGTCAAGAGAGCAGACGCAGTTGTCATCACCCATCAGACAAATATTTGACACTCATTACCGGGTCAAATAAAGGCTTCATACTCTTTGTTTTTCAGTTTTCGTCTCTGAAGCAAGGCCCAGATATCTGTTCATGGTTTTTAATTACGGATTTAAAGCAGTTAGATCCTCCACACTTACGCATAGGAGAAAATTAGTTCTCGCAGTTGTTTTACAGCGTCTCGTTGCGTTTTCTGCAGCCCAGCATCAAAGGCGAGAATCGCCTTGCATCTGTTGGTGTTAATCTGTGCCATGCAGGCCCTTCATAATCTGATCGTGCAATCAAGACAGAAGTGCGTTGGGATTCATCTCTGCCCTGACCTAATTATTTATAGGCGAGTCACTAACACGTACAGATGGAGCGTAGTCTAATAGGCTACCTTCAAAACAAAATAATCCACAACAAAATGGGATAATTCGGAGAGATAATTAGTGCTCCGTGGTGACAAATCCCTGACAATAAAACATTTTGTCTCTTCACTAAATATTTAGAGTGAAATCCAGCATTGAGTTTGCTTCTAAATAAGCTACAAAATAATGTTATGCTTATTTCCCTTGTACCACATACTGTCGAATGTAAACCGACTGCACACCAAATGCAGGTTGGTTAAACAGGATGACCATACGTGATAGGCAGCCTGTTCGGTGATGTATTTAAACCTAACTAAAGGGGGGAAACACTTTATGTGGACGGCTTATGCTCTTTAATTTTTATAAATCGAGGCAGATTAAAAGATTGGATAGAGATCCTGCCACTCAGGCCTCTGCAGCACCAGCGTTCATCCTGGATTTAAATCTGGATTATTCCAGGAATAAAAGCAACAGAGAATTTATCTAAACATTTTTTTCTTTTAATATCATAGACAGATCCGCTCTGCTGACTCAGAGCAATTACACCCAAACCTTAACCTGCAGGCTATTAGTCTGGGATATAAAGTGTTTACTTCACGTTTAATTACCACAAATCATTTGACAGCTGAAAGTTGGAGAGGCTGCCAGACTGCAATTCTTCTCACATTAAAAGAAAAAACTGTCCAAGCAAAGTGTGTTGCATCACTTCCTGTGTGAAATGACGGAGGTGATGAGACTGAATGTGATGAGGACTGGAGGCAACAGATACCGAGATATAAAACACACGAGGTCTACTCTCTCTCTCTCTCTCTCTCTCTGTCTCTGTCTCTTCCTCACACACACACACACACACACACACACACACACACACACACACACACACACACACACTCCGGAGCTGGACGCTGGACGGTCTGTAGTTGCCAAGATCGTTCTGCTTTCCTTTCAGCACCACTCATCCCTCCGCTCAGCTTCATCCACCCACCACTTATCTGCAGATATTTTAAATGCCTCTAATTTCTCCCCATTAAAACAGAAACAAGCCAAGGCGCAGATTCAGGTGCAATCCTTTATAAATGATTTCTTCTGTCATCCTCTGCACCAGTTCACTCTCACACTGTGATGAGGGTATACAGTCCTGTCTGCGTCTGTGCAGGAATGCGCGCTCTGTATTTATCCTTTGGTGATGTATTAGAATAACAATGACGATAAACAAAATCTGTGATTCAGTTAATTGGTCCATTTTTGAACGTATTTCATTTTAGTCATCGCTGCCTGGAAAAAAAAATATAATAATAATAATGAAAGAAGAGAAAAATCACGTTATGTCATTTTTTAGATTTGAACAATCAGTTAAAAAACTAAAATAAATAAATCTAAAATATGCGTGTGAACGTGGTGTGCGGGCTACCTTGACCTCCGTGTTGCGTAACCCGGGAGCTTTGTTTTGCTTTGAGCCTGAGCAGAAGGCATCTTGATCTTCAGACGGTCATTGTGAGATGTTTTCTCTGGTGGGTGGACAGACCCGCTGCCGCAGCTCGGTGTGTGTGTGTGTGTGTGTGTGTGTGTGTGTGAGGGGTTTTTTTTCTCTCTACGCGATATCGATTTTTCATTATCGGATATCATGTGAGTGTTTGACTAAGAGAAGCCGCGAAAGAATTTTTTTTTTGCACAATTGCATTTACAGAATAACGGAGAAAGATTTAAGGCAGAAAGAGACTGGCAATTAAATGTTGTTATTTTTTTAAAAAAAGATTTTTATTTGTTTATTTTACGATGCATTGTTTCTTCTGATAAATATGATGGAAATCATACATTTAATTGTGATTAAAAAAAATTAATAAAATAAACAATTTTTTACATAGGTAAAAATGTCTCATGTTAGCATTACATAAATCAAATAAAATAGCGAATCAGGTTGCTTATTAAAGGTCATATTTTGAGAGAAAATATGCTTTGTTATGGATGAAAATGTACCTTTATTTTTTGACTTATGGATTTAATGACATTTTCTGAATATCAGTGCAGTTTATCGTGTCGTCCTGGTTGCTTGCTTGTGCATGTGCACATGTGGTCTGTTGCTGCTGCTTCCGACGAAAACAGCTGCTGGAGATGATCAGACTTCAGAGGAACACAAGTGCTTTACAAATTTAAGGAAAATCAATATGGCTGTCAAACAGGGTTCCCAGTTCAGCACCTTGGAGAGGGACGGACAGACCCACACAGCAGAAGCACATTGACATTTGTTTTTAACGTTGTAGCCTCTGCTTTTATTGCTTGACAAATATATATGTATATAAAATAAGAATAAGATAAAATGAAAGAATCTTTAAAGGATAAAATTACCTTACAAAAAACATTTAGAACAAAGATAAAATATATATCACAGGGTTAGTTAAACAGTTAAAAGTCTGATACAGAGCATTTCAGGGTGATTTTTAATGCCGTAATGAGGATATAGCCTGCAATATTCATAATAAAATCACTTAAAATCACTTATCTGGGATACGATGGCGTGGGAAGCTTGTTTTTCTGTCCAAAGTCCAGATTTCACTTGTGTCCAATCCTCCTTACCAATGAAAAACAATATAAAGAAAAATCCCGTCCTTATTTTACCGCGTAACACAAATGGAGGCTGGCTGAAATGACTGTGACTCTCTCTTCACTGACTTGTGAGTGATCTTGTGAGTGATCTTGTGAGTGATCTTGTGAGTGATCTTGTGAGTGATCTTGTGCTCTTGTTTCCCCGGCAGAGATCCCTCAGTGTGCCGGCTGTAGTCAGCACATCCTGGACAAGTTCATCCTGAAGGTGCTCGACAGACACTGGCACTCCAAGTGCCTCAAGTGCGCCGACTGTCAGACTCCGCTGGCGGACAAGTGTTTCTCCCGGGCAGGAAGCGTGTACTGCAAGGAGGATTTCTTCAAGTCAGTGGGCTTTCTTATTGTTTGTTTGTTTGTTTTGTTATTACTCCCAACGGTTGTTCGAGCTTTCCTTTAAAAGAACAGAGTTGGTTTCTTCGCCTTAACTCTGCCGATAAAATCCAAAGAAGCGGGTTGCATTCAGAGAAATTAACATTTTACTCAATTTCACCCCCAGGCGGATTGGTGTTAGAGGATAATTGACGAAAGTAACATTGAATCTGTCGGAAATATGGCATTGAATAATTCGTCTGTATATAATATGCACAACCGTATTGGTTTATCTTATAACTGGTCAAAAATTACTAGCAAGGTCAGCCTAAATAGCTATCTTACTTGTATGAAGTTGCTGTTAAGGCATTAGCATAAATCCAGTGTTTCTCGTTTATTTGTTATTGTTTAGGAATTTTTACACTCAAACTGTATTATCATGAAAAGGAAATAATCGATTTGGTCGACGTCTGTTGATTTTCCGATAAAGCTTTATCAAATTCCCGATCCAAAACATCCACATGGAGAGGCAGTAAATTGCTAATCTTTTGGTTAAATATTTAACGCTATTTGCGTGGGTTGAAATAACTATTCTTTTTGTGTGTAACTACTAATATGATTGCTGTCATCATCAGACAAAACTGTGAAAATAAGAGCTCAAAACGGCTTTTTTCTGCTTCTTCCTTTCTTTCTTTCTTTCGATTTGATTTCTGAAGCATTACAGAGGAAAATTGAGTTTGACTTTTATCCAAAACAGGATCAGTGGATCCCGTCTTTTTACTAAATCATGTTTGAAAGGTTTTAATGCTCAAAGCTTGAATGAGACCTAAAGAGCTCTGGAGTCTCACTGAGAGCTAACTGTGTTAGCCGACCCAGGGGACAGCAGGGGGACGTTTGCATGTTCAAACTGTGCTTGAGGGACAAGTGTGACTGGACACACACACACACACACACACACACACACACACACACACACAGTAGTGATTTGGAGACTTCACCTTGCTATTTTTTATTTCTTTGGGCTGGTTGTGTGATTTAAAGCCCCTCCCGAGTCAATGTTTTATTGGTTCTTCTCAGGGTGTGTTTACTGTGAGCACCCCTCCTCTTCCTCTTCCTCCTCCTCCTCCTCCTCCTTAGCTCTCAGTACTTCATCTGCAAACACATAAACATGCAAACACGCACACACTCACTCACATGGACGTGCACGCGCAGAGCATTGATCCTCTCAATCCATCAGCCTGCAGACAGGTCTATCGTTAACAGAAATGCATTCCAGCGCTGATTTTTCCCTCTGCAACATCTGGAGCTTCTATTAATACAGACACTGTGCCATCATTCTTGGCTGCAGCTGAAGAAATAGCTGTCTAGCATTTGAAATTTTAATCTGGGTTGCTTTCACTGTCTCCATCAGCATGTAAAGTGTAAACAGGAGAAGGATGTCAGTCTGTCCTTCTGGTGTTTTGCATCAAATTTTCTGATGGCAGCTCACTTCTTGTTTTCCTGCAGGCGCTTTGGAACAAAATGTGCATCATGCCAACAGGGGATCCCACCGACGCAGGTTGTGCGGAAGGCGCAGGACTTTGTGTATCACCTGCACTGCTTTGCTTGCATCATGTGCAGCCGGCAGCTGGCCACCGGGGACGAGTTTTACCTTATGGAAGATGGGAGGCTGGTGTGCAAGGTGGATTATGAGACTGCAAAACAAAACGGTACGTCTGCATGCTTACAAAATATTTAATCGATTGCCTGATACTCAGCTGAAATCCAACTACTTAAAAAAAAAAATGCAGGTTGAAAACTTTGCTTTATTTATAGATTTATTTCAACAGTCAGGACTCGTTTTTGTCCATGCAGTCAGACACAGCCCATGTGGTTTAGTGTTGAAAGGCTCCGGCTTGACTTAACTACATCAGAATCACAGTAGAGCATGTGATCGAGCAATGAAACCAGCGGTGTTATGCAGTAAAATGACTTCTGATTTTGGATCTATGTTTGTCGGTTGGGTGTGGATGCCGTTTCAGTCTTCCTCCCTTTCTTCTGAGATTTCCATGCATCTCTGATTGATTATGTAAAGTGAAGCTGTGCTCTTATATGATGTGGACCCAATAACTCCTTTCCGCTGGCTAGTGAGATTTATGTCCTCTGCTGTGAGAGTGGGACAGATGCACGAGGACAATAATACACTTCCATACATGACCATTCACTTCATTTAACACACATGTACTCCATGCAAAGGCAGAGGGAAACTGCCTGTTAAGGCGGCATGGCAAATGTACGAAGTCGATCACACTTGTAATGATGTTTACAGATGATTCAGAGGCGGGGACCAAGCGACCGAGGACCACCATCACAGCAAAGCAGCTAGAGACCCTCAAAAGTGCCTACAAGAACTCGCCGAAGCCGGCACGCCACGTCAGAGAGCAGCTGTCCTCGGAGACGGGCCTGGACATGAGAGTAGTGCAGGTAGAGGGTTTTTCTCTCTTTTCTCATTCGGGTGCCTGTAATCCTGAAAAAGGCTCTCTGTTGTGTCCGAACCTGTACAAAATGAAGCAGCTTGGTTTCTCACCACAGGAAAAAGACAACATATCATCCTGATTTGAGCATCTTTACAATAACTAATATTCAGAATAATTAAGCTTTATCACAGGAAGGTCAGGACGGTCAGGAAGTCTGACTTTTAAAGACACAAAAACATAAGACAAAACCTCTTAAAACTTATTTATGTTTTAACCATTAAATGTTTAGCACTTTAATTGTCCAGTTGTTTTTTTTAGCCTTCTGGTATCACAATGCTCCGTTTTAATATTTCTTACTAAGAAGTTTTGTGTAGATTTAATATTGAATTGTGAATCTCTCTGCAACGCCATTTTGAACAGTGTTGTTTTGTTTATCATGTTGTATTAATTTAGACCAAATTATCAGTATGCAACATCTACCATGTATTCCAGTGTGTCAGAGAGTTTAAACTTCACAACTATTTATGAGTATTACTCTGATTAGAACAAGATGGTTTAAGATTTAAAATATGAAAACACTGAATATATCAGATTAAACTAATATTTATGACGATGATCATTATAATTTGTTTGAGACGTATTTAATTGTTCCGAAAAATTATAGTTTGAAGTCCTAATTTTAAAATTAGTGTTAATTTTTTTTTTTTTTATCTCTGTCAGGTGTGGTTCCAGAACCGGAGAGCAAAGGAAAAGCGTCTGAAGAAAGATGCAGGTCGACATCGCTGGACGCAGTTTTATAAAAGTGTGAAACGCAATCGAGGAGGAACGAAAGTGGAGAAAGAAAGCTCGGCAGACGATGCAGGGCTCAGTGACAGTGAACTGAGTTTCAGAGGTACGTCTTGTGTTGACAGCTTCAACCGAGCACACAGCTTCTGAGAGAGATTCCCGAAAGGGAAATTGTCAGTCATACTATTGTGATAATGGGATTAAGGGACCACAGAAGCTGCTAACTGACACGGTTCTGAGTGCAGCGGCAATTGAATGTGTCTTTGTGGCATTTCATTTGTCTTTGGCATTGTTTAATGCACAGACAAATCCAAAATGGCATTCTCATTGCACATTCCCCTCACACCTCCCGCGGCAGCTGACACATCCTCCTGCCTCCGTTTGTTGCCATGATGGAGCTTATTGGAAAAGAGAGGGGGTCCTTAGTGGGATGCAAACGACATTTTAGACATCCCTGTGTTATTTAATGTTCACAAACCCCATTTTGGATGGTCATAAAAGTCTTCAAGCCACTTTTTAAAAGAATGCCATTTTTATGAGAAATGAAAACATGGTGACAGAAACTCTATAAAGCATGTGAGGCTTTTAGTCAATTAGAGAGAAAGCGTCCCGGGGCTTTGTTGATATTGAAGCCACCCGGGGGAGGTTTTGAGATGGAAACAAATATTTTGTGCTGCAGTAATTGCATACGAACATAAAGGGCGTCATTTCTCACCAACAAAACTCAAATGCTTATCAGAAACTTCAGTGGCTGTGTGATGCACTTACTGCACCTTTGTGAAATCCACATAACGTTGCCACAATAAATCTTACTCATAAAAGCACTTAACTGTATTGAAATATAACAACTATATAATGCTCTTGCAGTTGACAACACTGTTGATGTGTCAGAGTTTTTACAAACCTCGTGCTAAGTGGTGCTATCTCCTCCACAGACGACCAAGTCTTGTCAGATCTCGGCCACACTAACGGGCTTTACGGGAGCGTCGGTGACATGACCAACAGCGCAGTGTTGAATGGCGGCTTCTCTGTCGACGCAGCAGGACAACCCTACCACGACATCAGAGCGGGTAGCCCCTACGGTCTCCCTCAGTCACCCTCCTCCATCACCTCTCTGCCCGGCCACACCCCTCTTCTCAACAACCTGGGCTTCAACATGGACAGTCTGGTGGTGCAGGGCGGCCCGGGCGGAGTGGGACAGGCCCTTAGGGCCATGGCAGGGGGCCCGACCTCAGACCTCTCCACAGGCAGCAGTACAGGATACCCCGACTTCCCCACCAGCCCTGCCTCATGGCTGGATGAGATGGACCATTCCCAGTTTTGAGTCTCGAATGTGGTAGAAAACCACTGTGGGGATACAACAAAACAGTCTCACAAGGCTTTTTATATTTCTTTCCATCGCCCTCCAAGACTGGTATGTTTTGTGAATTTGGGTGAGGGGAAAAAGGAAGAGAAGAAATGTGACTTTCAGTCCTGCAGCAGTCATAACTGTGAGGTAACAACCGGGTCGAGATGTGCAGTCCAGATAAAAGCAGTGAAGAACACCTCCATGCTGCTGAATGTTCTAACTCAACACTATATCATAAAATGTTTATGTTATCACCTGATCTTCTTTGGTTCTTTCACTCTGAAAATGGAACTGGATTTCCAGTAACCCGTCTAACAGCTTCAACAATAGGGCTACAATCTAGATCAAAGTCCCGATGAGACCCAGGAGGCACCTGCATGTTTCTTGACTGATAATGAGTAGGACTGCAGTTCGGCCATATCAAAGCCTTTACATTGGCGATGCACTTTACTCTCCTCTTCTTTTTCTACACATATGGACAGGAATGCAGAGAGAGGAAGAGAGAAAAAGATTAGAGACATATGCACAAGGCAAAAACACAGTGTTTCATTTGGGAGAGAGAAATTTACAAGAACAGTGGCACAAGTGTGAATTTTGAACCATGCTGATGTTTTTTAATGTATTGCTGAAGCTTACAAGTTATTAGGAAGTAGATGGCCGTTGGTCTGTCTGTCTGTCCGTCCGTCTGTTTGTCCATAGAAACCGATGTCTCCTCTGTTTGAATGAGGGCGAACACTGTTTGCTACACAGCAGGTCTCTCTTCTATATTTATAGGTGCTTGACTTGCTCTTGTCTGTGTAAAAGCTGTCTGAGAGCAGGCATCTGTCAGTATTTAAATGATCTGTTTCCAGGCACCGAAGCTTACGTGTTGGGGGACAGTCAAGAAGTTAAGAAGTTCGACTCTAACATTTCTAGTAATATATCACACATCTAAATTATTAATTTATTATTTTTTTTGAATGCACAGATATAAGACAAGGAGATACACAGTTTACAAGATGTGCAGATTCCTTTGCAGACTGAGCAAATTAAATGGTTACACATACAAAACATTTGACAATTCAAAACACCAACAAGTATTAGCAGGAACACTGATAAAAAAATTGCTTTGTCTTGGCTCTTCCTCAGTCTGATCCAGGCTTCCTCTGGTAATCTACTCAGCCCAGCAGTGCTCTGGCTTTGCCTGCATTCAACCTACTTACTGACCCCCAGATGTGTTGTCAGTCTGTTCTCCCCCTACTTGGCCTCCATGTCAGAGGGATTACCACAGAGGCCCCCACTATCATTGCTAATACTCTACTGTAGCTTCAGTGTGAGCACGGCTGCTGGGCTGATATGTTTCTTGCAGTTCAGGCCATATCAGCGGCATCTGACAACTGAGATAGTTGACTGAAAAGTACAACCCCTGAACTGACAAAAGAGGAACAGGAGCTGGGATCTGAGCGACGTTTGCTTAAAAACACGTCCTGACTCCTATTCTACTTTTGCCAGTTGAATAAAATAAATCAATCTTCATCTACCTGGTCACCTTTTCATAAAAAAGTCCTTCTATAAGCATAGCTTTCCATTCAAAAACAAGGAAGCAAATCAACAAACACAAACACCATTAAGAAAATCTGGTAACTCTTTTGAAATTACAGCCCACAAGTTGCAGCGTAATTATCTCGTAAATTAGATGACTTTTAATGAAATATTTTTCAACAATACTGGAACTAATGTGTCAGTACAATGGAAGAACACAAGAGGTTTACGTTCAAGAGGGAAAATTACACTTTTTGAAACAATATAAGATACTTTGGCAAGTAATACTGCGAAAGGGTTATAAATATATGGTGTGATGTACATTATTGCTGTTGCTGGGAAACAAAACATTTGTTTTCAGTACAAAGCTGTTGTAAAACATCTGTCAGTTCCACATTATTTAATATGTACCAAATAATTCAAAAAGTACTTACAATATAATCCCCCCGCCCCCCCCAAATGTTTTCTTCCTTTGTACACACCAGTAGATACTCAGTAAGTGTTTCATTGGTACCTCATATGTACAAAATATTTACGGTGTAATTTGCGGGCTATAATCTAAAGCGTTAAAATCATCACAAATACGTTACCACTACAGTTTTGTTAAGTCTGTGTTGCCACAGAAGTTTGCATCTTAATTGTTGTAAATTTTGTACAGTTTGAAAACGTGTTGATCGTCTTGTTTCATGAGCGCTATTTATTATTGCCATGTGTCTTTGAAAAAGATGTAAAAGAGAGCACTGAATTTATTCATTTAT
The DNA here is from genome assembly GCF_020382885.2 of Scatophagus argus. NCBI lineage: Eukaryota > Metazoa > Chordata > Actinopteri > Scatophagidae > Scatophagus > Scatophagus argus. The sequence goes on along the minus strand of NC_058498.1, from coordinate 13,419,615 downwards.
GCCTTCTGTGTAATGGTATGAACCGTGTACAGTCAAATCTATACGAGGAAAATAAAGCTGAATTGTCTTTGGGTTACCCTCGTGTGCATTTCTCTTTAATAGACTTGGCCTGCAGTGATGAATGTGAGAGTTAAGATTTTCAGCTGAACTTTGTTTTCAATACATCAAAAGAAAAATATCTGCTGTAGGTGTTTTTATTATTTTGCCTTATCTAAACGCTCTTAGAGCGAGTTAACCCGCAAATTCATTTACCCATTGAGAGCATTTACCACACACTTAGGCCTCTATTCAATTGTGGAGATCCATTTAGTACCACCAACAGACAGTGGTCAGTCAGTTAACAGTGATGGATGCTGCTTTCCTCTCTCGCTCTTGGGGTGGGGGTGACAAGAAAGATGCATGAAGAGAGAGGAGACAGAGAGAAAGAAAGAAGAGAGAGAAAAAAATAAAACAAGTGGAAAAACAGATGCCTGACTGTATTCACTGATCCTCTCAGTGCTAAAGACACACAACAGCAGATTGCAGCACAGCACTCTCAAATCTATCCTTAATCCCTGCGCTGTTAACTAATTGTAGAGTGCTTTGTGAAATATGGGCAAATATGCTTTGTGGTCAGGCAAAGAGGGAATATGGCCCATATGCAGGCAGTTAGCTTATATGTCAATATGTCAAGCTGGTAAGTAGACTACTAGCAGGGCTGTAGCCAGACTTTTTAACCACTGAGGTCATGAGCCCGACATCCCTAATGCAACCACACACCACCAGGGAAATTTTTTGACTTACAAACAAAAATGTTTAGCTCCATGATGATGATCTTTTAGGCTGTTTCAAAGCCTGGTCCTACTTTTTTTTTTTTTTAAATCTGGTGCTGGAATATTAAATACCTTTATTCTAATTTTTCTTTTTAATTTAAAAACATGCTATATGAGTTATATGTTATATGTTAACAATGGCATGCTGAAAAGCCCGCAAGGACAATGCTAGCATGTTGACATTAGCTGGTATAACTTACCATGTTCACCGTCTTACCTGTAGTTTAGCGCGTTAGCATGCTAACATTTGCTACTAGCATTCAACACAAGGTAAAGATGAGGCTGATGGAAATTTCATGTCAAAATGTCATTTTTGTTTTGGTATTGGGCAAGCTAAATTTTGATCTGATGGAAAGTTGAGGGAGTTAAGTTATTAGCCTGCAATTCATCCTGAACAAGTAGTTGGCCAACCCACTGACTGATCAACCCAGAGGCTCACCTTGCCATCCCTTAAGTAACACCACCAGCATGGCTAAACGTATTGAGTCAGCCTCATAAAGCCTACCACTGGCCATCCACGAACAGCATCACCAGTTCATGTCCTGCTGGAGGGTTTTATCTCTTATCTAAGTAAAAAACAAACAAACAACAACCATGTATATCTTGCACTATAAAAAAAATCATGCTCATGTCATCAAAACCACCAAATTCCTAAGAACAATACAGAGAACATGACCTCAACTCTGGCTCTGACCATGTTCTTAGTTGTAGTTGCTGCACTGTTAAAACCCCTCAGGTTACGGTAGATTTATTCTCTGTAACTATGGTGTTGGCTAACTATGCATAGAATTATAATGAAATTACACCACAGTATACATTTGTATGAAACTCATTTGTATGCAGTAACGTGCAGCACTTGTCTGAGAGCGGGCCAACCTAACCCAAACTTAAGTGTTATCGATTCCTATGTGTTTTAGCTATTCCTGTTACATTATAAAAACAAAAAGCAAAGAGTCAGCCTGGTTGGAGTTTGCACGTTTGCATAAAACACCACAAATTGAACAGATTTTTATTTAAGCATTGATTGGCTGGGCTATGGGCAATAATGGATAGGGTCTAATAGTACTGCCTTACAAAGATAAAAAGCCACACAGACAGTTAGGATAATTTACACGCCACTTACAGCACTAGTATACAAATAAATCTGTGGAAACTCCACCACTGTTGCTTTTGCGAAGATGACAAACACAAGCGCAAATGCCATTATCATTGATCGCAAGGCTTTTATTACAAACTTCCTGAAGGAAACAGTTTTTTTCTCGTCTGAAGCAAAAGGGAATAAATTAACATGCAAATTAGCTAGGATTTGTTTTGGCCCGAAAGTCAATCTTACAACGTCAAGACAGGGCATTTTTCTCCCCAAACGACTTAATCCGGCCTGCAGTGAACAATGATCCATGGGATGACAGAGTGAGTCTTAAAGAGGGGCTGGAGTCAAACAGAGGCCTCTCAATGACACCCTCAAGGTTGTGAGCTCAGTGCTGTTTTAATGTGAAACTGGGCCTTTTCCACTCCATAATTATCCTGCTGCCCATATAGGATATATGACAGGTAACTAAAGGAGGAGGGTTCATGACCCAGAGGAAAGCAAGACAAATACTGTAGTGATGATAATAGGTTTGCTCTGTCTAATGTAGTTCTTCAGTGGATTTCATGTATGTGAATGCAAACCAGATTCTTTACTCTTTGTTAGCTTATGTGAAGTCTGACCGCTCAGCTCTTCTGTGCTGGTGGGCAGAGGAAATATCATAAAGTCATCATAAACTAGACATAAAGCTACAGAGCTGAGCTGTGAAGTCTCTCTCTCTCTCTCTCTCTCTGATACACACACACACACACACACACACACACACATACAGTCCTGAACACCAGCGAATGAGCCTCTGATATTAGTGTTTCAGCATTAGAGGGATTTCTGCTTACTGTTGGATTCCCAGCGACACTGCTGAGGGTGCGTGGGTGGGTGGGGTGGGGGTGCTGGAGCAGGGTGCATTAAGAGCTGGCCGAAGTAACGACATGGTATTGCTTTTACAGGAGGGAGAAAGGAGAGGAGAGGTAAAAGGAGAGAGAGCCAGTGTGCAGAAGGATGGTGAGAGAAAGATGAAAAGGGGGAGTGATGGGAGAGGTAAGGAGGGGAGATAGAGTCCTCTGGAGGAATTTTTAAGCAGTGCCAGATGTACACGCACGCACACACACACACACAAAACAAAAACAAGAAAAAATACTCTGCCGTCCAAAGAAGTATCCCAGTTTTGAGTCTTATTTTGGTTTTGATCACAATGGGGATTTGTGGTTAATGTGAAAACAGGTTATCATACAGTTTGCACATTAATCTAACAGTATACTGGCGACTGACCGTGTTCCTTGGCTCCTCAACATTTCATTTATGGACCAACTGCCTTTCTGAACTCTTGGATTTATCATCTCCATCTGATCACTAATAATGGCAAACTGCGATTGGTTTTGTTCATTTGTTGTGGTGTATAGACGGTTATCTGCCTCTTCAAATGTTTCTGTGTTTTGCCTCCTTGGGGACATTACTGGGCAATAAAAAGTTATACTGGATTTCTTTCTAACATATTGTGCGGTAAAAGTATAAAGTTGCACAGAATGGAAGCACTCAAACAATGTACTGGTATCTCAAAACTGTACTTAAGTTTACTTCTTGGGTAAATGTACTTTATTACTTTTCACCTCTAAAAAAAATGCATAAATATTCAGAACGGCTTAACAATATTGGACCTTGGGGGTGCGTGAGTCTGCGGTTTGGAGACGGAGGGAGCTGCAGTGTCAAAAGTGAAAAGCTCAGAGAAAATTGAAGCCCCATAATGGAAGCATAATGGGCTTAGTGTCAGAGTCTTGCAGACGAGCCGGGAGGGAAGCACAGCTGCCGTCACCCTCTCTTACCTCAAGCCAGCATAACGGGGTTTAAGAAGCAACGAAGAGACAACATCGGGTCCCAAACAGGCTTTAGAGATACAACAACAGCCTAATGGCTGGATGTGGATGGAATTCATAACAATAAGATGGTCACTGGTTGTCTCTTTGTGGGATTGTAGCACATCATGTCTCAGACTCAGGTTGAATACTCAAAAGGCTTCCTCTCAACTCATGTAGGGGTTCCTCCTCACGATTCATGAGGTGAGACGCAGAAAATGTCACTGTGGAAGGCTCTATGGCAGGAGTCAACAAAAGTGAATGATGATACTTTTAGGGAAAAAAAATACTCACAGTCCTCTTCTGCCATGTGATTTGTGCAGAAGGGAAGGACAGGACATGGATGCAGATATACACATTATGTGGAGAGATTTTTAATTCACCTCATGCGTAGCACAGCTCACTTGCCTCTCAATTCACTTGCAAGAACTGTACAACAGCTGTCAGGAGAAAAATTGAATTTGAAGCAGTGTCCCTGGTGATGACTGCCAATGCTGGGTAGACCATCTACTGCTGTCACACATCTGTGAGTGACTGACAGGCTGCAACCAGACATGTTGAGACGGTTATCTAACGCCTTGTGTCAGGGCAGATTTAAGTAAAACACTGGTGGATGTGGGCAGGCGTGGTGTTAGAGAGTAAAGGATTAAGCTTCGTCCTCACTGTTGTGTACAAATTGTGCATCTTCATGAAGCTGCAGTTAAGTTGTTCCAGGATCCAGATTTAGTGTACTCTCATCTCATAGAGTGTGTATGTGTGTGTGTGTGTGTGAGAGAAAGCTGAGGCAGAGAGAATGTGCTGATCAGGGGGCTTGAGGACGAGTAAAGCAGATTTGGACTCAGACCATGTGTTGGTTATTTTTGGAGAACATCCACATCCATATGACATAATACTTCAGAGGAAGGCTATGGGGTCCAGTGTTGTATGTGTAGTATGTTGTGTGGACTGTGAAGACGGACCAGTTGAGTGGAGCGTAAAAGCTATGGATTAAAATAATCGTGTGTTATGTGTCGATTAGAACTTTATTGTCTCCGAGAGGAAAATTGTCAGGGCTGCAAAATACATTTTCCAATTTATGAACACCGGTGTACCAGAGCTTTACAACAAATACATATATGTGTATTTATGTGGGCACAGATGTACATAAGGTGTATGTCTATGCAGGGCAATACAAAACGGGTTTCAGTGGTCTTGTATTACTGCTCATTTGTATCATAGCATATCACTTGTTTTGGAGTTTGAACATGATCATATTCTTGTTATTGTTCATGTTCATTTTATCTCTTGGGTCTGATTGTATTTCCATTTTCTTTCTCACCTTTTTGTGGGGGATTTATTCCTCAAAAGTTATCATAAAGTCTCTGTGGCCCAGTTTGTTTAATCCGTATGGATAGAGTATGTATGGTTTAGTTCAAAGTGGTAACCACTAAGGTGGGGTGTGAATTTAGGATGGTTTTATTAGTACAAGGGCTATCGGTACACCATGTACTTGCAGTGTGTGGTTGTAATCTGGTGTTGATCCGAAGTTATCTAATGAACAGAGCAAGTCAGAGGGAACAGATTGGTTGAAGACTTTAATGTGATAAATGACAAATGATTTAAGCATTCCTTGAAAGTAACACAACTGAATCATGAACAAATGGTCAAAGAGGGCTAACCCAGACTAAAAGGTCTGGCTGCTTGTCAGGCCTGAGCAGTAGGAGTGGGTGATATGTATAAAATCTTCTGTTACAGTCATTTTCTGTCTTTATAATGATATGTATATACTGTGATATGATTTTTCAAAAGTTTTATACTGTTTATAAATAAAATATGGGAATGTCTGTTCTTTGTGTCCATCCTGTAGCATAAATTCCTGACAAATGCACATATTTCATGACACTGACATACAAATCCTGTTATTCCAATATTGCTGATGAGCAGTCCTGCTCAGAGAAGATATTTAAGGTACAGCTACCTTTGCAAAATCTCAACCAGTTTACAAATCTCTATCATCTAACAGTAAGGATCACATCACCCAACCCTACTGGGCATTTAAAGTTAAGATACAGTATTTAGATTGATGAAAATACATGCGGTATGCTTCATTTCATGTGTCCTATCAAATGGAAGGGCTAATGTTTAAGCCCTGTAGATCCAAAGAGCTAAGCCAACGAAATCAAACTCACCTCAAGTATTTGGAAATTAAAGTCAAATAAAACCTTTGCAGTCTTGCAGGGGATGAACAGAGTGAGACAAGGACAGGGGCGAGGACCGGGCGGTGGTAGGTGGGTGATCTAGCCTTTTGGAGAAGTGTACTGACGCAACAGAGAGGAGATGGCGCTGGATTCGGTGACCTCCTCAGGAAGCGAGCCCTCCATGTCTTTGATGGACGGGTCGGCTCCTGCGTTCAGCAGGAGCTCCACGATGTCGGCAAACTCACATGCCGATGCTGAGAAAGAAGGAGAGAAAAATGATAGAGGAGTTAGGTGGAAGGAGCAAACATTTAGGCAAATTCTCTACAAGAGATTAAGCTATTTAGTCATCAAAGTGGCTCTGGCCATAACTGACAGGATTGGAATGAAATTTTCTGCAGACATTCACAGTTTCCAGATGTTGCATCTTAATGACTGATGATTCCCTGACTTCTTTAGTGACCCCATGAGTTTCACATCCTTGGATCTGAGTGAAATGTCTCGACCACTATTACATGGAAATTTGATACAGACATTCATATTCCCTTTAGGATGAATTGTAATAACTCTGATGGTATGTAGTGCCATTAGCATTTCAAAAATATGTATTTCTCCTATAATTGAGTTTATGACCAAATTCTTGCAAAACTAATGACATTCCCATCAGCTTCAGCTGTACTCTACAGCTTAATGCTAATTAGCATGATAACCCCCCCAAAGCTAAGTAGGCAACTGCGTTAACTGCATTCATAAATCGGGGAGGAATCCTCAGATTTTTATTTTATTTTATGTAATATACCCTGGTAATTTGGGCATAAGATAATATCTATGTTTAGTTCAACATTATATAATAATTATACAGTGATATATTTGGATTGGACTTAACTTGGATTTGACTCAGATCAGTAGTGGACTCGATTCAGATTTTTCTTTAATGACTTGACTTGGACTCAAACACCGGGAACTTGAAACTGGACTCAGACTCGAAGTTTGGTGACTCGACTACAACACTGTGATAGTGTGTACCAGGTTGGAGTAAATTTGCCTCCTCTACCTAGTGTAGTTCAATAAAGTACAGTGCAGCAGTTAATGAAAAGCCCATCCGCAGGCCCAGCACTGACACTGGCCTGGACCTGTGGTTCTCTCAAACACTTCATTTCTGCCCCAATGGCAATTTGTGCCCCACTAAAAGGGTCTTCTCTCACTCTCTCTCTCTCTCCCTCTCTCTGTGTAAGGGTGAGGAAGGGGGGAGGTTTGCACTTTCTTAACCATGTTAGCAGGTCCCTGCTTTCCCGATGCACCTCTTGCCCCTCTGGCACCTCGCCCCCGCTTCACCCCCCCTCTCTTCCTCTCTTGTTCTGAGTGCTCTTCTCTGTCGGTGTCAATCGCTCACTCCTTTTAAAGAGCGGACTCTGTGCTGCGCCATGATCGCTGATGTCAGCAGCCACAGTGATTGACAGCCAGGCCTTTTAACCTCCAGCCCAGGGGTGGCTGGCAGGCCGGCTGGCAGGAATGTGTGCGTGTGCATGAGATATGATGATACATTGGAACGCATGCGAGCGGGTAAGCAAGCGTGTGCGCACTCAGGTTGTGTCTATGAATAGCATGAGGTGTGTGAGTGTCAAACACTATAAGATACTGTTTGTGTTGCAGCCAAATCAGACTAACAAAGCTTGGCTTATTTTTCCAGCCACGCTTGCAGTCCTCCTCTTGTTGCTCTAAACAGTATTTTATTTAGCAACTAGTGTGCATGTGTGTGTGTGTGTGTGTGTACGCGTGGAGGGTGTCTCGCCTGGGCCTTGAGCTGTAAAAAGTGGCTGGCCCTCAGGGGAGCTGTAGAGGAGGAGAACAATTTATGGTGAGCAGTAAACCCTCAATTAATCACTTGCCAGCTACTGTGGCCCTGTGCAAAGAGAGGTGGGAATGAATTTTCATTCTCTGCTATTTGTCTCTTGGAGTTCATCGCTTATGTTTATTAGTCATCTTTTTATGCCCCATCCTCGGGGTTTCCTCTTTGGACTGTGTGTGTGTTTGTGTGTGCAGATCTTCGGTAGATGAAGCAACATGCCTACTCCCACGCCACCAACAGATGGCCCAGCCACACACGCAAGCACGCACGCACACATACAGGCTCAGAGGACAGGGGAACCGCCCCTCAGGGACATGTGTGTTGGGGCATGAGAGGGTCAGGGGAGTCTAAGGACCAGCGCTGATTTCCTCTGGGAGGGCTGGCGATTATTACACACACACACACACACACACACACACACACACACACACACACACACACACAGAACAAAACCAGACAGGCATCCACACATGCACACATACATACCAAAGGATGGAGACGGACACACACACACACACACACTACATACAAGCTCAAGGTAGCGAGAAATGAGAGAAACTGGGAGAAAAACACCTACAGAAAATAAAGGTGAGGAATGGAGGAGAGTGAGGGTGAGGAAGGGCAGGGAAGGATGACAAATTTGAGACCAGTGTGGGCAAAGAGCAGGTGTGTACAGAAAACAAGTGAAGGAAGTGTGCACACAGACAACATAATGATGTCAGTGTGCGATAAATGTGAAGAGGTTGTTCCACAAAATGAAATATTCACTATTTGAAAAATAGACACATACACTTACAAAAAAGCTCTACAGCAAAAAATAAAATAAAATGAGTGATTATACACCATGCTGGACTGTAGAGATTAAAAAGAGAGGCCTTCTTACCATAATGTAGTGCTGTCTGCCCTTCATTATCCTGCAAGACAAAAACAAGTCTTTATATCAACAGTCCTGTGATCAGGGGAAAATAAAAAACCCCAGAGAGTGCAAATTCAAAGCATAATATCAGGAATAACAAAATATATAAAGCAAGCAAAAGTTCCCTAGAGTCAACATGGAAACTTTCAGTTACTAGGATACCAATCACCTCTTACTTGTTGGCTGGGGTGCCATGTTTTCAGTGTACCAAAGGGGGATTATGAGAAGATGAGATATTGATTTGCGAAACATGTGATCCGCAAATCAATTCTTCAAACCTGACTTCCAACTCTGAAAAACCTAAACCAGCGAGCTGCTGAAACTCATCACCGTGGAGACGCCTCTAGTGTTACGTATCTAAACCACCACCAGAGCAATGTTAGTCCCAACCCTACAAACAACAGCCATGCTGTAGTGAACTGGTTTCAGCAGAATACAAGAGGAAAACCTCCAAGCATCTCACATGCACACATACACTACTTGGGAGTGTTTGTATTTATCAAAATAGTTTAATGTAGTAATTTTTATTGTGTTACGCATCTTTAGCGGTTCAGTCAAGAGATACAGTGTACAGCTTCCTTGAAATTTGTTCAGCGGAATTTATTGGTGTTATCATTGGACTTCTGTCTTTTTCTTTTTTTATTTTTTACAAAGGTCTATTTATTTCCCAGCTGTTTTGGGATCTGTTCTGTTGGGGACTATTTTCTGCTGCTCTGCTGTTCTTTCGGTAAAGAGGAATAAGCCACACAAAGTTTTCAACAAGCAGATAATACCTCTCAGTGCAGCATGTTGGCTTTGGTCTTTTTCATGTGACTTGTTAACAATAAAAAAAAAAGTTGAATATTTACAGCTTTATATTTTAAATGAATTAACCATGAAGGCTATTTGACCCTGACACACAGCAGCTCAGGGACAATGGAGAGATGACTGAGTGTCAGAGGGGCGAGCAGGAAATCAGTGCTAGTGCACTAGCTAGTGCTCATGTACACGTTTGTGTGTGTGTGTGTGTGTGTGTGTGTGTGTGTGTGTGTGTGTGTGTGTGTGGATATGTGGGTGTCTTTTGAACAGTAAAAATTATACTTGGGGTGATGAGGTCATTGGTGGAGATATAATTCTTATAAGAACTGTGGATTGAGGACAGCGATGGGACTGTGTGTGTGTGTGTGTGTGTGTGTGCGTGCGCATGAGTGAGTGTGTGTGAGAGAGAGAGGAGGTAAAATAAGACACAATATATGACAGGAATCATCAACAGAAGATTCAGTTCTTAATCACTGTTCTAGCCTGCCTTTGCACCTCATAATGATGATAAATGGTCAAATTGTTGCCTCCAGTCTCAGAACAAGAGCAGTCGTTGAGCCAAGAACAAAGGTTTCAAACTCTCAGAGACAGATTAAAAGCTCGCGGGCGCAGTGACATTTCCTTCCATGCCGAAAAATGTCACTGCAGTGGAAATACTTCCAAATTACTCAAACTGTTAGGGTAAAATTATTCATTACTCCTTCCACCTTTGCCCTTAACAGCAGATCCTCTCATACACCTTCTTGTTTTGGTTGATTCCACGTCCTTCCAAGACTCTCTTCCAATCCTTCCTCCTCTTCTTCTTCTGATGTCTCCTTCCTCCAAACCACACCTCCATCATCTCTTTTCTTTCATTACCTCACTCACCATCACCCCTCTCTTTCTTCCTCTTTCTCCTTTCATTACTGCATCCCAACCTTTTTCTCTCTCTTTTCCATTCCGCCTCCTCTTCGATCTTTATCGTTCTGAATCCCTCCTTTCCTTTTCCTTCTCCTTTTAGTTCTCCTTCCTGTCTTCCATCTGTAGCTGGGCCCAGTGCAGACTGATCCTATTGTTATGTTTCGTTCTCACTGTCTCTCTCTCTCTCTGGGGCAGCACTTCAGGGACCTGCTGATTGGATTAGAGCTTTCTATTCCCTCTGGGTGGATCACAGAGCACAGATGCAAATCGCCACTGGCGTGGAAAGCGTGCCATAGTTAAGACAAGACAACAATGCTGTCTGTCTGTGAGTCAAATCGCAACCTACTATGTGTTGTGGACACTGTGTCTGTCTCTCATAATGACGTTCATTCAAGAGAACTGTAACAAGTTGTGTACAGTACTGTGGATGGTCAAATTTTCCAGACAATTCTTGTCAAAATAAAAGAGAGGAAGCTCTGCTATATTTAGAAAAGCTCAGAGGCAAAAAAAAACATAGACTCAACTCATCTTCAGCTTCTGAAGAATGAACATTCGTCAAAAACCGGAGAGATTATTTTTTAATAGAAGAAAAGACTAACGTTCTGCAGCATCTTTCAGGGGCAACCCAACTCAAAAGTAAGTGATGTTAGCTAGCTGCATCACCAGTTGTGTATTTCAATAGCCAGCGATAATGTTTGCAAAGCTAAATAAAAGAAGACTTCTGTATTGGGATCCAACAATTTGGAGACAGTAGAAAAGATTTTAAATGAATTTTAAATGAATTTAAAAGAATTTAAATGTGCAAGCGCGTGCTAAACACCTACAGCAGAGCATAAAAGATACTTTAGGGGAGTGAGCAAAAGGGAAAAAATATGTTGCATTAATTAAACCTGGTAATTGCTAATATTACTGCAAAACAAATTAATAGTCCTATCACATAGCGCTGTCTCCTTTTAAAAAATTAAACCCTGTAACTTTTACTCAGAGTATATTTTAACTGACCTACTTCTTGCATTTATTCAACAACAATTTGACACTGGTAATTTTAGGACAAAAAAATATGATGCTGTATGACATGTTATATATAATAAAAATCAAAAAAACACTTTAACAAAATTCATAAATGAAAAGCTTTGTGTGTTGACACTCTTGGGATGCTTTTAACAAGACAAGTGCCTCAAAAAGTGAAGGACTGCGCACAAACACACACATGCAGACAACACAAAGGGGACAGTGACGGTTGTTTACAGCTGGAGCCAAGCGAAAGACATTGATGTATATAAATACATACAGCAGCTACAATTAAAGAGTAAGGGGTTGAAGTCCTAATCTGCAGCACGCATTTGTTGTTGAACATACATACACACACACACACACACACACACACACACACACACACACACATACATACCTATAAAAGTAAGAATGACTGTTTTTTAATTTAATTAATTTAGAAAAGAAGTACAGGGGTTATTATTCACTATAGTGCAACACTGTAAGCAGGGTGATATATTGTTTCATAGTCCTGCGCGCTCTGTGTTTACACTAGTGATTTGTGCGGACTTCCTGTCTCAGCTGACGTCGTTATGTGAAGAGAAGAGTGAAATGGCTGGAGACAGATTACAAAACTGTTTGCTGTTGATCACAAAACACAAAATGAACCACAGTCACAGACCCTTATACTATTAATTAACAATCAATACGGTGGATTCGAGAATCGATATAACAAAACATAATATTGTGATATTCAAGTTTACAGATATTTTCTTAAATCCCAACATGCGGTACAGAACTGAGCATTTGTGCAGCGAGACTAAAAGTAAAGAAAGACTACAGATACATGTGCATGCTTGTCAGGACATGCCAGTGTATGCGCGCAGTGTACATGCGTCTTGTATGTTCACGTGAGGGGGTCAGCGGCCTGTCCTCTCAGTGTTCCCTAATGCCCCTTCATCCAGGACGGAGGCTTGATGGAATCACAGGAAATTGGATTGTCTTCCATTTGCTTTGGAAGCAGCCTGGGAGAGACACTCCCTCCCACCCATTCCCATCCCACAACTCTCCCCAAGTACCTGCAGTTAGCAACCCCCACCTCACCACCACCACGCCCTCCTCCTCCTCCCCCCCTCCTCTAGTGCACCCCTGTTCCCATCCCATTACGGAGGCATGTCGCACTGAACCCCGGCTTTTACATGTCATGCAAAGTTTCCCCTTGCAGTGCAGAAATGCTGGGCTGGATGTCAGCAGAGTGCTCAATAAAGCAGCTGCTTGCACAATACCAGCAGCAGCAGCAGCAGAGATCCAGAATTGTGTAGTGTATCACCCTAATGGGGTGGAGCAATATGCTTAGGAGCTGCATGGATAGGGATTGATCTATTAGTACAATTGCAGTTTTGCTGAATTTAAGTTGCACCAATTTATCATTTTTACCACACAAATGAGGTGAAGCAAGATGGATGAAAGAGAAAGACGGCAAATCAAGGATGTGGAAAGAAATGAGCACACACACTTATTTCTTCTTTTTTTAGGTCTTTACAGACAAAGAATAACACAGCAACTAGTCCAAAACTGGTCCAAAGAAAGAGGAACACGGTGAACACGATTACGTGTGCACATCTGTGCTTCGTTCAGTCCGATTACAACAAGAATAATCGGGAAACTCAGACTGACAACAAAACATTGTTAACTCTGCTGATCTGCACACACAAAGGGACTGTCACAGATGTTGTGTTCACTTCTGAAAAGTGTTTTTCCTCCATCTGTCTGCCCTGACAGACCTCGGACGACGGGACAAAAACACTCTCAACATTCAACCAAGCGGTTTACACCAGCATTAAGTGGAGGGATCAGAGGCAACAAACTTAACTCAGTCAGAGGATACAAGCAGGACACAGAGGTCCCTTGAGACTGTCGGCTTGAAACTAGGTTTCTGTCCGTCTGTCTGTATCCCAGCCAGAGAAGAGATTGTGTGTAGAGGTTAAAGGTTTGTCAAATCCACTGCCAGCTGTGGAGGAGTCTGCTGCAGCGTATGACACTGAAGAAAGCACCGTGTGTTTGTGTGTGTGTGTGTGTGTTTTGTCCCACCATAAAAAAAAAAGAAAGTTTTTGTGTTTTAATACCAACTGCCAATGATCTTTATGGCATATTGTGGGTGATCTGGAGACCACTTGTCTCGCTTAACAAACTCCTTTTCATTTTCCTTCCCTTTTTTATAATCAAAGAAGGGACAAAAACATCTTTTGTTTGATCTTTCTTGCACCTATTACAAAACAATAAAACAATTATGTCAGTCTCAATAGCACATAATTTAAGTGGTATTCAATTTAAGATGGACAGAAGATTATTGGCACACAATGACTTCATCACTGTTTCACTAACAAATGTTTTGTCTTGAAATACAAAATACTACTTAAAGGTGCTGGAATTTAACATCAATAAATAATGACTACAGTCATTTTGACACATTAGTGCAATTACTGTGAACAAATACAAACCTTAGCCAAGATGAGTGCCAGTCATCTTGGCTAAGGTTTGTATTATATAAAGGTGTAACCACTATGAATACAAAAGCTACTGTAGTCCCTCTAAAAACCGCTAGCTGATTGTAATGAAATACATATGAAGACTTCTCTCTCTCTCTGTTCTGCAGACCCAATAAAAAAGTAAAACACAGGCATTTGTCTAAATTTAAACTACGTCTATTTCCCTCTCACCATCGTATAATCTCCCTCCAACACTTCTTTTTAATTTTACATGTCTCTACAAACTTTCTCTGTTTTTTTCTTCTTCTCATCATTTCCCCGCCTCCCCCTTTTCTACCCACTACTGTCCCTGACAGCAACATTAAACAAGTGGGGAAAAAATGGACAAGCAATTATGATTTATGATCAATGCATGCAGCAGCTGCTGACTTTTATAATGACAGTAGTCGGGGAAGGGAGAGAGGAATAGTGTGTGAGTGTGTCAGTCTCCACGGTGTGGGGTGAATCGATAGGCGACTGGAATCATTGCTATGCAGATTCCGGCAGATAGCATTATGATGAGCAGGTGCCATTAATCAGAAAGCAGGACACAGATCTGAGTAAGATGGAGGACAGCAGTTACTGTGGCACCAGCATCATGGACTTATGGCACCATACTAGAGATCATTTACTTTTCAGAACATTTATCACAAATACCATGTCCAAAACATAATGCCACAAATTTGAGCAGGTTTGAGGATAGTAAGAAAATCAGCTTGCAGCAATTGGACAAAAGTAATCTCTAACACAGGACATTTCGTCTGTTCAAAACCCTCCCTTGTTGGTGCATTTAAGGAAAAACTCTAAGATATGAGATTTGAGAGTCAGCTACACAGCAGCTGACTCTCAAATCTCAGTAAATGCACCAACAAGGAAGCATTTTCAAAAATCTGAAACCTGCATAATACCAACCAGTATGTACACACAGTGTCAATGAAATCCCTAAAGGCAGAAAAACAAAGATCACACCAACATCTACATGCATGTATTATGTTACCTGTGCATGCACATGTGTATGGTGCTGTGTGTGTATGAGCCTGTGCACTGGGAAGGCCCTGTTAAAAGGCTCTGCAGACTGAGGCCAGCCCTAATTGAATCTGGGTCTCCTCTCTGAGCAGGGAGAGGTAACCTTGCCACTCAGCGTGTGAGCTCTGCTACCCACGGTCAAATTAGCGTGACGACAACACTCACTGCCCTTCACACCACCAGGGAGTGTCCTTCAGGTACCTCGGTTTGTCCCCCTTCCCCCCTCACCCCCACAGCTGCCATCGGCAACCTCACAGTTTGGGAGGAAATCCTGACTGATTCATAGGTCTGGAGCTGACAGGGGTCGTGGAGGATTCCAGTGATGTACTGTGTCAGAGTTGTCGTTTATAGCAAAAAGTGTGGCACAACTCATCCATCCTAAAACAACTCTTGACCAAAGAGTAATAAGAGTATCTCAAATCACGCACAGTCTCAATGTAAAAACCTCTTTTAAAAGGCAGAACATATGTTTACCCACAATACTCTGCTTTTCTTGCCTTTCTCTGTCACACCAGCCAAAAGAAGCCTCTCTTTTTCTCTAAATCTCCATTCTCTCCCCCTACTCTCCATGTCGCCCAGCTTGCTTGTTCCCGAGGGACACCTTAGCCTCCATTAAAGCCATCAGAAAGGAGGATAAGGTTGAGACTGAGAATTAACATCGCCAAAGGCCCCGTCTGTCCTCCTGCGGCTCATCGATGACGTTTAAAAAGAAATATATGAAATAAATAAATACATAAAAGAGTATAATATGAAAATCAATGGCCAGGCAGCAGAGGCTGCAGCTGAAGCATTTGGAGTGAGGGACTCATAAAGCTGAGTACTGCGGGAGACTGATGGAAGGCAAAACACTTACTTTGTTTATTCTCTCTCCTCACCCCCGTCCCCTCCCCTCGCTGTCTGTATCCAGCTCTCACTCCACCACCCCACCCCAGCCTCCTCTCCCCGTCCCCTGTCTGAAATGGTCGAGGACAGCTTTAATGCTCCTGACAATTTATGTGGATGGTTAAGAACGATGGAAATCAAATAGTTGAGTGTAGGCAAGGCCCAGTGAGTGGCCAATAAGAAAGAAACAACAGCTGATGATGGCAAAGAGGACTGTTACCTGCTGGAATGGCTCTTTATGCTGCACTATTACTGTCAAGTTGCTGGCTCTTTTCTGAGTACTCATATTATAGATTCATAACTGTATCTGTGTCCGATGGGCCCTTTTAACACAGCGCGGCAACAGCTTTCATTTCATCGAGTCCAGCTAATGTGCAGTAAGTACTAAATATGAATCCTGTAAGAGCACCTTACAGTGTGACTTATAAAATGTCAAGTGGTCTGTGTGGTGGCTTTGGTGCCTTTATGTATGTGTATTAAACTTAACCAAGGTGTACCCTGAATCCTATCTGCTTGAAAAATGGTAAAGCTTTTAAAGTCATGTCTGTCAGATTCTCCTCTATCCATTTAACAAGAGTTAATCATCCAAAAGAAAACAAATAAACATCACAAAATGCTAAAAGAAACACTGCTAAGTGCAGGAGCAATAAATTACACTTGTACTGACACTGGACCTACTACAAAGAGGAAGCCAGGAATGACTTTCTTAAATATCTGTTTTAATGGGTGCACTGAGCTGTGTGAGTCCTGTACTAATCCACAGCAGAAAAATGAGAGTGTGTGAAGATTCTTGTTGTAGCTTTGCATGCCTCCACGTTCAGCTAAATGGGAGCCGTGTTCATGAAAATAAAATGCATATTTTCTTTTATCCTGCCTGCAATAAACCTTCTAGCTCTTTGTCAGGAATATGGATAATTCTTTATCACCATATATGTAATTTGATACTGGGGTATGAGCATATATTGTGTTTGTGATTTCTTAAAAACATTTCTGGCAAATTGACTGAGAGCCTTTGGAAAGGGAGGATAACTGGACAGGAAGGCCTTCTTTGGGCTTATTCAGTGAATTTTAATCACATTCTTGTACATATATGTAATACCGCCATAGTGCAGTCATACTGATTGATTTGTAACATGGCCTAATACACGCAGAGAGGTGAAAAGGGACACAGGCCATGTTATAAACCGCAAAATATCAAACAAATGAACTTGAATGTATTACATTACATATATTATCATATCTTCTAAAGTTTACAAGTATAAATCTCATATCTTTGTTTACCTGCTCTGTTTACTCCTGCATCCTGTTTTATTCTCCATCTATATTCTTTGCATTCCCAATAAATTCAGTCTTCTTACTTTCCCACCTTGCTGCCTTTTCTTTCTTAAAGACCCCCCCCCTCGCCTCCCATATATTCTGGGGGATAGGTTGCACAATTACAAACGCACACAAACACACAGACACACGCACACAAACACACATGTGGACACACAATTATGACGAATCTCGCTGGATATTTGTTATGACTGGCCTGACTGAACCATTAGTTATAGGAGGCAGTGCTGGGAAAGGGGAGGGATACAAACGTGTAATAATGCCTCCACCAAAGAATTTCAATCAACCACCACGGTGTGTGTGTGTGTGTGTGTGTTTACCGCTTTGATCACACAAGTTGTTGACACCACAGCAGAAGACACAGATGAGAGGGTTCAGTGTTCTTTGTTTGCTACAATAGCAGGCTGAGTCTGAATTCAAAAAGCTTTCAAAAGCTCACAGCAGAGCAGGACAAAAGGCACAAATCAGGTTGCAATATTAAAATGTTTTGCTTAATGTTGCAACTTTGCTATGAAACGTAATGAATATTGACACAGCTTTATTGTGCTTTTTCATGAAAAATGTGCATGAACAGATGCTAATGCTTTCAATTTGTTTAGTTTGATTAAAATACAATATTTTCTCTGACATGCTACTTGATTTGTGAGTCAGGGATTTGGCACAAACCAAGAATACCTTACTGAGGAAACTGTGCGAAACACTTCCTCTGAGAGAAAACGACAAACTTGTGCTATTTAGTAATTGCAGTGGTCCATATTTATACAGCAGTCTGACATTTTAGATTTTTTGCATTTATTTAACTTGAAGCTCATCTGTATTATTTCATAGCATAGCACTGTTTCATTCATTTAATGAGGAGAATTATATAAATATTAATTAAATAAATATATATTCAGAATTATATTGATTGTATAGTTTAGAAAATGTCAAACACCTATTATCACTATCACTATTTCCCAGATCCCAAATTCAAAAGTTTAGATTATTTCTTCTCTCTAAAAATCTCTGCTCGAAAAATGACCGAAATTGTTAATCAGTTGTCGAAATAGTTGACAAAATTGCTTTGGAATAACTAATCGATTAATCGTGGCAATTTAAACTCAGATGCAAGGCTTCCCAGCCTTAATTCACTGTTTTACTCCATTATACAGATAAATAAAACAGTGCGAGTCCACTCACACCACTCACATCAATATCAGATCAATGGATCCATACCTTAAGAGGGACTTCGTTATTACAAACCAGCCGTGCAGACATCTGTGTACAGAGCTCCCTCTCTCCATTTCACACACAAGCAGACAAACAGCTGAGTTTAGGTTACTTTCTAAAATTTTCAACAGTTGGACTCTGGCAACTCCGGTAGCTCATCGCTGAGGAGGGATGTGTCTCTGTGACCCTAAGAGCGGTGTTGTTTTGTGGGGGGGGGGACAAAAGTCCCTGGCATGGATCTTCTAAAGCAAACTGGTCCCAGAAGAGGGACCAGACTAAGAGCAGTTCACAGCCCCTGTGTGAATGGGCCAAGAAGGAGCTTCTGCCCATCACTCAGCTGGTTAATGAGTGTAATGTGGCTGGCACAGCGTGAAAGAACTACATAGAGCCACCCTGTGGGCCCCACCACCTGAAGGGAAAGACACTGGGGACAGGTGTTTTGTCCGGTGGGCAGTAGGCAAAGACAGGAACCTAGGTATGGTGACTCTTGGCATCACAGACTGGTCTTGAGTGTCCGGGAGGGCAGTAACCAGTGCTGGTACAGGAGGTTGAGCAGCACCAACGAAATATAGGTGGGCTCATCTCTATGAGCAGCACTGGTGCTGGAACCAAACTCCGAGAGAGGAAATCCTTTTTCTGGACTTGCTTAAAGTGAGAGGTGGGAGAGGCTGTGGGAGACAGTGCTGCTGTATTGTTCTCCCCAGGGGTCAAGGGGACCACCTCTATCGTACTGTAAGACACTGAGGGGAAGGCTCAGCAGCACCACAAAGCACCAAGCCTCTTCTTTCTGGGCAGTGCTGCAGAACTATGGAGCAACAACGAGACTTCAACGCTCATGGGCAATTATGGAGAAATTTGGAGGGGGGTGAGTGGGAGGAATCGCCTGGATGGATGGATGGATGGAGAGATGGATGGATGGATGGATTGAAGAAATATAAGAACATTCAAATTTAATTTGAAGATATGCCAGCCTGACAGAGAAACGGCCACACACTGCTCAGAAATCTCTGCAGGTTGTACATGCAGACAACGTGTATGAGACTTGTTGTGTGCTCTCTAGCCACCAATTGTAGACCCCCCAGTCAGATATTTATTACTATTGATCTAGCTGGTCCTGGCTGGAGACTTTTGTTCTGCCGGCTCGAGGCTCTGACCTCAATTAAGTTATGAATTTCTATCTGATAGACTGGGGAGCGCTTGGGGCCTGCTGTGGCCGTGCTACCATGCTGGATTAATTAGAATTAGCGGTGCTGAGAGTTGCCCTCCCTGCCTCATGGATCATGTTGTTTTAATACAAAGTAGAGGCAGAGGCGAAGGAGGAATGGAGTGAAGGGGACGGGAGCTTGAGGGGGAGGGGAAGGGAGGGGAGAGAGAGAAGGGAAGGAAAGGCAGCGGCAGATGGAAAGGCAAAAAAAAAGAGACATGAGGCAAGTAAAAGTATGTGTGTAAAACCTGTGCCGCCTTGTCCTCCAATCACTTACTCTTACTTTAAATCTTAACAGTGCTTCCTTCCTGGCATTGTGTTTGTGTTGTGTTAACATGCATCTCACCTGTCCTTCCTCTTTGTCAGCCTAATCCCACCTCAGCCACTTACCCTCTCAGTAATCGCTCTAAAATCAGACATTGTTTAAGTCTACTCTGGGCCATTCCCGAACTTTGTTTGTAGTCTGCGGCACCTCTGAACCAAAGCCCTGCCCTTTTGACTCAGGCAGGTCCTTTCTCTCAAAGCACATTTCCATGGCAACCCTCCAGCTTGTTGGGAGGGTTGGAGGGTTAGAGGAAGGTTTGGGATTTCCTCCTGGAAACAAAAAGTTGTGTGTGGGGGGTATGGGGCTTATCAGTTGGTGTGGGATTTCACAGTCTGGACAGAGAGTGACCACAGGGAGAGCAGACACACAAACAAAGAAAGGTCAACTTTCAGTCACAGAAAAACTGTGTCTTAAAATGAACAAATATCCAAGATTCCCCAATTCTGAATGAGACATCTTCATTTTCAATGATTAAACCTTTCTCATAGGAACATTTTGCTAAATACGATAATTTGCTTTCTTGCAGAGAATTAGATGAGAAAATCAATACCACTCCCACATTTGTTTGGTAAATATGAATCTGAAGCCCACAGCCACTTAGCTCATCTTGGCAGAATAGAAACGGTGAAAAAAAAACGGCTAGCCTGACTCAAATATAACATTTGCCAACTTGAGGTCTTCATTGCAGTAGTTTAGAAGTATCTTTTTTGTTTAATCCATGCAAAAAACGAAAGGTAAAAATGACATTTCACTTTCCTTCTTTTTTGTCATTTCTCTGGCCTATTCTGAAGTATTTTCTGCAGACACACTATCACTGGAAAACATCTTATGACTGAATCAGGTCCCTTAGATGGTCCCTTTTTAAACAACTTTTTTTTATTTAACAAAATAAGTAGGACTTCTTGAATGCATCCATGTTTCAGCCATTCAGCTGAATGGTTAAAAAACAGTCAGGTTGTAAGTCTGAGAATGCTTCACAGCGAATATGTCCTGGTCTGTACTACAGGTGAATTTATTAATGTTATTTTCCTTTTTTTTCTAGTGTTATATGTGCATCGTACACATGGCCAGAATACATTTATTGCACCTGCCATGTTTTAAATAAATCAATAAATGGAATGAAACTTGTATTTATTTTTTTTCTTAACACAAAAACCTCTGTTTACAAAATTAACTAAATTATTTCAATTCAATGCTTGATCGCGACCTTTGAAATGACCTGAATGAAAAAAATTAAGCATCTAACATTCCATCTGCATCTGCTGAGGAAGATCATGTGATCAGTTTGAATACTCAGTCACGAAACAGACCTTCAGGTGAGATTATTTTGTCAACAGAATTATTATTATTATTGTATCTAATCAGAGAATATGTCAATTAAGTGAAGAATCTGAAAGAGCATTCAATGCCAGATTTCAGTACAGATACATATACAGTCATTGTCCATAAAACTAATGTCTAAAATTATTCTTCTCCTTATTGAACAACAGGCAACTAAACCCTAATAAGAGATGAATTTGTACTGCGTGATCTGTTTTCACTGCTGTCGTGATATGATGGAATGTCATAAAGATAAGCTAATGCCTCATTAAAGCCCCTCAATACATTCTAGCACACCGACTTTCACTCCAATGTTTAAGCCTTAATTTACATTATTACATTAAGTGGTTTTACTGCCATCTTTCCCACAGTTTGTGTCGTCTGCCCCACTTTCTCTTGCTGTATTATCTCAGGGAGCAGTCACAGGGATGGGTGGGGCGGTGGGGGCTGTAGGGGGTTTTAATGTACAATACCAAAACCAGGGCCAGATCTACAATTGGCAGGTGGCAGAGCTGTGATCCTTGCATTCAAACACACACAGCTACCTATTGTAGTCCCTCCATGCCTTGATCCAGGATTAACTATCAAACAAGCTTTTAATGCAGGTTACCAGGGTTTGAGAACAATTCACTAAAACAATCAGTTGATTAATTTCAAACGATTTTCCTCCTCTGCCGAGCAAATAATAATACTTTTTGTTTTAACTCTAAAGTCCCCCTCCCCTTTTTTTTAATCAACAAATTAAGCATAAATCATGTTTGATCTTTATTTACTGGTTGCTCGGCAGTTGGTAGAGGTCAAGAGAGATTACTGTTCGCTCTAATAGCTTGCAAACAACCCAAACATTCCTCTATTCCTCTCATGAACACACACAGCCTGCCATACTCTTTCTGTCACGTGACAGAGGCTGCGAGCAAAATGGACAGAAGTATAAAGCTGTGCGTCAAATTTTTATCTTTCTCTAATAAAACAAAAAGGTACTTTTCTTTCCTTTGTTTTTCTTCCTTCATTTTTGGCTGAATTAACCCCAAGGAAAAAAAAGGATGTTCAAGCAGGTTCTAATGAGAAGCATATTGTTCTGTAAGCTTTACATAGTGAGATAATTTGGCGTTGCGACAGAGTGGTATGATTTAGCTGACTATATTTTTCTCTCAGCCGCCTCTTTGCCATCTCATAAATCTGCTCCCTGTAACTCCGCTGCACAGGTCCAGTGTCTTTAATATTCAGTCATCACCATGGCCAGCTCCCTTTAACACCTGAGAGACGGGCAGGTGAAAAGGTCCTGATGGCCCGAATGCATGAATGCTCCCTCGGAAACATTATTTCAGGTTTTATTTCCATCATGCACACATATTTGCCCAAAGAGGAACATTATTTAAGCTAATCAGGATTTTAAATGGTCGAAATGCACCTGAAATCTCTAC
Organism: Scatophagus argus; assembly: GCF_020382885.2. Classification (NCBI taxonomy): domain Eukaryota; kingdom Metazoa; phylum Chordata; class Actinopteri; family Scatophagidae; genus Scatophagus; species Scatophagus argus. The sequence continues at coordinate 13,396,983 of NC_058498.1, read as the reverse complement.
ATTACTGTCGTCCTCACTCTGTTTGCTCCACGACAAATGATGCAGACAAATGATTCATAAAGTTGAGTTGTAAACAAAACAAGAAACGCTGGATTACTTCAGTCTATGTGTTGTGATAAAAAAGTAGTAAAATCAGACAAAAATAGGTGGGAAATAAATTAAAAGTTCAGCCATCCATCATTACTACCTGACCAAAGATTTATGTTTCCTTCTTTGACTGCTGACAAATCTTGGCACATAGGATGTCAATTTATATTTTAATGATAGATGCATGACTGTAAATATGATACTTCTTATGGACAAAAGCCTCTATCTATACATCAATCCTCCTCTGCTGTCATTATCTTGATATGGCTCTAAATCATTAGTGAAGTGTTTTGTAGTTATTCCACTGTTAAGTCTTTTATGAACCATTCGCCACAAATCCACCCCCTCCCTGCAAGCGTTCAAAACAAAAAGGGGCCACACATGACCACAAAAGAGAAAGTCATTTGTGAAATGTCCTGATTATGTGGGTTGTGCAACGTAAAACAATTTGCCTGATTACTTCCAATTGATTCAGTCTTACAGTTAAAGCTTCTGTGCAGCCCGGTGAACTGCAATGTGTCGTGCTGCTGGGCAGGGAAGGGGAGTAATTTCTCCGATGTGCAGCTGAGCCAGCTTACCGCCAAAGCTAAAGCCTCCTGGATGCTGCTAAACCTCAGGGAGGCTAAACACTAGGCTAGCTACCAGCTAACTCTGTCTGCTAAAGCTCTGGGGGATTTGTCTGTAGCGCAAAGTGAATTAAAGGTGACCTTCTGGAAGGGATGGACAGGGTGGAGAGAGAAGAGATGGGGATGCTGTAGATGTCACTATTTGCCACAGGTTTACATGTGCACTGACTTCTAAAAGAAAATACAGCAACTAGACTTGCGTCCAGGTTAAAATGAAATATTTAATTGCATCTTTGGTAACTCCAAGGGATCAAACAAAGGTCTGAAGATGGAATCTAATAGTGTAAAAGCGTGCTGAAGTCCTGCCCCAGTTCTGGGCAAGTCGCTGCCCCACAAAGTATTTTCCCATAGATTGTTTCTCACATTGATCTTTTGGAAAGGCTGAGACATAACATCAGTGTTTTCAGTCTATATAACACTGGTCAAAAACCCATTGGAGCTGTGGTTCTGAAAGATAACATAACAAATGTTATGTCTTTGTTAAAAATTAATCTGGCATGTAAAAGAGCCTGAAGTTGGGCCAGGACTTCGGCTCTCTAAAGTAAGACATTCCAGGTAAACACATATTGTATATAAGAAGTGGTCCTGGACTTTCAAACAGCGACTCATTTGCCTTCTACTCATTAATTTACTGGATAATTATCACACCAATCACCAGCTGAACGCATGATGTGGCAGACAAAACCACATTTTCACCGGCAATCACAGGACGAAAAGCTGCCTTACACTGGCTACGTCCCAGAGAGAGACAAAAAAAAAAAAACAAAGAACTGCTCACCTGACCGTTGATGTCTGCTTTGTGCTGCAGTAATACGGACACCAGCTCCTTGTGTCCTCTATCACAGGCCCAGTGCAGGAGGGCCCGGCCCTGAGAACACAAACAAACCAGATGTTTACTAGGAATCTGCATACCTTAAATGACATGCACAAACAGCCCTGGTATGTTTGTATTAGCTGCAACAAAAACACACAGAGCAAACTTCTCCTCCTTCTCTACCTCATGCTCCTCAAAGTTATCTTGGCCTTTAATCAGTTTCTCTGCCTTCAGACAAAATAAATTATGCACTACCATTCAGAACTCAAAGCCTGACCTGCGGACAGAGTGACGAGATATATAGCCCTGCTGTGTGTCTGTGCGTGTGTCTGTGGCATGTGTGTGCAGTAAGGTGGTTTCGAGCACAGACTGAGGTCTCATGCACAAATTGCAGTAACCTGAACACAGTCTGCGAAACTTGATTGATGGGACATAGTGCACAAAACAAGAGCAGCCCCCTGATCAGCAGCCACCTACTCAATTTCACATACACATACACACACACGCACACACACTTCTCCTTAGGTCCAAGTTTCTTGTTCTAATAAAACCACACGAGCTCATTTTTCAGTAGGCCAATTAGGTAAAGCAAACTCTCCAAGTCCAATTCTGTTGCTTAAATCATATTGATCACCATGGCTGCATGTTAAAATGGATACTTATGAGCCAGGCCAGAATACCAATAAGTTTGTCTCTCTTACACTCTCTCTCTCTCTCTTTCTTTCTTCCTTGCTCTCTTTCAGGTGTGCTGCTGCTGACTGCTGGCCACATTTACGCTGAAGACCCAGAGTTTACTTCCAGCAGGATTCTGCACATACAGGGATCAAATGGGCTTTGTTGTGATCAATAAAACAATGCATGTGTCAAATACAATAAGGGCAGCATTTGAGTCTGGGCCACCTTCAGTAGGGTCTCTTCAGATCAGGACGGATATATCCCACAGGTAATAAATGTTAATCAGTTTCTTCTTAAGTAGGCAGATGAGTAAAAGTCTCAATTCTCTTCATCTGAAGAAGAGGACAAAGTGAGGACTGCTATACAAAGATTAGCAGTTACAGGCAATGTAAAGGAAGGGGCATATCTAACCAGACACAAATAGAAACAACATGCACACCCAATGAGTATATGTATGTACAGTCTTCTTCTTTTGCTTTTTCTCACTTCTCTATCTCCCCATACTCTCTCCATGGCTCTGCCCCAGTACAAACCTTTAGTTAGTATGAAGTGTGTTGCCAGCATGAAGTAATACAAGGATAAATAATACTGGAAACACAATTAAAACAAAGCAAAACATCTTAAATACTGCAGAGACTATTTGAAGGGAAGATCAAGGAGACTTTTGAGCAGTTTTTGTACCGATATTGTACATTGAATATTTATTGAATAATTCTGGTAAATAATATACAGAAAGTTGCCTCTCTAAACCTACTTGTTTTAACCAATGCACATGCACACTTCTCTTAGCCATGCTTTGCTGGGGTATTCAGAGGATCACTGTATTCGTCAATTCAGAATCTTCTGCTCTGTCACACCAGTTCAGTTCATATGGCAGTAATACACCTATAAGTTCATTTGTGGCAACAAATACAAAGTTAGGAGTCCTCTAAGTAATGACATGTCAGCTTCAGCTCCAGAACCGGAGCTATCTGTAAAGCAATTTTACTTTTATCATCTGATTCAGAGTCAAAAACTCTGGCGTTAGCATGATTGTTTAAAAGTTAACCACATTCATACAAAAAGTGCACACACTATTAGATAAACCCGTTTGCCGTGAAGCCACAGTGCTAACCCCCGCCCCACTGTGCGCCCCACGACAGTTTCATGTGTTCCAAAAGTCCTCTGCATGCTTGCAGTCTAAACTGGTTGTTGGACTTCATTGGCAACAACTAGAAATGTGTAAGATAGAGAGGTATTTGGTCACACACCCACAGGGTGAGTACTGGGACGGAGCTTCTCTCTGCCTCTATCTGAGCTGCAGAAGCACATTTTACTTCTTGCTGATGTGAAACTTCACCACTGCCCTCTGCTGCTGAGTAAACTACACTGCAGGTGAGCAAATGACAACAATGGCTGCTACCAGACAAAGCTTTCTCTGCCGAGGCCCCTCAACCATCTGGCCTTTAGCCGGGAACTCACCAACCGACTGCCTGCTTATCTGAGGAGGGCTTTGATGAAAGAGAGGCAGGGAGCGAGCCATTTGGCCTTGGCTGATAATGAATCAAGGGCAGATGAATGGATTTTGAGGTCAATCCAGGAAACACCTTGCGATGGTAATAGCCCTTTCACGCAATTTTACGCATCTCAGCCCGAAGAGCAGATCCCCTGTGTTTGTGGCTCAAAGATCATTGAAACCATTATGTAACGACATTGAAAAGAGCAGCGGGAACCATCCCACAGTGACCTGTATTTTCTGTGATATTCCACTGATCATTTTCACCCGCCCTCATGCTCAAGAGGTCAGACTCAAAAGGTTGCAGACTGCCTTGCTCAAGGACACTTCAGCTTGATAGATCCCTTCTCACATGGGTGGCTAAACATGGATAGATAAATTGTTGATTTACTCTCTGACCACTTTTGTTACTTACCCACATTATGTATATACATTTCAGTGCTGTCATAGTAATAGAGTAATAGAGTATCATTACTGCTAACTCACACTTAAACTGTGGCAGTCTCATATGCTAGTCCATGGCCTCAGGAGATCACTTTTACAGCTCTCACCCCAAGCACACTCACTTCAACTCTTTGAGGGGTTATGCAGAAAATTTGAAATCCCTAATTTTTGTGTGTTTTTTTTTTTTAATTTTTGAAAATTGCACATGAGCACACAAAATGGACGACGTCAGCTTTTGCACACCTGTCCAAGGTTATCTACTACCTTGAACAGGTTCTTACCTGCCTAGGAGGTCAACAAAAATGGTGGTAATACAATCCCAGACTATTACCTCTTCTCCGAGATAAAGAGGGAGCTCAGTGGACCTCAACTCCTGTGGACCTTTTTCTGGAGGTCCAAGACATCGACTTCTACAAAGATTAGACTATGATGAAAAATAACTGTGTTGAGGTTTTGACTCCTTCCATCTTAGGCGACAGACTCATCAATCACCCCTCGTATTTCAAGGCTCTTTGTTTTGAACTTACCTCTTCATCTTTAGTATTGACATCTACTTTCTGGGAGTTGATGGCCTTGCTGATGTGGTCAATGTTATTTTCTCGGCAGTAGTCAAAGATGTTCTTATCCTCCTCCCTGAGAGTGAGACAGAAATAAAGACAGAGAGAGAAAAATTAGAAATGTCAGTTCAACATTGGACCATCATTTGGGGTTAAAGAACCACATGACTTTACTTTATTGCTTTCCCTAATTTCGAGATATACAGTATGTCAAAAGTTTAAGACACCAACACAATGGAGGAGAAAGAATTTGATTTAAAAAAAAAAATAGCACCATTTCTTCACAAATTCAATGTCCTTGTTGTTCGGGAGCATCCACAAACCTCACTGTGAACAGTTTTCATTGGAACTCCTTTCTACTGAAGAAAACAAAAAACAAATGCTGAAAGCATATTTAGTCTATGATCCAGAACGACAGAGACACCATCCCTGTACTGTTTTGTGACAGAAATCTAAAGACATGAGCAAATAAGACCAAAACAACCTTGAGGCTACATGCCATAAGAGATAAATGTGAAATACATTTTACTTTTGATGAACCAACCCTTTACCCAGTTGGGTGGGTCACCAAACACGATGACATTATTATATACAGATAATGCAAACACATAATGCTCTGCCTGACTGACACTCAAGCAGCAGCCACGCGTGCCACATCCCTCGGGAACACTGGCGCGCACACACACACACACACACACACACAGTGGCACCATCCCACCTCTGATTTTATCTCTGTGTCTCTAATCACCTCCTGGCATTGGGGACAGGAGTGAGTGCTGTGTGTGTGTGTGTGTGTGTGTGTGTGTGTGTGTGTGTGTGTGTGTGTGTTGGTGGTTTTGGTGATGGTGGTGAAGGAGGGAGGTTGGGTGAGGGGGAGAGAAGGGGCGAAATCTCATTTAGAGCTTTACGCCTTCCCCTCCCTCTTACCCATGCTGGTCATTCAGATTAATTGAATTTAGTGCTCTATTGTCTGACTGAAACCCTGCATACCCACTGCCTTACCACTCCCACGCAGTAAGTCAGTCATCCCCAAGGCCAGATGCCCCACTTCCTGTCTCTCTGATACCTGCCTGCTCTGCCTCACTGGGCCTTAAAAAAATCCCACAGCACACACCTGGCTCCAGACACACCGGAGATACCACAGCCTGTTGCTCCAGTTCGACCCAGGATGTCGTTTAGTTTCGTGTGGTTTTAAGAATGCTGACAAACATTTACAACGTTTTCCCTTAAATAATGACCACTTCTACTAACTAAAATTAGAAAATATAGTACACCTTCAATGACTAAAACAATCTTTTAGGGAAAGGAGCAATGAGGCTACACACATCGACTGTCACATACTCATACAGGATCTCAATTTAGACCTGCAACAATTTGTCCAATACCTGAATACCAATATTGATAATCAGTTCATCTTTCAGAGTCCTTTTTTTTTTTTTAAATAAAAGAAATACATGACAAAGTTTACTTCTTCTTCTACAACTGTAAAGTGAATATCTTTGTTGCTTTGGACTGTTGGTTGAAAAAAAAACAAGACATCTGAAGACATCACCTTGGGTTTTGGGAAAATTGTGATTTTCATTTTTCACTCTTTTTCTGACACCGTATCAACCAAATGATTCATTGAAAAACTGAGAGAATAAATGACAAATGAATTGATTGTCAGAGCCGCTGCTCTGTCTGGGCTCCTTACCACCCTACTGGTACATCCTACTAGCAGAAATTAAAACAGCAACAAATAAAAGGTTGGCAGCATCATTAGCCATCTGTGTACTTAACAGGCTGTATCTGATTACACAAACACGGGTCATGTTTGATACGATGAACAACAAGTGAATGAGAGAAATCTCACACAGTTTTTCTGTCCCACTGTGACCTCCTGCCCTCCAACATCTCTGTCTCTCTCCACACACAGCTGCATCAACTGCAGCGCATAACTACCAGTGGAGATGTTCCATCCTGACTCACAATTAACACATTTTTTGCTTGCTGTGAGGATACAGTTTCAAACAGCTGACACAAACAAAGTTTTGTGTGCTGTTTGTTCTTTAATGAACCTCTGTGCCTCCCTTTCTTGAGCTTTTCATCTCCATGCTTCACTTCCAATTCTCTCGTTCCTCCCCTCCCTCTGCTCGCCACCTCTTCATCAGCTCCTGATGAATTATGAATAACTCATTACACTTTTATCACTGATAGGTTATGTATGAACATGTTCATTTGCATACTCCTGATTACCAGCACTATGTTTATTCATGAGTCTCTGACCGGGCGACGCCCACTTCCTTGTCTGATGGCTACGATGACCCCAGGTGTCCCTGATGTGTGGCCGCCATCCGTCTCTCCCGGCAAATAATCAATAGGCCAGCTCATCAGTCTTTCATTGATGGTCGGACAGGGCTGGCCTGACAGCCGTATGACACATGCTCATATATATATATATATATTTATATATGTGAGTATAAAGCCTGAGCACACATTTAAGTATGTAGTGTGAGGTTATATAATGTGCACAGTTTCTAAACTTAACACACATATGAATGCACAAACAACCAACACCTGTATACGCTGCATACCACAGTGACAGTACACCCACAGAAACACACACTCACACACACACAGGCTATAAACAATTGAATGATTAATGTGGGTCCTAAAGACATGACATCAACAGCACCGCAGTGCATGTCGGGAAGGTCACAGGCTACTCTGTCATCACAACAGCTGGAATACCAAGGGTTTTGTGTATGTGTGCCTGTGTGTACACGTGCATGTGTGTGTGTCAAAGTGTACTGTGCTCACATGTGTGTGTCCAGTCTGGTGTACTGGCAGATATGTCCTTCATCCATCAGGCTAAACTGGCCACAGTGGTGGAGAACACTCATCTACCTGGCCTGAGCTTCACACTGATCAACCACACAACCACACCATCCATCACAAACAAACAAACACACACACACACACACAAAATCTTTCATCACATCCCCTACAGAACCCTAGCTGAAGCTCTCAACATGGCTGAGCTCGACGGAAGAAAGAGAAACAATGAGAACTCAAATAACTCTGCAGCAGCTTCCAGCAAAGTGTCTGGACAACAAAGACCTCCAGTGTTTATCAGGATCCGTTTTCAAGGTGGGTGAGAGAATTACATTATGTAGCATTCAAAGCCTCTTCAATCACACACTGATCAGCTCAGTAGCCCAGGGATATTGCTAATCAATCCCGCTTCTGTCAATACACACACACACACACACACACACACACGGACAGATCAAGATGAGCAGGGAGCAATGCAATTAACTCTGTCTGGTTAACAGGTGCTTAGCTGTTTAATATGGAGAGGGTCTGTGTATGTGTGTGTGTGAGAGAGAGAAATGAGAAAATTGAAAAGCAGCAGAGCAGTGAGTGTGACAGTTCCAGCGATTTATGCATGGATTCGGATGCAGTCGCGGCGACGTATAGCAGCAAGTGTATGTTTATGTGTGCACACATGTGCATAAGTGTGCACGTGCTGTGTTAATGACTTCCTCCATGCCCGTGTCCCTTGGGGCACTGTTGCCACTGGAGATCACCAAGAGGAGCATCGTTCTGGGAAACCTGCTGTACCTGCCTCCCTCTGCTGTTCCCGGCATGTCTTCACCCCCCCACACCCCCCAAAGCACCCCCCGAATCGCAGCGTAATTAAAAAGGGGAGGCTCTGGTCGCCTCTTCTCAAGACTGTGCATACTAATCACATGCAGCCATTTCCGAGGAAAACCTGCAGGATTCACACATCTCATTTTCATCTCCAAAAGAGCTCTTTTTTCATTGAAATGAAGATGAGGTTTTTAAGCTTGAGTAAGTCTGCCAGGCAGAGGTAAATGGAGAATATTTTTCATTAACATAAATCAAAACTGTATGATGTCTCTGGGCCCTAAGTGCAGTTACGGTCTGTTGAATATAATCAAATACAGCATCAAGATCAGTAGTTAACAATGCCAGACTCAGATCGAGTTGACCTAAGCACCGAATAAGTAGTGATTCACAGCTGGAGGAAAAAAGCTGAGTCTGTTCCAGTGCTCTCAAGAAGTGGGAAAATGCACTGAGATGCTTTGGCCTCTGAAAACACAAGCTAAGATGGAGTTAAATAATGAGAGTGTGTGAGATGTGTATGGAGTCAACAAAGCACAATGTGTGTCTCCAAAACAAGATGCTAGCATCTTTCCCCGCATAATCAAAGTAATAGGATGTTTCCTGATGTATGGTTGTCTGCGACTATACGTGTGTGTGTGTGTGTGTGTGTTTGCATTTGTTCTGATACCTGATCATCTCTTCCTGGTACAGAGAGCTGACTGCTGCTCCTCCAAAGCCTGTTCGTCTTTCTGCTCCTCGTCTTTCCTGTCAAATAAATGACAGTCGCATATTAAACAACAGTATCCACCTGACATACAGTTAAAACTAAAGTATCACGATTTTTATACAAATGTTGATCACTATCAACAGACGTGCTTCTTGTCCAAAGATAGGTAGTGCCAAACACCAACCTAGTCTGTGCTGTCATCCCATATGGACTGAGGTACTGACCTCATTGTTTGTTTGCTCAGTGCACTCAACAAAGGGCTGAGTACATCTATTCACCACAAACAGCTTTGCGTATAGCTTTTCACCTAAAGCCTATGCAAAGCTAATACGTGACATACAGATGAAGTTCACATTGTGTAATTTTAAAACAAGTCTCTGGGGCCTTCAGACAGTGACCTCATAGGTAATAAATGTCCAACAATATGCACAAGACCGATATAAAATCTACAGCACCCTAATTTGTGACCCTTGTTAATCTTCTGTGTTTTTCATGGAATTCCATATTACATTCAGCTCAGCCAAGACTGTATTACCCAGCCTATTCTTAGCTGACCAACATCAACTCACAAAAGAATCCACGCAAATCTGATTTTAGAAAATAGCTGAAGTGGGAGAGAACATGACAAGCGAAGCAAAACAACTGTGCATGCACTTTTGGGGACAACCTAATTCACTTCAGAAACTCAGAATATTCGCTGATGCACTGGCCCTGCTCCTCTGCAGTATAATGTAATATAAAGCCGGTGTCTGCTCAACAATTGAGGCAGGCACAGAGGTCAAATTCTGGCTATTATCCTCTCCCCTGCTTCTCTGTCTATGCACTCCTACTTATACCATTTGACTGTGCTTCCAAAAGAATAGCCACTGCCATGCTATGGTGCTTTGTTAACACTAATACAATCATCTTCTTTTCAGAGGGGCATTTGTGCATTTGTGGGCCTGTCTGCTGAGCTCTCCCCTGGCATTGTGGAGCTGTGGGGCAGAGTCAGCAGCACGGCTGAAGAGAAAAGAAGGTGTCAGGTTTGGACATGTGACTGACAGTGACGCTATTACAGAGGCATAAATACGGAAGGAGAGGAAAGAAAGTGAAGGGACAGAGCTAATAAAAGAGTGAGAGGGCTGAAGAAGAAAAGAGGGGAGGGGAAAGATTAATAGAGGAAACTCAAGTAGCGAAAAAAATGGAGAACAAAAAGGAAAGAAAGGGGGAAAAGTGCAGTAGTAAAGAGGTGAGGGAAACCAGAGAAACAGCAGAATATGGAAAGACAAAATGTGAGATGCTACAGTAGGTTACATGGGACATGTGACAGGCCTTGAAGCACACATTAATATACTCATTGGCTTTTCAAACAAACTACTTCCATCTCTCTGGAGCATTATGTGAGTGTGAATCAACCCCTCAATACAAAAGCCGCAGCCTTTCACATATGTAACTGATGAAAATTCAAAGCAGAATGTTCTTTTCCAGAATGATGCAGACTAAATTCGGAAAACTAGTTCCTTATTGTTGGCCTTATAGCAATCATCTCAATTTTAGAGCAATATTTTTTTTATGGAAAACCCTCAATATGTAACTGAATTGTTTCAGACTTAACTCAACTTAATGCTTCATGTAGCACGACTACAATGTGAGACTGAAGCCCAGATACTGTTATGCTGCTCGCTGCTGTAACCTTCACTGTTTTTAGTTTCAGATGATCCTTTGGAACTTTTTGAGTATTAACAATTTTATCTTTATATTCCTGCACAGCAAAACTGAATCAATCTGCCTCAATATTTATTACCATATTTACATTACTCAGCACACATTTTGATGTAAACATCACATGACACGTGTGTTCTTTCTGTTGCAACAATAACACTCTTCTTAACTAAGCAGACAATACAAAACTGTTTTTGCTGTAACTCAATGCTTCTGCTGCTGCCCCGAAGGACAACCCGTCCATGACAACCCAATTCTCTAAACAGAGGACGGTGTAGAGATGTAAACAGTCTCTCTTATGTCACTATACACACTGGCACGTCTCAACAGCCACACTGTGACAGTTTTCTGTAATATTTGTATCCCAAAATGTCAGCTGTTGAGGGGGGACAACATAATCTTCTCATGTATTTTTCATAGTCCATGTACAGAATAAGGAGACACATTGGTCCTCGCACAAAATGACACTCTGACACTGACCTCTACTGGCAAAAACACTGCACTGCATCTTCAAAGGGGCAATGACATTAGATGTTTTTGTCAACCTTTCCATCTTCCCACAGAGCAGAGCTAAGTTGAATACATATATTTAATAGAGATACCTCTTTTAGCTTATTTTAGTAAAACACATTAAGTATCAAGTGAGCAGGAATGCCATTTAGCTAGATTTCATTATCCCGTAGGCAGGGTATCATTTACAGAACAGGTCTCAGACAATATTCATTCACTGGATGAACTTGACCCTAAGGTGAGCATCATCATTGGCAAACTCAACTGACATTGACCTTTAAAGGTTCTCTATAATTAGATTTGGATCATGTGTGTACATGGAATATGTACAGGTATATTACAGTAATGGAGCCCTGAACAGAGAATGGAGTCACAGTTCCTCTATGTGTGCTGTTGTCAGAGCTTTGGTTCTTCATTTTGTTAGCCAGGATGGTTGCTAAAAACCATTTAGAAGCTACAAGCTGCTATAAAGTTCCAACTCAATTTAGAACTGCCTTTTTTTCTCCCCACTGCTTAATCAACTTGGCGGGTACATAACGTTACATGTTTTCATTAGCAACCATCTGACAGCACGATAGCTAACTAGCTGTTGCAAAAATATGATTTATTTCTGCAAATGCTGAAATCACTAGATGTCACTGAATGTCGTATAGCAGGTCTAAATAGGACAAAATAAACACTGCAAACAAGGCAAGTTTTTATTTAGCCAAGGCTGCAACTTGTTTACCATCAGTGTTGTTTACATCATTCACTAAAGAGGGTTTTATGAAACTTTGCTGTTCTCACTGTGTCAGTAGGACTCAATGTGTTCAATCTGCTACTTTACAATTCAAAATGATACAAAACCGTATAGTTCACTGTGTACAGTCATCTATAGTCAAGATTAATGTTGGGCATCAGCTCTGACTTCTCACAAATGGTTCTCATTACCTTTGTGCAGCCTTCAGGGTCTAAAACATTAACACACGAAATATACTCCTGCATTGCCTGCTCCGGCCCCATGTCTCCAAGCTGTTTCCAGGCTTGCCTGCAATGATATAATAAATGTCACCACAATCATAACCTAGAGTTATAAGTTGGAGGTGTACATTTTTATCTGTATCGTGTGTTATGATGTTTTACAAAGTCTTTCAGAGAGGAAAAAAGCACAGCTTAAACAGGTTTAAACAGACAAGGAAATTTACTCTGCGCTCTCATTCATATGTTATGAGTAGTTAGCTGTTTCATAATAATTATTATTATAAATGGCTTTTTGTTTCGAGTTCTGGGTTAAAATGGACAAGCATTTAGATTAATCCAGTGGAAAACTCTCCTCATGTTGAAGCATTTAGATTCATATTAACACGTGTAATATGACCAGGAAAAACGTGCTCACACACACTTCATTCATTTATACTTGCAACATTTTAAACACAAACATAATGTAACACAATGATTACTGAAAACTAGCATCCAGTATTAGACTACATACCATTTTCTCTGTCCTTCAAAGTCAAAGAAGCCAGGTTTTGGTGTATTGCACTTTCCCACTTTAGCCTGAAAATAAAACAATCAGGAATATCCAGATCAGGCAACATTATCCAGACCTGTCAACACAGATGACAACATAGCGGTATCTGGGCCTACCCCACCTGTTAAAAATCACTGATGCAACAGAGATGCTGGAGATTCAGCATGTACATCTTATCTACAGCTACATGGTGCTTAGTAACCGAGGGGTTAATTTGAGCCTACGCAAACACGGTGTCACTTAATCCGATGCTCACCTGTTTATAGCGGCCATACAGGTAAAGCAGCTGGTCCCTGCTGGCCGTCTGAACCAGATCTCGTACACGGTCAGCTGCAGACTCAAACTCCCGCTCCAGGTCCTCTCCCTCAAGCCGGTCCCCCATTTCAACGGCGCTGCAGTCAAATTTACACAAACCCAGGTCCGAGTCGGAGTCCGAGCCTGCCCCACCGAGGGGCTCCCCTGTGTCTGGCCGGGCCGGGTCTGTACCTGAGCCCGTCGCAGTGTCCGGAGAGGACGACGGCGACCCAGAAGCCATTGTTATTACTGTTTAAAGCGTCTACGTACCGTCAGAGGCGAGGTGCGCCGTAGATCCCTCTGAAAAATGTTAAAAGCAAGCGGAGAGCCTCGTATAAATATGTTTTAGGTATTTCGGCGCCGATTTTGCTCTTATAAACCGTTATCGTTAAGAATCTATGACAGACGGATTTGTTTCTACCGTTGGTCCGTCTTTGGTACTGCCAACTAAAAGGTCCGACAAGCACTCCTGCTAGCAAAAAAGGTTCCCATTGGATTCCTAACTGAGCTTGGCGATGCGCCTTTGCTAAGAGAAAACCTGTTAGAAACGATGAAACAAACGACACTGTCAATTACTTTTCTTATGTTTGCTTTTAGACAACGATGAGAGGAAGCTCTTTTGGGACCATTTTAAAATAGATTAACTCAGAGCGGTTCACCTTAGTGGTAAACAATGGTTGCTACGTTTCGTATTAATGGTAAAGTTCACTAGTGTCACCGTCGTCACCGTCTAAAGCAGCGTGCCGAAGGCTAACCGATTCTTTGCTCTCAAAATGGCTAATTGAAAATCGTTCCAACTATAAACTATTGGTATTTTATCACATGCAAGAGCCAACATAGTCAGTCTTTCGTATGTGATAGTGTAGTGTGTGGTGTACGGCCTGTATTTCCCTTGCTATATTAGTAATGTTAGCTGTATGGTAGTCGCCTCAATTTACAGCCTCCAAATGCAGGTGAGTTTAATCTGGACTTTACTTGGCGTGGCTTTCTGGCCAACTACTCCTTAAATAACTTTTACGTCAAATTTCCATTTCATAAACTCCACTGCAATTAACACATTACAAGTATGTCCAAATGCCACAGTTTTGTTGACGCATGTCATGAAGTAACATCAGCAACGGAGACCAATTAGAGGCAAAATGCATTTGCGCAGATTGTCCAGCAGAGGCTGCTATGAGCATTATAATGAGTTGCCACCTGCTCTGTCACCGCAACACGCATTGAGCGGTTGACCCAAACGCCCTTGAGGTAATTCGAAAACTATAGATTTTTCTCATACAAACACAGAGAATAGCCTACCTGATTTGTGAAGGATGCAATTTAAAGTTTATCTCTCATTGGGTTTACATTTTCCGTAAATATAGGGAACTCTGGAGAACTATGGACAGCATGACAACCTTTCGACAAAGACTAATGGGACACTATAATCCTGCTCTCCCAAACTCCTCTTTCTCAGGGCCACAAATAAAGGCTTCTGTGTAAAACTAAGCATCCAAGTAGACTAAGGGTTGATGTCCCCCTTCCAGATTCATTGTAGAAAAGCAGAAATAAGCAGGAGCAGACTGCGAGAAAGTCCGTAAATCCATAACTCGAATGTTAATGGGAGATGTAAGCAGAAGAGAGGCAAAGAGATGCGGATAGTCTGCATCTTCGCAACTGTTGTGTGATCTTTGAATGGACTTTGCAACATTAGCTGGTCGAAAACCAAACGCGGCATGCAAACTTCAAAGTATCAGATCAGGTGTTTGTATTCCGAAGTTTAACTTTATCCCTTCTCTCACTGCGGACGCTCATAAGTAGAAATAACAAGTTTCTCAAGTTGTATGACACAGAAAGCGAATGGGAGTCTGTGGTCGTATTATTTCTGTATGAGGTGAGGGCTTCCCTGACCGCACCGCCAGCTAGTTTTCACAGGAGGTCCCAGCAACGCCCGGTGCTGCTGCGCGCTCTGCTGACGCAACCACGTCGCTGTGGCTCAATGCGATGGCGGACCGCAATGTCCCCAGACCTGCCCAGGGAGGGACGGACCAAAGTCACTGAGCCACTCTCACCGGCTCCGTTAAACTGCCGTCCGACTTGTCGTTAAAGAGAACCCACTGCCACTGCCGTCCCCTCCCGTGGAATAGTATGTGGGACGGGATCTGCCCAGAGCGCACCGACCGGGACGAGCCAGAAGTGGAGTGAAAGGGAGCGGAGTGCGCCGGGCTGACGCACCGCATGTTGAGCCAGCAAGTTGACTGAAATAACAAAAGTCGCGTCGACGGGGAAGAGGGGACAGCCGCACTCGGATTTAACGGAGGTTTGAGGGGACAGTTGTTCCGGCAAAATGAAATTCGCGGAGCATCTTTCGTCCCACATCACTCCAGAGTGGAGGAAACAGTATCTTCAGTACGAGGTAAAGTCAAATTTGTCGTGTGTTTTAAATAAAAGCCTAGTGAATGTGAATGTGGGATAAACTCCTACAAAACAAAAAACATTTTTTTTTCGAGGAAAGATATGTTGTTATCTGTGCCATTTTTTAAAAAAATCTTTCGTGTTTATTTTTAGTCTACCCTTGAGAGTAATAAACGACGGGAAAGATGAGGGATGTCCTTTTGTTTATGGAGGGGAAATTGACTGCGGGTGTTAAAAGCTACAGGGAGCATTCAGTGTTTATTATTGGTGTTTGCAGAGTTTGTAACACTAAAAATGAGCAGAATGAACAGTTTGCCGAATAGCTGAATGTTTTTCACAGGGGACTAATGAACAAAATAATCCAATTCTTTATTTTCACAATTCACAGACTAAATATTTAGCACCATCTATAAATAATTGATTTCTTTAGCCTCTTTGTATATTTCTTTTCGCGCTCTAGCGCAAAACAAACATGGATGCTGTAGATTTCAGTTAAATTCTTCTTTTGTTGTATTTTTTCAATTTCTTCATTTTTTCCCCCCTTTTTCACATAATTGGCTCATCAGTCACATGATTGTGTTTGCTGTTAACTGCTTTGATAATTTCATCCAAAAAATTCCCCTTCTTTGAATTATCATTTAATTTTTATTATTTGCAACAATCTAACCAAACACAAGGGGAAGATCAATGCGTCACTTATGCGTTGTTGTAAAGTGCAAATATTCCTCTCTAATTATTCCTCATTTTTGAGCAGTGTTTTTGGTAATATATATTATTTCTGGTGGTCCTTGGTGTAATTGTTAATATTTTGCACATTCAAACAGGAAGAGTTGTTTCTGGAATCAACCAGCAAGTCTTCATCTAACACAATATTCTGTTTGTTTTCTGATGCGTGTGGATTTAAAGAGACCTTTGTGTGCACACATGGTCTTCATTGGTGTACAGTACTTGAGGAGTATTTTATTTTCACACCCCACTTCTTTGTTTTGCAGGCTCAACATTGAAGGCTTTAGTGCAGACATGTAGTGACAGGACACGCTGCTCCGTTCCATTTAGCACTATGAATTATAGACAAAGAGCCTGTTTTCTTCAACCTTAGCAGCCTACATCTCACACTCAACAGAAGCTCACTGCACTGGTTTTATTTTGGAAACATGACCTGAATATTGTTATTAAGTTGAATAAGTGCGACAACGGACATTTGGATTGGTCAAGCCTGTCATCATGGTGCAATGGAAACGCCTTCAGACAGCATAATTAAAGTGGAAAAAAATTTAAGAGATTGCAGATATGTAGTGGACATACTGAAAAGAGGACAGCTGTACTGAGGGATTTTGTTTGAATTGATTATTAAAATATATAGACCCTCTATGTGGGGTCTTTGCATGCACAGACTGACACGCAGTGAGCCCAGGGACAGATGCATGGCCATACCAGCCATTTTACACCTCCAGTCTTCAGCTCGGCTCTCGCTGACCTGACATGGATGATGATAGATTTTCTCTGCCGTCTACATTCAGTGGTGTTATTTGATATCGTAATTTGTTTTGAGTTTTAAAGTTATTGTATCTTAGCAATTTATTTACACCTGCAACTATCAGTAAATAAGAAAATGCAGATCGATCTTGAATGCAGATAATTGTTTCTTTTATTGGAATCCTTCATGATCTTTTAGATTTGTCAAATAATACTTACATTCTATTACATTATTACTGGAATTACTGATTTCTGTCTCATTTCTATAAGACTTTATTTGAAAACAAAATATTACGTCTGGTTTGAACACGTCGGTAATCAGCTGTTTATACCTGATTCATATGGAGCACAGGCATCAGCATCCCAGAACCTGGTCTTAACAAACATCCTGACATGACATTTGTGTGGCTCCTACTGAACTATGCAGAACATCAGGGCCTGTCGCATACTATACAGTTTATATTCTCTCTCAAATCTGAATTATTTGCAGCATTATGGGCTTGCTTATGTTGTTGGGCTGCTTTCAGTCTTTGTCTGACCTCTGTAAACACCACCACCTCCTGAGTGGGTGGCACATAGAGAGCTCAGCAAGAGAGCTCACACCTTCAGATGATGGACGTTATTTTTAGGCTTTTATGCCATCTGAAACAAATCAAGCCACAAAGGATAAAAGTAAAGTTAGCTGCATCAAGGAAGTTGACTTTAGTGAATTGGGTCAGTGAGATAAAAACAAAGCAGTTTTAACATCATTCTGAAAAATATATGCTGCTGAAGTGGTGTCAACGCTTGCACTCATGCTGTGACGGGCGTGTCACAGACACCTTGAGAAATGCATAAAAACACTCAGTCATTACACATAGTTGTAGTGATCGTGAACAGTCCCTCGTGCATTTATTATGCATTGTGTGCCCAGTACATTCAACACAGTTGCTGTATTGTATTATAGTTGATTGTCATTAAAAGACACACTTGCACATTACTCCAGTAGCACATTTATGCCCCTAGTTCATGCAAAAAAAAAAATATGACAATGCCACACTGGCTGTATCTGTGGCATATGTACTATTACAGCTGCCCACATTCTTTCCTTTGTGTGCTAGTTGGATTAATTAACCTCCTCCTCCCAGTTTTCACTCTCCTTCCTTTTTTAGAGCACACCATTGTGTGGAAAACTGTGCACTGTCTGTTTAGATTGGTCAGCCAGTTTCTACGCGTATGAGGAGAATATGGTAAAGTGTCTGTTCTAGCAAATGCAGGCTTTAGTTAGGATGGCACTTCATTTGAACAGAGGCATTGACAAGACGATTGAGTGATGGAGTAATTAGGTGCGTGCTTTATCCTGTGGGATTGTCGTTATAAACTGTATGCTAAACGGCTGTTTGGTATGGAGGTGTGCATCTCTGGCTGATTCCAGAGGCTTCTGCCAAAGGGCAGGGAATGTATGCTAATAGATAGGGAGAGGATTTGCCTTTAAATATAAAAGTTATTAAGGCTGTTAGTATGAAGTTTGACTGATGAAAATGTCTCTACATTACCAAGAGTTTTTCCATCTTTTCCATTAGGCAGGCAACTGTTGAATTGAAATGTATAAATGTATATTGAACAACTAATGCACAAAGAACGTATGTGGATGTCTATAGAAAGAGTGAGAGTAAGAGATGCAGGTGTGTGTGTGTGGGCGAGAGAAAAAGACCACTTGTGCATTCACCTCTGCAGTCTAATCACTTGTGTAAGCTTAGATGAGGAGGAGGAGGAGGAGGAGGAGAGAGCATGTGGAGACTCGCATTTACAATTCAAACAAGCAAAGTGATATTATGTTGATGAGAAGCAGGTGCCCGTATG
The DNA here is from genome assembly GCF_020382885.2 of Scatophagus argus. Lineage (NCBI taxonomy): Eukaryota > Metazoa > Chordata > Actinopteri > Scatophagidae > Scatophagus > Scatophagus argus. Next base: position 13,378,222 of record NC_058498.1, on the reverse strand, counting down.
ATTTCAGTGAGTGATTGTTGTTTGTTCAAAGGTGAGGCCTTGTCTTTCTCTAATCTCTCTGAGTGATGTGGTTTAAACATCTTAACCAGCGCAGTGAGTGTTGTATTGTGACAGACATAATGGAAATTGCACATAAAATATACAACATTGCTCACATCATCTGTATTTTGTGCAATGATTTATTATCATGTTCAACAGTGTGAACAGTATGTATACAACAGGCATGGCATGGCAACTGCTGAGAAACCCCCCTTTCTATACCTCCCTCCCTCCTCCCTTCCATCCTCACCTCATCGTTCCTCCCCCACTGGGAGGACATCTGGTCCCCGACCAGACCTGCCCTCTGCTCCCCTCCCCTTCCTCCCTCCCTCCTCTTCTCCCATCCTCTCTGCTCTTCTTTTCTACACGCAGGGATCCACTCAGACACAGAGCCATGGATTCAAGTGATCCACCATTGGCTTTCTGTTTGAGCCAGAGATCTCTTCAGACTAATGATGCACACTGCGTGATATTCTCAAGCACAGGGATAACGATCTCAAGCATCTAAGAGGAAGGATTTCACTCATCTAGCTCTCAGATGTTTTTTTAACATCCACTCAACATGTCACAGCGATTAGAGGATCCATTGACAGCAGTCAATTGAGTGGACACAGGCACAGTGTAAGCGTCAGTTGGACTTAGTCTGGTACTTGTGTTGCACACATGTTTGTTTTAGAGAGCATGCATCATCATCACGTGCTTCGTCATACATACTGGTAGCCCCATTAGGCTTGGCTTAGTTACTGACTACAGGTTTCATGACTGATTTCTGCCAAGCCCACAGGTTTATCCCAGTTCCCCAAACATTCACCCCACCCCCCTTCCCATCACTGCCATCGCCATGGCAATGCCTCCTGTCTGAATCTGAACATCTATTTCCCACCTATTAGTGTGTGTGTGTGTGTGTGTGTGTGTGTGTGTGTTTGGGCAGTGGCAATGTGTGCATAATTCACAGAGGATCTTAAGTAGCAACAATCCTACTGCTACTAATGCATAGCAGTTTGTGAGTGGTGTCCACCCACACAGAATTACTCACTCTGCTCTCTCACTGCATTGTTTCAAAAGCAGAAGGTTATATAGCATCCAGAACAGGGAGCAGTTTCATATGATCAATAGATAAGACATGCGGGTTGTCAGATGTGAATGTATTTACTGACACTATAAGTTAAATGCTGAATAGAAAATGATGACTTTTTTCACTTTTGACTTTGCGTCTTCTGAGCCCTTTAAATGTAAACTTAGACTTTTTAATTTAGTACTTCATTAAACTTCATAAAGGATTTTTTTTTATTATTTTGCTGGGGCAGTTTAGTTATAAAGACATCCTATCAAGAAACAGGCTTCAGTTCCAGCCTTTTTCTGATTCCTTCCTCTGATTTCCACTGATATGTTCAGAAGAGCCAGCGTGCAATTATCTGGCAGTTTCCATTATCTTCAAGATCAGTCTTATTGGAGAGAAACAACCTCATTTTACCACTGCAGCTGTCTCTCTCTCTTTGCTTTGTCTCTGTCAGTTTGCCTGTCTGTCTGCCTGTCTCTCTCTCTCTCTCTCTCTCTCTCTCTCTCTCTCTTTCTAATCTGCTCTTTTAATTATACAGATGTACACTTTGATAAAATATTATTGTCAGTCCAACTCTAATTTGTCATAGCAGTCACTGTAAATCATTGTCAATTTAAAATTCATTTGTCATCTTAGTAATTTTAGGATTTGACACAGTATTGGGGTAGAATTTAGAGTAGAGTTCCCCGAACAATTTTAACTCTTCTGTGAAGGCTTTCCATAAGATTTTGGAGTGTTTCTGGGAGATTTTGTGCCATTTCATGCAGTAGAGCATTTATGAGGTCAGACATTGATGTTGGACCAAAAGGCCTGGCTCACAGTCCAGTTCATCCCAAAGGTGTTCAGTTGGGTTGAGGTCAGGGCTCTGCGTGGGTCAGTCAAGTTCTTCTACACCAAACTCATCCAACCATGTCTTTATGGACTTCGCTTTGTGCACTGGGGCTCAGTCATTGGGGCAACAGAAAAGGGTCTTCACCAAACTGTTAGAAAAGAATGTAACAAATATTACAAATAGATAACAAGCAGAAGTGTTTTACAGGGTAAATATGCAGTATAGACGATATTCCATGTTGCATCATGGGATATAGATTTATAATTTATTTTGTATTGCATCCAAAAACTGTACTGTTGGACCGATGTATTTTTCTTCCTCTGGAAATCTCTGTGTAACTAATACAACCTGGAGCAAATGAGATCATTAAAATGCCAGAGTTTGTACATTGTTCATTATGTTAACAGCTGTGTGGCAGTTGCTGTAATATTTCCATATGGAAAAACAGAGTTTAGTTAATGGCTCTCAAAAGGTTTGATGGTTTAAATGCTACTGTAAAACCAGATGATGCTAACAACTGTGTAATGCCTAGTGAGCTGCTGTAATCTCCTCTTAATTACACTAGTACAGCGTTGTATTTCACTGCCTGTCTCTTTATTTACCCAACAGTTACACACCAAATCTGTACATCTATGAACTGATCCTTCATTTATATGGTTTCACTAGACTCTAGTACTGTCTTTACATATATGTAAACATCCTGATAAAAGTACAGCTGTACTTTTTGTTTGCAGCTTCTGATTTTTTTTTTCTCATTTCATTATCAGGCATTCAAGGATATGCTGTATGCTGCCCAGGACCAAGCCCCGTCCATAGAAGGTAAGGAGACTCCCTGTTCAGATAAACGAACCCCGACATGAAGACAGACGGACTTGCGCACACACACACACACACACACACACACACACACACTCTTCTGTACCCAGTGCCCCCCTTTGGGCCTGTTTGGGCATCCCCAGAATAACAGCCCTTCATCTGCTAAAAATAGGTGGAAATCATTGCTAACATGCTGCCACTGACTCTGTCGGCTGTGACTCAACCAGACCAGGGCCAATTATCAAAACATCACCTTCCACCTTACTGGCTGAACTTTTTACCCCGCACACGGTAATGAATGGCACATATAAGGCAAAAAATGCTGTGTAAAATAAAGCTGAAAGTTTGACGAGAAGAAAAAGTTCTTCAAGCTGTCTTGATGAGATAACCTCATAGAGGGTTACAACAAGAGGCTTGTAGTCAGCACTGCTGAGTGTTGCTGCTCAACACAACAAAGATAAGGAAGGCCACTGGCTATGATTATTCTTTGGCATTAGACTGCAAGCGGTGCATGATAAGGGAAAGAATGTAAAGCATCTGATTTTATTTTAGAAACCCATTTAAGAAGGTAAACAACTTTATTTTGCTGCAGGCTTGAGGCTTACTTTATAATGTAGCGATGTGCAGCTCTGTCCCTGTGACCAGGGAAGTGTGTCTGGAGTGTCTGTGATGGACTATTAAGAAATGGTTGCGTGTTTGTAATGAGCATCTGCGCTCAAGCCCAAATGTGTGCGTGTGTGTCTGTGTGGTGATAGATTTGTTCAGTGTTGTGCAACATGCCCCTAACTGAGCTGTGACTCCCTGAGCTCCGTTCCAGCTGAGCGGACGTGATGTGGATGGGACTGTTATGCTATTGTGTCCAAGAGTGAAAAAGATGTAACACACAGCCGCTGAATGTGTGGATGGGAGCTCTGTCTGATATAAGCTCTGTCTGAGTCGGCTTCAGGCAGACAGATCAGCTTCAGACGTTTCTCGACTTTATTTTTGACTGAAGTAGGCGTGAAAGGCGTTAGACCCTCAGGATTCGTTATGTAAAATATTCCGTGAAATGTGATTGATGTTCCTTAGATTTATGTTTATGGTGTGTTTCTTTTGGTGTTGCTTGTTCCTAAATAGTACATTTAATACCACTATAGAGCACATGTTGTTCACTGGAGCTGTGTCTCTGCACTGAGCGCTGTCTCCCCAGGCTGTTAGCCATGCTACTCAAGCTCAACGTGGATGATAAATCATTTCCTGTCGCAGGCCTGAGCTGTACTCATGGGTCACTGCTCTGTCTTCGTCAGTCTGTCGCTAGATAGGTGAGGGTGTCTTGTGAAAAGGGACGAGCTCAATCAATCAGTAGAAAATCACACTGTGTCACTGCTCTGGAATTGTTGTGATGTTTCGACATTCCTCACTCAATCAAATTGATTTGTAGCCTTTTCACAGCCTTTCTTTTTAACCCGGTACAGAACGTTACCAAAACACTGAAGCAGCCAAGTGCAAATAGAAGAGCACCAGCAGTGGCATTTGTTGTGTAGGAGAGGAGGTATCTTTAAATGTATCAGACAGTTGCCTGTCTCATTTGGTGTCTTTGTGGGAACGAGAGAGAGAGACTGTGATGAAAACAGAGGTGGAAGCAGACAAACAGCGTTACAGAGCCCTGTCTATTACTCTCTCATGTGGCTGAGATTTTGTTGACTTTTCATAAGAGAAACAAGATTAGCAGGAGTTCAAGCTTACTCCAGCACTTTCTCCTCACACCCACTACACCCAACGTGTCAAATCAAATTGAATTTAAACTGGGGCAGAAAGATATTGGAAAAATCGACTTTTTCAGCCGAGTGGACAAAGCGCTTCCCAATTGTCTCTCATTCTTCCATTCACACAAACACTTACAAACACTTACACGTGACTGCTGAAGGAGCATCAGGAGCAATTTTGGGTTTGCTGTCTTGGTCAAAGACACTTTGACATTTGGACATGAGGGATCAAACCACCAGTGCTGCGAGATTAATGGACAACCCACTCATCTCTTGAGCCACAGCCTCTCTGTTGAATTACATCATCTCATTAGAGGTCAGATAGCAGATACTGTCTTTTTGAAAATCCATATTTGATACTTGTTCACCTGTTTTTATTCCTTTTTTTGAATGTGTCATATGCAAATTGTACAAGAAAGAACATGCATGGGAAACCAACAGAGCTGCAACCAATATTTATTATCATTATCAATTAATCGACCTGTTATTTTCTCAGTTAATTGAATCAAATCGCAGTTTGCTAAAGTCTGTGCTGCTAAAGGTGATGGCTGCATGTTGCTGACCAGCCAACAGTTAACAAACAGATTCTCATTTTCCTATCACGTAAGACAGATGAAAATCAACAAGTCCCCACAATGGAGAAGCTGGAGTAACGGATTGTTTTGCATCTTTGCAGGACTAATTGATCAACAGAATAGGTCAGATTAGTTTTCTGTCAATCATCTAACTGATTAATGAATTAATTGTTTCAGCTCAAAACACCAGGAACCAAAATGTAATTAAGTGTTTTAAATTCTAATTTTCATCAATTGAAACAGACTGGCCTGTGAAAAGAACACCATAGCATACATTGTGATATTGAAACAGTATAATTTAAGCCCAGTTTTAAACCCTGGTAGTGGAAGACTAATTATGAGGATTTGATTTAAGCGTGTGCCCCACCTCTCCCTCCCTCTCGTTGCTCTGTCTCCGCTCCCATTCATCATCAAAAAGCAACATTTTTGGTATTCAGAGGATGTTTCCTTTGCCTTAGGGAGACAGTTAACTGAGTTGTAACTGCTCACTCACACACTCTGCCCTCTCACTCGATGCCCTGTTGTACCTGATAGAGCTGAACAGACAGCACTTCAAAGCCTCTGTCAGAGAATCTGCATGTGTGTTGTTGTCAGATTATGAGACTGTCACTACACATGGCCAACTACATTATAAAAATATTGGTAATGTTCATGGTTTGATCTTTCCATGAGAGCCTCTGTGGGAATATGCCAAAGAAAATTCACTTCTTTCAGCGCCATTTTAGTCAAATTAGTCTTTTGGTTTCATCAGAATGGATTAACAGTAATTAGAAGAGCTTGTTGGACAGACATGCAGAGACACGTGCACATTACGATGGATCTGCTGCTGCATATGACCCTTCACCCGTTGTTAAGATCCTTTGTTCGCGTCCCGTCCGTCCCTCTGCTGGTCCTTGTGTAATTGTAATTAAAACATGCCTGTCCCTGTACTGCTGAGAGCCAATGGAAGACGACAGGAGAGAACAGCTGGTTGGTTCTCTGGTTCCTCCTCCTCCAACCATTAGAATGAGTTATGCCTCAATCTAATTCAGTTAGTCTGTTGATTATTACAGAGATCTGAGAACAATAGCCCCGGCTAACACACAGCTTTAACAGAAATATGTGCAGACTCGTGTGTGTGTCTCTATGCTGCATATGCCATATGTGTCTATACTGATATTATGGAACATTTTTTTAATCCTGCAGGGAAAAGGTTTCACACTGCAAGTCATTCATTTGCTGTCTCAGTCATTCATTCGTTTATTCATTCACTGTGTCCTTCATTCTTCTCTGTAAATGGCCAGTCTGTTGCTGTGATGCTATCTGTGCTAGGAGGGAGGAAGGGGGAGCTGTGGGAAGATGGCAGTGATGGCACTGCTGGATTCTCACTGGGAGTAAAGGGTGGGGTTCCTGTGCTGTGCCATGAACACACACACACACACACACACACATCACTGTCCGAGGAGGAATGGGGTGCTGCGTTATTGACTCACAGCTCAGGGGACTAGAGAATGGATTTTCCTCTGAATCACAAGGTCAGGATGTCAAAGATGAATGAATCAGAGTGAAAAAAAAGAATATGAATGGACGATTTCTCGTGTTATGTTACTTTTCTGTCTTTCTTAAGTAAACGTCCACCGCTGTCTTGCGGCTTGGCTGTCACTTGTCTTATCCCTTTAGGGCTTTTCATGTTTTATGCAGTCAAATCAATAATGTTATAAAATCAGAAAAGCAGTGGTGTGAAAACAGGATGCTTGCAGTTTTTCTTGGTGTGTTGGTGAATTGCTCTACCGTTTCCATCAAAAAATAAATGTGATTACCAATAGGTTTTCACTTATTTTTATCAAAGCTCATCAGTACTTTTTGTGTTAAAATAAGGCAGCCATTTAAGTAATCCTAACCTGTCTCTGTAAAGAGATAAGGATGAACCTTGTAAGATGTGTGACCATTTTTTAGTTGTCATCATTACAGCCATGTCTCATTTACCCCCCCATCACAGAGACTGACAATCTCATGATCCAGCGAATGTGTTGAAAGTTACCTGTATTTTACTGAGCATGACACTGCTGAGATAATGGTATTTGGACATTAGTGTGTGTGCATGTTTGTTTGCAAACGCACATATGCAGGTTTGTCACTGGCTATGGAGTTGCTGGGCTTGTAGACTTCCTTTATACAGATAGTTGATGTGCTTAAACACACCCTGGTGCGTCTGGCTTGGGGCCTATAGCTAGTAACAGGCCAGACTGTGTTTGTGAAATATACAACCACCACTCAAACTTTACTCTTATGTGATGGACACACAAAAAAAATTATGAATATAAAGAATTCCTCTCCACGTGGACATATGGATGTACAATATTAATGTTTCAATGAGTCAGAACAAGACAACTACAAAGCCAGATGTTCATCTTCCCTTCAGACACCTGCACCAACACAGTCGCCTGGTCTCGGCTCTGTGGCCTGTGAGGCTTTTGTTGCCATGCTTCCTCCGGACCATATTGTCTCCCTCTCATTTGTCTCTCTGTGGCTTTGATTACAAGACCATTAACAGAACAACAATAAACCTACTCAGTGTTGGACCTTTTTGAGCTCTGCCAGCACCACTTTTACCACTTTGTAATAAATATTTTTGTGTTTATGCATGAGCCATCGTGCCTAATCTGCTTAAAAAAGCAGCAACATGAATCACGAACTCTGATCTCCTCAACTACACCTTTCAACCAGCATTTACTCTGCTATTTTTATATTGTTGTCCAGGCCGCTGGCTTGCCTGCCATTTTGTCTGCTGCTCTGACAAACGTGATGAGGGGTTAGTTGAAGACTGCAAGCCTGTGTTATACAGTGCTGATTATTATTCTGGTGGCGTATATGATGGAACAGCAGCTGTTATTACTGTTGTTGGTTCCCCTCGGAGTCTGTCCTCATCCCCCTGTGTGGAGTAGTACTGATTTCTGCAATTTTCCTGCTTTGGCATGTTGATACCCAAAGTTTTTGTTCAGGCAGTCGTGCAAAAAATATAAATGAAACTGTATAAATGCATTTTTCCTTTGGTCCATGCCAATGAATCTGTCCTTGTGATTTATTTGCTTTTTATTTTATTTTATTGCTCATCTAGTATCCAAGCGAACAATGATAATGACTGTTCCCACACTACAATACTGTATTAATTATGGACAACCTTGGATGCATCTCTACTGTAGATAAATAAATGAAGATACCTTTGTCTACAATCACTCTCTCCAGCCACAGCAGCTCAAGGATACGTACATAACAGACACTTAGGCAACCAGGTCGAGAAACATGTACAGCTCTGTGTGCATTTAGGAAGATAGGCAGATGCTGGCAGGATGGCAGGAGGTCAGGCAGGCACTCAGAAGGTGAGAGAGGCATGGATGCAAAGGAGACAGATGGACAGGCAGACAGACAGTCAGGGAGACAGGTAGACAGGCAGGAGGGTTCAGCAGGACAGTGTGGCAGCCAGGGTCTCCCACCAGCCTGCATTATTGATGGGCCCTTTGACAAGATGCTGCGCTTGCTCACTTCCAAGTGCTAATTGTTGGGTTTATGTGGGGGGGTTGGTTCTTTTTTGTCTTTAATATTGATGCCACCTATAAGTAGATAAAGACAAAATCCAAGTCAAACTAAATCATAAACAGTGAAATACAAAAGTTGTGAGTGAATAGGAAATATGCCCACAGAAGACAAATTTTGTTGTTTCTGATTTTAAACAAAACTGTATTTATTGTCTGTGAAATGTATAGGAAACTGTCTTTCTGTGTTTGTTTCTGGGAGCCTGAGGTTCATCATTTAGAGGAGATTATCAATTCACAATAGAGGCCATGACATCAAGAGCTTTTCAAAATCATACATCTAATTTCTATTCAAACAGGACAGTTCTTGAGCTTGAGCAGTTACATCGATAATCAAACATACAGAATGGGTTTCCCTTCACTTGAGCAGGTTCAGCTTCCAGAGTGGATTTAAACCAGCGTTCTTCTTACAGAGCATTAATCGAGGGACGTGGCAGTGGATTGCGAGACTGATCCTTTGATGAGACTTCTAAGGGTATTAGAGAGGAGGGAAGCAGGAGGGGTCAGGGTCAATACAAACCTAGGATCACTATCTAAAGGTCAGGGACGAATCGAACTGGGGTAATGAGCAACAAAAAGGTGATAGGTAATTGGATGAAGACAGGAATGAAGAGATGGCCAGCACTCTTAGGTTTAACATTAGATGTTATGATTATAAAAGAATCCAGATGAGGACGGAGGTTTTAAAAACAATCAGAAATGGTCTGAATGGGATTGTCAATGACCAGTCTGGAACAGAAAGATAGAAGCAGATAGCGAGATCCTTCAGGCAGCAGACAGACAGACAGGCTGAGTGGGAGGTCCCTGGGCTCATCTCCAATGCATGCTGCCCTGCATTAGCACTACAGCCATCCCGCAAGAGAAAGACACACAGAGAAAGAGAACCTTGATAGATGAAAGTCTTCTATCCATCTTTCCATCCATTATTCATCGCTGAATTAGACTTCGCCTGAATGCAGTAGAGGAAAGAGGAGGAGGAGGAGAAAGAGAGAGGGAAAGGTATGGGGCAGTTTGGAGGAGGAGGAGTCTGGACAGCAACTGTTGTGGTGTGGGGAAAGGGGTGAGGAGTTCAGATGAGGATGTGGCTCCAGCAGGGATGGTATTTTTAGATTTTGGCCATTTTACAGGAGTCTGGGAGGATAAGATTTCCTCCTGTGCAAATGTTGTGCTGGCAAAATGGGGTGCAAGGATGTGAGCTGCAGAGAAAAGAGGGATGGAATGATGATGTGTTTGTGTGTTTCTGGGAGGGGATGAAAGCAGGAGAAGGTTGAATGAGAGGTGAGTGATGATCCAAGAAATCGGGGTCATCCTGGAGTCCTCTCACCTCTTAAAGGGCTATGAATCCTGTAGTCCTTACTGTGCTTCTCTGCCGATTCATGCATGACCATTTACATATGTGTGCACATCTGTTCCAGCCTTGGCAAAGATCCCCCTGATCTCCAAGCCTTATGAACATGCTGCCACTCGAATGTGGATGACCGGAATAGCCTGCGATCGCTACATCTTCAAAAATGGCCAGAAGCTTAACACTAATTCTTGAGATAAACACTAAATAGTCTTCTCAGACACCAAGCATGTACTCTAGTGAGAATGCAGTCTTGTAAAGGTTGAATAAACAGAAAGCATAGACCATATGATCTGGCTGTTTGCCAGCACACAACTGGAGATCATATACATAGAACGCCAGCAGTGATTTCAGCCATCTGAAGCATGGGAGGCATGTGAATATAATGAGATCCGTCTCTGCTGATTAGAAATAAGCTGCAGAGATCTCTGGGGTTTGGTCTATTTGTTTAGCATTAGCTTGGCTTCCAAACCATAATCTAACCTCTGTTATGAGCAAGTTATTGTTCTTAATCGGTGATGAGGAGCCTAATCAACAGCTTGGGCTTTCTGCCAGCAAATTGGCCAGGCTCTGTTGACTGTAACAGTCAGTCATAGCTGACCGCATGGAATGCATCTAGCATGGAGGCTGTTTTGATTAATTTAAATAGTTTTTGCATGCCACGCACACTCATATGGCATCTGTCCTGTGTTCAAAGATTGAGGATCAACACTCTGAATAAGAGAGAATAGCAATGCATGTAGGGAGTTGATGATGGATGGAAAGAGAGAATAGTAAAGACATGTGACCTTGTCTCTACTCCGTGTGTTTTGATGTTTTTATCTTCTCACACTGCAGCTCTCTGCTGCACTTGGATAAAACTGACTGTAGACACACACTCACAAACAGGCACACACAGGAACATAAGGAGTTGGGTGGTACAGGGGGTGTGGCTGTGATTGTGAGCTATAGGTGATGACAGCAGGGCCATATGTTGATTTATTTCTGGGTGGGTTTTTTTCTTTTTTTTGGCTCTTCAATTAGAGTACAACCAATGGAATCATTACACATCCATACTCTGCTGTAAGTACTCAGATTAACTGTAAATGTTTTGGGTAAATGATAAAGCCTCCTCCACAAAAGCTTGAAGAGATTACGCACAAAGACACGCATCTAACCTTTTATATTCTGTTATCTAAATTAATTCTCTGTGCTCAAATAGCCAAGCTGGTATTTGTGCTATATGTCAAATAATATTGGTTACAGCAGCGTGTGCAGTTTTTGATGATGCATGGTGGCTTGTATGTGGCAAGGTTTGTACTGTACATGTCTGGTAGGCGATCAGGGCGCTGCAGAAGACACACTGTCCTTCATCATACCAGTTTGCTGCATCGCCTCTCTGGAGAAACGGCCAGAACCCGTCTCAGATTGGCTCGGAGGAACAAAAACGCGGTGAAAATGTACCAATCACATGAAGCTCATATCTGGCTGTCTCCCCATCTTTGTGTTGCTGTATTGACCCTCAGCTGATTGTCAACACATTCACAGGCCTCAGCACTACACCTGGCAGCACAGGGATCAGTTTCAGAGCTGATATCTGATGGAAACATTTCTCTAACAGCAGAGAGTTTCACTTTAAATTGAGTCTGGCCTGTGGATTGATGCCAGTGTCCCTGTGTGTGTGTGTGCACGCGCATATCTACGATGGGTTACAGAGGAGGCACATATTTGTGTTTTCTGTCGTCTCCTTTGCCCAAAGGCAAAATGAGAGACATACTCAGAGAAAGACAAACAAGTGGACAGGCAGACAGAGGGGCACTGAGAACTGAGAATGGGAGTAGATGAGTGGGGAAGCATGAAAGAGAAAAGAGAGGTGACATTGCTGGTAATTGGAGGAAAGGAAGTGAAAGCCTTAGGGAGCCTCGCTTTTCAATCGCTACTATCACTTATATAAAATGTGTGTGAAAAAAAGAGAACTTGACCCAGAAAATATATGAGAGCCTGACCGAACCTCTTTCATATTCTTATGCAAGAATTTTGGATTCATAGCACATTTTAAGTACTTTGCAAAGATGGCAACAATGACCAGTCGTAATTTAAGTTTAATACATTTGATGTGAGGGGGTTGATCTTCGGGGACAGAAGAATATTGGCCCAGATATAATTTTCCTCTTATTTACACTATATCACCTTCTTCTAATTCAGAGATGAGAGGAGAGAGAGAGATATCAATAATTCACTGCTATTGTTTCCTCCCGGACAGCCTGTCTGTTTTTATATTAAATGCTGAATTATTAACAGTGTGTGAGATTGGAAGTATGGCGAATCTCCCTCCTGATGCTCCTGAGTCCTCAAAAACTGTCCTGCCTCTCACCAGCAGCCCAAAACAGATAATTTGTTAAACAGGAGACAAAATAGCATGAGCACAAAAAAGAATTAACTGCCAACTACCTGGTGATCAGTTAAATGTCCATAGTATGATATGTCATAAACAAGCGGGGGATTTAGACACTGAAAGACAACTGCACTCTCACACTCGTTCATTGTCTCAAACTCTCTATAACCTTTTTAATTTAAAGTCATCACATCAGGACTGTTGGCGTTTGTCATTCTTAACAATTCCTCTCAACCATCTCCGCTAACATTTCTGACCTCAGGAAATATGCATATTTATGCTCCTAAACATGCGATCAGCGTATTCACGATGTGCGTTGATAGTAACTTCGGTGTTTGTAGCGTTGGCTTGTTGTTAGGGCCTTGTCCTGAATGTTCATTACATTTATACTGCCTGTCTGGTCAGGCGTGTTCTCTGACTTCCCGTCATGGCCGTCATCTGACGAAGTGTCCGCTTGACTTCTAATCAGCTGTATTATAAAGTAGACACACTCCTCAGTGGTGTTTCTGCAGAAATAACAGTTTTTCTCTGTTTGGTCCTCGGGGCACACTGCACGGCTTCTTCTTGACAAGTGCCATCTGATAATTAGGACTCATAATCACCCTATTAGTATGCAGCTCAATTGAGCAGAGAACAGCTTATTGTTCCCCAGGCATGAGCAGCAGCCATTTGTAAGAGGATTATTGTAAATTTGTTGTTGTAAATTTGGGGTTTTTATGAGAACAAATCATACATATGATGATATAAATTGTTGTGCTGTTATTCTCAGAAACAGTTATTTTTAATATATCCAGGGGGTTGGGTTGAAAAATCATGTCAGTTGTGTTAAACCCTGTGTTAGGATGCTTGCTAATGTATCTGAAAGAGAAAAACACCCAAAGCAAAACCAAAAAACGCTGGGTGTGGCGCAGTGTTTTAAAGTTTAAAGTTTCACTGTAGTTTTTCAACCTTATTTTCTGGGCCTCTCGGTGGACACTCAAAGCTGAGCTGAACTCTCCCCATCACAGTTACCATGGCACCAAAGAAAGAGACCAGAATCACTTAAGTCTTGTTTTGTTCCTGTGACATTCAGGATCCAAACACAATAACTGTAGAACACGTAGAACTAAGGGCTGGGGTGTTAGTTTGAATTTTAAGAACTGTCTCATGGAAGTGAGCTGATTTCTTCTGAGAACAAACACAGAAACAGGGTAAAGGAATAACTATTATTCCTTATACTTAATAACCACAGTGGGAATGTGTTTTCTTAGCTTGAGGACCTGTATATAGTGGAATAACACCATATATTATATACAGTAGCCTTGAACAATTTCATTATGAAAGGCTAAAGAGCTTATGACCAGATGGTTGTTGGTTTAGTCCTAAGATTTGGCATTAGGCAGGATGAATCTCATTACCATCGCCGAGGTGCCCTTGAGCAAGGCCCTCAGCCCAAAAGGATCCAGTGGAGCTGCTCAGTGGCCAGCAGCTCAGACTGGTTGTCCTGATCAGGCTCCTGTGAATGTGTAACTGTGTGTTTAATGTGTGCCTGCCTTGGTCTGGTCATAGGTAACAACATCCTCTTTGCCTGTCTCCATTTAGCACCTTTCATCAGTCATTTCATTTAACCTTTGGTGTTTTTCTTTTTTTTTCCTTTTTTTTAGAGGCCTCGTGTTTTCTGTGGGTTAAACAAAAATCCATTTTGCAAAGCACCGTTGTAGTTAAAAAATACTTAAAAAAGGGAAGTACCTTTCTGTTGTGCTTTACAGTCTTGGTATGAGTTTTTTCCCCGTTTTTGCTTTGGATAAACTTCCTTAGTGACACAAGAGATGTTTACAGTGTGTGTGCATGTGTTTGTGTTTGTGTGTACAACTCTGGTTAACAAGCCGCAGGTCGGCTCTTCGGTGGTCGATTTGTCTGCTCTGAAAAATACCAGCCAGATGCTGTTTGCTGCAGGGCTTTAGGAGTCTCAGTCTGTATAGTTCATCCACTGGCACAGACACACACACACACACACACAAATCTCTGGCTGTGATTCGGTGGTCTGTTTGCACTGAAGCCAGATGAAGGGCATGAATGGGAATTCAGAGCCCCAGTGCTCACTGGTGGTTGACAGACAGTGGCTGCCTCTCCTCTACATGTTGCTCTTTAAACCCAGTCGGTATCTACCCCATGCTGCTGAGTGACACACAGACTTTCTGTCTCTCTCTCAAACACACACAACACAAATACCACTCACAACGCACGCTCTTCAGTTTGTATGTCACACAAGCATAATCTGCGCAGCATGCTCACAAACAAACCACATACACCATATGCTTCTCAAACAAACTCCTTACAAAACAAGCGTACATACGTATGCCTATACTTGTCACTGACGTATTGCATTCAACCATTTGTCAAAAACAATTGAAATTTCATCTTCACCAGTCAGTTCTGGAAATGGGAGGGACATAAAAAAAAATTTTTTGCAAAATTGTCCTGTGGACAACTGAATAATTGCATCCAGTTGTTTATGGGAGGACTGATCGACATTCACCTGATGCTTATTAAACCTCAATAGTTTGAAAGCAAGCTGCAATCAAAGCCCCACCAGTACTACTTAAGATTGATATTAAACCACTAAAACATAGCCCACTGCTTTTTCAGGGCTTATGATTTGTGACTGAAACATAATGAATTGCTCATGAATCCTCTGTAATATTCATGTTTGTTTTTGAACACCCACTGTTTTCATGAAGTGCTTTGTAAAAAAAAATAATAATAATAAAGATAAAAGACTAGAAAAAATTAGCATTTCTTCCTCATGTAAATCATGTTAATGACATGACTCTCAAGCACCACAAGGTCAGTAAGCTCCTAATCTAATTGCGTCAGGAAATTGCCCCTAATTTAATAATTTAAGTACTGGATTCCTTCCTCCCTGCCTGGATGACAAAGGGGCAGTACAGCGTCTCATTCATAAGTTAGAGTTACAGTATTACAATGTGAAAACGGAAACAAGTGGGGAAGTCGAGTTGCAAAATTGCATTGAACACCAACCTGAATTAACTTTACATACAACAACATGCAATTTAGCTTCAATTTATGCTGGTAGCTCAGTTGTTATACTAAATTAAGTGCTTATTGACAGTAATGCCAAAGTAAAACGTCTTAAGTCATTACTTGGGTCAGGCTCAGTATGAAGTTACAATGTTGTGCTGCCTGAAGACAGTCTTGCCATGTCTGTAAAGCATTAGCGAACAGCTAATGACAACATGTCAACATATCAAGTGCATGCGTGTTTATTCATAGGAATGTATGTGGAGTTTGCGTCTGCACTGCTTCCAAGACACGTGAAAGTCCAGTGATATTTTTAGTTATACTGCTTTTTAATCCTCACTTTCTTTCTTTATCATATTTTGATTCCATGTTTCATCCTTGCTATTATTCTACCTCTGATTTCTCCTTTTTTACACTCTTGAAAGATTCAGATGTCTTTACTTTCTCTTAAATTGGCTTTCTTTTTCCGTGTCATGCTACCTTCTCTGCCATCATCATCTCTGCCTCTGTTCCACCTTCACTTCATCCTTTGTCCTTCTCTTGTTCATCCTTCTTCTACTCTTCTCACTGTGTCCAACCAAATAAAATAAACATGTTATAAAAAGTTATTACACTCACATATATTAGGCTTTGCTGTTTGTGAGTTATATTCAAGACATTCCTGGCTGCAGTGCCAGCTCTGACTGACTGTGGAGTTTCCAGACAGTGTGCAAAATTCTCTCTCTCTCTGAGGAAAAATGCCTTGTTTCATGTCTGCTAATCTACTAGCTTCTGAATATCTGCCATGCTACAGAAATGTGTGTGTGTGTGAGAAAGTGAGTGACTGTGTCAGTGTGTTCTTCTAAATGTATTTCTCCTTACGTTTTCAGTTAATTTTGTCCTCAAAGTGAAGCCGTTGAGTCTAAGTCTTATCGAGAGGCTGCAGCTGCTGATGTGAGAATACCACGGCAGCCTGGAGGGACACCTTCACACACACGCACGCACACACACACACCTTGGTTTATCCACAGCAAGCTGACTAAGGCATACACACCTAAACAAGCATGAATAATAGCATGTTGTTTTCGTTATTTACCTGCAGTTGCTTAGGGGTTTTCTTGAGAATGAAAGAGCATCTCATTAATTGCACCCAAATTAAGTTGCACATTGTTAAAAGCACATTTTGTGAGCTACTAATTAATTCAAATTTCCATCCTCACATCTACCTACAATAATGAAAGTCAACAACGTTCTGAGGGTGATCAATATTAGTTTTGACTCTGTGTGTGCTACTACCATTACCATCATTACTCCTGACATTTAAAATGCCCACTGTTGCATCTGAATTTGAGAAGAGGAGCTACAGTGTACTGTATATAAATAGCGTGCAAAATAACAACATTGCACAGATCTTTCCGTGCTATATGATGACGTGTCTCAGGTGACATGCTCAATCTCATGGGTAATGATGTATATCGAGCTGCGGCAACGTCCGTGCTGTCAGTGCGCTGGCTATAACGTTACGTCTCTGACCTCCTCTGTTAATGGCATGGCCACGCTCTGGGTTAATGGACACTGAATTTCCTCCACCTCTACAGTGCGGCCTTGCTGCGTCTGCCGTGGTTACAGTAGTGGAGCCTGGCCTCTTATTCTGCTTAGATTAATGGCCCCAGCTTGGACTATTGACACAACACTTATCTTGTTTTTATGACTCGAGCCGCTTCTATCTATAAACCTTAGAGGCCCACGTGTCCACAGCCACACACATACGAGTGGACACACAAGACACTCGCCTCCCTGTGGTTCCTAAATGTACGGTTCAGTTACAGTTACATATGCCGACGTTTACTCTTTTTAACACAGTTGATGTTTCCAGCTCAGTCCTAATGGCTCTGAGCTCACAGTGATGCTATAATATGTGCTGGCCTTTTACAGTGCAGTGCACCTAGACTGCAGAGAGACAGAAAATGATATAAAATGGTCCAGAGATGGAAAATTTACATTCTCGTAACACCTTTCTTTTTTCCATCTTCTTTTTCCAAGACTATTTCTAATAATGTAATTATTTATTACCAAGGCACCACCATTTTTTTTACTGCTTAACAGCTCAGCTATACAATTACAACAAAATACAACTGTATAGTCCGAACCATTATGTTTACATGTTTTTTTAACTTGTTGAGGTCTTAGTTGGATGAGGGGTCTTTCTCCCACTTCTCCTTTTTCCTCAAACCAAAGAAATGGCCGGTCCTTGTTCAGGGAGAAGGTGTCGTCTTTTCCTCTGGAGCCTTTTCCTCAGAAATGTCGGCATCTTCCAGGTGTTCAGGTGCCTGTAAAGTGCCCCTCATGCTCGCAGACCTCATCCTTCAGCTCGTCCGTGAGTTGTGGAGGGCCAGACTGATGCCTTCCTCAACATTTGTTGACATCCGGATGAGTTTGAGTTTCAGGTCATCCAACTCCCCTGTGGAAAGACTCCTCCTTCTCACAGTCTTCTTGTTGGAAGATTTTAAGCACATGATAGATTTCTTTTCCATTGAAAAAGCAATTAACCTCTGGATGCATTCCATTTTCTGTCTCCAGTTGCTGCTGAGGGGTTTCACTCTTTCGTTTTTTAATCCTGAGTTCAGGCTCATATCTCTGATGGATCTCCTGACAAGAAACTTTCAGTGTCACAAGCTCACACTTTGTTTTCTTTTATTTATTTATTTATTTCACCAAAGACTCTTCCTGGTTCTCTGATGAGCCAGCTGTTTTTTTGTTTTTTCCAGTTGTTGGCTGTGTTATTTTTTTGCTCCTTGAAACGCTTAGCTCAGTATTGCTGTCTGAAGATGAACTCAAACCTGTTAAAAGGTCTAAAATGAGAAAGACAATTCAGAAAATGAAATAAATAGACTTTGGCTATAGTGAACACATCTCGGACCTCTGTGCTCTCTCTCTGTGCAGAGAGATACAACGGATCCACGCACAGATGGGTCCATATCACAATGTACAAAATTTGAGGTTTAAAGTGAAATATCTTAACTCAACTAATGCATGGATTGTCATGTTCCCCCGAGAATGAATTGTAACAGCTTTGATGATCCCCTAACGTATCATCAAGCGCCATCATTAGGTCAACATTTAACTTGCCGAGTTGAAAGCCTGTATCAGTAGTCCTTTCAAACAAATCTAGAGAAAGATGGCAGCTTCTTACATACAGTGACAGAGAAAGTGCACGGCGCTCTGTGTATTGGTTATGTTTGTATTGTTATGCAGCTCTGCAGCAGATCAGAGGAGGAGAGAATGCGAATGAGCGGATGAGATGTCCCTGTAGACTTCGCTTCCTCTGTACCTGGAGGATCAAACACAAAGAGTGAAGCAAACATCACAGGAACCGTCAGCAACAGTTAGGCTAACAGATTGCCTTGCCCAAACTTATGTCTGTCAAAGTGAGTGTGTGTGTGTCTGTGTGTGTGTGTGTGTATGTGTGTGAGAGGAGAGGAGAGGAGTGGAATTGGTATGATACCAGGTACACCACATATACAACCTACTTCAGTCCTTGCTCTGTTGGCAGGTGTATACGGATACACACACACACACAAACACACACTGTGTCCAACCAGACCAAGTTTACTGTGTAATAATATGCTGTAATAGAACTGCATTTCCATCTGTCAGATCCCAGAAAGCTTACGATGCACACTGCTGAGTCCCACTAGACAGAGGTAGAGATTCAGTTCAATGTATGTTTTCAAAAATTGAATATGTTCTGCCATTTTACGCTTCACAGCTCAGAGAGCATGTTTTTACTGCAGGGATAGGCTGGTTTACATGGCATTTGTCACAGTTTTGGGGAGAAATGGCGATCTGGCTAAGAAAAGCACCAATAGTCCTCTGGACACATAAGAAAATTAAGTTTGAGGGTTCAACAATAACCTCTTGAAGGTTAAACTGCAGATATAACTGCAGTTCAGGAGAAGCATTTTTGTCCTTTATGGAGGGACTAATGGAGATCCAAATAAACAAAACAGAAAGCAGATCAATAGTTGAATTTCTGTGACATGTAGATTAGTTATTTGAATGACTAAACCTGAGCTGGTATTCATGACAGCAGTATAATATACATACACTGGCTGTAAATTCTCCCTTTAGCTCAGGTAGATGTAGTGTGCTTGAAGGCCATCAGGTGGGTTTCAACCCCTCGGATCCACAGATGGTAACCAGACAGTCGGACATTCGCTGAGCTGGTTGGCCGTGATAATAGCTCCCCGCTGAACAGCAGCTGCTTGACATCAGTCATGATTGGCTAAGGTGGGAGTTGATGCTTGTGATTGGTTGATGGTGGTTAGATACAGGCTGCTGATGCTAGCCGCCCGGTTGCCTGGATACAGTCATCCCTCACTGTGTTAGTGGCCTTGGCAAAGTGACGGACAGCATAAGTGCTCTGCAGAGGAATTTGTCAATCTGTTTATTCTGCTGAGAATCTCTTCATCTGCTTTATCGTTCGCTGAACCTCTTTGTCTCGTCGTTCTTTTTTCCCCTTTATATGCATTCATGATTGTAGCCATGAGCCAAAAATACAGTACAGTACAGTTTTTCAGTGCAGTACAGGCAAATACACAAGCAAGTGAACAAGCTTCTCAAATTCTTGTGATATTAATTCAAACATCTTTTTTTTTTGATGACATTTAACAACCTGTTTGTCAGTCATCACTTTAATACTGAGCAAGACATCTTGTCAGATTGTTGTGGCATTTGGTATGGATATTCACGGGTCTAAGAGTCTGATTCCTAATGTTTTTGTTACTGTGTGACACTTAGGTTCATGCATCAGTGTCCAACTCACCATAATCTCAAATGTGCAATTCATTATCATTTTGTTTCTTTAATTTGTTGAGACCAAACACAGTGAGGTAGACACAGTGCTCTTGTTGGGCCTGTGGCCACTGACTGCACTATGTGGGATCCTTCTTCAGTACTGCATGCTCTGGCCACACTCCAGACTGTGAAGCCAGCAGACCTCCTGCTAATTTGTTTCTGTTGGTGGACAGACAGAGGACACCAGCACTGCACATTCTCCAAGACACTTTCGGTTTGTTTGTGTGTTACAGGCATAGACGGTTAGTCAGAGGTGGCTTTTTTCCTTCTTTCTGGGTGCTTGGCCACAGATTGCTGCCTACCCGTGAGCGTGCTCTGTTGCTGAGTTTGTATTTCAGGCATGGTTTTAATCTCACACAAAAATAAACGTTTTACCCTTTCACTTTGAGAAACATAAGATAACCTTTAACTTTTGCAGCCATATCTATTATGTAGAAAGAAAGTGTAGAGGCAGTGAGGCAATGTGAAAGTGAGATACAGACATAAAGAGAGAGACCAAAGAGAGGCAAACATTTGAGAGCAGGAAACGGACAGAGTGAGAGAGAGATTTTAGCCAGAGCTCTGCTGTCATTCATCTGTGGGCACACAAAGTAGATTAACTCATTAAACTTAATGTGCTCAGAGGTCAGTTGAGTGGCCAGCTGAGCATAAACAGACCTATAGATGGTTCTCCACAACTGGACTGTAGTTAAACGGAACCATTACGAAGTCCCTCAACCTGCTTTATCACCGGCTGTGAGTCGGACATCTGCAGTTCAGTGCAGCAGAAGCTTGGACGAGGATCTGTGTGGATTTCTCTCTGTGAAATTGCATGAACTGACCTCACCTACCTGGACTGCAACGTACTCTTTACAGACATGACTAAATGACTTCCTGTCAGCTCCTGGTGTTACCTCAGCTCCTCCCTCCATGATTATCTCTCAAGGCCAGTGGCATGCTCCCGTTGAACCTGTGCCTCAGTTGCCTTGACAACTGCTCTCTCAGTGGGAGGGGTACCTCTCACTTTCTCAGTGATGGTGCGATAAGTGCTACAATTATGTAAATTCTGTCCAACCAAAGTGTTTTTGCAGATTAAACATAGCTAGCTGAAAAGCTCTTGAGGCAATGCATTCGGCTCATGACTTCAGCACCTAACGACCCAGCCTGCATTGTTGCATTGCTGCACACTGCTGAACCTTTGTTCATCTTTCTTCTCTTTCATAAACAATTTTATTTTTCTTTATTTTTTTTTTAGAGAAAGAACCTGGGAAAACATGCAAACTTCTATCTGAAGTAGATAGATGGATTGATTATCTACAGTGTCCAAAGGTATATATATATATATATATATATGTAGACACCGAGACCAGCTGTGGCCAAAATGACTCCTTAACTACTCCTATAAAAACTTGATTAGTCTCTGTGGTGAGCACTGAATTAAGAATTCATGATTCAGACTTGAATGCATTGTCATCATTTTCTGTCATCGCTGTTAGGTGTAAACTCACACTTAATCTTAATATCTAGAAAATACAACACATTGCCTTGCAGGATTGTTGTTGTCCTTTTGTGGGATTTCTGAGGACACTAGTGCATGTGTTTCATGGAAGGAATGTGGACACGGAGATAAAACTGTGGAAGGTAAATGTAATTCACCAGGTATTTCATAGGGAGTCTTTTTTGCAGAGAGGTCATATTACATTAGCTACAGACCCATTTCATGGTTAAAATGCAATACAATAAATCACAGACCAAATTTTAGTAAACTGATAATAGTAAAGGTACAAATTCCTACTTCTGAATATTAATAATGTCCATCATTGTATACTTTTTTTTGTCCAAAGACGAATTTAATGAGGATGTCACAGACCACAAAACTAATCTATGTCACTACTAAGCAGTTTGTATTTGTGGTTACTTTAGCAGATTAAGGATGTGTGACATGTGTTCTTCTGTTGACTCTTTTGACTTTAGGTGTACTTACTTAGGTGTCTAACCCTTTTTAGAGCAACAAATTTGTTTAATTTATTGATGTCTCTATTGTTTTCTCACTCACCCTCTGTCATTTGTTTGTAACGGAACTTTCCTCAATCCTATTAGCAGTGCTATGGTTGCGGTTATCTGTGCATTTGCATGTGTGCATTTTGGGAGAACTCTTGTTCTCTTCGCTTTCAGTAACAACCCTGTCCCTAAGTGACAGACTCTCTGGGGCTGCCACAGTTACACCAGCAGTGCTGCAGCAGTGTTTGGCTTTGGCAAAGGCTCTACTGCTTTTTGCACGACTCAAAGTGTATCCCTGGAGAGCTACGAATTCCATACTGTCCTGTCAGTGTGTTGCCACTCTTCTCCCTGTTGTCTCTGTAGCTTCACAGCTTACTGAATCAAAACCAGAATTATCTGCATTCATATTGTGAATAATGAAATGCACTATATAGACAAAAGTATTCAGACACACCTCTTTTTGAACTGAGGTGTGGTATTGGGCTGTTTTTCAAGGTTTGGCTCGGCCCCTTGCTTCCAGTGAAGGGAAATCTTAATGCTTCAGCATACTAAGACATTTTAACATGCTTCCAACATTGTGGCAACAGTTTGGTGAAGGCCTTTTTCTACTCCAGCATGACTGTGCCCCAGTGCACAAAGCAGACATGGTTGGATGAATTTGGTGTGGAAGAACTTGACTGGTCCACACAGAGCTCTGACCTCAACCCCATTGAACATTTTTGGGATGAACTGGAATGGAGATTGTGAGCCAGGCCTTTTGGTCCAACATCAGTGCCTGACCTCACAAATGCTCTACTGCATGAAGAATTCCCACAGAAACACTTGCAGAAAAGTGGAAGCTTTCAATGTATTTTGAATGTAATGTCATTAAAGTCCCTGTTGGTGTAATGGTCAGGTGCCCCAATGCTTTTGTCTATATTTAGTTATCAAAGACTCTCTGTGTGTGTATGTTTGTGTACTTGCAGAAACAGATGTTGAAGTGTAGATGAAAAGGAGTGGGACCGGGTTCATTAGACATGATTGTTCTCCACAGGGAGTGATGCTGCAGCTACAAAGACCACAAAGCCGAGCCCACCTGCAGAGCTCTGCTACTCCGTTGACAGTGGTGCTTTTAAAGAGAGTCACTGCTTTTAATGTTGGAGTCTGGACATTTATTTCTTTGGACTCAGCGCCTCTCTGGCATACTGGTCTGAAGGTAATTTTCATTCTCACATGTGCCTTGTTGAGAAAATGTCTACATTGTCCTCAAGTGGAAAAGCACTGTTAGGCATGTTGCCATCCAGTTTGACTCTGGAGTGGCCCCTGATTACCCAGTACCAAGGAATAAATGCATGCAGCCATTCATAAGCATACACACATTTAAATTTTACTGCGGAGCTCTAATGCACAACTAAACTGCAAACGACCTGTGAAAATATGGGATGATTCAGTGGGCCCGTGTTTGTTTATTTGTTTGAATGCACATAGATGCTCGGTTGAAAGGGCTCTTTTGAACTTTGGGGCAGTGCTGGTCTTTTGTTGTCTGTCTGTCAGTCGCCCACACTCTCTACACCCCCTCTCACTCACCCATCATCCACCCGTGCTTCAACCACAGCCACAGGCTCTTTCATCTCCAGCTCTGCTGGAGGAGGAATGGAAGGTACATGTGTGTATATCTCTGTTTGTTTGTGTGTGTGTGTGTGTGTGTGTGTATGTGTGTGTGCTCGTGCGTAGTAGCACAAATATGAGTATTGCATTGCATGAGTCGTAATTTGACCTTTCACTTCATCTGTTGTTGTCATTCACTGTGTGACTGGTCCATCGTGTTCACATTAGCAGGCTTGGTTGTTGCTTGTAAATGGGAGATACACGCACACACACACACACACACACACACACCATGACATGCTCTGTAGCAGAGTAAAATCAATTGTACCCCTGGTGTCCTCCTAACTGGCATTAGAATGACATTAGAATACTAATAACCACCATACCAGCCGCAGAGGTGCCAGTTGATAAAGGTCACTATGGACAGGACACTGCAGGAGCTCAAGGTGTGTCACCCACCACACATTGTCCTGAAACTTGGTGAATACAAGGTGAGGAATGCACAAGTTGAGACAGAATAAAATCAGCATTAAAATGTTAAGGAAACAAAAACATTTCTTTTACTTGTGCTGAAGTGATTAGTCAGTCAATCGCTGATTAATGTTTTCATCATTTCATTTATTAAGCAATGTCTATCTCCAGGTTTTCATCTGTTGATTTTTAACAATTTTATGAAGTAATCTATAATTCTGACAATAATCAACTTATTAGTTAGTTCCAAGGCCAAATATTCACAAGTTTCTGAAAGACACATTGTGCTCTTTTTTTTATCTTCTGGTCATTTGTGTAATTAGGTGTGAAATCAGTGTAAGGATTTCCTTGTTAAGGATTTTCCAGAGGGACAAACAGGGCGTAATAGAATTCTCTACATTGACATCCATCTGTATCCATGGTAATGCAATGAGGCAGTCATTACCAGGCCAGTGCATTCAGTGATGTACACACACATATGTCCCGCACACAAAAACACACATGCATTACACACAGGGCCTCATTAGGAATTGCAAAGGAGGAGTTGAACCCTCCTCCTTCATGAGCTGGACGGAGGAAAAATAAGATGAGGGTTGGGTGGAGACAGACTTGTGAAGTGTCACTTCAAAAACAAAACGCTGTGGTGATTTGCTGTGATTGCACATAAAAGGGGTTCTTTTACTGGTGAACACACAAGAAATGGCTTTGTGTAGCTGTTAATTCTTGCAGGTAATAATGTATTAGTTAATTATAGAATGTCAGAGGTCATTTAAGCGAGAAATAACCTTCATCTCTTCATTTGCAAAGTTGATAAATTGACTTGAATCTCCAGCTGTGTTTTCTCTTTCTCAGCACTGCTATCGTCCTTCTCTCAGCAGATGCCTTGTTTATCACTTGCTCTGTGTTTTGGCCTCAATCCATCTCCTGCTAGCCCTGAGGCCAAAGTCCACTCAGCTGTAATCACTCCTCTTTAGCCTGCCAGCCCACACAGGACCTTTGCACTGTCACTGCTACTGTTGATACTGAGGAAAGAGTGCAGCAGTTTGGGCTCCTTTGCCGGATGGTTCACAGGCAGACTAGAAAGACAGCTGGGGGAAGTGTTATGTAGGAAACGTCTGGTAAGGAGACTAATATAATTCACACTGAACTTGCCCTCAGATAAAGTTACAAGTGCTTATTGCCTGAAGTCTGTTTGACTGAAGCACCATTCAGGCTGTTGGGTTGGATCTTTTAAAGTTTCCTGGCTGTGATACAAGAGCTGAACGATACAAGATTCACACATGAGGAGCTTGTGTCATTTTGGCAAAACTCTGTGTCACTTTGGTGTTTCCTACACAGTCCCATTTATCATGTATGGTTACTGGAAGAGCCTCAGAGCTGTACACGTATGCGCTTGAAACTTCAGACAGGCTCAGATATACACAACATGTTGCACAATCAGAAATACCTGTTGAGTAGCTAAAAAGCCC